>NW_027472583.1:27785000-28985000 GCF_030347505.1 Rhynchophorus ferrugineus | reverse complement strand
TTGCATAGTTTATTATATTATTATATCATTTCATTTCATTTTCTCATTTATAATATCACTTCATGTTTCATCATTTCTCATCTTTGATCTTCATCATTTCTAACTTTATATATACTGTTTATCAACCCAATGTAGATCTAAATCTAATTTCTCCATTGGAAGTTGCCACTGAAATTGAGAACCACAATCCTAAAAATGCACCTGCTAGACACACACATAGATGACATTTCACCTGGATTATTGAAAGAACTGCCACTAAAAGCAATCATCATGTTGACATATATATTTAATGCCTGTTTAAGACTGAAGCATGTTCCGGAATGCTTTAAGGTGGAACAAATAACTACCTGCAGAACAAGTCGAATCTTACAGGCCTATTTCGCTGCTACCTGCAATATCAAATCTATTTGAGAAACTAATATTTAAACGTGTTAAAAATTTCGTAATAATACCAGATTTCCAGTTTGGTTCTCGAAATTACCATTCAACAATTGATCAAGTGCACAGAGTAACTGCGGCTATTAAAAAAGTGTTTGAGAAAAATAAATAGTGACCTGCAATATTCCTGGATGTCTCACGAGCTTTTGTTCGTGTTTGAAATTAATCTGTAAGATGGGCAAATTGTTACCGCGTAACTATTGTCAATTGCTGGAGTCATATCTTTTTGGAAGAAAATTTAGAATATCGCACGAAATGGCGTTCTTGGCATTTAATACTATTTCGGCTAGAGTTCCACAAGATAGCATCTTAGGACCTCTCTTATATCTGCACTACACTGCTGACATTCCAACAACAAAATAAACATTACTTGGAACCTTTGATGGCGACACAATTATTATTGCAAACTACATATCTCTGCCTAGGGCAGTAGAAAAAGTACAAGTGGCAGTCAAGAAATCTACAAATGGACGAAAGATTCGAAAATTCAACTTAAGAGCTCCAAATCTGTCCACGTTAATTTTGCATTGCGGCAAAATAATAAAAATTTAATTATGTCACTCAATGGATGCCCGATTTCTCAAGCAGAATCAGCTTAATACCTCGGTAATACCATCTTGACGGTGGATTAAATTGGAAACATCAAGTTTGACAAAAAGCAAAAAAAATGGAACCAAAATAAAATAACTATACTGGTTAGTCGGAAGATACTCTCAACTTGATCTAAAATCAAAGAGGTTGATTTATAAGACAATTATAACGCCAATTTGGACCTATGGGGTGCAAATATGGGGTTGCGCTAAAAATTTAAATCAACTAGTCATCCAACGCTGTCAAAATAAGGTTCTTCGATCGATTACCAATGCCTCTCGCTATGTAACCAACGAAGAAGTGCACGGTGATTTGGAAATCAAATGGATTTGCGAAGTTATCCAGAATTTCGTCTTGAAAAACGAAAGAAAATTACTAAATTATATTAACGTGGAAGCAATACAACTGCTGGACAGCGCGCATGATGTCAGAAAATTGAAGCGAACCAAACCGTACGAACTTATATAAAGAGTATATCTTTGGTGTAAACTATAGCTATAAATTATTATAATTTTATAATTGAGGAATACATATTGATGTATTTTCTCGCACTCGCCTTGCTTATGAATTAATCCAGGTACAAATGAAAATTAGTAATAAATTAATTTATAATTAAGATTGTACTAAGCGTATCTAATAAAGATGTATAAAAATAATTCTAACTTTCTATGTGATAAAAATAGCTTCTCCACATTATCGTTTGTATGTATTTTTATTCTTTCCTTTTTTTGTAGCTTTGACGCATGTCATTTCGCGACTATACAATAGTACAGTATTGATAAAAACGGGACGGGGACAGTTATAAAGTGTATACATATATAAAATATTAAATTATATTGAATGAAATAAAATTAATAAGACAAATAGGGGGGACTAAAAGTATAAATACAAGCCAACAAGCACAACCATAACGAAGTAGAGACTCTATCCAGACAGCACACACTAGCACCCATACCGAAGTGGTAGCGGCTATTTGGTCAGCAAAAGCTAGAGTTTACGAAGATAAGCGATTTCTTGTAGAAATCCGAGAAGTCTGTATTTTCAGCTGTTAAGGAATTTCTAAAGTTTTGCAGCCCATACATAGCTCTAATCTGGACGAGACGTGGACAGTGGTACAGTGGTACGTGGGTGTGGTAGACTGAAGTAAGGGTAAACTGACAAAATTCACAGTAAGCAGGCGGGCTCAAAGTCATTAGACAGTGACCCAATCTCAGTCGATTCAAAGCTACGGCACGGTGACGGAGGGAAGGAACATGAAGAGAATAGAAAAAATTAGTTTTTATTTCAAAGAGATTATTGTGGTTTCCTTGGTCTCCTTGGTTCAACGACGTTGTACCTCGTTCTTGGTGAAACACGAAACGAATGAGAAAATGTCGGTATGGATGCAAACTTTTATGAGGGCGAGGGCTGAAGAGGCTGCAGATTTAGCCGTACTATCAGCGATCAATGATGTACACTGTTCAGGAAGCTTGAAACGGAATGCCCGGTTGTTCACCACAAATAGATTGCCAAGCCCCATGCGAGATCAAGGGCCGCCGGTATATATGCTTGCGGTCACTGTAAGAGTTGAGATGTTCACATAATTCGGACCGAATAAAATAAGGACGATGTTCTCTCATATAAAATTGACATAAGAATTTGTTTATGAAGGGGGTCTATTATGGGGTAGTGGATAGTGAGAGTATGCAACAAACCAACTGCAGTCCCAGGAAGAAGATCAGCAATAATGTGAGAGGTACGAGTGTGGTAGTTAGGGATAAGATGACCCAGGACAGGTGGATGACTCCAGTGAAGGTAAGATTTAAGGAAGATGTCACAAGAAGAGTCAGCCATCACACACTGAACTTCAGTGAAATAAAATGCCTACGATACGAAAGAGGTGGGGTGGACGCAAGACTGCACAAGCTAATTGTAGAGGAGGTTAGAAAGGCGTCCAGCGATATTCTGAGTGCAGTATTTTGAATTGCATCGTGGGATATGAGGTAAGTTGGAGCATCGCAGGAGGAAGCTATGGTCTAGCTTGGTAAGGATTATAGAGGAACATGTTTTAAGTACGGTTTCCTGGTCTGCAGCTGTGCGCCTGTTAAATAGCTAACGCAGCATTTGCATGTCTTTGGACTAGCGAGGTTTAAGATCGTTGATATAATGATTCCAGGACAGCCGGATGTCGAAAATGACTCCCAGGAACTTGTGTTATTAAGAGGGAAGGAATGGATTTTTATTGTTCGATTTGAAATTTGCAGCAAATATTATAATAACTATGATTAACTAATAGTATTAAAATTTCTGATTAATATGAAATACAACTATAAATTAGTGTTAAAGGATTTTTTTAAAATTTGATGCTTTATTGTGAAAAATTGGTGTATTGTAAGTATTGTCTATCGTCATCTGCTACCCACCTTTCAGCCCTTCGACGGATTCCCTCTCGTAAGAACGATGTATAGAACAATATCTGGGGAATAACCCAATTTAATGCTTCCACGTATGTTTTTATCAGTTTTGTAAAATCTGGTAGAGCCTTGTCATGGTGTAAAATAAAATGTGTGTGTCTTTGGTCGTATTTCGGCAATTTTTCGGGCAGTGCTTGGCTCAAACACATTAAATGTAGGCGATAGCGATCTCTATTCATGCTTTCAATAAGATTTAGCAACTCATCGTATGCCAGACTAAGGTGATATCACCAAATAGAGAACACTAGCTAAGAGATATGGATGTTCAGCTTTGCCGTTGATGTTGATGCATGAACATGTGGTCTCTATGATTTTTTTGGCTTTTTAACTTTGAAAATATCCAAGAATTTCGATCATTTCCATGTTCTTTAAGCGCTTTCAAATTGTTTCTTAGATTATTTCCGACATTTATGCATATTGTTTTTGCGTTTTACACAGATAACCATAGGTGTTAAAATAACCACTTTTAAAACGTTCAAACCCGTATTCACATGTTGAAATCGAAGGAGTAAAAAGTAGTCACTTACTAAACAGTCGATTGGCCTTTTCAGTCGAGAGCTCCCAATGCTAGTTTATAGTAACAGTAACATGTTAATGTTACGTTACTGTGTTAATATAGCGTTTTGAGTTCACTTACTTGAAAAAAATTAATTTAGAAAAGAGAACATTCGTTATTATTTAAGGGTGTGTGGGAGGTACCGGAAAATAACAAAGGTGTTAAAATTTTATGAATATGTTGTAGCAACATGTTTACACTTTTAGTGTAGTGTAAAATCATTGCACAAACAAATGAAAAACGTCTAGAGGATAATACAATTATGCGATTAAATTATAATAAGAGTTAATATAGTATTGACAGTATCGGTGCTGTGAGTAAGATTACTATTGTGAACCAAAATCCACAAAAATCTGTCACTATTTCTTACATGCTAGCAATCAAGATGTATACCGAAAGCTTTTTAAGGGACCTCAATTTTGATTACTTTCTAGTTGGTATGTTAAGCACAAAGTGTTTTAAGGCCCTATTAATATCAAATAACAATAATATAACAAACAAATTTGCTTATTCAGTATGCATTTATGGGAATAAATTTATTTTTAGAAAACTGTGAATTAGTTTTGAGAGTTTTTTTTTGGATATTTTTTGTGGAACTTTTTTGTGAAAAGTTTTATTGTTAATACCTGACTGAAAATTCTCTTTAACAGCATTTTTGAAGTTGTCCTAGAGTTTGCAGAAATCGACAATTTTAAATCAACTAAAAATATGTTGTTTATATTTCAACAAAACGGCAGATAATAATATATATAACAGAACACTATAATACAATCTTTGTTAGATACAGTCCTTATTATCTTGTTGGGGTAATTTGCATCGCTATTTTAATATATTATCCTTGATCTATTTACAGCATAAATCATGGAATGACCATGTTGAATAGTCCTTTTACTGCTGCAATAGTCGCTGATTTAAATCCTGCTAGAACATGGATATGATTTTACTTTGAATTTGTCCAATCAAGCTGAATAAAACCAAATGTCTTGGGGAATAATCTTTCGGTTGGTTATTTGCCTGTCTGGAGGCTTAATGCCAAGGACAGTAGCATTAAACGTGACATACGTTAAATAGTACAAAAAAATGAAACGGGATGTTCTCCAGATGCTTTATTCTTATTTGAATAGCTATATCGATTGGTGTTCGAAAAATCTCATTTGCTATGTGAATTTTTTCCTATTCGCTCGCAAAAAATATGCCTAACGAGACCAGAATTTTCACAGTCGCCATTACTATTCATCCCGGGGATAATCTGTCGACGATTCGGTACGTTTGTAAAGCGCGGAAGAGGGGTTCGTGTCGGTTAGAGCTACCTCGGGGACGGTTTCTTACCAGACCCGTTTCTCAGGTAAATGAGAGACGTCACTGGCGCTTCCCCTGGGAAATACTATCTTCAGACGGGCTGGATTCAGGGACGGAGATTTAAAGAACTCAAAGAGTTGAAATATTTCTGTCGCCAACTATGCTGTTATTTTTGCGTCGACATTCCTTGTTCTTGAAAATAGTATAGTATCTGCCTATTATAAAATTCCCGTCTTTTAGATAGTTAAAATAATTACTATTGTAATTAATCTGTTAAGATGCAAATATTGTGATTCTTTATGAATTGTTTCCATCGGGCCAATCTGCCAACAAATAATACCTTTTGATTATTGTACTTTGTGTATATTATAAAGCTAATACAGATTTATATTACTAAAACATTAGTCTTTAATCACTATAATACGGCTTCTCAATTTATTGGTTTTAACCAGTTAGTCATTAAAATAAATCTAATTCCGCAACTGTCTATATATTGGCGTAGTTTTGTTCGGTTTACTAATATATCCTACAAGCTCCCTGATAATTTTCTTTTAACAAGGTAAGATAGAGAAAAATTACTACAATATATATTGGTTAAACAATTTGCGATGTTGCTTTGCTGGTGATGTGTTTATCGATGCAATTTCGATATTATTTTAGGAAAAGAACTATGTGACAGCCAAGCAATGATGCATCGATATGAACAAATTTTATTAAGAAAATGTTTTGTCTGGTGAGTAAACTGACTGCGGCAGAACTTCCCTTTCAAGCTGTAACTCGGTAACAAAACGCGGTCGAGTTTTGTCATGCAAGATGATGTCTTCACTCATAGAAACTCTTCCTTTTTGCCTAACCAACAATTAAATCGTGATGCTGAAACAATCCGCATGACAGTAATTCGCCATTCTTTTGTAGAGATATTTGTGAATTCACTAATAGATTTCTTCAAATAAAATAATAATAGTCTAAGATATAATTTAAAGCGTTTCATGATTGGTCTCGGAACATGGATATGGTTACACATTCACGGATTTTGTTATTTTATGTAGGAACATGTCAGATACGTCGAATTTAATAGTTAGGTTAGGTTATTGGATAGTTGTTTACTATATTTAGAATTTTTACCAATATATATAGTTTATCGAAACACTTGGAGGAATAAAAAAGGAATATATATATATATATATATATATATATATATATATATATATATATATATATATATATAATATAAATATATATATATATATATATATAAATATATATATATATATATAAATATATATATATATATAAATATATATATATATATATAAATATATATATATATATATATATATATATATATATATATATATATATATATATATATATATATATATATATATATATATACATTAGTGAAAATTCCAAATGAATGAATCAACTATTAAATTCGATGGTTTCGATTGTCCATGTAAAATAATAATTTTTTAATTATTAGCATGTTATTAAGTGGCGAGTCATTATACTCATGTAACACCCAAAATGTAATTTCGATATTCATTACTTATGTTGTTTGATTAGGAATTTTATTTTTTATTTGTTTAGAAGTTAGAACATTTTTCGATTATTTAGTATCAAGTATTTATTGTATATTTACGACAAGTATCGTCATAGTGCTCCATTATATCTCAATTGTTGGTTTTACTATCTATATTACAGTATTATTGATATTACGAGCTGTCAATATTAAATGAATATATTATACCGGTGTTTAACGACATAAATTGACCAAATTCGAACTAAAATTGTATTTTCAAATTAAAATTATGATCAAAATAAGGGTAAGTAACTAATATATACATACCTACCGGTTTTAGAACATATAATCAACATTTTTATACTTTCAGAATACAGCGGTATAAAAACTAAATGAGTTTTAAATTGGTAACTGATAATATATAACTCTGATAGGATAAAATAGGTCATAAAATTTAGAAGTTAAATGAGATTTAACTTTTAGCTTTAAAAATAGAAAAAAATTGAGGGGCGACTGAAAGTCATACAGTAAAGATTGGTATAATATTTGATGTGTAAAAAATTTAAATAAAACTAGAAATATCATATGAAATAACCATGTTAAAGACGTAAGTTTGAGAAAAAATGCGTCTAATATATTTTCGTTGATGTGACTTATATAACAAGTAAAAAGGAAATAAATTTCTACTAGGAATGAAATTTGTGGCAGACATTTCTCAAACATTCTTTGATTCAATTTATTTTAGCTAATGTTTTTTTGTAATTCGTGTTACTATAAATTTAGTTATGCCGAAGCCCTGAGGAAGATTAAAAGTGCTTTTCTTTGTTTGAAATATATGTATTTATAGGTATCACAACTGTATTTATTATTATTTATACATATGAAACTGTATGACGGCAACTAAGTAATACCATATTACCAATATAAAAATTGGAAATATCTATTTTTAGTTGATATAGAAGGAATACTACAATGAATCTGTAAATAAACTTGTTATTAAAGTATATTATTGTTACGACCGTGCTTATAACAATAATCAGCGGAATAACCGGCAAGTGTGTTATGATAACAAAGGTTACTATAGAGCCAATTGTTGATTTCTTGGAATTTGTTTTTATATTAAATATAGTCTATTCATTTAACTATGAGTTTACAATTTCACAAACTATTAATTTAGAGCTCAGAAAGAGAGACGATTACTGTCTGCTGGTCTGAGAGAATGTACAGCAGCCAAATAAACCCAGAATAACTTATACCCATAAGAGACATATATTGGACATATAGAAAACATATTAGAGACTGGTTGAAAAAATGTACTATGAATGCTTTTCTGTGTGTCGATCAAAAGACCTTCAGAAACCTTGGGCAGACTGCTTTGGTAATAATAAGCTCGGCCATATGACTAAAACTGATGGAAATAAAGGAGACTATCTGAAAATACTTTAGAAAAATGTGATACCTTTTGGAGTGAATTTAATTGGCCAAAGTATTGTATTTCAACGAGATAATGATCCTAAGTATTGGTCAAAATGATGTTAGGTGTTCTCTGAACAAAAACGAAACGAAATGTTGAAATATTGAAATGGTCATGACATCCTCAGACTTTTCTCCTATTGAATTTATATGGAATGAACTCAGGACAGTTGTTGGAATATTTAAGAGAGTTAACGGGAGACAGTGGACTCCAAATACTTAAATAAATTAATAAGAATAATTAGCAAAATTTGCAAGTAAAATTAATATAAGGGTGACTATTTTGAGGAGGCCAATAAAGGCCAGGGAGGCGTTGCTTGTATATTAATGCAAGTACAACAGACCAGTAGTAATAAATTAATTTGTAAATAAAGATTGTACTAAGCATATCGAGTGTAAGATATTGTTAATTAAAATGTGTAGTAAATTAATTTGAATACAATATTTAATACAAAATGTATTTAACTAACTTTAACTAAATATTAGTCTAGAGTTTGATTAACATTTAAGTGTATTAAATCATAACTTTTGAAAGTTACTTTTGGATGCTTGTGTATTTGTCTCTATATGGGGTATGTGAAAAATTTTCAACCTTTGCGTGAAAACCTCACTGAATTTAACTCCCAGTTCAATTTCAAACACATGGAAAGTTGACTATTCCTATTTGTCAAATTGAAAATATTCCTATCTGTATTCTGAAAGTATTAAAAAGTATTCAACCAATGTGCTATTTCAGTATTCTTCTATGGGCCGGAAATTCTGCCCTTAACGTGATAATTAGTGTACAATAGAAGGATCAATACTTGGATTGCGTTTTGAATGATCCTGTTGTTAGTTATAATATATAAATAAGCTAGCAACTGAAATTGTTTTCGAAGACAGATTAATCTATTATTTATTTTCAGTTCACTATATTATCCAATGTTTGTGACATTGTTTGAACTCAACGTAAGCCAAGTTAATTACATTAATTGCAACTAACACTGATCTTGATGAAGGCTTAGAGTAATATATAATACACACTATAACAAATCCTGCCAATGCTTAACTTTACCGTTAATAGATAACCGGTTTTATGTTTGATGTTTAATATTTATTATTATCGTACGTACTTTATTTGTTTTGTAGGGTCAGTTACAAAAGGAAGCAATATACTTTCAAATTCTTTTTGAGTTTCACTAAGCTCAGTTACTTCTTAGATTATACGGCATCCAATATATTTTATCCGCTGTTATTAATAAAAATGTCTATTACCTAATTGTCGTTGCCACTTGAATTTCATATATATTCTGCGCATTACACTTAATTCATCATCTTTATATATTTTCTTCATAAGAAATTCAAAAGAAATTATTGAAGCGAAATTTCCCATAAAAAACTCACCCTTTTATAAAAAATATTGATATTATATTAAAATAGTTTGAAACAAAAAAGGCAGTTTATTAAATTCACCGATAATCTTGACTGAAGATTATATGTTATGAAAGGATCCACTGGATATTTCCACGCTACTGGCCAGTTACTGTTAAGAAAGGGTGGTTATATAACGGCCCATTTTTTATATCAAGTTTCTGTAACCGTCTTGAACGTTATTGCTCATCCGTTGGGTGCTCGAATAGATTCTGATTCGGGGAAGTTTCGAATAGTTGGGGATGGTGTCTTTTATTAAAGAGGATGATTTATTTTCTTTATGGTACATTTTGACGAGGGGTTTATGCATCAATATGGTTATCGGGAATCACTTAAATATAACGTCTTTTTTTTTTAAATATAGCTTTTGTATTTTAAATACGAAAAAAGATGTAAACGATTTTATATTGTTGAACACAATTAATTTGAATAGTCATTCTACTTCATACCACATGAAGAATGATTAAAATTCAATGATTAATTATCTCAATGATTAAAATTCTTTTAAATAAAACACATTTTGGAAGTAATATACGTTTCCACTAGTATCTTACATTTAAGTGGTATAAATTTACCCTAAAAAATAATTAATAACTTTAAAATAACCCGCTATACATTGTAGGACGTCCCTTATTTCCTGCAACAAGTTCCTGTAAAATTTTCCTGTTCTTGGTTCTTTGTGTTCCTGTCTTGAATGTATTAGAGCAATTTTTCATCATCAATCTACTTAACGTTTTTTTCGAGGTCTTGCGAATTATTCTTCTCCATTACATATATTTTATACTGTCGGTGAACTTTTATTTCCATACACACATAATGCTCAGACATAGAGGTTAAGCAACATTTTGTCTATTTATTCTAAAATAGTAAAAAATATGTTAACGACCGAAAGTATATTCGACGACATCCCCTAAAATTGTTTTATTATTCACCCTCGACATAGTTGATCTATAGGGGGATCCTGCCACTTACTTTAGCCGCTCTACAAAAAGCAGCAGCAGCTGATTATCCTGCTATATTCCCGCTCGCCGGACTTGTTTAGAACCATCGACTATTTATGTAAATTTAGTCTCTTTGTTCGGCTATTGTACACAGTTTCGGGCTAGTTGAAAAAGTATAAAGCGCCGTAATGAGTAACATGCAGGTGATGGACGGGTCCTGTTGCTTCTACAGGAGCATGTTTTTCTATTGCACAATAGAGTAGTAATAGTTAAAAATAGCAGGGCATCTGTGCCTATTTTTTAAATTGTATTCTTAAACTCGTTTACTTTTTCGCTTTACAAGGGCGTTTTCTATTTTGCGATTAGAAATCAACAATTTTTATTTATTAAATTGTCTTTGTATTAGAGAATGTTTAAATATAAGTTTTAATGGTATGTAGTCTATATATATTTAGCAGCGTCTTGGGCTCTTTTATGTGTTCACCTACAATTTTGTAAGTTACGTCCAACGACCCTATACACATTTACATAGACTGATTGAAATTCAAGCTTGTTTGAAATATCCTGCAATTCTGTTGCTATGGTGTATATTTGCTAGAATTACTTGTTCTTAAAATGTTAATTTTACTAGCTATATTCTATCACACTTAGGATCACTAACATGTTTTTATATAATTAAAAAAAAAAGTGGAATTGCGCAGGTCTCTAATATTTTTAATTTTCAGTATATTTAATTACAATTTTTATTACATATTATTTTTAATACATATTATTTCTTGTTATTTTGGCTCTAGATGATGTATAACTGTTCATTTGATTATAACATATAATTATTAATTTGAGAAAAAATTCACATCTAGAACTACGATTGTCATTTACATCACATAAATGAAAATATCGTCAAGCTTACTCATGATCCAAACCATTCGACATAGTCGTGGATGTATTATGAGAAAAGTATTTATAATTGATGTGGCGTCCAATATAACAATGTAACTCCTTAACCGATCTAATTTTCTTGCTTAAAGTTAAGTATACATTTGATACTATACAAGTTTGTATGATTTGGTTTGCTTCAAACTTTTAATATCCTGCGTGTTGTTCAGTAGCTGTATCGCTTGAACGTTTCTGTATATTAGCAACCTTATTTTATATTTTAAGGCTAAATCTTCGTCATCGTCTACGCTCTTTGTAGGTTACGTAGCGATAAGCATTGGTAATTAATTGTAGAACTTTGTTTTGGTTGCGTTAGACTACTGGTTGGTTTGATGTTTTAATTCAAGCCCATATTTGCATCCCATAGGCTCAAATAAGTTTTGCAACTGAGTGATAAACCAATGCAATGAAATGCATGTCTAGGTATTTAGCTGACTCTGATATTAATTTTAGAAAATGTTTTAAAATTCTGCTAATTGGGTTAACAAAGAGTTATCAATATAGTAGTCAAAGTACTTATATATGTTTTTTTCAGTAAGGATATTTGAATTGTTGTTAATTAAATATAACAAGTACTGCGTCGAACACTTTTTATTGTTGGAACCACATGTCTTAAAATCAGTTTTTATCAATTTAAGGTTAAATAATGTCGCAGCAACATAGTAATTCATGCGGAGGAATGTTAGTTTCTTAGTTTCCTTTAATATTTCTTGGTTTGTATTAATAATCTCAAAAAATGCTAAAGGGTTGGACTGTTAAACAAATAATATAAACCAATCAATCAGCAACCTGTAATTAATTAAAGTTAAAGCAGATAGTTGATTATGAATTACTAAATTGAATATTGTTTTCTATCTGATTTAGAGCTTAGTATTTCTTTTCCATAAATCATTCAGTGTCGGTATTAACTTCTCCTTTTCCAATTATATTACACTAGGTATCACCTATATCATAATTTTTTTCTCTTCTTAATTTTTTTTATCTGGCATTGTATATGATAATGCAAAAGTTTAAAAATTTATTGTCGTACAGATTAGTAGAAGATTACAGTTAATATACCTTCTCTCTTCATAGAGTTTTACCGAATGTTCATGTATTTTCTGAACATTTACACACACATCTATGCATAAGTTTATCCTATATTAATTATATAGTTACCTTTAGTTGTTTCCACTCTCATCACTCTGTCTCAGTAATTGGCAGTATTAGATCATAATCTCATTCCAGCATGAAGAAAAATATATCTACAGTGAATTTTTAATAAATATTATGACTAGTAAAACCTAATCAAATGTTATTCTAACGTTAACCTTTTCCCGTAAACTTCTGTTTTCATTATTTTATTTTTGTTATTACCTTGTCTTAAGTTATTTCTTTCATTAACGATGAATGTGGTTCTAGGAGCCTTAAATTAATATGTGAAACGTACATGCTTAAACACCTAGTGATATTTATGTTTGATTGAAAATACAAAATATGAAGTGAACATACAATATAAACTAATGTTAAACAATCTAACCTAACAGTTAATTTTGACTATTTTTAGATTTCACATATGTGTCACAAAAGCTGTAGTTAGTCCAGAAGAGCCATAATATTTATGTTTATCTTGCTTATGTGCATATGGTGCGATTGAAAGCTAAAGATATCTGCCGGTGTCAACCGAACAAATTAAATGGTTTATTGTTGCAAAATAAAAAAGGCTCGAAAGTTGGAAGTTATTATTGTGTGGCAAAGCTTTTCTACACGCAGCGTACTGAGCAAACCAGTGCGAAAATTGATGGATGATTGGATCGGCTGCCAAACCAACCGTACATGTTGCCAGAGAAATGGAAATAAGCTTTAGTATTTTTATTTTAAACAATTATTTTCAATAAATGCATTTTTAAAGTGAAATGACGCTCAGAATACATGCAGTCATATAATAAATAAAACGGCAAGAAAGCCCTATGTAGCTTTAATAACTGATAGGTGTTGCAATATCAGTATTAAGCCATTAAATTATAGCTCTATAAAGAAAATCGGTACTTGACGCAAAGTCGCTAAGGGATTTTCATAATAATGTTTTAAGTTCAAACCGTGTAGATGCAATATACTAAAAATTATGTTATTGTACTGAGAAAAAAACAAAACGCTTATTTATGTAACTTCACTAACGTAGTCGCTATACTATCTCAAAATTGCAAATGCTTTTATTAGAAAATCCTAGATACATTGTAATCAGTCATAGATTTCTTGCTGATAATTATGAACAATTGTATTTTAAATATGATAATATAGACCAGTTACTTATGTTTTAGGGCTAGATATGTTCGCAATATCGATGAGGTAATTTCATTATATAAATGAATACAGATCATTCTTCGATATAGATTTTCTGCATATTATAATAGCGAGCAGATTCATTCTGTGTTATGGAAATGAAATTAATCACGGTCCAGTAACGATGGAACTTCAAAGAGCGGCTGCGTAATACCCTCCGGGGCTTATATCCCCGTCACCTCCGCGTCGCCCACCTCTAACCATCCTACCTTAGGCTCGAGGTATCGACATTAAATGAAAATCAATCAGAGCCAGTTGGCAAAGTAAACAGTCCACGGTTAATTATCGTTAAGTAATCGAATTTGGCGCCGAACTTAAACAAATTAGTTCGAATGAAGGACGTTTTTGTTCGGGCCTTTTGTTGATGTTTTGAATTTGTCGGGAAGGATATCGATATCGAAAGTTTGGATGTCTGGACCCAGGGTTTTTGTCCCGTTTTTTTTACCGATAGCAAGAAAGAAAAATATTTGGCAGCCCGAAATTAAGATGATAATATATTGATGATCGTTTGTTTCTTGAAATAAAAAGTTAAGGAAAAATACCTAGATACGAACTAAATATCAGCAGCCCTTGGTAATAAAACTTAACTTTAGAGACCGTTATAAAAACAGAAAACTCATGTCAACTAAATTGATGATGTTAAAACGTCGCAATGCTGCCGCATTAACTATGAGTTTTAGTTCATTTTGGATGTGACAATGAAATTCCTGTCTAAATAAAATAATGAAATAAAAATGCTATTAAATATGATTTATTTTAACATTAGTGCATCTAATGCACATATTATGGAAGAACTTAAACTACATTTAATTGTACAATCATAATAGTTTTGGTTGGTGTTTTATTATATTTACATTTATCTCTTTTCCACTCCACCTATGAGATAGAGTTTCAGGGGCATTTTTTTTATATAGGGGTATTCCTTTGAGACCTACTTCACCTAATTAGTTTTATGTCCAAGTAATGTATTTTACTTTCATTAGAGAGCATATGTACATTTTACGTTAAGTTCTTGTTTCCTTGTAGAGTAAATTTTTTGATATCACTGTATATCTTTTCAGTTTATTCTGTTACTACCTATATATTTCTTGATAAACTGGATATACTTACGGTCAGTATGGAATTAATATACTTTTTGTAGGGAATTGTATTATAGAGTTTGGAAGCTTTATGAGCATGTGTGGTATTGTTCGGAATATACATGGACGTAAAAAGTAAATTTGCTCTTTAATGAAAGTAAAATATATTACTCAGATACAATTGTTAATTAGGTGGATTAGGGCTTCGGGGGATATCACTACATAAAAAACGCGCTTAGAACTCTACCTATACTAGTGTGGAAAAAAGTTCAATGTAGATATAATAAAACAATTCTAGCCTATATATTATTGTGGCTGAGTAATTAATTGTAGTTTCAAGTCCTTCGATAGTTCGGTTCCAACCTTCGTAGGGTGAAGATGTATTTTCAATGCGCTTCAAGTTCTAGAAAGATACCTTAAAAAGAACTTTCTTAAAAAAAGGAAAGTATTTTATTACGGTTATTGAATTGAGTGTTAAAAACGCATAATAGATGCAGCTATCCGTCTCTCCGTGGACCTAAAGTGTAGTGAATACGTGTTTACGTGAACAGACAAAAAGATTGCATTTCATTTTTATTAGCGTTTTAAAATTATTTTGCCTTATTTTACAACAGTCCTTTTGAAATTCATTTATAGTATTTTTGGTCAAAAACTAGTGCAAAAAATAATACTTGACTGAAAAATGAAGTGCGTGAAATAAACAATGTATTTATTTTTTTTTATTTTTGGAAGTAAATAAAATAAAATATTAACAATGTAAAAATGGCAAACCATAGCGATTCAACCAAATCATCTGCACACTATGATATAAGATTAGAAGAATCAGTAATAATGCAATAGCCACAAACAGAATGGACTACAGTTATTAACAAAAAACGATTGAGAAGTCCAGAAGAAGGAATCGCGAGGAAACAAACAAGTATCAGTGACTATTGGTTAAAGAAACCAATAGAGACAAAAAAGAGCTTTAGCAATCCTGTCGGAAGAAATTGAAGAGAAAATACAATCAAGCCCTGAAAAAGTTGTGCCCAAACCACCACCAATAACGGTCTATAAGGTAGGAGTAATAAAACACATTCATGACCTATTGAAAACCATCACTACGAACTACACACTATAATTACAATTGTTCGAAGCGGAGCATTTTAAAGTTCTAGTAAAAGAATTAGATGAAAGAAATACCCAATACCATACATTCAGGCCAAAATCCGAGAGAATATTTAAATTCGTGTTATAAGGGGACGGACTTAAATACGAGGTCGTAAATGTTCACAATATACGACATCGCACGACAAAAAAAACCTCTGCCTATGTTCTATATTGATTTAAAACTTAATGGAAATAATAATGCGGTGTATGAAATGACCAAATTGGAAAATAATTTTATGAAATGCGAACCACCACATACAAAAATAATTATACCACAATTCACGAGGTGTCAAGCGCACGGGCACACAATGACTTACTGTCGCAAATAATTTAGATGCACAAAATGTGCAGGAGAACACAAAATAGGAGATTGTACTCCTAAAGTTGGAGGACTACTGGACAAATATTATATGAAGATTCCCAAATATAAACTATCATACAAATCACCCTGATGATAAAGCACATGGAGGTATAGCCATAATCATTCGAGATGATAGAAAGCATTTCAAAAAAGAAAAATTCCGCAAAGACTACCTGCAAGCCACCAGTATAACCATAGAGGAGGTCCATGGACCATTAATAATGTCTGCGATTTATTACCCACCCAAACATAACAACAAGGTAGAACACTTTCAAGAATTCTTCAGTACCCTAGGTAATAGATTTATGGGGTTTAAGAATAATAACCTCAAAAGGTAAGGGACTGCTAAAACCAATAAAGACAGATAATTTACAACATATCTCTACTGGTGAACTAACATATTGGCCTTCAGATAGAAATAAAAACCAGACACTGTAGATCTCTGTATTATAAAAAATATTGGTACAAAAAATTGTCATACAGAATCATGTTTCGACCTGTCTTCTGATCATTCACCTATAATAGTAACAATTTCTTCAAAAATCATCATCAAAGCTAAACCTCCTTCTCTGTGCAATAAAAGAACTAACTGGCCTTTAATTAATGAAAACTTAGACCGAAACATCTCTCTAAACTTAGCGTTACAAACTGAATTGGATATAGAAATAGCAGCAATAAACCTTACAAAAAATATACAGGAGGCAGCATATTTCGTGTCTCCCAACAGTGAAACATTTCCAAGAAAAAATGAACGTATATCATATAAAATACAGCAAAAGTTAGCAGAAAAAGGAAAGTTACGACGGAATTGGCAACATCAAAGGACTGAAGAGAATAAAAGAAAATTTAATAGGGCAATAAAAGAGCTGAAAGAACTAATCCAAAATGAAAAAAAAAACAATGCATTCCAGAATACCTAGAAAACTTGACACTAACTGCGGCTACAGATTCTTCATTGTGGAAAGCAACAAAAAAGTTTAGGAGATCCCAGCAGTATAACCTACTTATTAAAACAAACGAAAATAATTATGCTACAAGCAATAAAGAGAAGCATTTTCTCACAACACTTAAAAAATGTTCTTAAGCCTTTCCAGTCTCAGCTACATAAAGGCGAGGAAAATAAATTTACTAGCTTTCTAGATTCGCCATTTCAAATGGACTTATCGCACGAGAAATTAACGGTCAAAAAAGTTAAACAAACAATAATGAGAGAGATTATATTAATATGAGATAATCTCGAAAGTTTTTGCGAAATTATACATAAAGAAGCTAAACTATATAATAGAAAAAAGAAAAATTATTCCAGAACATCAGTTTGGCTTTCGCAATAAGCATGGCACTATATAAACACTGACCTAAATTCCAAAAGATATTGTTCGGCTGCTTTTCTAGACATATCTCAGACTTTTGACAAAGTATGGTATACGGGCTTGCAGGTTAAACTAAGAAAATTCTCCATCATCCGGACTATCAGTTAATAAAATCGTATCTCACTGATAGAAATTTTATTATAAATCAAAGCTATGAATATACAGAATTAAATCGCATATATGCAGGACTTTCGCAAGGTAGTGTACTGGGTTCAGTACTGTAGCTTCTGTATACGGCCGATCTGCCCGCCACAAAAATAACTATTGTGGCAACATACTCAGACGACACAGCAATCTTAGCGTCCCACGAAGATTCACTCACAGCATCAATAAACTTACAAACCCACTTAGATCAAATACAATTATGGTTGAAGACATGGCGCATTAAAGCCAATGAAAGAAAATCCACGCATGTAACGTTTATACCCTGCGTAGAAGAACACGTCCACCAGTGAATATCAATCATCGTCAACTCCCCCAAGCAGAGCATGTTAAATATTTTGGTATGCACTTAGATCGACGCCTAACCTGGAAGAAGCACATACTCTGTAAGCGTAAATAACTTGGACTTATTACATCAAATGTATTCGCTCATTCGGCTCAAATTCAAATTATCATTAGATAACAAGGTATTACTGTATGAGTCTATACTCTAAAGCCTATTTGGTCATATGTAATCCAACTATGGGGAACCGCTAGCAAATCTAATATATTCATCATTCAACGGTTCCAAAATAAGGTATTGCGTACTATTGTTGATGCTCCGTATTATATTTCAAATAAAATGATACAGCGCGATATTCCTCTAGAACCTATAATGAGTGTAATTCAACGTGTTTGTGTGAAGTACTTCAAAAGAGTGTCAGTGCATCCCAGTGTACTCGCTAATCAGCTATATATGCGACGTGATAGTGAAGTGTGTAGACTAAAACGTTTAACACCACCTGATCTGATTACTGGACATATGTAGACTTTTGAATAAGCTTTAGAATAAGACTAATTAATTAAGATAATATTTTGTACAGAAGATTGCTTAATGAAGTGATTTTCTACATGCCATGTATATATAACATAGACATAAGAAATACTTATTGCCAATAGGGCAGATTGTGGAATCACGAAGAGTAATAAAAAAAAGTTTTTCGGTAATATATCCATTAGATGTACTATACTGTTAAAATAAATTATAACATATAACATTTTGGCTTCAATATTTAATTTAGATTAGAATTTTATTATAGGTCAGAGCCAAAATGTACTAAAACTTAGATTTGCTGCGGCAACATTGCGACGTTTTGACAGATCACGTGTGTCACTACTCTTTTGAATAGACTATGTATATTTCTATGTAGTATATTCTATGTGAAGGGCCTATACTTTAGTTTTAAAGAATTTGTTTTAATTTCAAGCTTTATTGTGAAAAATCGGTACTATGTAATTTATTCAAGCTATTGTCCATTGATACCGGCTATTTCTCCCCCAGTTTTCAGGCAAATTATGGATTCTATTTCGAAAGAACTATGCTATTCACGAATCGACCGATTTCATTGGCATTTTCATAAAAAGTGAAACTCTGCTCAGACATTTCACGACCCGTATGTTGGTATAATTAGTGATCAGAAGTAGCAAGGTCTGAAGAATACGGCGGGTGGGACAAAATTTCCCCTCGGGTAGGTTGGCATGTTGAAGAGTAACCTGGTTGTGTTTTGCTCGTATTCTGACCGCTTTTGGCACACTCAGTTTAACATCTCGAACGTAATTAATCAAACGATAGCGGTCCCCATGGATTGTTCCATTAAGATTCAGCAGGCCATGACATTCCATACCAATAAAATAGCTTTCCAGATCAAAGTTAACACCCAGACATTCAGATATCATCTGTTACTCAGGAAACCAAGAGACTAAGATGGGACCGATAGGTATTCCTGGGCATATACCTAGATTTAAGTTCATGTAAAGACAACATATAAGTTAGTCAGGAATAACTAGTAACAATGTAATAAATAATTAATTTAAAAAATAACACCGTATTTTATATTTGTAGAAAGTCATCGTTAACGCCACCCTTGCACGTATGTTTTTACTCTAACCAACTGTCGGCCATCACCCCAGAGACAATACTGATTCAATCCCCGTTCTATTCCGACTACCCGCTTCAATTTCAACACCTCATTATACGTTTTTAACTTTTTCTGATTACCACGGGCCCGAGAGTAGCGAGGGGGTGGCCTGTCGCGGTCCTTACCCTACCCGAAGAGATGGACGTACGACACTCGACCGCCCGTATACTGGTTCATTCTCTTTTAATTGATCTACCCCCATGGGTTTAATGAATCGTTAAGGTCGCGTGGACGCGGAACGCGTCCGATAACTTCTGTCGGCAACTTTCGGCTTTTTATTCGATGAGATAGGTCACGATACGGAAATGCTGTAGCGTGTTGCATTCGAACGATGCTGGTGGATAATTAGGGTATTCTGGGGGGATGAGTTGCTCGTTCAATTGGTTAATTAAATTGTTTTATTCATTTTGCAGTCTTTTTAATATATTTCGACAAATTAATGTGAACCCTGTAATATAAGTACTGGACCAACAAAATATTTCTTGTTTTTATTTTATTATTTAGTTATTAGGTCCAATTATATTGTGTCTGGCCGATGAAGGTAAAACAGTATGTTGAGCTATATTCTCAGATGCAGCACAAGCCTTCGATAATGTACGGCATGTTCATAAGCTACTAAAAATGTTGCCGAAAAAACAGACTAAACTATTAAAATCTACATTACAGCGAGAATGTTTAGAGATAAACAAGAGCAAGCTTAATCTACAATAAAAGAAGTTAAAGCAGATGTACCACAGAGAACGGAATTGGGACCCATTTACGTTTTATCTACTTTACATATGCTATATACCAGATAAGGGACGATATAAATAATTGGATCTAAACCAGGAAAATAAAAATTAACGAAAGTATATCTGTACAGTGAATGAATCCAAACTGGGGATGCAAAAAAATATCGATATGTTGATATATCGGTATTTTCTGATAAAGTTTTGTTTAAACCACCACAAGGTGCAGACGTACTTTTCAGAACGCTCTGTTGTAAAAAAAACATCTGTGTTACTATTGGTGTCATAAAAGTACCGGTCATAAAAAGTGAAAACCTAGTCTCAACCATTGTAGGGCGAGAACGTGACAACACAGACTAAAAATAACAAAGTTATTTGAACCTGTGTACTGTTAACATTATTACATCAGATATTAAAATAGAGCCAATAAAATAGAGGGCCCTCTTAGATATATACTTAGATTCAGGTTATATTATAGACATAAGAGTCGGCAACGACTAGTAACAATGTAATAAATTAAAAAATATTGTGTCTGGAAAATAGTTTTTTTTATAGGTGGTGATAGATGGAATCGCGTATACCGGGGATATGCCAAATAATCTAATAAATCTTGTAGCGTGTCAACACTGCCTTCGTGTATCTTCTTCTATGTGTTGCTTAGTTTACAAGCCAGGTCTTGTAGGTCATACATCAGTGCATAATATGCTTTTTACCACGGAGGACCAAAACCAACCATTGGTGAAATTTCTGAGTTCCTAGACTTCGAAAGAGGGAAAGTCGTTGGTGTTTGGTTAGTGGTAGTGTCTTTATCGAAAATATCTGAATTGTTTTATGTTTCACAAGCGACAGTATCCACGGTAATGATACCATTAGCAAAACAAGCAACAGTAAAACATCATCGGCGAAGAAGAATAGTGGCCAAACCAAACGACCCCAAACATCGATTATAAAATCTGGCCATAAGATTGAAAAATGTGTTATAGTCCGATGAATCATCGTGTACATCTTTCCCTACAAACGGTTGGGTTTATGCATGAAGAGCCTAAAAAAGCCTATGATCCGATATGCCTTCTTCCTACAGTCAAGCATGGGGGAGTTTCCGTTATAATTTGGACGACAATGTGGTGATATTCAACTGGACCTCTCATTCACAGCATCGGCCGGATTACTGCGAATTAATATTTCAACTATCTTAATGATGATGTTGTAAGTGTGATTAGTATATTGTACCCATTCCAAGATGATTTTGCGCCCATAGCCGCATCCAAAATTGCTCAGTCTTGGTTTGAGGAGTATTGGAATATCGCCAAATATCTTACTTGGTCAGCACAATCGCCAGGCTTTAAGATAATTGAACCGTTATAGATAGTTTTAGAGTAAAGATTGAGGAGGAGATTTCCATCTCCAATATCATTGAAATTGTCGGAGAGTTTGGTACTATAAAGGGACCATTCAGACTCTCTACGAATCTATTCCGCAAATAATTGCAACTGTTTTAAAAGTAAATGGTGGTTGACCACCTTATTAATAAATAAATATTGTTTATAACCAGGCTTTATATTCTCTGTAATTTAGGACATAAAGATCGGGACGAATTCATTACATTCGTTGGGATATTTCTTTGAATCAGACTGATTGAAATTTAGCAATAATTGAATATTTCTATATGTTTAAAATAAAGGGAGAGAAGAAGTAAACTATTGAACTATATTTTGCAAAACTACATTACAACAAAGACAAGGACGCTGCAAATTTTGTAAAAGTATACGATGTGTACGGTTGACGGATACTTTATCAAAATACTAGCGACCCGCCCCGGCTTCGCACGGGTGCAATGCTGATACTAAATTAAATACACTACAGAAAAAATATGAACGTTGTATATAAAAACATAGCGGCCCGCTCCGACTTTGCACGGGCATAAAATATATATGCCTATGTCACTCAATGAAAACATGATTAAAATCGATCCAGTATTTTTGGTTCATTCATTACTGCCCTTGGCCTGCACGCATTAAATTTGGAGTAAAACAATTCCTCTTCCCCTATACTTACTATGAAGATTTCCTGCTATCTTTGGAATATCTAAGTTCATACAATTTTTATTACATTACATATTTTTAAACGCAAATTTTAAATTTGTAATATCTCCGAAAATATTTGTTTAATTTACATGCTGTAAGGAACCATATTGATCTATATTAATTGCACATTGTATTTAAGGTTTAATTAATTTTCTCACGTAAAAAGTAAACAATAAATATGGTTAATGTGGGTTATCCCTAAAAGATAAACATATACCATCGCGGACTTTTTTGTAGATCTTTTTATGGTGTACAATACTGTAGTACATTAATTTGATCTAACTCGTAGGGTTAGGCAGCGTTTTTGCTAATTGCTAAATAAGCCTAAAAAAATAGGTTAATTTACGACATCACGTTAGAAACCTCTAAAATTAGCAATGTTGCCTTAGTATATTATGCATATATTATACATATAAACCTTCCTCTTGAATCACTCTATCTATTGAAAAAAACCGCATCAAAATCCGTTGCGTAGTTTTAAAGATTTAAGCGTACATAGGGAAATAGGGACAGAAAAGGCGACTTTGTTTTATACTATGTAGTGATACTACATGGAAGTGGTTCGCTCATTTTTCTTTTGGTAGTTTTGATGTTGAAATACGAGAAAATGGCAAGAACATATCAGCAACTTTGATATTGGTATGGAATTAAGCTTTGGCTATAAAACTGTTTTGTGTCATTGGAATAAAGCTGTAATGCAAGGATAAAATGTAGTGAAAATGAGCCATTTGTTAAAAATGTCATAACAGGTGACAAAAAGTGACAGTTGAAAGCACCAAAGACCGTGTTTAGTGGTGAGTCGTTAGATAGATTGAAATATTGGTTGAAACCAGAAAGGGTCAAGCTGATTTTATGGTGAAGCTAGAATCCTCCATCATAAGCTACTTCAGTTGATCACATATTATCATTATGAACTTTATTGTGGACAACTAGATAAAATTAAAGAAAATGGCCCGAATAATAACGCGTGATCACAAACTTATTTGAAAAAAAATTGATATATTCGGTCTATAGCTCTCGTATCTGTAGACGTAGCATCTTCTGACCAGTACTTGTTCTAATTTCTGAATTTGCTAAATATAATTCAGCTGTTCACTTTTAAATTAGAAATCGTAGAAGTTCGTTACCAGTAAGGTCATGGTTCCACTCAAAATATTAACGATTAACTGCCAATAACTGAAACCTCTCAAATGCACGAATGGAACATTGTTACAAACAAAAAAAGGTTTGAGAATTCCCAAAGAGCAAGTCGTCCGAAAACAGACGAAAATCAGCGACTCTTGGCTTCAAAAACCTATCCAAACATACAACAGTTTCAGTGCCCTGACAGAAGAGACATAAGAAAACTAGAACAACAAAGAAAACCAACCAAAAGCAATTCCCAGGCCACCCCCCAATAACAATATATAAGGTAGGTGCTCAAAACAGTATGTATTAATTACACAATAAAAACAATCGTATCTGAAACAACGAAGATTCAAGTGTATGATTCTGAAGTGATTTTATGGTGAAGCTAGAATCCTCCATCATAAGCTACTTCAGTTGATCACGTATTATCATTATCAATTTTATTATGGACAACTAGATAAAATTAAAGAAAATGGCCCGAATAATAACGCGTGATCACAAACTTATTTGAAAAAAAATTGATATAATCGGTCTATAGCTCAGACGTAGCATCATCTGACCAGTACTTGTTCTACTTTCTGAATTTTCTAAATATAATTCAGCTGTTCACTTTTACATTAGAGATCGTAGAAGTTCGTTACCGGTAACGTCATGGTTCCACTCAAAATATGCGAAATTATTGTTGATAAAGTAATTTTTACACCCCGATAAAATCAATTGAATTTCAGATCCAATATTTCAGTGTCTATATTTTACCAACTAGAGTTTATGTGGACTCGAGCTTTTACTAAATATTCCTCCGAACAACCTTACTTAGCATTAAATATTTCGACTGAATTGGTCATTCATCAATTTACATGTCGTCCTAGCAGGTATTTGGTACTCTAAATAGTTGTTTATTGTTCAACTCGTTCAGCCCGAATCAATTACAAATATAAATTAAAAATATCCACGCCCTGAGTGGGATTCGAACTCACAACTAACGCATAAGTAAGAATTTTTTTCTTTTGCTTAGATGTTGCGCTACCCGATTGATTTATTGGACATGAAATATTAGCAATTATTATTTAATATTTGTTGCAAAATCTGGCCCGTATTAACTGTATAAATAGTATTTTCGTTTGCCTAATCTTGGTCTTTTTTGTTATCATTAATATTCCATATCCTTATTCTTCTGTGACAGTTTTTAATTGTCAACAAAGAGCACGTTAATTCCTTTATTATAACCTTTGAATAACGATGCAGTCTAACTTATTATCTGAACCTACATATGTTATGAACATAAATAACAAAATTGTTTAAGTTTTAAGAGAAAATATTCCTGTGTCTTGAGCTATATATGGTTTATGCAAAACTCAATAAATCAAAATAAACTCAAATTATTAATAAACGATAAATAGCAAACATTATACTGTTTTATCAATTTCTAATTTTTGGATATAACGCCCCTCCATAAGATCCAATTGAAGTTAGACAAATCTCGTATTAAGAATGACTTATTAAAATATAGAAAAGGAATCTGATTTGTATATATAAATTATATATATCGTTTAATCAAATATTAAACAATTAAAATTGATGAAATGTACCTTTAACATTACTGATGTTCAAATCTTTTAGGCAAACATTGGTCATGAATCATGGATAGAAACATAGATATATGATAAAAACATTAATTAACTTTTCAGTGTTGTATTCAGGTGCAATATAATTCATATACTAAAAAATGATTTAATGAGAACTGCAACAAAATCGAAAACTTCGTATTAGATTCATAATTCATTAGCATTAATTTATCATTTGTATAAGATATTCTTAAAAAACTTCATCGCGATGAATTAAATGTACAGATGTTAATGTATGATCACAGAAGTCCTGCTATTTTTAATGCAACTAAACGATACTTCAAGATATACCATGTGAAATAATTTCACCCTTTCCATCACCTGCATGCTATTTAAAAAAATAGCTTTGTGCGTTTATGACTGACCAGTAACGATACACAATAGACACGTAAAGCGGCTTTATTTGCATAACTAACCCAGGACTTTAAACACGTCCAGTCAGCGAGAGTATAGCAGGATAATCAGCCGCTACTGGTTTTTGTGGAGCGACAAAATAAGTGGCAGGATCTCCCTATAGATCAACACGTAGAAGGGTGCATAATAAAATGATTTTGACCGATTATGACCAGTCAGTTTTTATATATATTATATAATTCTTCTGTATGTCTGTATATTACTGAATTCCTTCTAAACCGCTGGATTGATTTTGATGAATTTTGTTCAGTGCATGTTAGAAGCAATAGTTAGCAACAAAATTCATTCAACTTCCCATAGCTCAAGCAGAATCAGATAAATACTTTGATATCCACTTCGATAGTAGGTCAAATTGGAAGTATGATGTTAGACAAGAATCATAGCAGATTGGACTAAAAGTCAAGCAACTGTAGTGGTTATTCGGAAGATACTCCCAACTTGATCTAAAATGAATGAGACTGGTTGAGAAGCAATAGGACTGGACTGCTATAGGACTAGAAAGCTACTGGAAAACACGTTGGAAATCAAAAGTTTGAAATAAGTGTATTCTTAACTCTAGCTTAGATAGTTTAATTTTATTTTAATTTGGGAACTACTTATTGATGTATTAATCCCGTACTCGCCTTGCTTGTCTATTGATGCAAGTACAACACAACAGTAGTAATAAATTAATTGGTATATTGAGGTTATACTAAGCATATTTAATGTAAGACATAAGTAATAAAAAGTTATACCAGGTTATTTAGTTCATATATCATGGATAATTGTAAAATAAATGTAAAAACATTACATATTTGTACGCTATCCATTTAGAATATTTGTCGTAGATGTTCGTTTTTCAGATCATAAAACACAAGTGGGGTAATAAGCTTGTTCTGTATGTGTTGCGTCTTTAGATATAAAAGTCTGTATTGATTACAAATTATATGAAAATTGGTAATATGTTTGTTTTCTGTGGTCTGATATCCCTGTCAATTATCAGATTTAGGTTAGGAAATGTATGCAAGAAGAAGTTAGGTTAAGCTAGAATTAAGATATGTGGTAAACAACTAGATACCTGTACAGATAGGAAGAAGTAATATAGTAAAATATGTATATTAACTAAATTTGTGAATAAAGTTCATAATAGTTAAGAACATAGTTTAATAATTTGGTAAGTCGAAATCGCAGGTCGAAAACTTACTGTATGCCTAAATATATTTTAATGAACATACGCACATTTAATATGAGGGAATGCTATAATAGTATCAATTATGTAATATACTGCCTTGAATAATTTTTTAAGCTGGATGATTCTCATGAATGTCGTTTAAAGTCTTCTTTCTCGGTTTTGATCTTCTTAATAGATATAATAGATATAAGTGGAAGGTTATTTATAACCAGATATATATTGAAAAATGGGTGTTAAAGTATAGTATAGTATAGTCTATTCAAAGTTATTTTGTATATACTTTATCTAAATTTGTTACGTCAAAATGTCGCAATGTTGCCTTATCTACTCTGAGTTTTTTTTTATAATTTAAATAAAATAATTAAACAAAAATACCGTTATCATATATAATTTATTTTAACATTATAGTAAATCTTATGCATATATTATCAAAGGGCTTAAAACTACAATTAAGTACATAGTTATTATAGTTTGTAGGTTAGGGTTGTGTTTGATTATATTTACATAGAATTTTTTTCCATACCACCTATGAGTTAGAATTCTAAGTGGGTCTGTAGTTGCATCCGTTGGAGGCCTAATCCACCTAATTAACAATTATATATTCAAGTAATATGTTTTACTTTCATTAGAGCGTATTTACCTTTTACTCCTAGTTTTTGGGTCCTTCGATACAGTGGTTATTTGTACAGACATTTTGATATAACTGTATTTATCCTTCGTTTGTTATGTTAATACCTGTATACATTCCCCTAGAAAAAACTAAATTTAAGCACTGCATTCTCCTTAATGCTTTTACCATATCTACAAAACTATTACGAGTATTTCTCTTCTGACACATTTTAACCAAATGCTCACCAATCACCCTGTCTTAGGAATTAGCAGCATTGAATCATATCATATTCAGAAAGTTTCATTTAAGTGAATAAGTAAGCTATTAATTTTCAAACTATCTAACATTTGTTCACATTTCCATCATTTGTCAATTTCTTCTTCGTTGTGTCTCATCGAGTTAATCCAAACCGAAGGATTAATCATTCCTATTTCCAGCATGAAATACAAGAATCTGTAATGAATTATTAATAAATGTTATGACCAATAAAACCTAATCAATTGTTATCCTAATATTTACCTTTAAATGTGAACTTTTGTTGTCGTAACACAATTTTTATTATCATCTTGGCATGAGTGACCGTTGGGTATATTGGTCCCATTCTGAAATATCAATATATCATTTAAATGCATGAATTGAAATAATAAGTCTTCCATCGTTTTATTATATGCTTTTAAAAATATTATTCTTTTAAAAGTAATATCCATAAGTTCTCTTTTTTTTTCAACAGTTTCCTTTAAAATAATTGTATTTAACTAAGTTTGTATTGAAAATCTATTCACTGTTTTTATACATTTCATATATTTAATCTCAGAGCTAATATCAAGCTGATCTCACCCGTTTCGTATGAGGACGGTTTTTTTCGGTGTATTCAAGATTAAATTTTTAGTTTTTGTGATATATCAGTGACCGTGTGCATACTAATATCAAGTGCAGTTGCGACAAGCCAAAAAGTATTTTCAATAAATGTCGCAGCAAATTAATATTTAACAGTAAAAATGTTTAGTTCTAACGAATTTTATTGGCAAGTGGGGGCCGCCATTATCTTGTTCCTATTCAAAGTAACTGATTTGAGACACAATCTGTTCTGTTTAGCTTCGGAATTTTCAATCAGAGTAATAATAAGCATCGATTTTAAATTTATCAAAACAAGTAAAGCATTAAAATAACGTTTGCCAGTTTATACCCTGTTATCACTATTGTTTTAAATACTTTTGCATACGTTTGACAACCGGACGATTTCGACAGGCTGGTTTAGTCACATGTTAGAAATTATCAGACAGCATTGAATCTCTTTTTAACTAGAATTAAATGATAAGAAAGATATTGTCTGATTCTAAAGCGAATTTATAAAGTGCGGCAGAAAATACATTAAACATCTTGATGAAGCATGTGCAAAAAAAACTTTAGATAGAATATAAGTGTCGGTCAAGAGAAAACCACGTAGTTGTTATACATAATTAATTTTCCCTTTATAGACTCTTCTGAAGTTTGGATAGGTATATTAAATTAATAAAGCTGCTTGTTGAATTATATATCAGAATACAAATTAATGAGCTAAAATCTAAAAATTGTTCTTTGGATTATGGGTACGATTATGTCACTGGAATGATGAGATGATTGGAATATATGGCGCTATGCTTGATTTCTAATTATAATATTTTGCCATGTCCAGCTCTCTAAATGACAGAAAACAATTAGGTTTTGACGACAGTGCCTTAATTAGGATTTTGAATAGAAAGTGCCTATTATTACAAAGCCGCGTGACATAAGCTAATTCAACACTTGAACACTGAACAATGTATAAACCAAGGTGCGTACAAAATTACGAAAATCATTATTAACTAAACCATTTGTAGTTCACCAACATTTTATAAAGTGTGGGTTTAATAGAGATCGAAAAGTTATGCGTTTTGTTAATAGGAGATATAGCACTTGCTTTAAAGCATGTTCCAAGGTTTTCGGACGACTGCTCGGGGAAATTTAAGATCTGATTTATGTCGAGAGTAAGAACGAGTTGTAATCGATAGAGTTAAAAGTCGAAAAGGGCTGAATACAATATTCATTATCAAGATCTAGGAAAATTTAATTAAAATTGTAAGCTTATTAAATGCCTTTTTAGTTTTGACAAACTATTAAGACTGTACTATAATGACGACCTGTCATAATTTAATTCTCATTTATTTTAAAGTTTAGAAATATATTTGAGCTGTTAAAATTTACTTTTTTCGTTATGATGCAAATTCAAACCAAAAAACAAAAATCATTTTGCTGGCAGCCGAATACCCTAACATAAAATGTTCAAATACCTTTTACTGTTATCTAAAAAATGTATCACGTATGGTTGAGGTACCACAGAAAAAACCTTTTTGTCGCAAAAAAATTGAAGCGGGAATATATTTTAACTGGGTCGTCCGTAATGTACCCGCAAATACTCTGATGAATATCCGTAAATTATGCAAAGCATTCGGCAATGGGAACGGACCGGATAATTTCAAAATTTCGTTATTTATGGCGGCGGTAATGGGTTTCGTTTTAGACCACTGCCTAAAATTACGTCTTTCGCGATTTATGGATATGTATTCGCATCTTCTCGCCTGAATATGAATAATAAACGTTTTCGAACAAATGGGCCTTGGTTTTGTTTTCTTTTTAATTTTCATCGGGATGGAATCGATTACTAAATATAAGTGGTTTTAGTTTTATTTGACATAGATCGATTGATGGTATTTAGAATATTTAAGAGATGGTACTCCTTACACCTTGCGCGTAAATTGTTTATTTCTAGTAAGAGTTATAGTCACTAATTAGTTGTTAAAATAATATTCATCAAATTAGTTCGCTTTTATTGTTTAATCTCATAGAGCCATTTCATTTCATTGTCATTTATCTGTGATAAATGTAGGAAAAAAATTCAGTTCGAACATCGGGCCTATATATTAATTTTAAAGAATTTACACGAGATCGTGTTACTGTGTATTTAATCATATTGGGTACATTTGTAAGATAGAGAAATATACATTTAACAGCATAGGAAATTTTGGGGAAATGTTTCGCGCCGTCCAACATGTAGATGTCGCCTTTATTCCTATTATTTTATTATTTAAGATATCAAATATTTGTTTTCTGAATTTAGAAATTAATCACTTTCCGAAAAAAGATACCCAAACGGCAAAACGGTACATACACCTTTTTTATTGGATCAATTATTTGATAGTTGGAACTAAAATAATAGTTCCTAATTGAAAATCTTTTAAGAGAGGATTAACCAAAGTTCAATACACGATGAGTTCTGGTGTAAAGCGATTCACGAATCAAATAGTGCTTAAACTTTATTGTCCAAGTAAGAACAAATTTGTTAAAGTGGATTAAAAATTTAAGAACCATCTAGATGAGGTTAATTTCATTAAAGAAAAAAATGTGTAATTATCCTAATAAATATATTGACTTAAGGCTACTTATTTATCATGGGGCTGTAAGAGTTCATGGATTGAAGAATATACATCCTACGGCTAGTATATTTGACAAATCATTTAAAACGTTTATAAGTTAATATTTTTTTAATCTGATTTGCCTTTAGGAAATTGTGAAGAGGATTATTTCTATATTAACGAGGGATGTATTACTAGGAGTTGAGAAATTGCAACTTCACTTTATACCTTAATTGCAGATGTTCCTATATGAACAAACGGGGCAAGGCAATATTACATGCCCCAGAATTTGTTTATTATAATTTCGGTAGTTCTTTGAGGATTATTTTTTATTTTATCTCACGATATTGCCACGTCGATAACATATTTTTTGTCAAAAATTTAAAACAAAAATGTAAATTTGAAACCCTTTAATTGTACACTATTTAATGATCTTCCAAATAGAATGATAACTTTTGGATAAGAGAAGTAAACAGCATTTTAACAGAGAAAGACTCAAAGTTTGCTTTGAGTATAAAAAAAGCCAGAATTCTAATAGATCCTATTAAATTGATGATCCTAAACAAATATGAAAAAGGGAAGAAACAGAAGAGAAAATTTTGATTTATTCCAAAGTTTTTTGTTTATGCTATATTTATATTTTATTCATAATTTGCAGTTTTACAGGTTATATTTACTTCATTCATTCATTCTTCATTCATTCATTCATTGAAACGTGACGAGAGGGCGGTCACGTGCCAAGATTGTGGCCAAGCTACAGGTGTCCATAATGGAGATTTAAATCGATCAATCAAATTACTTGAATGGCCTATTTAACCCCGTCTAGATGTTGGGCTACTGAGTTGTCTTTGAATTACTCCTACTACTATGATTTCTAAGGAACTCGTCGAAGTTCCAACAAAAGTGTTTTAGTGCGTTGAAAATATTTGAATGTGAACAAAAAGCGTTAGCCAAAAAACTTTGAAGACGAGGATATGAAGGCATTACTCGATGAAACCATCAATGGGGATTTAAAAATAACTTACGGACCTAATAGTTGCTTTTTAAATTTCCCGAAAAGGTCAAAAATGATATGTGATGCATATCCAGAAATTAATTAACGAGAAACTTCTAGGAAGATTATTTTGAATGCTCGAAGGGCTACTCAGTAAAATTATTTTAAATGGATAATGCTAAGGGATTCATATTGCTGTAACTTAAGATGTCATATTCGCGGCGTTCAACGACCATGGTTAAATTTAAAGATTTAAAGAAGAATGAATTTCTACTTAGAGGAAATCTTTTTGTTACGTAAGACGGTTTGGGTCGTTTGTTTTCTTTTTGTCTACTATGGGGTGAGAGGCGATCGACATATTCTTAATTTTCTCTTAAATAGGGGGGAGAGGAAGGTGATCAGTAACTGTTAAAAATCGTCTTACGCAACAAATGAATCACAGCTTATAACAATTTTAAAAAAGGGTGGAAGGTAGTCTTCATTCTATCTAAGTATATTGATGTATGCTCTCTTAATATAGTGCACATAGAGTGCATAGCCCGTCCAATATGGCGTCAAAACGTCGCAATGTTGCCACATAATAGTAAAACAAAAATAATGTGATCTTAATATGATAATTTATTTTAACATTATAGTACATCTAATTAGTTACAGTAGTTTATAGGTTGGGGTTGTGTTTTATTGCATTTACACTGAACTCTTTTCCACACCACCTATGAGATAGAGTTCTAGGAACATTTTTTAAAGTAGCGGTATACTCCGGAGACTTAATCCACCTAATTAACAATTATATATCCAATTAATATATTTAAAATGGATTAGAGTTCATATTTACCTTTTAGGTTTAGTTATTGATTTCTTCGTTGCAGTGTTTCTTTATCAAGTCATTTTGATATCACTATATTTCTCCTTAGTTTCTTCTGTTGTTATCTGTATACATCTTTCATGACAAAACTAGATTAAACCATTGAACTCTACCTAGTAAAATTACCGTATCTTCAAGAGTTCAGATTCATTTTGTCCTTATGCATTTTAACCAATTGCTCATGTATTTCCGGCTCACATCCGGAAAGTTTCATTTAGTCGCTATTCATGTCTATAACGAAGCAGTTTATTTCCAATTTTGTATAAAATTTGTTGTCCAATCCATGTTATTTAACACGACTCCACCATTTGTCAATTTCTCCTTAAGTATGCCGATGGAGTGCATCCATACCAAAGATGTTATTGTAGACAATGATTTTTCAACATTTTCTAGACAGTTCTCGCCTGCACATAATTCTTGACCTCCTCCTTGTTTATTATAATAATTCTTTGCTACACCCTATATCAATTCAATTAGATTATAGTGTTAAGGGGGAAGACATAATGGTCTGTATGTGTTTCTTTTTCAGGCCTATTTCTACAAAGCTGAGTTGTATAATATGCAATTAAACATTTTCTTTATATTTACCGAGTAACAATTTGAAATATTTCACCCTTTGGCATGATTCTTTCAAAATTTAATTTTTGTATTGCAAGCCATTCCTTTATTACATTCTTTCCCAATCCAACTGTTGGGATATTTTCCACCAGTGAGCTATGCATTGTCATTGGTAGTGCAGTACTGCTGCACTGTCCATAAAATACTTACTTATTACGGAACAGACCAATTGAAAAGTCCCCGTCGTACCATAGTAAAACATATTTTTTTGGCAAAATATTTTTTTTTTATTTAACATAATTCCCTACAAGGATGATACACTGATTATAGCGATCCTCCAACTTTTTTATACCATCTTTGTAGTACGATTTGTCCTTTGCTTCAAAATAGGCCTCAGTTTCGGCGATCACCTCTTCATTCGACGAAAATTTCTTCCGAGCGAGCATTCTTTTGAGATCTAAGAACAGGAAGTAGTCGCTGGGGGCCAGATCTAGAGAATACGGTTGATGAGAATGCAATTCGAAGCCCAATTCATGGATTTTACCATGGTTTTCACTGACTTGTGACTTGGGTCCAATAACGCTATGTAATTTCAAGGTACTTTTTCTTTGTCTCGCTTTTTCAAGGTAGTCAATGAAAATTTTTCCATGCGCATCCCAAAATACAGATGCTATAACCTTGCCAGCCGATTCTTGCGTTTTCCCACGCTTTGGAGCTGGTTCATTGTGTGCAATCCACTGTCTGCCACTGAGATGACTGTCGATTGGATTTCGGAGTGAAATGATGGAGCCATGTTTCATTCATTGTCACTTTTCGACGCAAAAACTCGGGTTTATTAGGCCTTATCATCTTCAAACACTGTCAATAACTATCAATCCGAATCATCAACAACAAACCTTTCCCATATCCAAACATTCGTGAATGATATATACACATTCAGTTGATATATTTATAGTGTCTGATTTTTCATTCAATTTTAATTTACGGTTATTCAAAATCATTTTGTGGATTTTTTAAATGTTTTTGTCGGTAATAACCTCTGTTGGCCGTCCACTGCTTTCACCGTAGTCGGTGCTCATTTCACCATGTCTGAACTTAGCAAACCAATCCTTGATGGTTGATTTTCCCGGGACAGTGTCCGGAAACTCGGCATCAAGCCAAAAGTTTTTGCTTGAACTGTATTTTTTTCCATTTCCATTTCCAAAATGTAATACTTTGCCAACACGCGAAATTCCCTTTTATCCATTTTTTTCACAATAACAAACGTTGTTTCACGCAAAATGCTATAATCCACAAACTCATGATCCGACAGCTGTCAAATTTATACACGCATCTTTTGATGGTTAGGGCTAATTAAATAACATATAGATTTAATTCTAGTAGCGCCATTTTTGTGTCAGGCCAGAGACTTCTCAATTGATCTGTTAAGATTCTAATCTAAATCTTCTTCTTCCCTTTCGCCTCTTTCTTTTATTTTTGGCAATGAATATATTGATATTTTTGTTGTTCTCACTGTGTATTTTAGATGATGTAATGAAGAAAAATAAAGAAAATAACCAAGTAATGTGTATTGATAAAACATAAGCGATATATAGAAAAATTATGAATTAACATCAGTAATTTAGAAATTTAAGTTTTTCCATTCATGTAATAAAAGTTGTATGACGTTTTATTCATTCAGCCAATTTTATTCATTTCAGCATTTTATAAATTCTTAATTTAGTAACCGTAATTGTTTTAAACTTAATGATTTTAACCTTTTTCAACACTATAGTGTCGCGTCACTGATAATTTAAAACATTATTGATAATTTGAGATCTCCATGGCTAATTTTAATTAACTTTAATTTTGTGTAACGACTTTTGATAAAAAGTAACATAATCAAAAAAAAAATGAATTGATATTTAGAAAAAGTGAGTTTTTGATTGAAGTATTTTTAACTGTTTTTACACCTTTTAATTCTTAGTAAACCAATAATAATAACGGCATAATATATCAACATAAACACAAACAAGGAAACTGAATTAATATTGCTTTGTTTGCTTTGTAAATACATTGTTTATTCAATGAGTATGTATCTCAGTCGCCGAACACACACACAACTAATACACTATTATCATTCCCATTAATATACGACACTCGGAGCCCGAAAAAGATAAAGTGTTTTTTTCGGGTCAGCTAGCATAAACTCTTTATTTGTATCCACTTTTTCGCGAACGCTTTCATATAGCCCTGGGGACCGGCCATAGAGCTTCACCATTTCCCAAACTTAACTGCTTTATGTACGCTTTATTTCCCTTTTTACGACCGGAACATTGGGATGCAAGTCGTAAACAGCTTTAAAGAAAAGCATTTATTATGTTTCAAACGATATTATTTTATCTCGTCTCAACTTCTTTACACCAGCTATAGTTTATTTTCAAATCTATTTCAGAATGAAGAATTTGATAACAAATAATTCACTTAATATAACCGAGTTTGTATTCATAGTAGAGTAGTTTTAAGTAGCGTTTGGAACTATCCATAGAAAACCAGTATCTACTGTTTAGTAATAGACTACTTTTAACTACCGACTAGATCAGTCACTATTTTTTGTTCGACTGCTTTACTATTTTTTACTATCGGCGGTTTCAGTCATGTACTTTCAGTTACTATTTTAGGACCTACTAGTTTAATTCGACTGATTTTAAACGTTCTGGCTTTGCTATCCTAGCCACGAACTTGAAAATAATGTGCCGAATTTATGCTTACATTGACTTATACGTAATATATATGGTTTTATGTTTTGTTTGAAATATGATTGTAAATAATATAATATTATACATTAATATAGCAGCAATTTGGAACTCTTTGGAACGTATAGTAATATTCCTAATTATAAACTATTTCTTATTAATTATAAATAAAATTATTATTCATATATTTAGTGGTTATTATACCATTCTTCTTCACAATCAAGTCAAATATATAAGATGTAAATATAATTTTACATCATTCAAAATGAAACTGTCATTTTGAAGGTAATAAACTACAGCAGTTATTTCATCCTTTTATTTTCCAAGGAAAGTTTGAAAAGAAATATATACATCTCTGTCTAACTTATGGCACGGTTAAAAAAATAGTAAGCACGTATTGAAATGAAATAAAAATAAACCAATTATTTTTATTATATTATGTCATTGTTACTTTCCGAAAATTAAAATAGGATTAAATACGTTTGTGCATGTAAAACCGACAGTTAGGATGCGATGGAACACAATCACCATACTTTTCTAAAATTGTTTGTTGGGCTTTTGCAGCGAATGTGTTTAAATCAATAAGTAATAAAAACTAATATCGAAAGTACAATTGTCTGTATTCATTGAAAACCCCAATATTAAAAAGAAACACATTTAGAATTACATTTTTGTCAAGGTCGCGGCTAGGACGACAGAGCCAGAATATTAAAAATCAGTCGAGTGAAACTAGTAGAACCGACAATAGTAACTAAAAGTACACGACTGAAACAGTCTATAGTAAATGGTAACAAAATCAGTCGGATCAAAAATAGCTGTTAAAAATAGTCCACTGAAACAGTCGCAAGTAAAAAGTAATAAAATCAGTCGAACCAAAAATAGCCACTGAAAAAGTAGTCAATTACTAAACAGTTGATAGTCAAATTCAGTCGAAAGTTCCTACGCTACTATATATTTCTCGCCTTGGTAGATAACATACCTAAAGTCAGTACTGAAGACCCCTAGTGAATGCTCTCGGAACTACTCTGTTATCGAAACATTGATCTTACAGTTTCCTACCTTAGCTTAATTTAAAGTGATACAATTCCTTTTTCAAATTTAAGAGTGTCAAGTTTATAAGAGCTAACGCCGATCGACTTCCGGAGGAAAGAATTGAGTTAATTCAGTCACTAGCAGCATTAGTAGCATTATTTAAATAACAATTAATTTTAAACAAAGGTAATAACTCATGTTGAAATCAACAAAAATTAATAATAAAAATAAAAGTCACTTAATTTAAAAGTTTATCAAAGCATATTAGGAATGTGGATACTAAATACTAATAAAATAGATACTAGTAAAAACGATTATGTGTCTACATTGAACATTTTTTTTGATTGTCTGAGTATATCTGGAAGCTCTTTAAATATATATTGTTTTAGCTCCAAATATTAGTGTTTAAAATATTGTTATTGAAAGTCATTCAGTGCTCTAGGAATTTTATAGTGAAGAAGAAATGTTTTAGAAGTAATAATGTGACCTCCAGTTCCCTACTTGTAATAATTCTTTGGTTAAAATAAAAGCTTCCAATATGTGCATTTCATAACTTTGGTGCAACTTACAATTAACGAAATTGTAAGGTTGCGATGTGTACAAGTTAAATGTACATAGAAATGCTTCCTAAGTTCAAAATACTACACCATTTGCCTTAATTAGCATCATTATCATATGGTTTTTATAATATATTAAAATATCTGATACTGAATTGAGATTTTAATGAGCCTGAAAAAAAGGTTTTTGGTATTTTTTAAAATCGAATTCAAATAATACCAAAAATAACTTAAATTGACTAATTTAGAAAAAAATGTATGAGAATTAATTCCTTATATATATATATACATACATATATACATCAGCATAATAAGTTACAGTAAAACCTTGACATAAAGACTTGTCTATTAATAGACAAGTTGTTTATCATTGAATGTTTTATTTTTTGCCCTCGAAGTTTCATGAATAATTCAAGTATTATCTTAGCGCTGAAGATTCTGCCCTATTAATCTTACTCTTAAATACAATGTAAATCTAAGGCGCAAAAAAATTTAAAAAAACAATGTTTTGTTACTATCTCAGAATAGTCTATCAACGAAACTGGTCCCGATTTTCAAAGATTTTTTCCATACAATGACAACAAAACCGGCATAAAAAACAAAAAACAGAAACTATTTATTGCGTATATTTATCTAGTATTATTTACTATTTATTACAGGTTCAGAAACATTATTGCAATATATAAAACCAAACTGTTATGCAATTTAATAAACAATTTAATTTATATTTTAAGGATGTAATTTTTAAACATTTTATTCATCTATTCATTGGACGAAAATTTCTTTCCAGCGAGTACCCTTTTGAGATCTGAGAACAGGAAATAGTCGCTGGGATCAGATCTGGACAATACGGTGGATGAGGATGGCCCAATTCATGGATTCATCTTTTTCTTCAAATGCGGCCGTTTTTCGGAGATTTTGTCCTTCAAACCATTCAATAACGCTGTGTGATAGTCGCTGTTGATGGTCCTTCCTTTTTCAAGGTAGTCAATGAAAATTATTCCCTGCGCATCCCAAAATATAGACGCCATAAACTTGCCAGCCGACTGTTGCGTTTCCCACGCTTTGGAGCGAGTCCATCTTGTGCAGTCCACTCGGATGACCGTGGATTGGACTTCGGAGTGAAATGATGGAGCCATGTTTCATCCATTGTCACATATCGACGGAAGAACTCGGGTTTATTACGCTTGATCATCTTCAAACACTGCTCCGAATCATCAAATTGTCGTTGTTTTTGGTCAAAAGTGAGCTCACTCGACACCTACTTTTTCACAGAGTTTTCTCATACTCAAATTTTCATGAATGAGAAGATGTATAAGTTCAGTTGATATCTTTAGAGTGTCTGTGTTCAATTTTATTTTACAGTCATTCAAAATCATTTTGTGGATTTTTTAACATACCAATCAATAAACTGATGGTTGATTTTCCTGGGGCAGTGTCCCGAAACTCGGCATAAGGACAAGTTTTTGCCTGAACTATATTTTTGCCTTCAAAAAGCAATATTTTATCAACAAGCGAAATTCATTTTTATCTATTTGTTCACAAGAACAAATGCTGCTTCACTCAAAATGCGATGATTCGACAGCTATTAAATTTATACACGTATCTTTTGAGTGTTAGGGCTAATTAAAAACATATGGATTTAACTCTAGTAGCGCTTTCTATGTGTCAGGCCGGGGAATCTTCAATTGACCTGTTAAGAGATTTTTACAGATATATGAACAAATTATAGTGGGATGGGGAAAGGTCCTGGCTATAGGTAGGCTCAACTTCCCGGGATCAAATATTACCAGCCTATCTCTCGCAAGTTTTGCCGAGTCATAAGTTGACATGTATGTAGTGTGAGTGGTATAGCATTTCCATTATGGGAGATAATATCTTTGTATTGATTTATTTTGGCTGTATTAAATAACCTCATATTAGTAGTTGGTAGTAGAGGACTGAATTGATTATTTGACCAGCTCAAGTTTATCATCACAAACTATTTTTTCCAATTCGACTAGAGACTTAACATTTCTTCCCTTTAGAATTGTGCCATGTGAATCTAGTCCCTTAGTAATTGCTGTGACAGTACCTTTAATTTTAGCATCTTCTTTTTAAAATCACAGTTATGATGTTATGATCAAAACAATATATAATATATCCAATTATTGCATTTGATATAATAAAAAATAATACACGAGCGGATGGTGCAATTGCAACTATTAAAAAATATTTACACATAATAAAGAAGAATGCAGGTACATAATCTTTACTTTTTTAAGTATTTTTAACCTTTTAGGAGAGTCAAAGATTTTATCACTTCAAAGGGGAAATGGTAAGATAAAAATTCGACGAGAAAATTGGTTTGTAATCATCCAAAAATAATAAATATTGTTGAACATTTCAGTGTTTACATAAAAAAATTAATAAGTTTGGTGGATTAAGACACTTTGTCTTTAAATGCTAGGTGCTTGAATAAATTTCGATGCCCGATATTTATTATTGAAAATACGAACTATCAATGTTTAATGGTTACTGTTGAAAGACTTAACTAACTGTTAAAATATTTAGTTTTGACATTTCTCTATAAAAAATAACAGTTTCTTATTTAGTCATATTGATATATTTAATATAAACAAACGCTAATCATGGAACGTTCAAAATTGAATATCCAGTATTGATTACTGGGGCTTTTTGATTTGATTTTGATAAGAATGATTTTTTGATTTTGATATAAACATTTCTAGGAACCTTTGGAAGGATATGTGTGTGTGCGTGTGTGTGAAGTATTTAAAAGGGGCGATTTTGATGTTAATGATGAAAAAGGACATGGAGAATTAAAATATTTGAAAACAATGAATTGCAAATGTTCTGTTCTTCTTGGGCAAAACTGTTAAATAAGTCTCAGACATATTAGCAATTGACAAATCAACTATTTCGAGACGTTGACATGATATAGGAGAGATTCAAAAGAGTGTAAATAAAACTGAACGGAAACATGTTAAAATCGCAGATCCATTGGTTTGTAGAAAAAAACAAGAGTTTTCTGTATTGCATTGCTGATGGGGATTAAAAGTATAAGAATCTCAAAAGCAACAATCATGTGTTAATACAAAAGAGCCATGCATATTGACTCAAAAATAGAATATTTATGACCATAATGCATTCAAGTATTGCTGTAAATATAATGGAACCAGCAAGGTGTAGTGTATAAGACCTACTAAAAACGAAATAAGTTTACTGAAGATATCTAATGTGATAAATAGTGCTCATTGTATAACATAACATATTTTTGTTGACGTATCACGTATTGTAATGTTAACAATAGCGTGTAAAATGTACAGTCATCCTCTTGAACGAAAACTTTTGGCTATACGTTTCAAAAGTTGTGAAACATTAAATGTTTCAGCTCGAATGAAAAATCCTGCTACATCCAGTTTAGTAACCAGATTAGTGGGTTCTGGTTAACGCTTGTTTAGATCGATGCATTGATTGGAATATGGCTCTTTCTACACGGTATTGCCATGTTGTCAACAACATCATATTGTACCGATCTTAATAAATGCTTTTAAATGAAAACAAAAGTACATGCAAGACCCTCATATATTGCAAATACACAATGATCTTATAATTAATGTCACAGATTTTATTTCTTCAACGTTCAATATATTATTCTCATATGTTAATTTTTGAGCTCTGAGATTAACCAGCAACTTAAGAGTGATACATCTGTGTAATAGGGTGGATGTTACAGTAATTTGTTTTTCAATTCTTAGTTATTTGAGCTATTATTTCAACGCTCTTGGAGTTTATTTTTTATAAACCAGGTTTTCTCCCAAATTTTTACATCCAGGAAAGAGACCCAGAACATTATAGTATTAATTGGTGAGAATTTTAGACCTACAACTTTATAATATTTATCTGAGTTATCTGAGTATCTGAGAAGAAGAACGATAAAACGATGTTTGTCGATTTCTGGATCCGAGCTTGAGACGAGATACCTTACCAATTTTTAGCCTATTTTATTCAGAAATATGGTGGTAATCAAAGCCTCATTTTGTGTTATAAAACGGGGACACAATTCTTTAAAGTCATATTTAAATGTATCTTTGTCGCATTTTTGCTGAATCAGGCACAGCTTTTTGAAATACAAAACTATATAAAATATTGCATACTTCCTGATGAATAGCCATGCGCTAAATTTCCACTAAAGTGGTCGTAAACTATAACGGAAGTATAACAATGGTTATTTTTTTTAGAAAATTAAACTAATTATATTTCCATACATAACATAATTCCATTTAACAAAACTATTGTTCATCAGTACTATAATTTTTTACTAAAATGCTCTAAGAATTCAGAAAAACAATGAATAATTTTAGCTATACAGCAAATTCTAATCATACTGTCAATAAATCCTTTAATTGCGGATTTTTCGATCCACCCACTCCCGTCGGAAAATCTAATTGGAAGGGAAATCGCCTTCGAGACCCTTGGAAAATTTTCGGTTTCCCAGTCAAGTGTCAGCGCTACCAAACAGCAAATTCAAATTGGCCTCGTTTGTGAGCACAAAAAGTTTTTCATCTTTATATTACTCTCTCTAATTAAGTCACAAATAAGAAGAAGCAGAAGAAGAATAAAAGGGGCGAAATGACCAGAAACAAGGAAAGTTTACACAGAGAGGAGACGATAATTTTGCCGCGATTTTTCCGGTCTTTATTTAGAAATCCTGGTATCCAATTATTTCTCGGTTGTTACTTTGATAAAGACATGACAGTCGCATCCGGCAAAATTGTGATTTGTTTTTGTTAGTGTCTATTATTCCTGTTTCTTTAGATATAATTTCATTAAAATATTTTTGTTGATTTTGTAAGTTTTCATATTTGTTTTGTGGGTTATACTTTAATTGATACTATCGCAGATCCATTGGTTTGCAGAGAATAAAAGAAGAGAGAAAGTGGCGCGTTGTTGCTGGCGATCAAAAGTATAAGAAGGTCAAATACAAAAATCATGTGTTAATTTTTACATTGACACCAAAATGGAATATTTATAGTACTCATTGTATAGCGTATTGTTGTTGACGTATGGCGTATTGCAAGATTAGCAATAGCTTGTAAAAATGTCATCCTCTTGAATGAAAACGTTTGGCTATACGTTTCAAGAGTTGTGAAAAATACGTGGTTGCAGCTCGAAAGAAAAATCTTGATACATCCAGTTTAGTAACTAGATTATTGCGTTCTGATTAGCACTTGTTCAGGTTGATGCGTTGATTGGAACATGGCTACCCTCATATATTGCAAATACACAATGATCTTATAATTTATGTAACAGTTTTCGTTTCTCCAACGCTAGCCATTCAATATATTATTCCCCATATATTAATTTTTGAGTTGTGAGATTAACCAGCAACTGAAGAGAGCTAAATCTGTTTAATAGATTGGATTTACAGTAATTTATTTTTAAATACATTAATTATTTGAGCTATTATTTCGGCATTCTTGGAGTTGTAGAAGTTGTCTTAATGATTTATTTTTTATAAACTAGGTTTTTTATCCCGAATTTTTACATGCAGCAAAGAGACTTAGAATGTTATAGTATTAGTTGGAGACAATTTTAGACCCACAAGTTTATAATATTTATCTGAGTTTATTGTTAAAAATGAGGAACGCTAAAATGATGTTGGTCGATTGATCTGGATCTCAGCTTGAGACGAGATACGTTGCTTATACCAATTCTTAGCTTATTGTTTTGGTTCAGAAACATAGTGGTAAATAAATCATTTTGTAATATAAAACGAGGACACAATACTTCTAAAGTCATATTTGAATGTATCTTTGTAGCATTGTTGTTGAATGAGGCACACAAATTAATACACACTTTTCCTGAAGAATAGCCATACACTAAAATTTCATTCAAGTGGTCGTAAACTAAAACGAAAATATTACAATGGCTATTTCCTTTAGAAATTAAAACTAATAATATTTCGATACAGAACAAAATTCCATTTAACAAAATTATTGTTCATCAGTACTATCAATTTTTACTAAAATCCTCTAAAATCCTGAAAAAGAGCGAATAATTTTAGCTACACAGCAAATTCTAATCATTCTGTCAATAAATCCTTTAATTGCGGATTTTTCGATCCACCCACTCCCGTCGGAAAATCTAATTGGAAGGGAAATCGCCTTCGAGACCCTTGGAAAATTTGCCGTTTCCCAGTCAAGAGTAACCGCTACCAAACAGCAAATTCAAATTGGCCTCGTTTGTGAGCACAAAAAGTTTTTCATCTTTATATTACTCTCTCTAATTAAGTCACAAATAAGAAGAAGCAGAAGAAGAATAAAGGAGGCGAAATGACCAGAAACAAGGAAAGTTTACACAGAGAGGAGACGATAATTTTGCCGCGATTTTTCCGGTCTTTATTTAGAAATCCTGGTATCCAATTATTTCTCGGTTGTTACTTTGATAAAGACATGACAGTCGCATCCGGCAAAATTGTGATTTGTTTTTGTTAGTGTCTATTATTCCTGTTTCTTTAGATATAATTTCATTAAAATATTTTTGTTGATTTTGTAAGTTTTCATATTTGTTTTGTGGGTTATACTTTAATTGATACTATCGCAGATCCATTGGTTTGCAGAGAATAAAAGAAGAGTTTTCTGTGGCGCGTGGTTGCTGGCGATCAAAAGTATAAGAAGGTCAAATACAAAAATCATGTGTTAATTATTATATTGACACCAAGATGGAATATTTATGGAGATAATTCACGTGTTGCTGTAAATATGATGGAACCAGCAAAATGTAGTTTATAAGACCTACTAAAAACAAAATAAATTTACGGAAGATATCTAACGGGATAAATAGTACTAATTGTATAACGTATTGTTGTTGACGTATGTTGTATTGCAAGATTAGCAATACTTGTAAAAATGTCATCCTTTTGAATGAAAACGTTTGGCTATACGTTTCAAGAGTTGTGAAAAATACGAGGTTGCAGCTCGAATGAAAAATCTTGATACATCCAGCTTAGTAACTAGATTGCTGCCTTCTGATTAGCACTTGTTCAGGTCGACGCGTTGATTGGAACATGGCTACCCTCATATATTGCAAATACACAATGATCTTATAATTTATGTAACAGTTTTCGTTTCTCCAACGCTAGCCATTCAATATATTATTCCCCATATATTAATTTTTGAGTTGTGATATTAACCAGCAACTTAAGTGAGATAAATTTGTTTAATAGATTTGATTTACAGTAATTTATTTTTAAATCCATTAATTATTTGAGCTATTATTTCGGCATTCTTGGAGTTGTAGAAGTTGTCTTAATGATCTATTTTTTATAAACCAGATTTTTTATCCCAAATTTTTACATCCAGCTAAGAGACCCAGAATGTTATAGTATTAGTTGGAGATAATTTTAGACCCACAAGTTTATAATATTTATCTGAGTTTATTGTTAAAAATGAGGAACGCTAAAATGATGTTGGTCGATTGATCTGGATCTCAGCTTGAGACGAGATACGTTGCTTATACCAATTCTTAGCTCATTGTTTTGGTCCATAAACATAGTAGTAAATAAAGCTCCATTTCGTAATATAAAACGAGGACACAATACTTCTAAAGTCATATTTGGATATATTTTTGGGGCATTGTTGTTGAATGAGGCACACAAAATATTACATACTTTCGCTGATGAATAGCCATACACTAACATTTCACTCAAGTGGTCGTAAACTAAAAATATTACAATGGCTATTTCCTTTACAAATTAAAACTAATAATATTTCGATACAGAACAAAATTCCATTTAACAAAATTATTGTTCATCAGTACTATCAATTTTTACTAAAATCCTCTAAAATCCTGAAAAAGAGCGAATAATTTTAGCTACACAGAAAATTCTAATCATTCTGTCAATAAATCCTTTAATTGCGGATTTTTCGATCCACCCACTCCCGTCGGAAAATCTAATTGGAAGGGAAATCGCCTTCGAGACCCTTGGAAAATTTGCCGTTTCCCAGTCAAGAAAAACCGCTACCAAACAGCAAATTCAAATTGGCTTTGTTTGTGAGCACAAAAAGTTTTTCATCTTTATATTACTCTCTCTAATTAAGTCACAAATAAGAAGAAGCAGAAGAAGAATAAAAGAGGCGAAATGACCAGAAACAAGGAAAGTTTACACAGAGAGGAGACGATAATTTTGCCGCGATTTTTCCGGTCTTTATTTAGAAACCCTGGTATCCAATTATTTCTCGGTTGTTACTTTGATAAAGACATGACAGCCGCAGCCCGCAAGATTGTGATTTGCTTTAGTTAGTGTCTGTAATTCCTGTTTCTTTAAATATAATTTCATTAAAATATTTTTGTGAATTTTGTAAATTTTTGTATTTGTTTTGTAGATTATGCTTTAATTGATACTACAATACAATCTAATACAATGTATAAAATTAATCATGTTTCTCTTATAATTGACTAAATGGACTAATTTGAAAATGATATGTTACTATATCTTGTTTTAACAGTATTTTCAACATAGGATCAGAATTTTTTTTGTCATATAACAAAAATAACTATATAACGAAACCCATTAAAATATATGCAAACTATCTCATGAACTAACACTCACTAACATTTTAAAATTGCATTTAATTAAGTATACTTTCCATTAACTTTCAATAATCAACAAAGTATTGATAAGTGTACTACGCCACTGAACATTATAACAAATTATCTTAGGTAAGATTATTTTCAGAATTAATGTACAAAAATAATCATGGTTATCTCATAATTGACTAAAAGGATTAATTTAAAAATGGTATGTTACTAAATCTTGTTTTCACAGTATTTTCAACATAGGGTCATAACTTTTTTGTCATATAACAAAAATAACTAAATAACTAAACGTATTAAAATATATGCAAACTATCTCATGAACTAACACACTAACATATTATATATATATATATATTTTCAGAACTGTAACAACTGTAACAGTAAATAACTGTAAACAGTAGTTCAGAGCATCATATATAACCATACAAGATATTTCTTTACTTTTATGGTATAAACATATGTTAAGTATGAAATAATAAATGAAGTAATATATGATTGTGTATTAAAATAGAGAATATATGATTAAAAACATTTTGAAATTGACATTTGACTTTAGCATGTATATTAAAACAATAACGAACACAATTAGGTAATTTTTTACAATTTAGAAATGTATATAAAAGGAATGACTTCACAATAATTAAATTAACTATGGATTTTCCAAAATATAGGCCTTTAAAGTAAATAATCAAAATAATTGATACAAGGTTCAAACAATCAAATATCATATAGTCACATATCGTATAACATTAATTGTTAAACAACTTAATATTTATCCCTGCTTTACAAATGTTCTATTAATAATTCATAATTTGTTCTATTTGTCATATGTGTTCCACCTACACGAATTCTGTAGTTTATTTCATTTTAGATACTGCATATTTTTAGTACTTCATTTATGTATTATTAGAGTCGTTATCATTTATACATATATCTCATCTAAAATATATATTATGAAAACAATAAATACACCAGGCTGAATAAAGGAATAATATATTTAATTAAATTTTTAAATAAAGTTGCATTGTTCCTTTCTTATTTATTTCACTCTTCGATCTCGCCTTTGATTATAGCTCATCTTTAGTTTGCCTTCAGTGGCTTTTATTTATCTATCGTTTTCTATTTTATCTTTTGTCCAATGCATTCCAATTAGAATTCTATTAAACTATTTTATAACTGTTAATATTCTTTGCAATATTCACTTTAACTCTTGATGCACAAATTAACGCATTTACTACCTACAATATTCGATTATTACTTTGTCAGTAGAAGTCAGTACAACTAAAATCTACAGAAAAATCTTTAGAATTACCTTTAGTACTATGTCTCCAGACCCATATCAATTAAAACAGTTCGTAGGCAAGAACAATTTTTCTGTTTTCTTCATCAGGCAGATCAGTATTGTGAAAGAAAACAGATGATTCTTGTTATTCTCGAATTTTGTTAATCGATATTAGAATAATTTTCACATGTGTCGAGTTTTTCTTTCACAGCTGTATATACCTTCCTTATATCTACGTCATAAAGCGGACACATTAATTTGTCTTCTCTACAAAAGATAGAAAATATAACTTTAGGTGACCATACTATTCCTAATGGTTTTTTATCTCGTCCAAACTTACCATAATTCTTTAATAATTGGAACAATAGGAATAACTGAAAGTAACATTCCATTTTAATATTGTTTCAGTTGTAAAAAGTAAATATTCACTTAATTATAAGGAACACTATCCTTTTTTATATTTTATTTTATAAATTTTGAAAAATAAACTTTATACCCAGCGAGATTTGATCCTCGTACGTTATCATCGGCAAGCTCAACTCTTAGCCCGCAAGGCTACCCGCTGGGTTTTCTTAAATATATTTTGTGTGACCCAGATCTGACGGCTATTCTAGGTTGCTTGATTAGGACATTTTTTGCTTTATTGGAATATATTTATTTGTAGTGCATATTATATAAAATTATTAGGCCTAAAAATTCTTCCTGGATATAGCTTTAATAGCCAAATTTCACGCCTACAGATTTTCTTCAAAAATATATTTAGAGAATTTGCTATACAGTTATTACAAGTTTTGAGAACATATACTGATTGATTGGGACTTAATTTTTGATGGTTTCTGTCATTTTCATCATCATCATTACTCCATATCCGGTGCTTGAAGTGTTTACCTTTCAATCAATAGTCTGCAATTGGTGCCGTATAACTTCGGACATTTTTCACTAAATCTCGCTGCAGTTGGTGGTCGGCCATACCTGTTCTCGTCTCGGATAACGTTGGTCTCCTTTTTTTTTAGATGGCTTTCTATGATCTTCCGCAACAGAAGTCTGTAATTAATTTGTTCACTTTCCATTTTAATCTGAGTTTTTGATTTAGTTCTTTAATTGTGCACTGGTTGTTGTATTTTAATCTTGGTTGTAACATTTCCTTTCTTCCACACGCACCATGATAGAGAAGTCAAAGTTCTGTAGCTTGACCGATCCGGCTTATTACTTCCGGTTTTAGGAGAGGGGCGTGCTTTTCAAAAAGGATATGCTTGCATGGAAGGAATAAAATGTTTCTTGTATGTTACTTTTCTGCCGAATATATTATTGCTTCCATACTCCACTGACCGAATCACCAATGCCATAATCATAATAGGTCAATAGAAAAATCCCTGGCCTACCATAGTAAAATACATTTTTTTGGCAAAATTAGTATTTTTTATTCAACATAATTCCCTTCAAGGGTGATACACTGATTATAGTGATCCTCCAACTTTTCGATCTTTCTTTTCGACCATCTTTGTAGAACGATGTATTCTTTGCACGAACATTTCTTCCCAGTGAGCATTCTTTGGAGATCTGAGAACAGAAAACAGTTTTTCCAGCCCTACAAGCTTTACATTCTTTCAAGTTTTATATTTATTTAAACCGCGAAGTAGAATTTCTTTTGGCTCCGTTCTACTTCATCACATTGACAACTCAATTAACTCTTCGACATGTATATTCACTATTTTTCTTACAGGTACTTATATATTTTTAACCGAATTCAAAAAAGGCGGTTCTATGTTCGATTTTAAAATACTTTATACCTAATGCAGTTCTTTTTGAAGGTACCTTTGCTTTTTTCACACAAATGGCAATGTTTTTGTTGGTTTCTAAACTTGGTTATTGAATGCAGCGATCAAATACCGTGTATGCTCTTAGTGTTTCTGCGCTTAGTGAATCTATAATAGCTTTGAGTACATATAGCTTACTATAATAGCTTTGTTTCGTTAGTATCATTATACTTCATGTAACGCATTTGATATTAATTATACTAAGCTTACTGCAAAATGACTGATCATAGTAAATATATTCAGTTATAAAAAATCGTTTTACAGTATGTTTAAAATATTTAACTAAACTGTAGGCTGCAATAAACATATAATATTTTATTATTTGTGTAACCAATATTTATGGTGTGCCTAAAAATAAAAGTAATTTAAACTATATTCGAAGATAATAAATAAAACAGTTGACAGTATTTTTAATATTTTACGCCGATTTATAAATAATTCTAGGGGCATCTGCATATGTGCTGTCATTTAAATAATTACAATTTTAATTAAGCCATATCATGTTAAAAAAAGCTGTGCCTGTATTGACTATATCCGATAATAAATTATACCAATTAAATTATAATTTCTATTGTTTGACGACGTAGTTAATATATTTATAGAATATTATATAATTAAAGTTAATTATTGAAAAGCTAGTGGATGCATTCGCAGTAATTCATGCATATACTATTTGTTTAGTAATAGAAATATGATCAGTTCGACAAAAAAGTGCCATATCGAATTAAATGAGGTGAAATCAATTTAAAATTAACTTTATGTGTAGATGACAAACAAAAAATAAAACTGCATTCAACAAAAATAAAAATATTATAAGAAATTGCATTAGTAGTAAAATTATAATGGAAAATATAGAAAACAAAAAATTTGCCCATGATAAAAAATACTTAATAATAATAATTTCCCAAATTCAGTTAGTATGTTTGAAAGTACAATTAATGTATGATAACGAATTTTCAGTCTTTCAACAGTCTTTTCTAATTATCCATAAGGGATTGAAAATGACATATTCGAAGCGGTTTTCTGTTCTTAAGGAATAGCCAGAAGGATAGATAACTCAACGATATCAATATAAGTTATTGTTAAACGACTTAATCTGACTATTACATTTCATATTTTTAGTATTTATCTAGGTAAGATTATAGTTTTTCATTTGGTATTAGTGAGTAATTTAGCATATACAGACGATAATCATTCCTAACTTTTGTTGTTATATATGAAAAAATTGAAGACCAATGCTATCAACGACTTTTAGGAACGTATGGTGATCCTGCTCTGTCATATTAAAATTGTTGATTTCAATTTTAATGATAAAAGTGGTTATTTTGAGGTTAATGACAAGGAATGGTCTGGAAAACCAAAGAAGTTGGAAGACAATGAATGTTTTAGATTTATTGGACGAAAAGCCAAAGCTTAAACTCTCAAAGAACTTTCAGAGTATCACATAATGTACGACACCTTGGTTTTTATGTCTTGTTATGTTTTTCTTACAGTAATGTACGTATAGTCTATTCAAAACAGCAGCGAACCCACGTTATCTCAATTGATGCCGTCAAAGCGTCGGCATATAACGAAATTCTAATTTAAATAAAATAATTGTATTCAAATATAAGTTATATTAACGTTATAATACATCTAATACATATATTATGGAAGAGATTAAAATTTCAATTAATTATACAGCATATTAGATTGTATATCTAAGAAATGTATTTTACTTTCATTAGAGAGCATATTTACCTTTTACGCTTAGTTCTTGTTTCCTTCGATGCAATGCTTCCTTGTAAAGTCATTTTGATATTACTGTATTTCTCCTTAGTTTGGTTTGTTAATACGTGTATACATTTTTCTTGATAAAAGTAGACTTAATCATTGTATTCTCCAGTTAGTATTATTTCTCTCCTCTTACATTTTTACCAAATGTTCATGTATATTTTGAACAATAACAACTCTATAATACAATTTCCTACAGTTCAAGTATAATAATTATATATTGACCTTTAGTTCTTTCCTCCTTTATCATCTGGTCTTGGTAATTGTCAGCATAGCAACATTCATAAAGCAACATTCGTAACATTTTATTCAATCACTGTCACTTTTAGAATCACTACCCAAGTGAACAAGTAATCTGTTTATTTCCAATCTATTAAGAAGAGATTCTACCTTTTGTTAAATTCGTCTTGAATATGTCTGATCGAGCTCATACAAAACGAAGGCCATAGCGTTCAGCAATGCGATCTACCATATATCTTTTCTCAAGATTATTTATAAAAAAGTAAATTACATAAAATGCATTTAAATATTTCATTTATATTTACCGAGTAACAATTTGAAATAGTTCATTCTTCTAACCATGTTAGGTTTCTTCAAAACTTATTTTATGTACTTTAGGTCATGTTGCATTGCCCATAACAATAGCAGATGATTCCCCCAAGTTCTTTAAACGCTGATTTTCAAACCACTGCAGAAACAAGTAATGGTTCATTTCTTCATGGTAGTCACCCTTGGACTTACTTTCTGGAGGAAAACACTATTTCTGCATCAGGAATAAAACCATTCCTGTTTCCAGTAAGAAGAACTATATGCCTGCAATGAATTATTAATAAATGTTATGACTAACAAAACCTGATTCATAGTTATTACAGCGTTTATATTTTCCATCAACTTTTGTGGTCTTATATTTATTATCATCTTGCCATGAGTGACCTTATGTACTATTCTGGAATATCCATGTCTTCTCCAAAAATACAGATTGACATAATAATTCTTCCTTAATTTTGTCACTTGTTTTTAAAATTTATATTCTTAATATCTGGAAAAGCAATATCTAGGAGTCCAATTGTATGAAGGGAAGTTCTACATCACTCAAATCACAATTTTCTGTGATATAATTGTATTAAAATATATTTCGATTGAAGAAACTACCTATTGTTTTTATACATTTCACCCGTTTCGCATAAAGACGTTTTATTTTTGGTGAATTTAAAGTTATATTGTTTTTTATTTTTTGAGATATTTTAGTGGCCGTGCCCGTACTAATATTCAGTGCAGCTGCGACACGCTAAAAATATGTTCAATAAAAACCCCTGCGATTTTAAATTTATTAAAAAAATAGCGTTAAAACAACGATTACCGGTTTATAACCCGTAATTATAATATTTTGAAGAATTTTGCAGACGTTTGATAAACGGACGACTTTTGCTGGCTCATTTGGTTACATATTCGATAGTGTTAAACAGCATTCTCTCTTTTTAAATAGAATAAAATGAGAAGAAAATTATTGCCTGACTGTGAAACGAATTTACAACTGTCGACAGGCACATATTGATGATGTGAGTTCGCTGCTATTTTGAATAGACTCTATATAACCTATTGGTACGTAATTTCGTACATTGATTTATGCCGAACCAAACAAACTGCTCTTTTGAAATGATTTTAATCAACATGCAAAATTATTCAATGTAATGTATGAGTAAATAGTGGAAAAGCATTACAATAATATTGCTAATAAAAATCAATGCCTTCAAATAGGTGAACATTCATGAGAATTAATCATCAACAATTCACAGATTTTTTGATGTATAAAAGCTAGTTGAAAGAAGTAATATTTATTACCCCTTATTTTAAAATTTTTATTTTTATGTTATTCTTACTATTTCTTTGTTGGTTTTGAAATATTGTTTTAAAAGTCCAATACATAATTGACTGTTAACTAAGTCTTATAATTTACAGCTATTCAAAGTTGATGTGTCACTGGGTTTTTGTGTGAAAAGCTATAATTCGTTATCTAGTAACATAATTCTTATTTTTAAAATATGCAGTACAAATATAATTTCTTGAAACAATGAGGTTTATATGCATTTAAGGTAATAAGGAACAAAACCAATACTAATGTGACCTTATTGTCAATATTAAATCTTTTTCAGCTCAAATATTTGGATACAAATACAAATATTTAGTTCACTCTGGCTTTTCGCTTTTCTTACATTTCTAAAATGTTTGCGCGGGAAATAATTTTATCGATCGAAGTGCGGTGGATAGTTTCATTAAAATATGATTTTTTTTATAACTGCAGTGATTATAAACTATATTTTATTAAAAAAAACATATAAATAAATGTTAAAACGGTATTGTTACTTATAACATCGTCGGGAAAACTCTGAGGGAGTCGACTCCCTCTTCACTTCACTTACGTGACGATTTATGCATCAAAGTATGGAAGTTTCTCTAGTCGGCAGCTCGCAGTCATTCAAAGTTTATAGTTGGTTTCTCGACAGTTGGCATAACAACTAGAAGAAATTTATTTTAAGTGTTGTAAGTCGGGCGGGGGCACCTGTGGATGACAGTCGGAATGAAACGTTTTCCGTCTCGGAGAGCGAAACTTCCTCGACCACGACTTGTGGAGTGGGTCGCTTCGAGACTGATAGGTTTTTGTTTTGTTGGTTCAGACGGCGAGTGATCAAGTGGGCATTCTTAGTCACTTTAGTTTGTTGGCAGGTTATATAGTGCAATTTTGTTTGGCAGTGAATTACTATTGGCATTTTCATATGCATGTAATTTACGAGGACAGTTTGATAAGCCAGTGTCTTTTTGAAATAATCTGAATCTCAATGAATTCGATTTTTTTCAGAAAAAAAAACATTTTATTTTTTACGGTAATGTCCTTTAACCTTTATATTAAAATATGTGCCTACCTGCTGGAAAGCGGCAGGGGTCATCATGATTCCTAAACTCGGAAAATCTGTAAATGAGGTCTCATCATATAGAGCAATATCTTTGCTACTGGTCATATCAAAACTTTTTGAAATAATACTTCTGACAGGACTTATTATTAACCTATTATTGAAGAAAAATGCATAATTCGTCTGCCTCACTTCAGTTTTAGAGAAACACATGCAACAGTGGCCCAGATATCTACACTTACTAATCAATTGGAAAGGACACTAGAAGAAAAGAAAAATGAAGATATGTTCAGCAGTATTCCCGGGTGTACCTCAGATATTCCATAATGTCTGCTATCGGGGACTTGAACATAAGCTTAAACAACTTCTGCCCGAGCAATACAACTTGCTGTTAAAATCTTATATTAACAAAAGAATGTTCGAATGTAACAAAATATTCAGAACTAAGATCAACAAAGGCTGGTGTATCACAGGATAGTGTTCTGTGTCCATTGCTGTATCTCCCATACACCTGTGATATACCAGTAACAGAACAAACTAACATAGCCACGTTTGCGGATGGCACATGTGTACTGGCAGTTGGCAAAACGGAACAAGAAGTTAATGAAAAACCCCAAGAGGCAATAAGTCAAGTCAATACATGGACGTAAAGCTGGCGCATTAGACTTAATGAAAGTAAATCAGTGCATGTAAATTTTACCAATAAACACAATTATTAACAATCGTGTTATTCCATATTCAATCATAACTAAGTACCTAGTCATGAACCTATATGCGAAGTTATGATGGAAGGAACACATTAAGAAGAAAAGAGAAGAGTTGAATCTCAAATATAAAAAATTATATTGGCTATTAGGTAGACACTCTAAGTTTAGTTTAGAAGGTAGTAGGTAGTTACCGATTGAAATGTTGAATGATATATATACAGGTATTAAAGCCTGTGTGGACATATATAATACACCTTTGAAGATGTGCCTGTGCAAGCAATATAAAACCATGCAAAACTTCCAGAATAAGATACTAAGGGCTATTGTCAATGCCCCTTGGAATGTAAGAAAAATCTACCTAGACAGAGACATGGGAGTGGAAATGTAGACAGGCGAGATAGGAAATGCAAAGAAGCATGAAGAAGGAATAACCAGGAGAACGTCAAGGCAATCCAGCTGCTAGACCAAAGTGTAATAGTGAGAAGACTTGAAAGGACCAAACCTTTTGAGCTAGTGTTGTACAGTGGGTTAAAAGTAGAGCACAGAGCGTATTGTGCGGTGTAACCAAAAGTGAACAAAACTGAGGATACACCAGTGGGTCAAACTCGGTAAAACACCTTAGCTTTAAGATTTTAATCGCAAAATATTGCTCTTTAATATCCTTCTAGATTAGTGATAATTAAAAGTTAATTTAAAAAAATCAGCGATGTCGTGATGTTCAATTGACGCAAATCTCATAGTACCCAGAGACTTTAGGTTAGATTTAGGTTTGGAAACAGGAAATAGTCACGGGCGGCAATATCTGGAGAATATGCTGGATGATATAGTAGGTCATAGTCGAATTTATAGATTTTTGATGATTAATTTAAAGTCAGTAAGTAGTCAGTAATGATATTGATGACAATGATATTATGACTTTGTAATTAAACTAAGAACATCCACTTGTACAGATATTCTGATACTTAAATATCCAATTAATTTTATTGAGGAAAAGTGGGTTATATTTAAAATATTAGCAGGCTTGAATCCTAATTAATTATATGTTTAATTTGGGGGCTTTAAATTACGTATTTCATAAAATAAAGAGATATCTAATGGAACAGGAAACCAGGATAACAACAAAAACAAATCATAACTTGAGGAACTACGATTGTCAAGTTCTAATTAAAATAACAACCGAGAAACAATCGAAGAACAGAATATTTAATTCGTCTCTGTGAAGGCTTTTCCTGCTTTTGGTTATTTGGCGTCCTTTAATCCCCTTTTAATTTAAGAGTTAATTATGTAGAGATGAAGTACATTTTGTGCTTACAAGCGATGTCAATTTGAATTCCCTGTTTAGAGTTTTTTTAACGAAATCTTGTTGAACGCAGCAGGATAGATAAATAAGTATAAAAATGAACTAGGTTATTACCAACTGGGACGGTCAAGTCGTTATTAAAACAACAACTAGGAAAAATAGGAAAAGAGAATTTCTAATTCTCCTCTGTGTAAGCTTTTATTGGTTCTGGTTATTTCGAGGGCTTTAATTTTATTATTTGTGAGTTAATTGTTTAGAGAAGAATAATTTTCGTACTTACAAGAAAATGTCAATTGCAACTAGCTGTTAAAATGCGGTTAATTTTGATTAAGATATGGAAATTTTTTTAAGCAGTCACCTCTTAATTATATTTAAAAATATAGGACATTTAAAAAAATTATCAACCAAGACTTACTCTAAATTATTACAGCAGATCATCGTTACGATTATCAATCTATATCCAGCGCTGGGGGAGTGCTTACTTACCAACCAATACGCTGTTCTTGGTAACGCAGGACTTTCATTTCTCACTAAATCTCGCGACATTTAAGCACTAATACTAATGCGATCTCGTTTATGTTCTTCGACTGTGAACTAATACGAAACTAAGCATGAGATCTCGTTTACCTCAGCTTAAGTGTTTTATCACTGTAAAAATGTTAAAATAATTGTATGTAATGCAGCTAATTAATCTATTTAATATATTCTTACCAAATAGTTAAGTGTGCTCGATAACAGTTTAGTGCATAGGTGTTCGATGAAATTCTGTTTAATATATACATATATATATATATATATATATATATATATATATATATATGTATATATATATATATATATATATATATATATATATATATACATACATATATATATATATATATATATATATATATATATATATATATATATATATATATATATGTATATAAACAAAAGTTAAAAAGTTAAACAAAAGTGTAAACGAATAAAGAAATTAATTCTGGTAAGTAAAATAATAAACGCTTTGTAATCAATATTAGCTAACTAGCATTATTCCCTGAATATATCGCCTTAATAAATATTAGCCAGCTGGTTCAACGTAACGAGCACGAAAAATTGAAAAAAAAGTAGAAAATATCCAAAGTTTCAATGCACGTAGCGGGATGGTGATGGTGGCGCAGCAAAAAAGCATACAAGTTTGTTTTGTTGCATAATAAAATGGGGCGACGGCAGTTTTAACAACGTGCGCCCTCTGGACACGTTCGGTGCGGTCGAGGAACGAAAAAAGCATCTTGTTATGCAACTGGCAGTGCCTGCTGGTACTGGTTTGACGATTTAAAATTCAAAACCGATGCCAGCGTTTCTATGGCAAAGGCACTGGTTATATATATGGTGGGCCATGTGTTCGTCCTTTTCAATATTGATATTGAGACTAAACTTGAAACAAGTTTGAAAGTAGTTTTTCTGTAATTAACTGACTATAAGTTAGTTCAATATATTCATGGATCATCATATGTTTGTTAACAGTAGAATTAAAATTTCTAAAAATCCCTCCAGAAAATATAGATGCATGTCCTTTTGAAACTATTTTGTACATTCCTTCTTGTGCATTCTTTTATTACTGTGAATATGAATTACTGTGAATTTACACAAAATAAATGTTGCTCGTTGCCTAATAGCCTCTAAATTGATAAGACAATAGACTCAGATTGTTATAATATTCTAGAGCAGTTGTTTAAAATAATGACTGCAACAGTTTCTTTTATAACCATTTTATAGGTACCCAGCTTATTTTCCATATTGAGCTCTAGAGATCTCTTTTCTCAGAACTAAACAAAATTACGAATAGTCACCATTAATTAAACGAAAAGCCACTGCAGTTAATTGAGGGTGGGACACGGTTATGAAATACTCTCGAATGATTCGAATATTGGATCACTGACAAACCAATATCGTTCTTTCGACTTTCCGATGTTCCCAGAATGATAGGAAAATGTGCGGAAGTAATGAAAAATATTTTGAGTAATACTTATTGAATTTATTTTCTACTACAAAGCCTCTTTAAAGTAACATAATGATCAAAATACATGTAAGTATCTAATATTTTGTATCTACATGCTTGTGAAAATGTATACATGGATATTTTGTGTAATTAATTAACAGAAAATATTAATTTAGTTGTTATTTGACCGTCGGCGGGAGAGGACGTATTTATCGGGATCGAGATATTGATAGTATCGACGTGAAATATCTCAAAAAATTATTGTTCTCATCAACGAGCTGGCAACCTATATGTTCAGACATGAAGAAGGAAATTTAGAAGGCCAAAGCTTAGTCAGTAGTTACTCAGATTTTCCATTCTGTTTCTAACGAAGTACAACGGCTTCGAATGAAAAACCATATTTTCTTAGAAGCTCTATAATATCTCAAAATGAACATCAATTATATTCAGTTTGGCAAACTGCTGAAACTGAAAAACAAAATTACATAACGTAAACCTTGAGTTTCGGGATCAAGTGAATTCAATGAAAACAGAAATAAAAAGTACATTCTAATGAAATAATAGATGATACAATATGTTATGAAGTTCCGGACTTAACGAAGATTATCTAGCTGAAGGTACCAGATGGATTAGAGTCAAAAACAACAAAAGGAAAGGTAAATAGCCGAAACCAATTCGCCGAAACCCGGTGTTCCGTGAATTAAAAAAAACCAAAACAATGTAGCCTGGCTGTTACAAACAAAACATTCATAAACCACCGCTGATTACAGTTGTAGGTATCAGAAATCAGGAGGAAGTATATGCAATACTTAATCAAGTATTTGGGAGTGAGCATTTTCAAACATTACTATGAATATATCCAGTGAGCACTCTTATAGAAATTTTAACTAAGTTAAACAAAGTTAAACATCTCATGGCGTTCTTATGAAAACAAGCAGAATAGAGATATCCGAGTGGTAACTAAATATGTTCATCATCCTTTCAACCAAGAAATATTATAAATAATCTATATAGCTAAACAAAATGCTACGTTTAAACTTAATTAGAAAACAAAAGAACTATTAGATATATTTATTGTGTCGTTTGCAAATAATCAATATGTATATAAATATAATATAGGCACTTATCCCGAAGTATTTCTACTTGCTGTTAAAATCTTATTTGATTAATCGATACTTCCGTGTTAACCATGGAGGAACAAACTCTGATCTCAAACCAATAAAGGCTATCGTGCCTCAATGAAATGTGTTGGTTGCCAATACTTTATTTCCTTTATATCAATGCTTCTCTTGATAGATTTGCTATATGTAAAGCTACACATATTGAATTAACAATTAAAAGGAACACGCCACTTGATTGAAAACATGCGAAATCCCTATGGAAAAACAGCAAAATAACTTGGTATAACCTTGGATTCCTAGCTCAGATCAAATATTCAGATACTCAACATCAAGTTCAGGACAATTTATTGGTTGCTGCGGCCAAAAACCAACCTATCAACTTACAAGAACCTTATCTTATATCAGCTACTGACACTAATGTGGATTTATTGAAATCACCTGTGTGACTACGTTAGTAATTTCAATATCCAGGTGATTCAGACGTTTGGATATAAGGTATTGATAAGCATTGTGAATACGCATTGGTATGTATGCGTTTATGGCCTCCATGGCGACCTACAATTGATATTGATATGGTAACGGACACTATCAGATTTCCATCAAAGAAGTCTCCAAAACCACGTTAACATTTAAATGTCCAGACATTGACCTTTTGGTTTCCAGACTAATGTGAATATTGTATGGTGGTTGTCATTAGATGTCTCAAACAGACTTTTTTTAGTTGTAGTTGCTTGTTAGAAGGTTAAGTCAGATAAAAGTTAATTGTGCAATAGTCGTATACTAGTTTTAATAAATACATTTTAAAAAGGAAATATTCAAGTGTAATTCCTATTTTAATCTCTATTTCACTAAATTATATAGTTATTGACGTAGGAGTCGTTTATAACACGTAACTTTTTGATTAATATAATCCACTTCGAATTCGCAAGATCGCCAGCAAAACAAACTGGACCAGTCAAAAACACACTGTTTCTTTCCGTAAAGCAACTTTAATTCGAACTCCAGCACTACGGCTCGAGAATATCGAATGAGATGCCGGCCGCTCGAACTTAAATTAATTCCGCACCGAAATTACGGCCTAATTGACAAGCCGGTGAAGCAGGGAGTCGACCCTGGTGCGCCACCTATCGAAAATATTAATAATCTAAGACCGTAGCGAGATGACCGCTCAGGTTCCGTTGGCCAGGAAAGCCCGATCATTCGGCATGCTGCGCCACGCCGTATAGTTTTATATATAGATATATAGATTGAAGACGCGAAACTGAACGATAATTCGTTTAGAATTCGACGAAGAGAAATACTGACTAACATCTGTGGAGATTTCTCGTGATCAGTAACAATAGTGGCTTCGGGTTTTTTTCCTGCGTTTGGGACGTGCAGGAATTGCCAACATATATTGAACATGGCGTTTCATTTATTTTTAGATCAATAACATTACGGTACAAATTTATTTAGAAGGTTGTTGCGTTGCCAAAAAAATTAACCTGCTTTAATATGATGGCAAATTAAAATGGCATAATGATGTATGGCACTACTGCTGAAGAAATATAGAGCAATGTACTATCCTTCGTATTCTTTCATGTTCCAGATTACTTAGCTGTAATAAAACTAACTTTATAAGGCCTATTTTGTAAAATTTATATTCAGGTAGATCAGATAATGCATCAATTTAAAATCATTATCAGTAAATATTAAGATTAGTCTCTAGAATTAGTATGGTTTATCTTCACGGAATATTACATACGTAATGTTTCTTAAATATACAATTATACGATAGGTGTTGTGGAGTTTACAAAACAGATAACCTGCATTTCCACATATATACACAAAAATATTGTTTGTCAATTATTGTAAAATTTTTAATTGCGTTAAAAAAATATTAAAACGTAAAAAAACCGGTTTAAATACTCAGATAGAGAATGTGTGTTATAAAAATTAAGTATTTCCTCAGTTTCTTCTAGGGACTTCTGTCAAGATATATGTTATTCTGTAGATAAAGCGGTTAAGGCATGAAACTGATTAACATTAAAGAAAAACCTACCGATTAGCATGGAAAATGAATGTTGAGCAAGCACTGTCTAGGCTTATCCTGCTTAGGGATATAATGGCTCACCAATAAACTAATAAGATTAAGATAGATAATAAATAACTATAAACCCAACAACCCCAGAAGAAAGGCGTCATTTTAGGATCTAATAAATGGGTAATTGTAACTTGAACAACTGCCAAGAAAGGCTATAAGAAAACATAGACATATATTCAACGCTACAATATGGCTGAAATATAGGCTTATGTAGTGGAAGATACTGAAAATTGTTATATTTCCTAAATCATCAAGTATAAAATATCATATCGACTAATAGCAGAACTATGAATCATGTCCAAACTACTTGAGAATTTCTTCTGAAAACGCTTCAAATAATTATTAAAATAAAGCAACTCATTCCTCGTTTGGTTAAAATTAATCATAAATATTATATAAATAATAATAAAAATAATATAATAAACATTTGTTAGCAAAAAAATTACCTGGAAGAACTAGATTCTCAAATCTTACATTTCTAACTGTCACGTCAAGGTGGGGTGGTGAATATTTAGATTTCAAATATCTATTTCTAATATCAGCAAGGTAGTTAAACAGTTTGCGAAGAAATTGTTGAACTATCAAGTGGGATTGCATGAACATAAGATGGTCAAAGTAGTACAACTACTCGACAACAGCGGATTTATTCGGAGATTGAAGAGGCAAAAGTCCATTTGCCGACTGTTCGTTCAACCTATGTGGTATGGTTACCACAAAATTTATGGGCGTGCTAGTGCATGCTTTCAAAGTAGTTCCAATATCCTCGATATAATTAATTGCAAGTTTTAACATGCAAAAAAGGGAGTTAGGTTTAACCTAAACTATTTTAATAGCTTATTAAGAAATGTTAAAAAAAGAAGTAGTATATACAGAATAGCAAATAATTTATCTAGCATAATATGTAGAATTAAATTATAGTGAATAAAATCCATAAACCGTGGCGAACTTTGTTTATTATTTGGTGTACCGAAATCGCCCGTTAAAATACCCGGCCATAACTAGTTTATTTAATCTTTAGTATCCCAAAAATATTTATAATGATACATTTTTTTCATTTTGGTTGATGTTTTGTTAAGTTTAAAATATAATTTTAATTATTTTTATTTCTATTTCTATTGTAATATATACTTCTACAATTTTACGGAAATCCCACGATAATTTTCAAGCAGACTACCAACGTGAAACCGCCTCTCAATACTTGAATTGGCTATGTATTTAACAAAACCCTAAAATCTCGTAGACTCTCGGAAACTTCTAGATGGTTATTTCTTGTGGTTTCCAGTACTGATAATGAGTCCCGACTTAGGATGCACCCTTTTTGATTTAATAAATCTTAACAGCAACATATTAGCATCACATAACAGACAGCCAAAACTTATATATAGTCTATTCAATATTGCAGTGAATCACGTGATCTGAATTGACGTCGCAATGTTGCCGCATCAACTCTATAACTTTGACTTTAACATATAAAAAAATTCTAATCTAAATAAAATAATGAAACAAAAATGTTATGTAATTTTTTTAACATTATAGTACATCTAATGCATATATTATCGAAGAACGTAAAACTACAATTAATTATACAGCAACAATAGTTGCTAGTAGAGTTGTTTTAATATATTTACATTTAGCTTTTTTCTACATCAGTATAGGTAGAGTTCGGCGATTTTTTTATTTAGTGATATCCTCCGAAGGCCTAATCCACCTAATTAACAATTGTATATCTGAGTAATGTATTTTACTTTCATTAGAGAGCATGTTTACCTTTTACGCTTAGTTGTTGTTTTCTTCGATGCAATGTTTCCTTGTAAAGTCATTTTGATATTACTATATTTGCTCTCAGTTTATTTGCAGAGACTGTATACAGCCACAATAAGTTATAAATTACACTTCTTTTATTATATTTACATTCAACTTTTTTCCACATTAGTATAGCTAGAGTTCTAGGCGCGTTTTTTATGTAGTGGTATCCCCCGAAGGTCTAATCCACCTAATTAACAATTATATATCTGAGTAATTTATTTTACTTTATTAGAGAGCATATTTACCTTTTACGCTTAGTTGTTGTTTCCTTGTAAAATAATTTTGATATTACATATTTCTTCTTGGTTTGATCTGTTACTATCTGTATGCATCTTTCTTGATAAAACTGCATTTAATCACTGCATTCTCCTTAATGCATTTGCCATATCTGCAAAATAGTTAGTATTATTTCTCTACTCATACATTTTAAACAAACGTTCATGTTTATTCTGAATAAAAACACACATGTACATAAAGCTTTCACCCTCTATAATACAATTTCCTAGAGTTGATGTATATTAATTATATACTGACCTTTAGTTGTGTCCTCTTTCATCACTCTCGATTAATTGTCAGCTTTGAATCATAAACCAACATTCATAAAGTTTTGTTCAATCACTGTCACTTTCAGAATCACTACTCAATAAATAATTAAAGTGTTTATTTTCAATCGATCAAAAGCTTGCTAACGATTCTACCATTTCTCATTTTCTTCTTCAATGTGCCTGATCGAGCTCATTCAAATCTAAGGTGTTATTGTCGACAATGCTTCTTTCCATAAATCCAGACAGTTCTGGTTTGAATATCCTTCTCGACCTGAATGTCTCAATCGGATTAAATATGTAATGATAGTGAGGATGATGTAATACTATGTGGCCATAGGCATTTGATCTACCTTCTATCTTTTCTACCCACTATCTTTTCTCAGGTTTATTTCTGAAAAAAAAATTGCATAAAATACAATTAACTATTTCATTTATATTTACCGAGAAACAATTTGAAATAGTTCATTCTTTAACATAGGCTCTTCAAAATGTATTTTATGTACTTTAAGCCATTTCTTAATTACAGCCTTGTTGATGCACTTGATGGGATCTTCGTGTCCAGTGTACTATGATATGGCCCATAACAATAACTGATGGTTACTCCAATTTCTCTAAAATTCGGTTTCTTTTTGGTGAATTTAAGTTTATATTGATTTTTATACTTTGAAATATTTTAGTGGCCGTGTCTGTACTAATATTCAGTGCAGCTGCAACACGCTAAAAATAATTACAATAAAAACCGGTGCCATTTGAAATTTATTAAAACAAAGCGTTAAAACAACATTTGTCGGTTTTTAACCCTTAATTATAATATTTTGAAGAATTTTGCAGACGTTTGACAAACGGACGACCTTTTCAGTCTCATTTGGTTATATGTTCGAATATATGAAACTGAATTCTATCTCTTTTTAAATAGAATAAAATGAGAAGGAAAATGTTGTCTGACTGTAAAAGGAATTTACAACTTTCGACAGACATATATTGATGACGTGTGTCACTACTGTTTTGATATATATATATATATATATATATATATATATATATATAACCTCTAATAATCTGTATTGTAATACCTCATACAATATTTATATTTGCTGGCTAATTTCACGCAGTGGTAAACGCGACAGAACACTTCCAATAATCGTGGGTTCGAATCCTGCTAGGACATGGTCGTAACTTTATGTTTGTGATTGTTTAATATTTTGTATTTGTTATTAGGCAAGAGTGCAAAATTCGACAAGGAAAATGATCACAGTCATGCTAAGCATCCAGGCTGGGTAATGCCGGATGACTTCTGGGATGATCTTCAAGTGAGAGGACTGTGATTCCAGAGCCCATGTTAAATAGTAGTGGTAAAATAGCGACTCTAAAATATTTGAAATAAAACATTCATATTTGAATTTATGCAGATAAACTTTTCTCGAACTGTCCTTTCTTCTGTTGGAGATTTGTATCAAATCTCGAACTAGGCGAATTTCAAATGAAGTGGTATAAAAGCTGATACTTTATTAATTTTTTTTGTTTCTTATCAGTCCTCTTGTTCGGCCTATTCTTTACCCTTCTGCAATATCTTCCTGATCCATTCATCTCAAATCCTTTTCGGTCGCTTTCTCTCTTCGATGTATTTCTCTTCTGCTTCCTTGCTTTCCAGATTATCTTTATCTCACCTACATGTTGGAATCATATACAGAATGTACATTAATAACATCGTGGCCTTCTAACATGATATATTTTAATACAATATGAAAACTCACGGTTCATAGCATTTTGGTATTTAACATCTTTTGAATTCGGTGTTCAGGGTATACTGAGCTATTATAAGCCATACCAACGTTTATTTCTATTACGTGTGTATTGAGTAATACGCAGGCTACCATATTGTAAAAAAAGTATTAAAAATTTTTATTGATTTAAAATCCAAAAGCATTTTGCGGATTACAACGTTAACACGGATTCCTTTTTTTTAATTATAACTCAATTGATATCTATTTTTTCGCAGCCGCATACTTTTAGCGGATTTTCATTGGAAAAGTCATATATTATTCTAAAATTAAAACATTCCCAACAAAAATAACATTCTCACGTTACTGCGATTCCATTTGTATTTATATTTTCGCACATATATTTTAGCGATATTCAATTTAACGAAATTATGAATTATTTATATAGTGCTTTGCATAATATATGGATGGTGTAATTTAATTTATTTCTACATTATGTTGAATTAATACGAGCTTTTCAGGTATTAATATATTTAGTATATGTAATATTAATGATAATAACGATAATAAATATATTGTGACCGAGAAATTGTAAGACTTTTTAGATCCCTCCTCATATGAATAGCTGGTACAGTTTGACTGGGACCTGCAGGAGGAGGAATATAAGCTTCGGCACAATAATAAATAATTCTTTTCCCGTGATATTCTTTTTAGAAAAGATATTTACCCATTTCCGCCCAATGAATCGAACTGAGAGACCTGTCTTAATAGTGACGAATCAATGTTTTAACGAAATGCAGAAGCTCAATTACTGACAGGAAGAGTCCTATATGTTCTAGTATATGTTCATTCCTTAAAACCTGCCCAAATTATTTGATTGTATTAATGAAATCGGACTTTGTTTTAAAATATAATTTTATCCTGTGCTTCATATTAATATTATTTTAATCTACACATAATTTTACTACTTATTTGTTTGTAGGTAAGACTGTCTATTTCAGCCGGAACTATCACAAGAACTGTCGATAAAATATTATTTGTCTATACCTATTATTTTGCTATCGCTGTGATGCGCTTTCTCACACTTAAGACTTAAGTCATTATCATTTTCGATTTTTTCATAAAAATTTCCATAACAACCCTATTCTTCAAATTTATCTCCAAGGTAATATTATTATTAAAAAAAGTAGTTCGTATAATCCGAAAGGAATCAATTTGTAAAAATAAATAGCCTGTATTGCAAGATGGTCAATATTCTTACTATTTCTTAGTTGCTGTATGTTTTGGCCTACAATATTGATTATATTTATTAATTAATAAGCAATAAACAGTATCGCAGAATTTTTAACGTTTTTTGCCAAGCATCATAATTTTCAACTATTTCTTTATTAATCGCTCTATCTGATGACAATCCATGTAATTTTTGTAATAAATCATGGAATCTTTTATGTATTCGTTATAGTATTCTAAGAGCAAATGTTAATGACTTTTTGTTCGAGAAGTATGTTAAAACAATTGTAATCGGTATTTCTGTGATAATATTTTAACTTAACTCGGTTTATGCAGTATATATTAACTCTAAAAATATTAACTAAAAATGCAGTCATATTTGGAATACTTTGAGCTTAGAAACCATTATACTTTTACTGCTATACCTTTGAGTGAAAATTAAAAAAATTCGTATAATAGGCTAAAGAATGGGCGAGATTTATATTTCTCGATATAAATATTATTTCTACAACAAGAAAAGGCTGATAATGAAAAATTACCAATAAATAAATATTCCAAAAATGTCAAGGTTAGATTTTGTTTATCATGTATTTTTGTGTATTAAATAATATCATCACTTTCTCTTTTTTTAGTTACCAAATATATATATATATATATATATATATATATATATATATATATTATGTTATATGGGTTTATTTATTAAATAATTGTCTTAGATAAGTTATAGAGAAACTGATAACTGATATTTGATTGAGACATGTTCTCATACTTTATCAAGTAATTACTGCCTTAACTTCAAGGAGATATTTCAAAAATTAAATTTAGCAATAAGAAAAATTGCAGTAAATTTTAATTAAAAAAAAAATTGTAGTGGCGCCAATGTAGAAAAGAAGAAGAACAGTGAGTAGAGGGCGCTGTATTTTGTATCGAGTCTGTATGAATCTGTGATGTCTGTGATATTAATTCCGCCCGGTCCCCAATCAAAAATGATTCGTAACACCTTTTACCTTGATCAAGTAAAAGCTTATGTGATTAAAGTTTATAGAAATAAAATAGGTACTTTTGCATATATATTATTAATTTGTCAATATATATTCCTCTAAAATATAATTTTTGTATATATATATATATATATATATATATATATATATATATATATATATATATATATATATACCATCGACGAGTCGATTAATGGCAAAATTGATTTGATTGGCTTCTGTATTTCTTGTGTAATATGTTTTTAATCTACTAAGATTAGAGTATTTTAATCACACTCGTAATTTAAACACAAATGATTTATGCAAATGCTATAATTATTAATAATTAAAAATACCCAGAACTCTATAGTATTGGTATATTAGACATTGAACATATATACAATTTTATGAACCACGTAATATTGTATGTGTTTTGATGTGGTTAAATTATAACAGTGTCACGGACATCCGACGAGTTGCCTTCAAAAAATGTCAAAGCACAAAATTTAAGCACATATCCAATTAGACACAGTAGAGGTCGTGCTACCTCGAAATTTCTGTCGTCACAGGGGTAACGAGCCTGCAAAACAAACATGGCCTCATTATCGGGCTTAATTTTATTCCACGCAACTGAGAACAGACAAGAGGTTTGTGCATGGTAAATATTAATGTCGAACGGCTATGGTAACGAGCTTCTCGGGCTATGATGCCTGCTTAATCTAGTCGGATTACAACTAACGTACGGGAAATGATGACAAACAAATGTCCTGTTTTCTACATCGTTTAGTTTTTCTAAGGTCCGGAACAATTGCTTTGGCTTCATGAAATGTTTTTATTAGGAAGTTACATTAAATTATTTACTTAGTATTGAACATCTTCAACATAATTAATTATCTCTCATAGAAAAATTCAATAGAGAAATATTAAAACAATTTCCTAAAAAAGCAATGACAAAACTTACCAATCTATTTAAAGTAGCTTTTGGGCTAAAACATGTACCTGTATACAGGAAAATGATAAAAAACTGAATATTGTTACATCCTGCAGGCCTATTTCTCAATTATGTTCAAACTTTTTGGGCAAATATTACTCAAGAATGCTAGACCAATCATAAAGCAGAATGGCTTAATACCTATCTATAAGATTAAATTCTAAAACCATCGAACAAGTGCATATAATAACGGTCCATTATATATGGAACTTTTTTTAGAAGTAAAATAAATGTGTTCTTCTCCTGTATAGATCTTCCTAGGAATAGCACCAAGAATTTTGAACATTTTGATTCGATACGAGGGCTAGATATATAAACTAAAAAAAGTATTTTAAAGAAATACGTACTGCTATTGACTTTCTAGATATGCAACAAATTTTTAAGAATAAAATACGAGGACGAATATTGTGATTTGAAGGAAATACATGCTGGAGTGTGTCAGGCCTATCTTCTATCTATTTTATACCAGTGATATATTTACTCTGAAAGTTTATACTTATATACCATAAAATTATGACGAGAACCAAGAAGCTATAAAGGAACTTCCAATAGCTAGCTATAATATATAGACTGAATATATAGAATTAAATGGTAATCGAGGTAACTAACAAAATATTAAAGAACTTATTTGTCTTGAACTTGACCAAACACGGCCGTAATATATGAGAATATTGCTAAGAATTAGTTATGATATCGCATGTTAAAATCAGTTGGAAATAGCATGTCAAAAATAAAGTAGCCGAGCTGAAATTAAAATATAGACAGCTATATTGGCCTCTTAAATATTCTCATAAAGCAATATTAAATAAGAAATACCAAAATATTTGAGAATAAAAGGTTGCGTGCAATGACTGAAGACTTTTGGGTCTACGAGTTTCTGCAGTCCAAGATGAAATCAAAAAGTTTGTCGAGCTACCCAGTCCTTCAAAACCTAGGGCTTCTCGCTACAATTAATACATGGAGGACACATCATTTGCAAACTGAAGAGGTTCAAACCCTGGAAACTTATATTATAGGGTGAAAAGGAGTAAAATGACAGTGCAGAACTACAGCTTGTTTTTCATTGGATGTGGTTCGGGGGTAACATATTTTATTAGATATATTTAGTACAGTTCTAATTAAATATTAATATTTGTCTAACTTTCATTTGTATTTGGTCAATTCATAAGCAATGCGAATACGAGATAAATATATCATTATGTAAATTAAAATTAAATAGGATTAACTTAAACTAAAGTTAACTAGGAACAGTAATAGTTAACTTAGTCCTGTAATGTCTTTCGTGTTGTTCAATAGTTATATTGCTACCATGATGTTGGAATTTAGTAACATTTTTAAGGCATAATTCTGGATAACCTCAAAATCCTTCTTAATTAATTGACAATCTATGTTTTGGCAGCAATGGATTATTCTTCTGTTTTTTCTGACCGCGAAAGGTGCCATCTCAGTCTTTTTATTTTTTTGTTCTTTTTATTTTTCACTTTATTTCATTCAGACTATTCACCTCTCTCTTATTCTATTTGTTCATCAATAGTTCATCAATAATCTTAATGCCTCTTGGTGCCTTTTCAATGTTATTTGGCTGACGTTGCAGTGCTAATCGGAAAGCAGCTAGCTCGCTGCTTAGCTCCAACAGTTGTTGACTTAAATACTGAATAATGAGTTGAAATCGATGGTTTTGTGCTAAAACTATATTTTGATCTGTTTTGTTTAATTGTAGTAACGTATTATAGCCGATAAAGATAAATGCAGAACGTGGCACGTTCTTTGTTCCTTAGCACGTATTCACTTCACCTAAGTTGGCTAAGTCGCATCTGGAAACTTATATAACCATTAACAAAAAGTTTACCTTATAAAAGTGAAATGTTTTTCCCTCGAGGTTCGTTTTTAATATAGTAAAACAAAAACATAAATGTGTATAATAATTGACATAATTTTGTTGAATAAATTTAAAAAAATTATGAGTATATGCTAACAAATATTTTAAACCCAATATTTTTCTAATAATGTATACCTTATAAATAAATTTAATATTGTAATCAATATACTGGTCAATTACACTTTATTTAAAATTTAATTCCAATTAACAAGATATATTTATGAAATACATGGAGTCTGGAAGAGGTGTTAGAGTTACAGTAGGAGCTAGTTACAGTAAATTAAATTAGAATCAATCAAGTATTTAAAAATATCAGATGATTTCATGGCGTAGAAAGTTAAATTGAGGAAGTGTTTTGTGTAGGGCTGTCATAAGTTTTGAAGAAAACATAGAAATATAATTCATTTCCGAGAAAAAAGTAGTTTAAATTATATTATATTGATCGAGGAAATGTTAGCCAAATATGGAACACAAATTATCAGTCAGTATTATATAGCATAGATAAAATTGATGCTTATACTGTGAGACTATTTTTTCGAGAAGCAATATAAAAGTTTTAAAAAGGTTAGCGCACTCCTGTTGTGGCCAATTGCCAATGCTGAATAACTAGAATATGTTATTCAAGACACACGGACAAGTTTTATCAAGGTAAAATTAAAAACATATATAAAACACTGTGGTAACGACTGATTTAAGTTCCAAAAATAGTAGAATATTATTGAGTATTACTGAAAAAAATCAGTCTTTTTGTAACCTAACTGTGGTTACTTACAGTTTATATCTCTTTGTAATAGTTGCTCTTTGTGATGTTTAAATGAACGGTAGCATTCGGCAGGAAGGTCAGAAATGCCGTGTTCGCTTGGCGAGTGGGGAAATGGAACTTACTCCTCGCTGATTAGAGACTGGGCGGCCCCCAACCTTGTGGTAGGTTTTGAATTATCTTATGGAGAAGACACACAATGTCATCCCTCTCCTGAAAGCTACCTAAAGAAAAAAGAGGCCTAGATGAAATACCATTTTCCAGCAGTAAACACAGCAGTAAAATTAGAAATAAGACTCCAATATTTCTCTCGACCGTCTGGTGTCACCAAAATCTGACTAATATAGTCAACTCCATTCTGAGGCTTCAACATTTTCCAGACTCTTGAAAATACGCGTACATCGTGGTCATCCCCAAGAAAGAATTAAAATTCGCACCGTCTATTACAGGCCGCCTGCTCAGTGCCATCTCAAAGTTTTCTGAAATAGTCTATGCTCTCCATAACTACACGAAGGCAGACAGATGATGTTGGAGTTCCGCGCACATTACTCAGCATCCGTAAACATTTACTACAACTTCAACAAAAAGCGAGTCCTCTTTAACAAAGCTTTTACTCGAAGCCATAATAGCTCTCATCAAGCCTTTCTCTTCGGGAAGATTGTTCCATGTGAAGATCAGTAAAACTCTCTCTAGTCGTAAGCTCATGAATGTTGATGTTCTTCAAGGTTCTCCCTTAGCACCTGCCTTATTCAATTTTTGGTGCCAGATCTTGTTAGAAGACTGCACGTTGATATTGCCTTCTACGCTGACGACACAAATCGAGGAACATCGTTCAAGAAAGACAACAAACGCAGCTCGATCACACAGACAGGTGGTTTAAATTTTGGTGGCAAATCGATCAATCCTCAGAAAATGCAAGCCACCTTTTTCCATGAACAGCGTCTCGGACTGTGTATTTCGCAACTCAGAATCCATGTTGAAACCATTTTATGGCTGGATTACGTCACGTACCTAGATGTTCTCTTCAAAGAAACGTGCTCCCTTGTGCTCTGCAAAACAGTGGACTTCCAATCTCCATTAAGTGCTTTTTGTACAGGATGTCAATATGTTTCGTTTTTCTTTACGGATCTAATATCTACTTGAAATTTGTAACACCAAACTAGGAGTACCCTCGAGTTTTCCGAAATAAGCTTCCCAGGAGGATTATGAACGCTCTAAGGTTTGTCGGAATTAATCAAATTCATAGAGAAACTGACATCCTTTGTTCCTGACTTCATCTCTCATACTTTCCATGAATAACAGCTCAGTTCTAGATCTTCAAGGAATGTAATCATTTGCGAGCTGGTCGATATACTGGGGATTTAGCACCTGTCACCGCTAAACTTTCTCTCTCTCTAGACATCAACGACTATTTCCAATCGCTACAGTTCTTACTTTTCCCCACACGATACTATTTTTTCATATGTAAACTTAAGTTTCTCGTACCTGATAACGGCTGTCCGATTGATTAATTCCATATACCTAAAATAAAGATGTAGTCTTAGTAATCTCTAGTGATCAGCAGTGAGACCGTTGGTTTAGTACCAGGGCAAGCTCAAAGGCAGTTTCACATAACCTGGTCAAACTCGTCAAGGACGAGGTTTTCTGGCCGGGTATGGAATTCAATCACCTGGTATCAGCCAGAACAAAAAAGTTGTGGGATTTAAAACCAAAATATATATATTTTTAAGAATTGAAATTTGCCTTTGGAACTAACGACTAAAAATGGTACAAGTATAGTAAAAAGCCGATAATAAAAAGTCGTCAGTAAAAAAAAGTAGCGACTGAAAATAGTAATTTCTATTTCAGTGAAATGCACGATTCGACTGTTTTTATATTTGCGATAACAGACGAAGATGTTTGTGCTAATAGACGAATTCCTTCCTATACTAGTTATGAGACGAGAAAGGACGGACATAATTGTATGATTCTTTGTGCTTGACAGATCATTTAGTTTTAAATTGGTAAATGGCAGCGTGAAAAAACGAAAGGAGCAATGATCCCAAATATATTTAATCGTATATTGATAACCAGAAAGTAATAATAATAATAAAATACATAATAATATAATAAATGTAATTGGTTTAATTTTATTTCATCCTAATATTTGCTAACTATTTTTTTAACTGTTCCATAAGTAAGACGGAGATGTACATATTTCTTTTCGAACCTTCTTTAGAAAAGAATAGGAAAAATAATTGCATTGTAATTAATTTATTCTCTTATTATTATGCCTCAATATAGCAGTTTCATTTTGCATCTGTAAAATTCTTTTTCTATTATCCTATCGTAATCACATTAAAAACAAAACATAAATCCGTAAGTCAGCATAAATTCGGCACATTGTTTTCAAGATTGCGGCTAGGAGGGCAAAGTCAGAACGTTAAAAATTTGTCAAAATGAAACTAGTAGATCCGAAAATAGTAAGCGAAAATGCACGACTGAAACAGCGATACTAAGAAGTAATTAAAATAGTCAAACGGAAAATAGCGACTGAAAGCTGATAGTAAAAAGTAGTCCCAACGTTAGCTGAATTAAAAAATCTGAAGTGTTGTTTCGGAGTGTTAATATAACTAACGTCACATTAACTTTAATGTTATTGATGTCGCTTATACCTTATCTAACAAGCCTTTTTATGATTATCTTGACGAAGCTCGTGCCGTTGCGAAACGGACGAAACAAAACAGGCCCTGAATAGACGGAAAACGAGTAAGGTCATCAATTTTATCACCTGTCAATGTGCTTAACCCCATTTTTCGACGGTGCCGCAACGTAATAATTTCCACAGGATGATGGCAAGTGAACTGCGACTAATATCAGATAACATCGACGAAATTATGGGCCTTCGAGCTTTTATTTATCGTCAAAGACGTTGAGCGGATTAAGGAAATCTGCTAGGCGCGTCTATCTAATTGTTTTCCGAATAATTTATGGAATTTCTGCTGATTACGACAGAGGAAAATATTTCACGATATAATTACCGGCAAGGGGATCAGCCTCAGAGACTGATGGATAATAGAATCGAGATTTGTGACGATTATTCGTTTGCCTACTGTAAGGTAATATCGAGGAGGTTGAAGCACTTCTTAAATATTATTGTTATTAATTGTATTCGTTAATTATTAATTTTTGATTAAAACAAATGATCCATGTGTGTTTATATTCAACATATATTAGTAATAAATGACAGAATAGTTTTGCGATCAGCGCCTTGAAGACACTGGTTGAGATTCTTGTAATATAACAGGTCAATTGAAAAGTCCCCGGCCTACCATAGTAAAACACATTTTTTTGACAAAATTAGTCTTTTTATTCGACATAATTCTCTTCAAGGGTGATACACTGATTATACCGACCTTCAAACTTTTCGATACCATTTTTGTAGTACGATTTGGCATTTGCTTCTATTTTGAAGCCTCAGACAAATATTTCTTCCCAGCGAGCATTCTTTTGAGATCCGAGAACAGGAAATAGTCGAAGCCAAATTCATGGATCTTTGTCATCGTTTTCACTGACTTGTGACACGGTGCATTGTTTTGGTGAAGCAGCATTTTTTTTCTTAAAATGCGACCGTTTTTCGGCGATTTCGTCCTTCAAACGGTCCAATAATGCTATGTAATAGTTGCTGTTGATGGTGCTTCCTTTTTCAAGGTAGCCAATGAAAATTATTCCATCCGCATCCCAAAATACAGACGCCATAACCTTGCCAACCGACTGTTGCCTTTTTCGCACTCTACTCGGATGACTGTCTATTGAACTTCGGAGTGAAATGATGGAGACATGTTTCATCCATTGTCAGATATAGATGCAAAAGCTCTGGTTTATTACGCTTGATCATCTTCAAACACTGCTCCGAATCATCAACTCGTCCTTGTTTTTAGTCAAAAGTCAGCTCGCGCGGCACCCACTTTGCACAGGGCTTTCTCATACCCAAATATTTGTGAATGATATGATGTACACGTTCACTTGATATTTTTAGAGTGTCTTTTATTTCATGCAATTTCAATTTACGGTCATTCAAAATAATTTTGTGGATTTTTTAAATTTTCGTTCGTTCGTCGGTAACAACCTCTCTTAGGCGTCCACTGCGTTCAACGTCTTCGGTGCTCATTTCACCACGTCTAAACTTAGCATACCAGTCCTTGATGGTTGATTTTCCTGGGGCAGTGTCCGGAAACTCGGCATCAAGACAAATTCAAAATTCAAAGAGCAATATTTAATCAACACGCTAAATTCCTTTTTATCCATTTTTGTCACAATAACAAAAGTTGCTTTACTCAAAATGCAATTGACCTGTTATTTAACATTGAATTCAAAATTAAATTGACCTGTTTGTTAAAATATATATATATATATATATATATATATATATATATATATATATATATATATATATATATATATATATATATATATATATATATATATTAATGCTCTATACACCAGTTAAAAGCAGTGCTATGTCAAACATATATCCTTAATCTAGCTAACTTGGGCTGTTTCTTCCAAGGGAAATGATGTCTCGTTCTTTTATTTCTGCACATACACTGAATACCCAACATTTTGAGACCGATGATACATTATAATCAAATAATACTGATTATACTTAAGTCACTAAAGTGCTGAATGTACTCTGGGGCAGGTGATTATAAATTGCGTCATAAGCAAACTGAAACAAACTATATAAACAAACAATCGCGTTATAGATATGAAACAATCAAAAAGTGTTCTCAGTGCCTGCATTGGTAGAAACGCGTAAAAATTTTTAATTAATTTTGCCTATTAAATCTCTATATCATACCATATGGTACAGTGTAAAAGTGTACACTGTGTCTGTTTTGAATTGAATAATATAAAAATGTATTTGAAATTGTCATGCAAGTGTCAAAAAAGGTAAAATATAGTGTGAGTGAATATAATACTAATGAACTAATGCGAAATCTAATGTCAACTAATGTGAATATATAATAAGGCATCTAAATTAAAAGCGGTAATGAAGCTAATTAAAATTCGTCCTTTTAAACTACCTGACCTTATCGCTCTTTATTAACCGCTGCCACTAGCTCCGATGTTAATAATCAGCTTCATGTGCGCCGCATCTTGCCGGCAGGAACGTAAACACGCTGCAGCCGTGGTTTGCAATAAGAGAAGGTAAACAGCAATCTCGCCGAATGAAATAGTGCAGCTTAGCGAGACGCCTGATACAGCCGAAAATCTAACGTACGAATCGTTTCTAATGAGCTTCCAGTTATGCGTGTAATTAATACGTCTCTCCTGCGCTGAGAAATGTGCCTTTCATTTGCCCGGATTGAAATGTTTCCACAGTTTTCGTAAAAGGGATAAAAAGATAATATTTTAAAACAATTTCATATGAATTTATTAACATAATTAGCTGCTACCTAAAAAGAAAGGGACGATAAAAGAATACGATATTTCTTTTTATTGTTCTATTTCTATTGTTAACTGTCTCAAGTTATAGAGAATATCTATCGAATCCATTTATAAATATTTAATTTGGTGTATATGCATATTATCTATATTATACATATTATTTATATTATATGTATTAGTGTTGGGAACTATCGACTGAAATTTATTATCGTCTGTTTAGTAATTGACTATTTCAGTCGCTATTTTAGGTTGTATTGATTTTATTGCTTTTTACCAGTGAGTGTTTCAGTCGACTGTTTCAGTTGTGTACTTTTAGTTACTATTTTTGGTTCTACTAGTTTCATACGATTTATTGATTTTGAACGTTCTGGATCTATCGTTACATAGATTTATATGCAATATATGTAGTTTTACGATTTTTTTGGTAGTTTGCTTGTTAATAACAATATATTGTATATTAATATTATAGCATTTTGGTACGATATTTTTCAAGGTTAATGAAATAGGGTAAAAAAATTAAAATTGGGAATGATAAATAATAAAATGTCTTGACTGCTTTTATGGCAATATTAGGTAATATTTCCATAACTCTCTCGATTTTTGTAAAAAAAATATTTCCGTTCAATAATTAATAAAGTATTTGTAGCATTTCATTCAGATCATTTTTAGTCTAACATATCTAACAAGTCATGGATTAGTTTTTATATAGTATTTATGGTTATTGTGCATCTTTAGTTTTTAGGTTTTTTTAAGTTATATTGTATTTTGTAAAAATAGCGATATACACATTAAAATGCAATAAAACATTTGTGGGGTATTATTTTATTCCATAGAAAAATTTCATTTTTTTTACAGATCCACAGAACATTCAAATATAAAAATAATTCTATTTCGTTTAAAATTAAATTATAAATTGCATCTTATATATTATTATTATTGTAATAGTATTCAGTAATAATTTTTTCCCTTATTTTTTAAAGTTAGTTCGTGAAGGAATTTATACATCTTCATCTCGCTTAAACTACTGTTGGAAAATAAAAACACATATAAAATTAACTGCCCCAAGTAATTATCTCCATCCTTTCCTCTCTCTTATAATTTATACAGGAACGGATTCATCCTCGTGTGACATCACGAATTGAATAAAACAGTCGAACCGTGCTAGTTTTTTGACTGTCGACTGTTTCGACTGTTTTCAGTCGATAGTTCTCAACGCTGATATATATATTATACATATAGGTATACCTGATGGTGGCCAGTGGTTGAAATTTAACCATAATTTATAAAGTGTTTCTCTTATAACAGATTAAGAATTATTACTAAAAAATTATATGTTAATATTACTAAAATTTGTTTTAAGTATATTTTCAATATAAGATCAGAAATATAATAAGTTAGAAAGAAAAAAAGAAAGAAATATAATTTCTGTATACTAAAATACATGCATACTATCTAAAAAACTAACATTCATTAACCTTTTTTAAATGGCATTTAATTAAATCTAATTTCCATTAAGTTTTAATAATGATACAAAGTATCAAGACAATAACAAAAGTATCATGAGTAAGGTTATTGTCAGAATTCCAACAATTTCAGAGCATCAAATATCAGTATTATATTATAGGAATATTGAATGAAATGGAATGAAATACAATATAGAAATTATATTAAAGTAATGTATTTATAATCACTAAATAAAATATTGACTTCTCAAATCTTAGGTCGATAAAGTAAATAACAAAAATAATTTATAATTAATTTTTTTATATATTTGTTTTAATATATTCACGGTTATTAATAATCACTGTGAATAATTTAATTTTCTTATATTTTTTTCATATGTTCCATCTAGGTAAATTAGGTAGTTACTGAATCTCTACATATATTGGGACTTAGTTGGTTAGCGCGAATAACAATTATTATTCTGAAGAAGCACGATGAATTGTTTATATTTCTTGAATAATATCATGGAGTTTTGAATTTAGAGACCTTTTAGTGCTAGTAAAAATATAAAAAAGTATGAAGTTTGTTTATTTGCATGTTTACTAGACAGGTGTTTTACCATTTAAATAACATAATATATTAAAACTAACTGTAGCTACCATTTGTTCTTGGTTGCAATAACATGGTCAACTTTTTGAATCTTTTAGCGATTTAGCTAGTGTTTTACGTGGGCTTCGAACCGCGGTATATGATCAAATTCAGAAACCACCCCAGAAGATATCTAGTCTTACACAATCTGGTTACTGGTCACCTATTTACTATTATTTCTGTTACGCTGGGCAAGGTTGAAAGTTTCACTATAATAATTTGTGAGTTAGTTTTTGACATTTCTTGGAAATCATTTTCTTCAATACTCTGCATTAAAATTATTCGGAATGAAAACTTATCTTGTTTCCATATAGCTTAATATATTTTCAAAATACTTTTTGAATGAATAACACTTCTTTTGTTGAGGAAAATAATTACCTAAACAATTTTATATATATTATATTTTGTTAATATATCTTTGCGAAACCTAAACATTATATTTCTTGAGCACTTGTTTTCATTAATCGTCAAGAACTAATTTTGGTATTTTGAATTCAAGTTATATAGTGTTCAACGAGAAAAAAGTATTTAGCTATACTAAAACAAATACCTAACTGCTTTATATGTTTTCATTAAAATAATACCTAAGCTTGGTTCATTCTTATATGCTACATGACAATCTGGTATTATCAGTTTCTTCAAGATGTATATTTTCTGGTACAATTTTAATTGATATTGACGATTTTCGTCAGTGAATAAATTACGATCACGGCTAAGCTCGTTATAACAGTGTTTCGATGTAAAGGATGACGCTTTATTGCCAAATATGGAACGAAACTCCTTGATGCTATCTTGTTTTAATAATATATGTTAAAAATTGTAATTAGTTTTAGTACAGAAATATTTACGAGGTATCAAATGGCTATAAATTATTAATTGTTATGATTAAATATGCTAAACTTTCTATTTTAAACAAAAAACTTTTTACTAAAATTATGTGAAGTTTCCGAAATTCCGCATTTCGTTCAAAATTATTTGTTCCTGTGATAGAAGCTAGCGGTATTGTTAAAAATAGCTTAAAATCCACTTCTTTCTCTCTTGCTATTTTAACAATGTGGATGTGGATATGATAAGCTGTAGTAGCCTAAAACACTTGGGATGAATACGATGATTTTAGATTAAAATACTACTACATATATAATTAATATTTAGAAGAAAATCAACAAATATTTTGGTTTCAATTATTTAAAAGTGATCATTTTGATATCAATGATAAAGAAAATTCTGGAGGACAATGAGGCAATGAATTGCAAGATTTTTATATGGAAACCCAGCTCAAATCCTTATACAACTTTCAGACAGCTTAGCGGTTAAGGAAGCAACTGTTTCCAGATTTTTAAAAGGGATGGGAAAGATCGAAATGGAGAAAAACAAAAAAAAAACACTGGGGCTCAATATCGAGATTTCATTGCTTTCCAAGCAAAAATAATGTGTGGCGCATTATAAGTGGACATAAGAAGTGGCTCTACTACGACAATCCGGGGTGTACGGTATCACGAAATACTTAAACCGAATGCAGCTATTACTGTAATTGTTTGCCGATTGAACAAACCGAATCATCTCTTGTGTAGGAATGTTCGGTCAGATACTGCAAGATACATTTGAAAACTGATTGTATACTCTTTTATATATCTTTAACATAGTTAACATCAAACTCACTATGACTTAATTGTATGTTAGAAATTTCCTTCGCCAAAACATCAAGAAATAAATAAATGCAAGGTGTCTCTTAGGAAAATTTATATTGTTCTTTTTTAATATTTCAAAGTCTCCTTTTTATCATTGAGGGTTTATCTGGACTGGACCTACAGTTTAACGCTCCGAACTACGGTCCTCGGCATTAAGCCTACCAACTGACCAGAGACCAACTTAGAAACCATCCCTGAAGACATCCGGTCTTATCCAGCCTGGCTACTGGCGTGGCTGGGATGGTTATTCCTTGTCAGATTTTCCACTGTTAGCAAAAGCCATTTACAATTACAATCATAAACATAAAGTCAACATATCGCAACAGTAGGTGGGCCGTGCCGTCGCCTTGATGACTGCACTAACGAATTCGGCAGCCGCCGCTATAGAGCCTTTATTGAAAGTGACTTACACCATTATTATTAAAAAAAATTCAAAAAGGACCCAGAGATCAAAACCTGGGCGACCAAAGTTGTAGAAAATAATTATAGAAAATGTAAAGTATTATCTCTCTACTAGTCTGTTCGTGATAATCTGAGCCTATTAATTCGAAAGCGAATCATTGCTTCAAAGTTGCATAAGTCATTATAACATAATTCTTGCCACAAAGAGTTAAGATTTAAGCAAATAAGAACTTTTCAACCTTTAGGAAAATCTAATTTCCAGTTGTGACTCATTTTGATCTTAATGGCTGACGTATATAGAGCAAATGTGCGATAGATGCCATAGGAGGACAGATACCGAAGTAATCATGTAACAACTTATCTTTTGTTCCGACAAAACAATCTTTCGGATCGGCAGAATGCTGGATTTAGGTCTATGAGAATTTGTATATGTCCGGAACTTTTGATATTGCAAAGTAGGTTTTAATATTTTTGTATATTTTAACTATATATGTACAAAATAGAAGAAACTAAATGTTTTTTTCTCTAATACGGTTTATTTGGAAAATTGGTGGTTTATCGCCACGATAAAGGATAGATGTCTCAGTTTTTGTGAGAACAGGTGTCCTTGAGGCATTTGTTCCTCGATACAGACGATTTGCGAAACAATATACTTAAAATTTGATACGTTTGATAGTTTTGAATATTTAAATTTAAAAATATTATTATGATACATATTTTGTGTGATTATTATGTACTTATTTATTTCAGCATTAATTTGTTTTCAAGGAAACACCCGGTTTTGAACTTGGACAATGAGAAACGGATCGTCGCACATGTTCAAAATGTAGAGTAAAACGAGATATTATACATAATGATGGACAATGATTCTTTAATAGAAAATGAACCTAATGTTATTATGAAAAAACAGAGAGTTAGAAAATTCAAAAATAGAAAAACAAATTAGGCTAATAATTTGAACCAAATTCAACATCTTGTTCGCAAGAGATGAAACTCATTTAAATGAGTCAGACTCCTAGACTGGTAGATAGGATTCAATGCGTCATGTTTAAAAAAAGGCTGTACGGAACTATGTACACATTATTGTAACTAATGTCAACGTTTAAAATTTCGCACAAAAGAAAATAATGTCTATTACAATAGAAAAATAAATATTAATACAGCCAGCAAAAAATACGAATAAAGAAAAGATTGTGATAATTTTTAGGATAATAAATATTTGAGATTAGTACAGTAGCGACCGCTACAACTCTAGGCCACCACTATTATATCTACAAGTTCAAAGGTTGGCAACCTTTCAAAGGTTAGCACTACGACGACGTCTTTCTTTCTTTTCTCTATTATTAGTTACAATACTACTTCTATAGCGCTTCCCTACTTCCTTAACCTAATTATTTAACACATGTAATAAACAAGTTTTTATTCAACCAGTGTTTCCTGCTTCAGTGCGAATTCCTTCCACAAAAATATTAGTGAGTATATTGATAAACAATCGCGTCGACAGCTATATATTCCGACCGACAAAAGGAACATTCCTACAATTAGTCACCCCGACGTGATCGAAGTGCCGGGATCAACAAACCCGACAGGATCCACGTGCTCAATATGTACATGGAAGGATAGCCGTCTATATCACATGGTCCACTTTATCCCACGAGACTAGCGCGTTTAATGAAGACCACAGAGGCCTATCATGCATGACATCAACGCATGGACACCCTTGCACCACGAAACGGGTCATGTAAGGCACCAAACTTATAGGTACCCTAAAACAAATGGGAACGCCCCAAGAAGAACTACGTCCCGCTACTCCTTCGATGGCAGCTGATCCTGAAACATCCCTGACTAAAATTGGATCCCTATCTCATAAGCAATCCCTGGGAGATTGATTGCGTGATTATGGGAGTGTTGAGGAACCTGCACCACATGGATGTACGTTCCACGGCAGATCCACTAGGAGGGGAGTAATGTAGCGACCGCTACGACCCTTTAGGCCACCACGTATTCGCCTACACCAAGTTCAAAAGTTGGCAATGCTGGTGGATTGGCAACGTGCGATTCCCGGCTATAAAAGACCACCACGACGACGCCTCTCTCTTTCTTTTCTCTACTCCTTGTTACAGAAGCACTCCTATAGCGCATCCGTACTGCCTTAACATAACCATTATTTAATTATATTAATCCTATCCATCCTCACATGTAGTATTTAACACATGAAATAAACAAGTTTTTATTCAACCGGTGTTTTTGGAGCGAATTGTTTCCATAAAAATAGTGGTGAGTATTCCGACAAACAATCGCGTCGACCTAAAAGACAAACATTCCTACAGTACCAAAGACGATTGTACCATTTAGCCACGTTAATAAAAGTTAAGACGTTCCCTAAAAACAGGAAAGAAAATATTGTATTTTGAATTAGATATCGTATAAAATTATTATGCAACGATAAGAATAATACATTGCGTAGAATAAATAATAACGAATGGGATGTTGATAAGAATCTAATGTGCTAATTGTTGATTGAGATGAAATTGATATTAAGTGATAATTTATGTTAATAACACACTATTTAAAGTAAGCAGGTACCAAATATAATTGTACCAACTGAAAAATCGAGATATTGTTTCACCAAACATATGATTATAAAAAATATGATTATTTTTATTATTTCTGTTATCTTTCCATTTAGTAAATATCTAATAAAATTAAGAAACCGAGAATATTCATAATTTTTTCTTAAGGGCAACTACCCCACGAGTCTAAAGATCATTGCGGCATCTATCCCTCACAGTAGTCATCTATCCACGTCTATAGGGCTTTCCTATATTATTTATAAGTAAAAAAAAAGATACAAATAATTTTAAATTATTCTGGTTATTTTCTGTCTTAATAAGTGTACAAACCGACAAAAAACTATATTTCAAGAAGGTTGATATCTATCCCAAATTTACCCTAATGAAATATAAATATCATAAACTTTTTCATGCTGAAAGTGAGAGTGTTATTCGAAGAAAGATTTGCCTTTACTTTGTTTTTATTTGGACAATATGGTTCTTGATAAAATAAATCATATAATTTAATAGTTGATATATTTTGTTTTAGCATATTTTCAGTGGATGCATTTTGTTGACTGATTAATCCACCAAATGTGAAATATCCTTTGATTTTTTCTTTGACATCCGATATATAAAAAATGAGCGAAAAATAAAAATAATCCCCATTAGGTCATAAGCGTTGTCATATATTTCGTTACGCTGTCTGCTTGATGGATCCATTTCGGAAATAGACCGAATTGTTGATGCGTAAAGGGTACCATAAAAGCGTGTAAAATCTAATTCGGCGTTACTTAATTGGCTGCTGGACAGTTTATTGATCCGAAATTGTCCATGCGCGCCGAAACCCGACCGTTTTGTTTTTCTGCTTTGCCGCTCACATATTTTAAAATGTTACCCAATAATCCATGTTTAAAACACTCTCGTTTTTTTTTGTTGCTGGTGAAATAACTGACCAGCGTGAATTGTTTTCGGGACATATATCACAGCGCCGACTTGTTGAGTTACTAGAGCAATGATTTATATAGTTACTTATAATTTATGTAATTGGTTTTTATAGCTAACTAATTTATAATCTAGGCAAAACATTTATTTAGAACGTTACTTTGTATAAACCAATTTTTTAGGATATATTTGTAATCACATATTTAGGTGTTTCCATGTAGTTTGGTAATTTTTTCAATTTAAATATATATTTATTGAGAAAAATTGAGATTATTATAGAAAATTTACCTTTCATCGGTAGTGATAATACCCCATAGAAAACGCCATGGAATAATAGAGACCCGACTCAGTAGGGGGCTCTGGAGAAAAGTTTTGCTTTGCCCAACATCCAGATGGGGTTAAATCGGCCATTCAAGTAATTTGATTGGTCACCTGTAAGGAAAATATTTGATTGGCTCTTTGATAAAGTTTGGCCCTGATGTCACGTTTAATTGACCATGGAACAAAGAAATTTAGAAGTGAAAGTTATATGGAAAAATCGGGTCCCACGTTTAAGCTTTTCGGAATCCCCGTTACGCGGCCAGATGTAAAGGAAAAATGCAACAGCTATATGTATGTTTCTCTCTCGTTCGGCCTCGGTATTAATAATTCTAACCTAATCAGTTAACGGCCATTTTTAGGTGATATAATTTGTATTGTTTATTTACGTCGTATATTTAAGTTTTTCGGTATGTATTTTTATATATATTTGACAATTACTTTAGATTATTCTGTGTATTTTAATTTATTAATTTAGTGTAAAAAAAGAAAACCTTAAGGGAATCTCTTATGATCTCCTATGTACGTCCAGGAAAGTTTGTAATCATTTTAAAGATAAAGACTCTAGACCAAAATGTGGAAAGCCATGACTGAAACAAAATGTAATTCCTACTAGTAATTTAAATAGTAAGTATTTTGTTAAACAATAATGATTTATTGCATTGAAATAATTAAGTAATATTTATTGAGATGACATACGTTTTTTGAGGCTGATAGATATATAGGCGATTCTTCTACCCCAACAAGACCCAGAAGTAAGTATATAATAAGAAACGTATGTTTGTTATTAGAGAATGGAGGTTCTAACTTGAAATTTATATGTTCATTTACAGATAACTTAGCCTGTCCCATCAGTTTCTTTTCAGGTTGGATGAAAAACTAATAGCTTTATCCTTATTGAAATGCAGTGCCAAAGGATATAAACTGTTATCGAAGATATTCTGCTTGCCTTCTAGAAGAACATTAATGGAGATACTGAATAAGGTTCCTTTTTGCTGCTGGAAGAGTAACCTCTAATTTTGGTCGTTAGTTCAGAAACCTGACTGTATAGGCCGAACTGCAGTTGTCATATTTAATAAAATGTACCTCAATTTACGTAGGTTCTTAATTTAGTTGATTCAAAAAAAATACAACAGAACCATTAATAGTTATATTATCTTATTTTAATGTTTGTCTTAGGTTTGTTTTAAATATTTGAGAGAAGATAATATCAGTGGATTGCGTGTTTTGGGTAGTGGAGATATCTCTGTGATTATATCAATGTCTTTATGGTCAAGGAAAATTAATGTATCTGTAATATATCAATAAAATATATTTAAATATATTTATTTTTTTAATTTCGCGCTAAAATTTTTTACTATATATTTTTAAATTTCCCGCTCAAAATTTTAAAATTCCCGCTAAATATTTTTAAATTTCTCGCCGTAACTAACTGTCATACGGCGCATGCGTAAGCGCCTTCACACGGGGATTCCAAGCGTAACTTAGAACCAATTCTAATATAGGAGATGCGCTTCTAAGTTTCTTTATTCTATGTTAACTGACTAATAAAATTTAATTTAAAAAGAATTTGATTTCACAAATAATTTTATTAAATAAAAATCGATGAATGAAGTACATATAATCTGTAAAATTACAAATTACCTATAAAATATAAATATAATATAAAAATCAATATATCTATAAAATACAAATATTATCATAAACAAAGAACTTTGGAACAAATCAAGCTTTTCCCCTTTTCACATTTGTTTAGGGCCGTCGATTTAATAGGATCTATTGCAGTTCTGGCTTTTTGTTTTCTTATACTGAAAGCAAATTTTGAGTCTTTCCCTGTTAAGTATATAGTGTTGGCTTGGTTGGCGCAGTGGAAAAGGCGACAGGACGGTCCACCTACTGTTGCGATAGTCGCGGATTCGATTCCGGCTGGTGCATGGTCGTAAACTTATGTTTGTAATTGTTTATGATTGTTCTAGACAAGACTGTAAAATCCGACAAGGAAAATCATCCGAGTCATTCCAGTAACTAGGCTGGGCAAGACCAGATGTCTTCTAGGATGATTTCTAAGTTGGTTACTCGCCAGTTGGTAGGCTTAATACCGAGGACCGTGGTTCGGAGCCCACGTTAAACTGTAGGTCCAGTCCAAATAAACCCCTAGTTGGTAAAAGTAGACTTTAAAATATAGAAAAGCTTCTATGGAGCATATTATTTTTAATATTCTATTTAGATGATCATTAAATACTGTAGAATGAAAGGGTTTTTTTCTGGCAAAAAATATTTTGTATTATTTACGAGGCAATATCGCGAGATAAAATAAAAAGATAGCTCAAAGAACTGCTGACAGTATAATAAAGAATTCTATGGGGCATAGGATAATGACTTGCCTCGTTTGTTTTTATAGGAACATCTGCAATTCTCAACTCCTGGTATTACATCCCCCATTAAAATGGAATTAATCCTCTTCACAATTTCCTAAAGGCAAATGAAATAAACAAAATTAACTCTAAATTAATTGTATTTTCAACATACATTACTTTTGTTGTTTGATTTGAGGACATTTTCTGCTGAAGACCTGAAAATACTTCTAAAAACGGAAGGTCATGCAGCTCTATTTTAAACGTATTCTCATGTTGTATAAATTGTCGGTTTGGATTTCCATGATTTAAAAGTGGTAATTTGATGCTAGTTTTAAACAACCATACATGCCACAATACAAGTCAATAAACTGTTTATTTTCAATCACACGAGTCTTCATAATTCCACTATTTGTCAATTTCTTCTGTGTGTCTGATGGATTTCAACCAACATGTACCATTAGGTATTATTGTAAACAACTCTTCCTTCCGCATATCTAAACAGTTATTACTTGTATATTCTTCTCGACTTGTATGTCAACTGTAGTAATTCTTTGTCACATCCTTTGTTTTGAATATGCAATGTGATAAGAATAATATATATGAATATGTGATAGGGAGAAAGACGAAATATATTGTGGTCATACTGTGCAGCCATATGGTCTGCTGTGTATCTTTTTTCAGACCTATTTTTAAAAAAGTAAATTACGTAAAACTCACTTTACTCTTTAATTCAATATTTTCAAACTCAACTTACATTTTTCAAGCCTTAATTACTATTTTTGTCGATCCACTTGCTTGTATCTTTTCGATCAGTGCGCTATTGTATGGTACGTTGTCGATAACAACAACGAATGGTTCTCCCAAGATCTGTAAGATTTGATTTTAAGACTCTGTTCCATGAATAGAACCGTGCCTATTTACACCATGAAGAACAATATATCTGCAATGAATTTTTAAAAACATATTATGATTAACAAAACATAATCAAATATTATACTAATGTTTATCTTTTTCATCAACTTTTTTTACACACAGTCAGACATAAAGTCATAAATGTCTTTATGCTATTTTTATTATTATCTTGCTATGAGTGACCCAATGATTACATACATTGAAGTAACAAGTCTTCCTTGATTTTATTGTATGTTTTAAAAAATGTAATCTTCTAAAAGCAGTGCCTGGAAGTTTCATTAGATTTTTGTGGCTTATCTTTTCACCATTTTAAATCCTATGTTTCTTAACAATGTACAATAGGATCTTTTATATCCACCAAAGAGCTGCATATCTCCAGACTAAGAGTTCCCTCTGAAATAATTATATTAAATTATGTTCATATTGATAAAACTACTTACTGTTTTATACATTTCATAAATTTTATCACTGATAGAGCTAACATTTCGGTTAATTCAAGATTATATTGTTTATAATTTTTAGGATATTTTAGTTACAGTGCCTAATATATCAAACAGTATTGTATCTCTTCTTAACTAGAATAAAATGAGAAGGAATATTAGGTAATATTAAGGAAAACATCTATATGACGTGTGTTATTATGAATAGACTGTACATGGTGTATCGTCTCCTATATTATAAGAAGCTTTATTCGTATTATATGGGGCTGGTAAGGTGACTAGGACTATTTAGAAATTGGATGTTACAATAAGTGAAATATGCGGTGGAAAATAAAATATTAAATCTGACATATAGGTATAAATATCGAAAATTGGTTTCCCAAGTCTCTAAATTGGAGGATAGTAAACATCTGTCACGGGCACAGACAATCTGTCCGGTTTTCACGTTTCCATCCGATCCGATTCAAAACTAAATTAGTGCGAAAACTTAACTTTTCAATTAGCCGAATAACAGAAGGGAGAACGGCGCAAAAACGACGGGCCTATCCCGACAGACCGTACCGCTCAAACAAAACCGTAACTTGTCCAGTGGGGGCAGCGAGCGGCCGAAAAACATATCGGAGCGGCCCGGAACGACCCCGAAGGCCGAAATGCGATCGGAAAAGGGCCGAAGGTCAGCTAAGAAATGACACTTCGGCCGAAGATAGCCGGCGGGAGGTCGTGGGCGGCGGATTCGATTTCGATTTTGATGTGTGGCGGTCTCTGGCCCACGGTCCGAAATCAGCCGTTTACTAATTTATCGGTCATTGTTCGTGGGGCGATCGACGGGAACGTGATATTGTTGAAATAGAATGGTTGGCGACGATATGTTGCGGCCTTCCGCGGACCTTGTCCGGATTTAAACATCCCTAGTACAATTAAAACAATTACGGCCTACCATGCATGAGTAATCTTACTAAACCGCATTGCTCAAGAAGCTAGACAATTTCGACGATAATGTGGTTGCGGGCATCATTTATGTTCCATGTTCTTCTTCATTAAAGTTACATCGTTGATTGAAGCTTAGAAGGAGAGACGGGTTATTCCAGATTGGGTCAAAGTCATTGATTGTATAATTTCACATTCACATATCCATTTTGTTTTTAGATGCTAGAAAACATTTTCTATAAAAAGCAATGAGAAAACTGAAATGGAATAAAGCAGAACACGCCAGTTAAAAATAATGATAATAATTGACCATGAACAACAAAGAAAAGGCTCTTGTATAAAAAATGCATTTGGATGTTTCCCGGCTGAGGTATCTATAGATGAAGGAGATTAAATTACCGATTCCCTAAATTCCCCGCTTCAAGAGGAGATATTTCATAACGATGTTACTATTAAGGAAGTTGGATCTTGTTTTTTGTTGTTTTGTTTACCTTTGTTGTATCAATGAAAAAAGTACATGGATAACATCTAATAACCAGAATATAATAACCCGTGATAAAGTTCTACAAAACATCTAGCTTTTAGAAAGAGAGTGGAATCACTCTGATTACCAATCCCCCCCCCCTCCAACCCAAAAAAAAAAAATACGAGGCCTCCTTTAATATTCCTTGAGAAATATTTTTTAGACTTTTGTTTTTCCATAAAAATTGTCACTGACACTGCCATTAATACTTTTATCGTCATGGATTGATGTTTTGATATGTTTGAAAATTTGTTTTGTGAATAAATATGCTGAATTCTGATTAAAACTACCAACCACTCCCTTCAAGACACGATTAGAATATGTAATACACTAAACACTGACATTAATTTCTTGACACCAGCCGTTTAACATTTTATCGCTATTTACCACGTGTAGCCGGAATATAATTGTCGTTTCCTTTCTGAAAAAAAAAAAGATTTTCAAGAAAATGGAAAAATGTATTGACCATTTGATTCTATACATTTTGCAATTTTTTAGACATTATATAGATGCCATCCTAAAAATCTGTCTGCCCTTTGGTGGTTGTTTGGTTTGGTGATGGTCTGCTCTGTAAGCACGTGTCCCATTGATGCGAAAAGTTATATAGTCGGTGTGAAAATATATCTCCTCGGAGCGCTTTCGACGCTTCCTTGACAGAATTTGTTTTATAAGACATTTATGGCAAGTTTTTTGAGGGTTTATTTTGCTGTAAAATCACTTATCGTTCTGGACGTTTTTCGATCATTATTTAAATTGATCGTTTGTAGTTGGTAGCTAGCACTATTAACTGTTTCGCCAGGTTTCAACAGTTCGTAATACACCACGCCACATTAGTCCTACTAAAAACAGAGAATTATTTTACGACCAAAACGATTTGGCCTTGGATTTGGCCTTACACTTATGTTTTTTAGAATAAATCGACTTTTCATCACCCGTCACTACTCGATGCAGAAATTACTTTGGATCATACCTTTGCAGTAGCATTTCAGATACGATTTTTTAATTTTCCATTTGCCTGCTATTCAATTGATGTAGTACCGATTTTGCCGTCGTTTGGACTATCTCCATTGCTCCTAGTCGGTCGCTAATCGTTTCTTGGACCTTCTGGAAGTTTCTACCAATTGTTTATTTGGGTTGGGTTTCAACCACTAACTATTGCAGTTACGAATCTTCAAACTTTTTCTGTTCTTTTTCAGAACTTTCTTTGTTTTGTACATCGAAATTGTTACTTTTTATTTTTTAAAAACCACGCCTCACAAGTTATTGGCATGTTGAGAGCATACCTACAGTAATACTTACCAGCAAGCGATGACTTTCAGCGGTTTTTTTTTATTATGATTAAATAAGAAAAGTAATGCAAATGCACGTTTTCAGGCACGAAACGAAATTTTTAACGAGGTATAAACCTAGGACGGTGTTATTTTCGCAAAATATAGCATGTATAGCGTTGAAGTTAAGCTTAGCTATATTTGTTTAAAAAACCGGTAATGACTTTGCGGTATACCTGATATATTTCATATAAATGTAGATTATTTTGATGAGTAGATTGATTCGATAACGCGAAAATTAAGTGAAAAATAATGACATAAGTGTCAAATATGTTAAAAATATGGTAATTTCAAATCGTATTAAAGTAGCGGTTGAGTAAAGATCTACCACGAATAGAGTTGAAATATGTAGGATCTTATTTAGTGTAAATACACATTCTTACTTTGTAAATTAATTTTACGTATATGACTACGCGAGAACTATCTTTACTTGTATTGCAATTAGTACAACTATTACAATTATTAAAATTATTACTTTTATTATTAACGGAGTCAAGGAGAAGACGACCTGCGTTAGGTAGTCAAAGTTAGTCAAAAATGCGAAGACTTACCTCTTGGCCAACGATTGGAAAGATGATTAATTCCATTTTGATGGGGGATGTAATACCAGGAGTTGAGATAAAAGAACAAACGAGGCAAGTCATATTGGTATGTTGCGACCGAGAGTGACTAGAGAAGAAATGGATAAACTTAATTTAATGAGTTCGTGCACGTCAAGTACAAATAGTGAGCACGACATCATGAAATTGGGCGATTCTGCAGACACAATTATTTTTTCTGGCCTGAAACCAGGCGGTGGAATGCATGACGCATACCTGGTCGCGGAGACTTGCCCTGGAGTGACAAGTTGGACCGGGTTATGTGGGACTGCCTCTGGGTTTACCAATACACTAAACCGAAACAGACTCACAGTTGACCCCTGTGGATCGCTAGTGCTACTGTATTGAATTTGGGGATATGGAACCCGCTGATCGGGCAGCCGCTATTGGGCATGAGAACCTGGCGATTCTATTGATTCGCGAACTGGACACAGTCGTATGATGGCAAAAGTTATGATTGCAGCGACGGATGAGGTCGTTTCAGCCTGGAGAATGGGGGAGGTTAGCGGTGACGCGGTGCTAACTTCCAACAAGTCGACCAGCTCGCGAACAAGCGCGTTTTCAGAAGAACTTGAGCTGAGTTGTTGTTTGTGGAATGATTGAGATATGAAGTGCTTGATTTGTGGAGTGTCAGTTTCCCTATGAATTTGATTATTTCTGACAAACCATGGAGCGTGTAAGATTCTCCTAAGAATCTTATTTTGGAAAACTTGAAGCCGTTTCACCTGGCTGGGTGTAACAAACTTGAAGTAGACATTAGATCCGTAGATGAGTACGGACCGAATTAACATGTTGTAAAAAAAGCATTTGATGGAGATGGGATGTCCCGAAACTTTCTCGATTGCTTTCTAGATTTGGGAATGCCAACCGGAACGTCGGTCGAAGTGGAGACCTAGATACGTGACAGCCATGGACGAGTTGATGATTCGGAGCAATGTTTGAAGATGATCAAGCGTAATAAACCTGAGTTTTTGCATCGATATGTGACAATAGATAAAACATGGCTGCGCCATTTCACTGCGAATTCATATTACATAGCATTATTCGACCGTTTGAAGGATGAAATCGCCTGAAAATGGCCGCATTTGAAGAAAAAGAAACTGCTGCTTCACCAAGACAACGCACCCTGTCACAAATCAGTAAAAACAAGATGGCAAAAATTCATGAATTGGATTTCGAATTACTTCCCATCCACCGCATTCTCCAGATCTGGCTCCCAGCAATTATTTCCTGTTGTCAGATCTCAAAAGAATGCTCGCTGAGAAGAAATTTTTGTCGAATGAAGAGGTGATTGCCGAAACTGAGGCCACTTTTCAAGCAAAAGAGAAATCGTAATACAACAATGGTATCGAAAAGTTGTAGGGTCGCTCTAAGCAATGTTTCACCCTAAAAGGGAATTATTTTGAATAAAAAAACTAATTTTGGCAAAAAAAATGTGTTTTACTATGGTAGGCCGGGGACCCTTCAATTGATCTGTTACATTAATACTTTTTTCCAACTATATGTATCACCGATCAAAATACATGCAGGCTCCATATGTTTATGCTATAAAATATATATATCCGCTCTTGAAATATTTATGTCCTAAAATAAATTACTCTAATATACCAATATAAATCAAAATGATAAAATTATGTAAACTGTAGGTGCGTGCACGTATAGTACGTTAACATTCCCATGGCGGTTATTTAAAAGTCCCAATGGTTATGACATCCAGTGTCGTTGCTCGAACCGTACAATGATTCATTCAACCAATATCGTTCGTGACAATGGTTGCGAAAAAAATGTAATAGCATATATGAAAAATAATTTGAAAAAATATCCTCAGCGAAAATCAAGCAATTCGTAATGGTTTCGATACAAGTGGCGTCGTAATTATTGTAATTGAACGAAATATGTGATTTTTTTTCAGTTTGTGAAAGAGTTAATTTTTGTCCTTGTGTCAAATTTCTCATATAACCGGTCCTAAATTTAACCAGAGGCGTTCTTTTCCTGAAATACAATGCTTTATATATGTGTATAATAGGTTGTTAGATAAGAAAAACATAACGTAGTGAATTAAAATTTATTAGAAATTTACTTATATTTTATTAACCAATATAAATCTCCTAGTTCCAGTGATTTCTAACTTACACATTGATTATACAGTGCAGTATAATAGCTACTTATCTAGGAATACACATTGGCTCTTAGCCTCTAAAAAAGTAGTTAGCAGCCCATCAGGGTTTTTACCATTTAATACACTTCACTATACAAACAATTACATAAGATACAGACAGACAGGGTTTGATTCTTTTAAGTCTGCATCCTAGTTTAGTGTCATAAAAGAGTTGTAATATTTCGATGTTAAGATGGGAGTGGAGTCTTTCCTCATATCTTGTTATGAGTCGTTTAATTTACTCTATGACGGTTGGAACCCGAAGATTCTGGTGTAATCTTGGGGCAACCACAAAACTTTTCAGGATTTTATTCAAAAATACTTTTATTACGTCGGTATTAGTTCTAGCAGAATATCTCCAAGTTTAAATATTTTCTTGTATAGCAAATACTAAATTATAATATTAAATTAATTTACATTGACTTTTAAATAACCAATATTTTTTTGTATTTTAATTTGAGTTCAAATCTTATTTCTTTGATATGATATCCAAGTATTTTGCATCAAGATTTTTCTCAAGTTACTTAGCGCTGTTACTGTATGGGAAATAGTATTATTTATATTTATTGGTATATTATTAGTTTGATTGTAGGCTGATATGCACTGATTTACTTTCGTTTGCTTATCTGCGTCTCCATTTCTGTGTTCATTTTATTACGTTATTACTTACTTATTGCAGTTTTTTGGTTGCTTCTTCCCTATGGTCTCCAATACAAGCATCACAGTGTCATCAGCAACCTAATCATAGTAACATTTTCTATTTGTTCTTGTATTATACTACCTTGCGGTACACCTGCTTTTGTCACTTTAATTGTTGAGTAAGCTTCTTATTTTCTAACTCTAGAAATCCTGGCTGAGGCATAGGAATTTAAGAATTCCATGTGTAGCTTCGGTTGCATTTTACATGAGCCATTTACGTCAGACTTTATCGAAGGTTGGTGCTACGTCCAAAATAGAGTTGAAATTTTTTTCTCTTCGTAGACTTTTTCAATAATACTATTCCTGGAGCAGTAATCCTAGATATTCTAAAATTATTGACCTTTCACAATTTCGCCTTCAAGAAAACTAAATGCTTTTCAATGTATATGTTTTTGGGAGAATATTTGAAGGAACATTATACGAATAAGTCGGTTCATTGTCTTATAAACTATGTTTTCTAAATAAATAACCAATTCTTCATTCTCAAATTATTATATTTAGGTAATCCAAAAGTTTATAAATGCTACAGTAATAGTCAGTTTATTGTTTTATCTATATGTGTAAAATCTATCAATAAAACTCTATTTACGTTTCTAGAAAGTCATGCTTGTATACTTCTTAAGACCATTTCTAGAATCTTAGGTACACTTTGCTAAGATTAACTAACAATTTCCAGTATTTAATTTAAAATAGTCCATTAGCTCAAGCTATTTGTTCCATATTTGGTGACTTAATGACATTACAATGTGACTAATGTGTAACATTAGTATAGAAATTTTAGTCTCTATTTGTAGTATATATCTAATAAATATTTATATATATATATATATATATATATATATATATATATATATATATAATATGTATATGTCAAACATCGATCATAATTTACAGAATCATAATAATAAGAACAAATAATTGGTAACATTTAGAGCCATTTTCAGAAGAATATTTCAAACTAGAACATCGTAAGATTTACCGCGCATGTAAATATTAAAGAAATCTATGTAGGCATATAAACATCATTATTATTAGGTTATTATCTCACTAAGTTATCTTCTTAATGTTGTGTATCTTCAAAAATTAGGTTCAAAACGCTGAATTATTGAATAGATATTGATAAAATTGATTTTTTGTGGTTTGTTTCTGTTAATTTCAGAGAGATCTAATTAGAACTAAATCAACGGTTTGAAAGTATCATGATATATTCATGATATATTTAAGTTTAGATCAATATTTATTTGATGATGTTAATATTTAATGTATGTTCCTTACACAACGTTGTACTCCATAACCCCGTACGTAAGTCCTATTTTTTATATTTTTATGGTAGTAAATATCCTAATCTGCGCCTATGTCAACGACATGGCCGAAAGGGGACAAACCAAAGCCAAGGCTTCCATCCGACTGAATTCTGACCCGCGCGAAAGGAGATACGCTCGTGATTCCAAAACAATGACGAGAATGACCGATCCTGATTTGGTTTTCAGCGTGTGCTCATTCAATTTATTTATGTTTTCTTTTTTCAATTTCGTTTTCGGGCCCTGTCACCAGTTGAACTCGCCGCTTTGGTCATTTCCCTGTTGGGTTTCAGCCGGGGTGGTACCTGTGGATGGTATTGGTCGGTCCGTTCGGTTTCTGGTTCAGTTTTGAAGGGGTCTTCCAACAAGTCTGGCCATGTTAGCTCTTAGGGCAAGTATTTCATTCATATATATTTTTTAAAATTACTATATCAACACCTTCTCACCTATTTGTTAAAGTTATATTTGAAATCAAATTTTCAATCGACTCGGCAATATTATTTCGGATTTATACATTTATTTCGCTGTTGTGCATATGCACAATCGTTAAAATTGTATTTTGTTTTAATTTCTGGTTCAGTTTTTAACTGGCCCTTCAACAATATGGATATGATAGGTCTTCGGGCAAGTGTTGAACTCGTATTCCCTATTAATTATTTTGACCACACTAGACTAATTTATTTATTAGATACATTTTTGAACTGAAATTCTCATTCGGTTCAACTCAAATATATTGTTTTGGCATGAAAATTATTTTAGTTGTCAAATTCTGGATCGTTTATTGTTCATTGTTTCAACATTTGAAGATTTTAAAGAATGAAGATATTGGTATAATAAATATAATTATATGTTAAGGATTGTGAATACATTTTTTTTATAAATTCGAAATTTTATTTGGAGAAATGTGTTTATTGCTTAATATTATTAATTGTTTTACAAACGTAACATAACTCTGTTGATATATCTATATCTCTTGTGACACACATCAATTTTATTCGTTTTATGTAGATACGTGAAAGGTAATTTGTGAATGAAAAGTAGAATCTAAAGATGGAAGTTAGCCAGATTTTATGACATCGATAGACGATTAAGATATCAGCTTTATATATATATATATATATATATATATATATATATATATATATCAGATATATAAATTCAACCAACATACATCCTGGGTATCCCAGTAAAATGTTTAGATTACCACAGATTCTTCAAAATGTTACTCGTGTTTTAAACTTAATTGATTGTATTTCATTTTGCAATGTTGATCTTAGGAATTTAATTTTAAATGCTTCAGCCGGTACGAGTTTTCAATAAACTTTAAACATGGGCAACCATGTTTAAAATTATATGTATATATATATACATATATATATATATATATATATATATATATATATATATATATATATATATATATTTATATATATAATAATAAATAATTTTATTTTCCAGAGTACTATCTTCATTATTGTAACGATACACCTAGTGCAATGCACGAGTCTGAAAGATGTCTTCACCGATTCGAGCAAGAACATCGAATTATCCATAGTTCGAATACCTCGGAAGGCGGACGACACGCAAGTGGTAGCCGAGAAACTGGAAATACCTTTGGAGAACGTTGGGCAGGATTCCTCCATTGTGAGGAAAGCTCGAGATAGTAAATATTTCTCGGATAGGTACGGATCTGGCACGAAAGCCAGTACACGTTCGTTGAAACCTGAAGATAACGCTGAAGATGGACGCAGTATAAAAGGAAACGGATCATTAGAGAAGAGGTGCAGTACCTGTGATACTGGATATTTAAAATCAACATCGTTCGGCACAGATAGGTGGAGAGACAGGTAATGAATTAGAAGATTCACACATAAGTAGTTTTAGATTTGGCATAGATAAGGTTATCATAGAGGTATAGGATAAAGTGTTTAGATGTCCTTTTCTATTTATTTTCTAGATTTGACAGGTATGACAGAGACCCATATTCCAGTAGCAGATTCCGTTACGATCCATACGATAAATATGACAGATATGATAGGTACGACAGGGATAGATATTATGATGGATATGATGATTATGACAAAGATTTCTACAGGTACTTAACGTAGTTTATTCCGCAATCTTAGCTTAATTTTTTTTAAAACATTTCCAGGGATTCCCGTGGTAGAAATCGATACTCTTCATACTATGAGCCGCGCGACAGGTACTCTGACAGAGGAATAGGATATGATAACAGAGGGTACGATTATAGGGATTATAGAAATAGTTTCAGCCCTTATTATAGGGACAGGTATAGTATCATAACTTTGTATAATATCATATGATATTATAAGCAGTTTTGAAAACGTTAAGCGTCAGCTAATATTTTATTTATTACAAAAATTTTAAGTATTATATTAAATCAAACAAATGGTATATGAAAGGTATATAAAAATATAATAATAACAGTTCATCTCGATTATAACGATAATAAAGGAAACAATTACGTTTTGGCTTTACGAAGATATTGAAATAATAAATGCCAACCTGTAATATGTCAGATCATTGCCGAAATTAATTACTCATTGGTATTTTTAAAAATTGGGTAACATGTCGTTCAGTTTACTGTGTGTAATATCAGGTGCAAATAGATATCCTTAGATGTAGGAATTTTGCCTACGTTGCGATCTTCTTCATTATATATATTTTCTAATCCGCAATTTATGTTCTGTTTGTCGCTGTAATCAGTTGATATATTTTATCCAGTTCATCATCAGAATCACTGTCAGTTATTGGCATAGTTGAAGAGTTATAGATGCAAGAGAATTTAATTGTATCTAGTTGCAATGCAACGGTTTTGAATACAAAGTTGTACTAAAATATTTCGATAAATTTCTTTCAGCATTTTAATTATCCCTTGATCAATAGTTTGAATCGTTGATGTGGTGATTGGTTGATGATCCTGTTTTTTTCTAAAACTAATTATTAACTGATAGTCTCATTTGCCTAAAACACTTTTGAAGTCAGCCAGGCATTTCGGTTTGGCCTATTATCGACCAGCATTCTTCTTGTTATGCTACAGAGTGCCTTTTTTGTTAATTATGATTTATCGGGACTAGACCTACTCCTTAATCAAGAAGTCACTTGGTTTTATCTAGTCAGATTACTGTCTTGACTGATTTGATTATTCCATTTTGGATTCTTCAAACATAAAAACTTATAGTACAACCATGCCACGGTAGAATTCAAATCCGTGTCTATCATAGCAATAAGAAGACCATTACAGTTACCAAGCCTAGACTGCAACATTTTTAAATATTCGACGCCTTATCTAATTATATTTTATCTCCTTTAAATCTTTATATTTTTTGATGGTGACATTGATGGTTTTATTTCTAACAATTTCTAATAAAAAATAATCCTTTTACTTGAATTAATTTCGTCGAGATCGACAGCTGGCAAATATACTATAAAACTAATACCATTGTTGATCCAACATCCGCATCACAACCGTCACCCTTTTTGTGTATTTTCTTAGCACTATGTTGAATTATTATGCTAGATCTGATTATAACCTATCACTGAATATGCTTATATATTTTGTTTTAGTATTTTAACATAAATAATTTATATTTTATAATTTTATTTATTTTAAATTTTATATAATTACGAATCGATCAATTTTTTTCGTACGTTGATAAGATGTGAAGCGTTGTTCAGACAGGTCATGACTTATTATCGGAACAAGTATTAGAAGGACCAATGTTTGAAGAATACGGTGGGTGGGTTAGTACTTCCCATTGTAATGTTTCCAAATATGTTTTTACCGGGTTTGCTACAAGTGATAGGGCATTGTCATGCTAAAGAACAGAATTATCTCTCCTCGTGTTTGGATCGTCTTTCGTGAGCCCTCGGCTCAAATGTATCAATTATAGTCACTAGCAATCCCCATTGATGGTTTTATTGAGTAATGCCTTTTGTGATTTTCCAAAATGCTCTTTGTCTTCAGTGTCAAAATCATCACACTTAATATCGAAATCAGTATTCATATGTTTAAATCGATGGAGAAATGTTATTAAGTTTAAAGACAGCATTCGATGACCTTTAGCAGCGTTTTTCTTCAATTGAAGTCAGAACTTCCGCAAATACAATTTACTCGATACACATTCAGACATTTTGAACACAATGAAAAATTTGTTTGTTCACACTTCGATGAAATGACGCATACTGAAAAGTGAAGTCTATCAGTGAAGCTTCAACATGAAGTTAGATACGAGTGCAATCGATATGATCTATTGTAAATCCCTTCAAATTAATATATAGGTCCATAATTATTATTTTATTATACATTTTAACCTTCAATGCTTTATTTGGAAGAAAATTTCGTGTCCTTAATCGCTAAACAATTAAGTTTACGTTCGTCTATTACTGTTTAATTGTAAATATTATATGTACAATATTTATGTGTCTTTGATGAGATTAAAATTAAAGAGCTCTATTGTGCTCAACAAAAAAGGCTAGTCTATCAAGTATCGCAATTTCCCAATATAACTCAGTGTTAATATCCTGTTTTTGATGTTAAAATTGCCATACCGCATTTTGATTAAATTTTATTTCTATTTAAAAAGTACATGACACATATTACAACTAGTTATGGACCAACAGTAGTGCACTTCACGTAAGTTTAAAATACGCCGTAGCTTCCATAAATATACTCATTCAAAGGTTTATTGTCTCTTCAATCTCCGGGTAGCTCCACTGTTACTGAGCAGTACTTCGGCGTTTTTCTGTTTACACAATCTCACTTAGTTTTTTTGCATATCGATGATTGCTAACAGTTAGTTCGCTCAGGTTTTTGTGCTGCTAAGAAGCTCTTTGTTTTGATAAATTTGGGTCATACTGATATATGATTTCTTTATGCAACCCTGTAGATACACCCTGTAGGTCTACAATACAGGTGTTTTATATTACTTTACTCTTAATTTACTCTTAATTTGCTTATATATTAACAATTCGGGTTCTGATCCAAAGAATGACAACAATTTTTTCAGGTTCATACAAAATTCTATTCGTTTTACTTCTTAACATGTTCTTTGCATTTCAGTTTTCCAACTAGTATTTGACTAAGTTTTCTCAATGGCACTCTTAACAAGATGTACCTGATAAATTGTTGAGTGTTTATTTCTAAATCCAAATTGGTGAGCAGGGATGAGTTGCTCTTCTTCATTAATTGGTTTGAGTGGTTTTAAGATCAATTTTTCGTACAATTTGGATATGATTGGTATCAGTGTTATTGGTCGATATAATATTTTATTGCTAGAAAAAATTTCCTTAATATTTCATCGCATAGACATATTGCAATTGCCGTGTAGCGTTGAATACATAGTAAAGTTTTATTGTTCCTTACCTTGGCTACTGTTAAAGTACTTAGCCACTTATTGGATGATACTCTTATCATTTTAGTTGGCAATTTTCTTTAGAGTTATTGGTTTTATAACTCTATATTTATTTCTGTTTGGATTGCCGTGAGTGTATTGAACAACAACTGGGGTACGACATTTTTATTTATTCATTAGGTCTTAGATTTAGATATGTCTTGGATAACTTCGTAAATCCATTTGATTTTGAAGTCATCGTGTAGCTCTTCGTTGACTTCGTAGAGATAAGTATTGATAATTATTGAAGAACATTCTTTTTGTAGCGTTAGATACTGGTTGGCTTGATGTTTTAGTGCAACTACTTCTTTGCATCACAGGGTCCAAATTTACTTTATGATTGACTGATAAATCAATCTCTTTGATTTAGTGTCAAGTTTTTCTTACCTATCAAGCTAACCAGTTGCTTGATCTTGAGTCTGTTTGCTCTGTTTTTGTCATTTCGCTGCAACGCAAAATTGACATAGACAGATTTGGGGCTATGGAGCTATTAAGCTTTATTTCCCAGTCTCTGGTCCACTTGTAAATTCTGTTGATTACCACTCCTACTTTCGATATAAAATGACATGAAAATATATAATTATTTTATGAAAAATTTGTGTGAAACCTGTGCGGTACGATAAAATACCAAGATTAATTAAACCATAATTTGAGAGATGTATCCTTGATGACACATTTGGTGTGGCAAAAATAAATAATAAGTCGTAATAAAAACGATTGGTCTCAACTGGAAGACACCCAAATATATTTATTACTATTTTATTTGATGTGTTATTTAACAATTCTATATATTTTTACACAGTATATATAATAAAGATCCATTTACGTAGAATATGTGAATATTCATCATGATATGCTGTGTCTATATATTATAACGTCATATTGTTTAGATTTTAATGTACGTTATTATTATAGGTATGATGGATATTACAGTCCATCAGAAGATTACTACGTACGTGGCTATGACAGTTTGAGTAGGGGCTACTACACCAGGCCAGATTATGGAAATGGTTATTCCGGGGGATACGCTAGGGGATACAGTTATGGCGGAGACAGAAATAGGTAAGTTTAATAAACAGTTTGGAGCTATTTAATGTCTCTCGCTGCGACTAATGTACCGACACCGATTAACTAGTCGGTTTAAAAATAGTTTTATCGTATTTTCTGGGTCACAGAGTCCGGAAAATATTTATCCATTGCCAGTTGAACTTAGTTAACGTTGGATTTTCGTTGATTTTTCATACAACGCACACGCAACTCGTTTTTATCCCTTGCTGCATTGTTCTTTGCCACTTTCCGGCCTGTAACAGATTGTGTTCATTATTTCGTGATATGCTGAATAATTTTATATTCTACGCTTTGATTAATTAACTGCGTGCTATTAAATCCCTTTCGATTTTTTGTTATTGTTGTTGTGATACCCTTTCTTTGTTGCGACTGACACAATTTAAACAATATTTTTGTTTTATTTTTTGTTTAGGCTGGAAGAGATATTAAAAATGATCAACGCTTTGAATGTATAAACGTTTAAATAGTACCAATTACCTCTTGTTGCTTTCCTTCTTCTTCTTTAATCCTGCTTATCAGACGCATTTGGCATTGTTCGAGGACGAGCTTGATAAAATCGTTAATCCTCTAGGATGGTTTCTAACTTGGTTAGTTGGTACTTAGTAAAAGGGAAACATTTTAAAAGGTTATAACTAGTATTGAAATATTGAAAAAAGTATTGAAACAAGTATTGCTCCTCATTATTTACTCTACATCGAAATCCTCTGCATATCCCGTATAAACGTTGTCAACTTATTCTAGATAATTATGTAATTATAGATAAGTATTTCATAGAGACTGCAGAATTTAGTAAAAGAACATAACATTTGCTACATTGTTAATAACTATTGCTTGAACATTTATTGTTGAGTAGCGATTTTTAATGGTTGAGTATTTAAAATTAATATTTCATTTTTATTTGGTATTTTTGAAGAAACTAAATTTAAAAATATAGTGGTCTATGAAGAAATGTATTCCTGAAAATATGTTTTCAGTTTTACAATTCAAAATTAACTAAAAAGGATTAAATTTTTTGAAAAGTAATGTGATTTGCCAATCATGCACGAATATGCTTAAGAAGTTTCCTAAAGGTGTTTTTTCAAAATATTCAACTCCTTATAATTAATTACCTCAATTGTCAATTACGCTGTCGTAATTACGGCGTACATATTGCTTGTTAATTTTTCTGGATAATTCAGATGTTTTGTTCCGGTTTGTACTAAAAGGCTGTAAAATTTTTTGAATAGATTATTTGTACAAAAACTCAATTCTTCCTTTTTGCAAAGCCATTATATACACTATTAAATTATGTCATGGAGGATTGTCATCTCTTTATTTTTTAATATGATCGATGATATTATTTTTTAATTAAGATTTATCAATAAATATTAATAAGTTGAAAAAATGTTTTTTGTAAAAGTAATTTCTAAGAATATATTAGTTAATATAATTCCCTAAAAATTAAGGGAACTTAACCAACGTTTAACCTGTTATTATAATAAATTCACTCTCTAAATTATTGTTTTAAATTATTTATGGGCAAAAGCTATTAAGCGATACTAATGTCAAAAAAATTTAATCACTTAGGTCGTCCTCTGTTTTTTTTTATTTCTTTCACAGATTCCTCTTAATCTGTTTGATCTTGTAGTCTGATTTTCTTATATCTATAAATTTATATACAATCCAAGCAGGCCACGCGGACAATACTTTTCGCCTGGACAATCGACTGTGTCGAATATAATGTTTCCTTCAGGAGATTTTCCTCAATGGGCGACACATGATTCTTGGTTCTCTCCGATATGCCAAACTACGAAGGGGATACGGAATTCACTAAGTGAAGGGGACTAACGGGAGGACAAAAGGAGATATGCAAATGAAACATTACTATTTATATATTAAATCATATGTCACAATATTTACAATCCTATCCCTACATGAATTTGTTGGCAATTTTCTTTAGAGTTATTGGTTTTATAACTCTATATTTATTTCTGTTTGGATTACCGTGAGTGTATTGAACAACAACTGGGGTACGACATTTTTATTTATTCATTCGGTCTTACATTTAGATATGTCTTGGATAACTTCGTAAATCCATTTGATTTTGAAGTCATCGTGTAGCTCTTCGTGGACTTCGTAGAGATAAGTATTGATAATTATTGAAGAACATTCTTTTTGTAGCGTTGGATTACTCGTTGGCTTGATGTTTTAATGCAAGTACTTCTTTGCACCACAGGGTCCAAATTGACTTTATGATTGACTGATAAATCATTTTACAGTTCAAAATTAACTAAAAAGGATTAGATTTTTTAAAAGTAATGTGATTTTCCAATCATGCACGAATATCCTTAAGAAGTTTCCTAAAGGTGTTTTTTCAAAATATTCAACTCCTTATAATTAATTACCTCAATTGTCAATTACGCTGTCATAATTACGGCGTACATATTGCTTGTTAATTTTTCTGGATCATTCAGTTGTTTTGTTCCCGTTTGTACATAAAGGCTGTATAATTTTTTGAATAGATTATTTGTACAAAAACTCAATTCTTCCTTTTTGCAAAGCCATTATATACACTATTAAATTATGTCATGGAGGATTGTCATCTCCTTATTTTTTAATATGATCCATGATATTATTTTTTAATTAAGATTTATCAATAAATATTAATAAGTTGAAAAAGTGTTTATATGTCAAATATTATAATAAATTTACTCTCTAAATTATTGTTTTAAATTATTTATGGGCAAAAGTTATTAAGCGATACTAATGTCAAAAAAATTTAATCACTTAGGTCGTCCTCTGTTTTTTTATTTCTTTCACAGATTCCTCTTAATCTGTTTGATCTTGTAGCCTGCTTTTCTTAAAACTATAAATTTATATACAACCCAAGCAGGCCACGCGGACGATACTTTTCGCCTGGACAATCGACTGTGTCGAATGTAATGTTTCCTTCAGGAGATTTTGCTCAAAGAATAATATAGATATATTGTTCGGAGAGTCTTTTAGAAACTACTTCTTGTAATTATTATATTTTAATAAAAGGGCATCATGCTCGGCAACATTGTGAAATCCATCAAAAATATATTACAATTACTTTTCGAAGGAATAACGTATCTCAGCGGACGAGATCATTATAATTCTCATTTGCTCTGATCATTATTTAAAAAGAGGAAAAGCGTAGTCGTTTGCGGAACCTTTCTGTTATCACTCCTTAATTTCGTTTCATTTCCTCTTCATTGAATTTACTTGTGAAATTCAACGAAATCAATCAAATCTAGACTAAATAGATCGTATCTAATTCTTGCGACACGTTGATTAAAAAGTTCAACGAAGTTTAATAGAAAAATTCTCCGAACGTTTACGGATATTAAAAGCTCCGCCGGAAACCCAACGCGCGAAACTTTTCGTATTCTTCCCATTAATATTTGAAAAGTTCGAAAATTGTCCTCACCGTTTTTGCCGGTGTGTTTTTTTTTAGTTTTTGTGTAATTTTCTGAAAAGGAAAGCAATTTCCAGTTGTGTATGAATCAGACAAATGTTGTATATATCTTTGTATATTTTAACTTTTGTTATTTACTAAAATATTATCAGGTGTTTCAAAGGGTTTGGGGAAATATAACGAAATAATATTTAAAACATTACGAGACACTAATTTATTATTTACTATCTTTCAGTTTTCTGGCTTTAAAAACTTTTCACTATTTTAAAATAATGTTTTGAGGTTCAAAAAAGGCAGAAGAAAAAGGGATCTTAATCGGATGAATAAGCTGGATTTAAAAATATTTTCGAAAACTGATTAAACACTTACGGGCAAATGCGTCGATTCACTGTATTTAATGACAATTTTGTATGTTGGCAGATGCAACATTTTATTGGTTTATTTTCTATAAACCTAGTTATTTTTATAGGTACTAATTTACTTTGTTCTTTCTGCATACTAATTTACTATTTACTATTACTTTCTATAACTAGATATAAAGAGAAATTAACTAAAACTTTAACTTGTGCTTAGCAGTTTTAAAAATCCATCAGTTATAATAAATATTATTTTACTTATTAAATTTAATAACTTATGAGCAAATTGGTCTTTGGTATAATAAGTGGAAAACATTATTTATGAATACATGTTTGCGCATTTGTTTTCCAAAGTACTTTTTATTATTAGGCTCTAGTTTCTAGTTATTCATACGAGTGGGAAGAATGTTTTCGACTATATGTATAAAAATTAAATTGATCCTCGGCAATTGTTTCCATTTAGGTTTTCAATAGTTAATTAAAGTTATGTTATAAAATTACGTTCTTGAATTTTCGCTCGATATCCAAATTTTGCAAGAAGTTTTTCTGTGAATTAAATTTGAACTTTGCTGGTGCACATACATTTTTGTCGAATTTTTTCATATTCATGAATATCGTTATGCAGCATAACCCAAAACATATAATCTAAAATTCTGAGAAATAGTTGTCAAAGTAATTTTTATTTTATTTTATTTTGTAAGTATTATGATAAATCTTAAGCTGTCGCTTGAAGGGTATTAACAAATTCACTCCTGTTGCCGTTGCAGAATTTCTAATATTTTTATGGGAACTTCGTTTTTAACACGGTCTTAGAGTTAACATGCAGAATTCTTTAAATTTATTGAATCGCACTGTCTACTAGTGTCTACTACTGTATTGAGTTATTACTCTGGAGACTCAACTGGTGACGTTAAACAATCAATGGTTTGATTTGTGGAGTACCAATATGTAATCATTAAAATAAATTATAGTATTGGGATGATGATAGCAATGATAAAAACATTGTTTTTATCTAAATGAAATCCGTTTAATAATAAAGAATTTTCTTCCATATTTAAGCCCATATTCTTTATTTATAATTATTTGATTAAGTCTCCTGGTACCAACCAAAAAAAATTAATTAGGGTAATATACGTCTGTATATTAAAACATCGAAATAATGAAAAATATGCATGAGTTATGCAGTTTATTAAATTAACTCTTGACTCATCAAAACTTACGGCTCTAAAGTAAATAACTAAAATCGTTGATTAAAAGTTAAAACTTTAAAATTTTAAATTTATAACAGAATGCCATAGAGTTATATATTTAATAGTTTGAATTATTAAACAAACTACAGTGAAAATTTATAATTTCTACTTACGTGTTCCATCTATATAATTTATGAGTTAGTTTCATATTTCATTCAGTAAATTTATTTCAAGCTGTTCTCTATGGCTTTCCTAAATTTACTGATTTCTACTTTGCCTTGTGTCCTACATGCCAACTAAAAATTCACCAATAAATGGGGAATTTTAAGAAATCATTTTATATAATTGTTAATATTATTTTCAATAGTCAATTTAATTCTCGATAAATAAATTAGCAGAAAACACTTTAAAACTTTTTCAATTACCTCTAGGACAATTATACAGTGTATCTCCAGAACCATATCAATTACTATAAGTTCTAAAGCAAGAAAAATTTTTCTCAACTGTTCTGTCTTCACCAGATATCAAATTAATTGAAATTCATAAAATGAAAATGAATTAATTAATGTTTATATTATGAATGTGAAAATGTTGCTTGCGAAAATCTAAATACCTAATAGTAAAGAAACAAGATAGAGGATTTTGATTATACTCGAATTTTGTTAATCTATATTAGGATGAAATTTTTCACATGTGTCGAGTTTTTCTTTCACAGCTGTGTATACCGTCCGACAAAGCGGACACATTAATTTGTTTTGTCTGCAAAATATGTAAAATATAACTTTAGGTGATCATATTATTCTTAATCGTTTTTTTTTTGTTCGTCCAAACTTGTCATAAGTTCTTAATACTTCTAACAGTATGGGGATACCAAAAGTAATACAGAATGTTAAACAATACAATTTAGAATAAAATTAAATTAATTAACACATGTTAGTGGTCGATTTATGTAGAACAGAAACAGCAAATAATAATATACTGTGTAAGAGGTGCAGCGCGTCGGCCAAGTCCAATGAAAATAGAGCATAAACTAAAATCGTTAATATAACTAGAAAATTGAAAAGTCCCCGGCATGGCACATAGATGGCGCTACTAGAATTAAATCCATATGGATTTTGGTTAGCCATAACCCTCAAAAGACGCGTGTATAAATTTGACAGCTGTCGGATCATTAGTTTGTAAATTATAGCATTTTGAGTGAAGCAACTTTTGTTATTGTGAACAAAATGGATAAAAAGAATTTCGCGTGTTGATAAAATATTGCTTTTTGAAGGAAAAACATATAGTTGAAGCAAAAACTTGGCTTAATTTCGAGTTTCCGGATACTGCCCTAGGAAAATCAACCATCAAGGATTGGAATGCTAAGTTTAGACGTGGCGAAATAAGCACCAAAGACGGTGAACGCAGTGGACGCAAAAGAGGTTGTTACCGAAGAAAACATTTAAAAAATCCACAAAATCATTTTGAATGACCGTAAATTGAAATTGAATCAAATAGCAGACACTCTAAAGATATCAACTGAATGTGGACATCATATCATTCACGAATATTTGAGTATAAGAAACCTCTGTGCAAAGTGGGCGCCGCGCGAGCTCACTTTTGACCAAAAACAACGAGGAGTTGATGATTCGGAGCAGTGTTTGAAGATGATCAAGCGTTATAAACCCGAGTTTTTACGTCCATATGTAAGAATGCATGAAACAAGGCTCTATTAGTTTACTCCGAAGACCAAGCGACAGTCATCTGGGTGGACTGCACACAATGAACCCGCTCCTAAGCGTGGGAAATCGTAACAGTCGGTTGGCAAGGTTATGGCGTCCGTATTTTAGGACACGCATGGAATAATTTTCATTGACTACCTTGAAAAAGGAAGGACCATCAATAGCGATTATTACATAGCGTAATTGGGCATTTGAAGAAAAAGAAAGTGCTGCTTCACCAAGACAAAGGACCGTGTCACGATCGCCAGTCAGTGAAAACGATGGCAAAAATCCATTCGAATTGCTTCGTCATCAACCGTATTCTCCAGATCTGCGACTATTTCCTGTTCTCAGATATCAAAATAATGCTCCCTGGAAAGAAATTTTCATCAAATGAAGAGGGGGTCGCCGACACTGAAGCCTATTTCGAAGCAAAGGACAAATCGTACTACAAAAATGGTATCGAAAAGTTGGAGGGTCGCTATCATCATTAATCATTGTATCACCCTTGAAGCGAATTATATTGAATAAAAAAAATAATTTTGTCAAAAAAATGACTTGAGCCCATTTCATTTTATTGCATTTACTTGTATGTAGCCCATATTACACATAATTTGTAGGCTTATAAATTTTTCTTCCATATAAGTTTTTCGATAAAAACCGATCTTAAATCAAATAAAATCATTACGCAACATTCCGTCGAGTTATTTTAAATTTCCCCCACACCGAGACAATTAATTTCCCGGTTTGTCCAGGTATCACCAGGAGAGCTGATTAAAACGAATAGCCCTTAAATCAAGACCCAAAAGAAAATTGTTTTTCGGTTTCGGTAATCTTTTAGGAGTTAATCTTACGTGCCGCCGTTCTAAATTAAACAGCTGGTTGCCTGCTACCAAATCGATCGCGAAACTTTAATCTTTTCACTTCGGGTTTCGGATCCGCGCTCGCGACGCCCTCATCGGCAAAAATTGCAATTAAAACGGATTTACAGCGCAATTCCCCGCGATGTTATTCCAGGGACGCGATAACGGTGGACGTTTCCTCCATAGTTGCGTCTCCCCACCTCCTCCTTCACCGATCCCCCTTTAGGTGCGCTATAAAATACATCCGATAATTCCCGGTCTCTGGAGCGTCCATCGTCGACGGAGTAAGTCGTAAAATTTTAATCCTCCCTTCGCGTTATTACATTCTTCACATTGTGCCTCGCCACCTCGGGATCTATGGGGACCGTAAAAAGCCGCTTTACGGTTTGGAAAGAAAGTAATTTCGGTTTCGTAGTATGAAATATAACTCAGTTTTATAATTACTAGTCATCGCCAAGTGGTCAAAATTTGATCACAGATTATTGATGTTATGCTTCTCCCACAACAGGGTAAAGAGAATACTTTCAAAATTTTATCTTACTAAAACTTGTTTTGATAGTATTTTCAATATAAGGTCGAAAATATACTTGATATTTAACATTAATTAATGTAATATATAGTCTATTTAAAGTTTTTTTAGTAACGCGTCATGGATATTTGTGATGTCGAAACATTACGATGAACTAATATCAACTCTGAATTAGTTTAGTTTGGCTTTGACATAAAAGAAAATTCTAATCTAAATAAAATAATTGAACAAAAATGTTATCAAATATAATTTATTTTAACATTATAGCACGTCCAATACATATATTATCGAAGGACGAACAAAAACTACAACTAAGAACACAGGTATAATAGTTTGTAGGCCAGATTTGTTTTGTTTACGTTAAACTCTTTTCAGCAACAATCACGAGGTAGTTTTTAGACGCGTTTTTTATGTAGTGGTATCCCTCTGGAGACCCAATACACCTAATTAACAATTGTATATCTGAGAAACGTATTTTTTTTCATTCGAGAGCATATTTACCTTTTTACGTTTAGTTCTTGTTTCCTTGGATGGTGTGTTTACTTGTTAAATCATCTTGGTATCACTGTATATTTTATTTCTTCTGCTAGTATCTGTGTATACCATTCTTCATAAAATTAATCACTGAATTCTCTCTAATGCATTTACCATATCTACAAAACAGTTAGTATTCATTCTCTCCTCATACGTTCTAACCTAATGTTCATGTCTAATTTTGAACAATTACACTCATATCTGTGCACACCAATATTTCACACCCTACAATATCATTTTCTATAGTTATATTTTATCAATTATGTGCATACCTTTAGTTGTGTCCACTCTCATCGCTCTATCTCAGGAATTTCCAGGATTGTCCAATTCGATCACACCGGTTAATTTCTAATCTGTCTAAAACATGTTCATGATTCCACCATTTATCAATTACTTCCTTTGTATGTCTTATCGAATTCATCCAAACCGAAGGTGTTATGGTTGACAATGCTTCCACATATCCAAACAATTTTTGATGGAATATCCTTCCCGACCAGCAATATATCAGCATTTAATTATTAGTAAATATAATGACGAACAAAACCTAATCAATCGCTGTTGTAACTTTTACCTTTTTCCATCAATTTTTGTTATCTTTACACTGTTTGTGTTACTGTCTTACCAAGAGTGCCGCAATGAACCATTTTGAAATATTTAAGGTTCATCAAAATACACAAATTCAAATAGTTTCTTTAAATTGGTAACTTTTAACTTGGTATTATTTTATGTCTTTAAAAATTGAATTTTTTTTAAAGCAATGTCTGGAAGTTCCATTAAACCTCTCCGAGGGTTATCTTTACACCATTTAAACCATATGCCCTGTAACAGTGTATGAAAGGATGTGTTACATTACTCAAAAAGCTGCATTTCCTAGCTCTTTTATGTATACTTTCCAGGCAGGCAAATTATGTTTATATCGATAAAATAGCCTGTGTACTTACTGTTCTTATACATTTCGTATATTCGGTCTCGAATAGAGTCAATATCAAGATGGTCAAGATTCGTCACCCACTTGGTATGTCGACGTTTTCTTGGGTGAATCTAACGTATTATTCTTCATTTTGTAAGCGATGTTATTTACATTACCCACACTAATATTTAGCACGGTAACAACCCACTAAAACCATTTTCAATAAAATTGAAGGGACTTATATTATTTAATATCACCAATAATTACCTCTCTAACGGAAATTATAGGCAAAAGAGGGCCTCCATTATCTCGTTCCTTTTCGAAATATTTTATTAAAGCCGCAATCAATTTTTGACCCTGACTGTCTATAGTATTAGGCATTTTCAAACGAAATGGTATCATATACTACGGAGTGATTTAAAATTTATTAAAATAATAAAAGCGCTAAAATATGGTTTGTCTGTTTTTAATGTGTAGTAATAATAACTAATATTTTGAATAATTTTGCATACGTCTGACAACCGGCCGTCGCCCGTTTGTCATTCATATGCAAAATTCTTCAATACAATAGTGTTAAGAGGTTTTAACTCTTACTTATAAATTATTGTGGCTATATTTTTAATAACATTTTTGTTCAATTATTTTATTTAAATTAGAATATTCTTGTATGTCAAAGCCAAACTGAACTAAAACTCATAGTTGATGCGGCAACATTGTAATGTTTCGACGTCACAAATATTCATGACGCATTACTAAAAAAACTTTGAATAGACTAAATGTTTAGAAGTCTAAATATGTTAATATAACGAGGCATTTTTTTCAAACATTAGAAATTAGGAATAATAATAAAGGAAGTGAATTTATAAACACTAGATCTCTTTGTAGTCGAAATTCAATCATATTTTATAAAGTAAATTATGTTTCTCTCGTGATGGAGTAAAGGGAATGATTTGAAAATTATACGATATTATTACTGAAACCTATTTTGACAATATATTCAATATACGATTAGAAATCTATTTGATATATAATATTAATTACAGTAACAAATGTCTCTATATTAAAATACATGTAAACTCACTAAAACCCACTAATATTTTTTTTAATAGTATTTTATCTAATTTCCAAGTTTTAATTATTTAATTTATTATTTAATCTGCAAAGTATTAATAAGATTAAATTACTATATCGGTGAACATTATAGTAAAAGTATCATGAGTAAGAATATTTTCAGAAATGTAACAACTTCAGAGCATCAAATATAACTAACATATATATAATTTTTATTTACTTTTATGTTATAATCATAAACAGGCAATATTAAATGAAGTAATTCATATTTGTATATCAACTAAAACAATAACAAACACAATCAGGAACATTACTAGTTGCAGAATAGAAATTATATATTAGAGAAGTAGTATATTTATAATAATTAAATGAAATATTGACTTCTCAAAATTTAGACCAATAAAGTGCATAACTAAAATAATTGATAAAAAGTTGCATAAATAATTGCATTAATTGTTACATCATAATATATCTAAATATTTATTAGCCGTTTAAAACCAAATGCACCAAATTACAATTATAATTTCATAATTTCTTCCATTCGTCCCATGTGTTTCATCAAGGTTTTTTTATTAATCTCCTGCAACGCCCATAAGCTGCCCTTGGGCGATAAGTATTACTATATGATTTCAGATATATAATGTAACTATCCTGGCATGTAGAAGATCACTTCAGTAAGTGATTTAATGTACAAACTATAATCTAAATTTTATTCTAGATATTATTCTTAACTTATTTTAAAGTATATCCAAATTTATTCTGAAAACTGTTCTAGCTTATTCTAGAGATTATTAAATCTCACTCTGTCAAGTGTCTATCAATCAGTTTACGTTTGAGCCTACGTACTTTACTGTCATCGCGCACATTTTTAACTCTTTGGCGAGTGCATTGGGATGCACTAACAGTTTTTCAGAGAACTTCGCACTAACACTCCGAATCACACTCGTTATAGGTTCTATGGGGATATCGCGCTGAATCAGTTTGTTGGACACGTAATATGGGGCATCGACGATGACTCGCAACATTTTATTCTGGAACCTCTGGAGGATATCTATGATAGATTTGCTAGTAGTATCCCACAGTTCAATACTATAGGTCCAAATGGGCTTAAATGTTGACTTATGCAGCAAAACCTTGTTATCTAATGATAATTTACATTTGTGCCCTATCAGCCAGTACATTTGATTTAGTTTAACCCCAAGCGTTTTGTCACTATATGTTTTTTTTCCATGTCAAATGTCAATCGAGATGTATTCAGATATTTAACGCTCTTTGCTTGCGGAAGTTCATGGTTGTTCAATTTTACTAAGGAACATGTTCTTCTAGAAAGGGTGAATGTTATATAGGTGGAATTTGTCTCATTTGCTTTGATACGCTACGTTTTCAACCACAATAGAACTTTGTTAAGATGAATTTGGAGGTCTCTTGTGGCTGATATTAGATCCTCGTGTGATGATAAAACCGATGAATCGTCAGCATATGTTACAACAGTAGTGTTTCTTGAGATCGGTGAGTTAGCTGTATACAATAGATATAACAATGGGCCAAAAACACTTCCCTGCGGAGCACCTGCACCTGCAGGAATATATTGTGTGCAGGTCCGTGTATTTGTCACCCTGTTTGACAATAAAATGTCTGTGAGGTATGATTTCAGCAGTTGAAAGTGCGTATGAGGCAAAAGATTTTTCAATTTAACATGCAGTCCAATGTGCCACGCCTTGTCGAAGGCCTAAGAAATATCGAGAAATGCAGCGGAGCAATATTTTTATCGTTTAAGTTTTTGTTAATTTGGTTGACTAATCTATGTATTTGTTCTATTGTTCCGTGTTTATTACGGAAGCCAAATTGATGGTCTGGAATAATATTTCTTAATGTGTAGTTTTTCGGATAGTTTAGAGATGACAGGTAACTGCAGCTAATAAACGAAGTAATGAAAAAAATTTCACTTTATCTACATATTTTCATAACTTCGTTTATAAGTATTAATACATTAAAATTCTAATCTTTTATACATATTGTTAACCTAAAAAGATATCTTGAAAAACGATAAATTGATTACACAATCAGGCTTATTTGATAAAATATCATAATTTCTTTACCTATATTTTTGAATGGAATGAAGTGGCACTTGACTTATCTGTCCCACTATTTAATCTTTAAAACAGTAGCTGTCATATTTTTGCCTGCCAGCACATTTATTTATATCAAGCTATCATTTAATTTAATATTCTGGAATCTTACCGCTACAGATAATTCAACAGTATTTTGGCTTCTATGGCTTTCGTTAGTTTACTGTTTTTTACTTTAAATTACGTACTACAAAACTCACCAACAAATGAGAAACTAAAACAATCATTTTAACTCGTGATAAACAAATGTTTGGTCACAGCTACGAAATGCATTTACTAATGAGACCTGAAAAGGAATAAAAATAATTAGCAATAAAATTTGTAGAAAAATCTTAATAATTTTTACAATTATACAATACAATAGAATGTTATGCTATGTCTCCAGAACCTTATCAATTACTACCAGTTATTAAGCAGGAATTATTTTTCTTAGCTGTTCTGTTATTCTTTAAATTAAAAATGAATTGATTTTTTATTTTATGATGTTTATATTATGAATCCGAAAAAGCTTGCGGAAATTTAAATACCTGCCTACTAATACCTACACAGCACGGACGACTTTTGTTATTCTTTAACATATAATGAATATGAATACTCATATTTGAATATTCATTCCGATAAAACGGACACATTAACTTATTGCCTCTTCAAATAATGTAAAATGTAACTTTATATGATCACACTTTTTTTAATTGTTAAATAATTATTTTGCACACTATATAACTACAATTATTTTACAGTATGGCGTTGCCAAGTTTATGTCACAAAGTAAAATTACACGTCCGCAGTCGATTTACGTAGAATATTAGATAAATTTCATATTAGATAAGACATTGGGTGTCATATACAAATTATTTTTTGTTTCAAGATATTATTTTATGAAATATTCTGGAGTCTAGTCCTTGCAGGTGTCTACTGTTCTGTAGTAGTATCTACTGCTTTCTACTTGAGGAATTCAAATTATATGATGCTACCCTATAATTATTAATATTCTTTACAACTTTCAATATGAAACCTAAAATGGGTTAGAACTTAATACCAATTAGATTTACAGCAAAATATTAATACATTTTACAATTACCAAATCAATAAATTACGATAGGTTTGGTAACATTTGTTCTTAAGAGTCGTTCTTCCAAGAACGTCATGACGTTAGATACTGAGCTTTAAAAGGGTAGACGTTTTTATAAAGTTCTGGACGTATTGTATTAAAATTTGGGATTATTTCGTATATTGAATGTGGTGTTAAAGCATATAAAATCGTGTTACAAATCATTTTAATATTTTTTTACCTGTTATTTGTACGAACGAATAAGACTAAAATTGCTATTATTTAATATTGACTTAATGTGTCTTTTTTAAATCACAATCATTTATCATCATAATGTATTTTTAGCGGAATTTTCTGCTTATTTATCATGACACATCTCGTTATTCAAACAGCCAAAAGTTTGTAGGTGCTATATAGGATGAACAAAACAAACGTCCACTTCGTGCCTAAAATTCTTATTGATCCTCTAGCTGTAGGACGGTGTATGACTAGGGTGAACAAGATATATTCACATGAATTTTTACATAATTTTTCAACATAATATAGCTAATCTAGCAATAATATACCTCTTTATTGTACTGGAATATTTTTTCTCATTATAGAACCCACCAAATGACAACAGTTCGATATTACTATAATAGAGTGTTTACTTTTAACCAGTGAGCTGATTTTGGTATAATTATTATAACATGCTTCGCCATTGTTGACGATGGGCTCCAAGCATTCCTATTGCTATTCTGGCATATTATCATGATATCGACAATAAGTGTTTTTAAAACTATACACTTATAATAAATATACAGGAGATATAATACGAACACCTGACATATATACAAAATTTATATATTAGTTTATATAACATCTCCAATTCTTACCGGAACTGTCTTAGTAGTTTTCAACAGAATGTTGTCCCATTCTTATATCAAAGCATCCACTAATTGTTTCAGAATGGTGGAGTTATAAATCACTCCTCACTATGTGCACTGAAACTCTACATAATGTTGATTATGCTAACCAGATGGGAAAGAACTTTCACGATATTTTGATGATCTTGAAACCAAAACTGAACCTACATGGCTCTATGTATAGGCGGGTTATCATCTTGGAATACCAATAAGAACTGTAGAGATATTCATTTGTAGAAGGCCGGTGGTCAATGATGTGAATAAGTTGGCGAGCTGAATACCACGATATTGCTGTCCAAATTATAATAAAACCTACCACATACTTGAATGTAGTAAGCAGGAAGTCCATATCGTAACATTCTTCATATATAAACCTGATCGTTTGAATCCGATGTTATGAAAATATTTCTCAGTAAAGTGACCGAACAGCGGTTATTATAACTACGACATGGGTGTGTCCTTATTGTAAAAATCTGAAATTTAAAGGAAAAAACTAGGAAAACAAGGTTGGCACCCACAGGTTATCAATGGTTTTACCACCAGATACATTAAAGTATGTCAATTCTGCAAACTGTAAATCAATAGTATATATTATAGTTGAAGATATATCTTCACTTAGAGATTTTATGATTTATTGAATAAATCCAATTACTTTTCGAGGCAATGCATATAGATCATTTCTGCATTATTAATGTCATATAATAGTAAAAATCACTCAAATAAGAAATGCAGCGTTATGAAATATAATTCATAAATAAATATTTTTATATGTAATAACAATGGTTGAACACGATTTTTATACTTACGTCATCGTATGCACGAGCAATTTGAAAGTTTCAATTTTTTTTTCAATTAACAACGAAAAATATTGAAAAGTTTTGAGACTAAATTTTATAAACTAAATATAAAATAGGGAGCTTCTTTTCATTCTCTTTCATTTAAGCGAAGTTTAACAGACCTGATTAAAATGAAAGTGAAAGAAGTGAAATTCGTACACATATACATTATTGTATTAAATGTTGTAGTAATGAAACTTAACATATGAAAATTAGTTTAAAATTACTTTAAAACACATAAAGAATAGAATGTACCAAAATAACCTAAAACTTTAACACCCATCAATATTATAGTGAAACAAACAATGAAATTATATCCAACATAAAGGCATGACACTTGTTAGAAAATATTTCTCAGAAAAGGGCCCGGACAAGGAGAGGCGTGTTAGAAAAAAATGATCCAAACTGAAACAGCACGAAATAAGTTCTAACAAGGACATTTGTCGTCTGTCTTAAACTTTTTTCTTGTTTGCAAAAAAGGGCTGAAAGTCGCTTTTTTTCGCACTGAAAACTTAAACGAATTCCTACCGTCCAAGAGATAAAATTACCCGAATTTCGAGCAGACTCGTTATCTGGACGGAAGGTTCTATTAAATAATTTAAATGATGACGATAAGCTAAGACTGTCAGTTGTAATCTGAGATAAGACACGATCTAGTAAGCTGGTAAACAGCCATGGGGAAGGAGAAAGCTAAAACGACAATTTCAGATGACGTTATCAACTATTTGCGAGCTATGACTTGCTCATTAGGGCGAAGATTGCCGCTTTCGGGGACATTTAGATTCATAGACAAAAATCGTAAAGTTAGTGGTACTGTATACTGGATTATTATCAAAATTAATTGAGCATTTCTTCCAATATATGTTATGTCCAATATATACACGGCGTATTTATATAAGTTAAAGTATAGGTTAAACTATTTTAAAGATGTTATAAGTTAAAGATGTTTTTAAACGATTTTTTAACTTTAAAATTGCATTTATTGAGAAAACTTGGTTCTATATATTTTGATAAAAATATTTTTCATCATATTCAACAACCTTTTTTTGAATTAGTCTAGATATATCTATACAGTGGCGAAAAAACGATTTTGAAGTGGCAACTGTTTGATGATCGATCTTTCTTCACATTTCTTCAGAATATCAAAATCAAGTTCCAGATAAATAGATGCTAGTGCCGTCGCTAAGGCTGGGATTGGCAGAACTTCTCCTCATTGGAGCTACAAGAATATATCATTCACAACTATAGCAACATGTGGCCCAGCTATTGATTCTTGCTCGCTATTGATGTTCTACTTAAAAGTTCTTCTTACTCTAAAGGTTTACTATATTTTTTGATAATCACTTTAAAAAGCGTTTATTAATTTATTTCTGCTAAATGTGATGAAAGACCGATATTGGTTTGGCAGCCATCTAATCATTGGTATTGTTGAGTGTTAAGGAGAGAAAACAAAACTGTTTAAAATACAATTTATTTTATCTCTTCTTTGCGTAAATTAATGCACAAAACAATAGTTTGTTTCTTTTTGGACGATTAATATTATAACGGAAAAGTACATAAAGAAAAAGAACTGAAATAATTAATTTATAAAAATCGAGGTGTATGGTGAAGAGAATTATGAAATGAGTTGAAAATAACTTACTAAATCGTAGGTCTAGGTAGGTTTTGTTAATGCCGATTCTGTTCTCGGACCCAATTGCTGTTTTTACGAAGGAACTGGTGGGAACTTTACCGTTCTGTTTGATGTCAGCTTGTTCTGTGAATATTTTCTTTGAATGGATATTCTGCTTTTGGAAGTTGACATCTGATGAAAATCGCCCATCTTGTTGACTAACTCTTAACTCTGACTGTTTCTCTATTCCGACGGTTTGACTGCGATTCTTATTGACACTTGACAGTTCTATTTCTGTTCTTAATTCTTGAGAATCATTGTATTATTCTGATCGTAATTCTTGACGCTTAACAGCTCTATCTTTTCTTATTTATAGTCACTGGTTTTGTTCTTAATTCTGATTGACAAACATTCTAAAAACTGTATGCTTCCTGTTTTATTGAAGCTCTCCCTTGGGGTATCTGCATCCTCGATATCCGGAATATTCGAGGATGAGCCGATGCGATATGCTTTTTGCTATCCGTGTGTTTTTTTATGTGCCGTGGTGTTCTTTCTTCTATGGCCTGACCGCAACAGTCATTCGATGAGGTACAATATTTCATGTGGTCTCAGGTATTAATTCTTTTCCTATGTTACAAATATCCCCATAGAGCTAAATGGCCCATTAAATCAGACGGCTATACTATACAACAAAAAACTTTACATTTTTCTTAAACGAAATAGACGACTTATTTCAAATTGCGTCGCACAGATCCTTTTTAGCACTACGTTATCTTTTAGTAACTCAGTGCCAGACAAGCCGTGATGGTAATCAGAAGATATAAGCACTATGAGTACTCTAGATGCTGTAGAACTTCACATTCATGAAGAGGATGACTGTATCTGTTAACCGCTATTGGTGGTATTTTTGCCATAATACGTGAATCAGTTTTTTCAATGGATGTTATTAGATATCTGCAGTAACATTTTCTCTCGGTTTTAAGCATTTCCAATCAACCGGTGATGTGATATATGTCTGCAGCTAGAATTTAGTAATAATTACACATTGCTTCAAGGTTAGTCAACTATTTTTCGTTGGCAGTGAAATTATTTCACAGAGAACAAATGAAACCGCAATTTTGAAAGGATTTGTTTCTTTCATTTGGAACTTTCCCATCTCAGTTAAACATCTGGAAACAGTTGATCCATTAACTGAAATTGATAAATAATTTTTTTAAATTATTTAATTAATATATTGTTTCCGTCTAACCTATAAATTGTCTTTATGATAACTTAAATCTAGGTATACAACTAGGAGGACCCACCGGGCCTATCTCAGTCTCTGGTGAAATAATATGTATACATGTCACTGCTGAATGTTTTAATATATGCACCTCACCACACAACACTACACAAGATGAGATGGTTTGATTCTTTTGAGTCTGTGTCCTGTTCTGATAGTATCCTATAGTTGTAATATTTTAATATTCGTGTGAGAATGGAGTCTTTCCTCATGCCTCCCTGAATTCTCTTGATTTCTTGACTGACTGTGGGTATTTAAAGGTCTCGATGTGGATAATCAGTCCTATTGTATTTGGGTGAACCCACAATACCTCTCAGGACTTTGTTCTGAAAAATTTGTATTTTGTTTATGTTACTTATTGCAGAACATCCCCATAATTGAACTCCGTATGTCCATATAGGTTTCAATATTTGCTTATATAATAGCAATTTATTATGTACTGATAATTTTGATGATGATTTTCTTCCAATTAGCCAGTACATTTTCCTATATTTCAATTCCAGTTCTTTTCTGTTCTTCTTTATATGTTCCTTCCAGCAAAGTTTTGCATTGAGATTGAGTCAGAGATATTTAGCGTTGTTGCTATATGGAATGATAGTATTATTTAATATTATGGGTGCTTGTACAGTCTGTTTATAGGTGAACTGCACATGTACAGATTTATTTTCATTAATTCTTATTTTCCAAGCTTGTGTCCAATTATTTATATTGTCACTTGCCTGTTGTATTTTCTTGAGGCTTCTTCATTATTGTCTCCGACAACTATAATCGCAGTGTATGTAGCCATCGTAATATTATCCGTTTGTATAACAAGGGTAGAATAGATAAAGCATTGGTCCCACTACACTTCCTTGTGATACACCTGCTTTAAATTCTTTTATTGTAGACTAAGCTTCTTCTTGTTTAACTCAAAACATTCTGATTGTATAGTATGATTTTAATAGTTATAGTTAATAAGTTAATAGTGTTAATAGTTTAATAGTGTGTTGTTTTGGTAACATTTTCTGTAGTTTATGAATAAGGCCTTCATGCTAAACCTTATCGAACGCTTGTGCTACATCTAAACATATAACTGAGAATACTTTTTTACTACTTTTTTTACTAATACTTTTTACTAGGATTTTTCAATAACATCTGTTATTCTGTGGACTTGGTCAATTGTTGAGTGCTTGTTAATAAACCCAAACTGGTGTGTTGGTGATAAATGATGATGCTTAAAGTTTCTTTGAGAGTTTTAGGATGCTTTTAGCTTAATATTTTTTCCCTCCAGTCCCTTTTTTGTTATTGATATTAAAATCACTACTTTTAAATCATTGAAATTGAAACCTATGGTTTAAAAGTATTAGTTTGGTTTCGGTAGCAGATTACTTGAAATCAAACAGCAAAACTAATAAATGGCAGAAATTAATTTTGAGCGTTCTCTACTCGACTCGCGTCTATATATAGTTAATAAATGAAGAATATTAAGTATAAAACTATTGGTTTATAAAGATACTTTAATTACAAATAGATCTCGCTGACTAAAATACATGGAAGGATTATATATATTTTCACAAATATGTTTTAAAAGTAGATATTATAATCATCTTAACAATTTCAATTAATATATCATTTAACTAACCAACAATAGGAAATGCTAAACTGGCCCTTTTATTACTGGATTTTCCTGGATTTACAATTAAACGCTTTTGGTAAATAAAGAAATATATTATACTTCATATTTTTTTCTTCTTTATTCTACGACTATTGAAATAACAGGTTATGTAAAATCCTTATTTTCATTTTGTCATGATTTGTAAGCATGTTCTTATTATAACTACGACATAGATACATTAAAGTATTTCAATTGGTATTGGGATCTTTATCTGTAATAAATGCTATTGGTACTCTAAACCAATAGCATTTATTATAGATAAAGATATATTTTCATCTAGATATTTTATGATTTAATCAATAAAACCAATTATTTTTCGAAGCAAGGCATATAGATAATTTCTACATTATTAATGTAATAAAATAGTAAAAACGACTCAAAAAAAGAATGCAGCGTAATGAATTATTTATTATTCATAAATAAATATTTTTATATGTAATAACAATGGTAGAGAACGATTTTGGTAGTTTCGCCATCGTATGCACGAGCAATTTGAAAGTTTCAATTTCTTTTCAATTAACAACGAAATATATTGAGTTTCCGTAACCACTATTTAACATTTAACAAGAAAATAAACACATCAGGGCAAAACTATATTACAGCTTTTGATTATTAATTAAGACATATATCATTGTTTAAATTTTTGCTTATTTAGAGATTATAAATTTATTCAGATTGCATTATATTTGTTATTATTCATTACCATTTTAATAGGGTGGGGTAAAAGTCACGCTAGCACTTTGCGCGCTCTCTTGGTTATGTAATGTTCAGCTCAGGCGAAAGCCTTAACCATTGTGTTGTGTAGATGTCCAAATTTTACGCCACAAGAATGAGGAGAAATAATTACAATATTTATTGAAAGCACTCAGCAAACGTACTTACTCAAATTGTGTCAATAACAATTATGACGCAATCTGAGTAAATTTATAATCTCTAAATAAGTAAAAATTTAAACAATAATGTATATTTTAATTGGTTGAAACCAATGGTAATTTGATAGTGCTATGCTTTTCTGGGCAAAAAAATCTGAACCTAATCTAACCTTTAACAGCTCAAGTTTGGACCTCTACGGTGAAAGTATCAACATTTCCTAGCCGATTTCTCTTAATATTAGTAAAGACACTGAAGATATGTTATGTAATATTGTTATGATAAATGACACCTCGTAAATCCTATTGAACAAATCTGACCGTTATTCGTACTGACCTACCTGAATCGTATTAGTATTTGACAGAAGTTTGTCGAATTAATTGTTTATCCAGGTTTTGCATTCCATTTTCACCAAACACTTCATTCTTCCTTACAGCATTACCTCCCTTGACGTTGGAGAAGCTTCCATAAAGCTTGTGCGAGCATCGCCTTTAACGTCATAAATTTCGTAACGAAAACTAGCGGACTAATTCTGACGTTGGTGTTCATTTAAGCACACATCAACATAAATACTGTCTTGCATTTACTTTTTTTCAAAAGTGAAATATCAAAATATTACTAAAATCTTGATTTTTAAAGCACAATAACTTTTAACTGACTAAATAATCAATGCTAATTTTAATCTTAAACATTATAACAGTACAAGTGACAAGTCCCCGGCCGACCATAGTAAAATATATTTCTTTGGCAAAATTAGTTTATTCTATTCAACATAATTCCCGTCAGGGGTGATACACTAATTATAGCGACCCTCCAACTTTTCGTTGGATTCGTTGCATTTTTGTAGTATGATTTCTTCTTTACTTCAAAAAAAGCCTTATAGGCCTTTCAAGGTAGTGAATGTAAATTATTCCATGCGCATCCCAAAATACAGACGCGCCATAAACTTGCCAGCCGGCTGTTGCGTTTTTCCACACTTTGGAGCGGGTTCATCGTGTGCAGTCCACTCGGATGACTGTCGATTGGACTTCGGAGTCAAATGATGGAGCCATGTTTAAAATGGAACCTGTTATAAACATTTGCCTTTCAAATGCGTTAAAGCATGACTACATTCAATAATTATTTTAATTATGAAATATTATAATACAAGTCATGACTTTTAACCCATGATATTGAATATAATATAGATTAAATTCATAGTAACTACAAATACATTTAGCTGTTTCAAAAGTAAGACAATATACTTCTAAATTATTTGTTATTGATAATTATTCTTAGTTTTCGTCATCTTTCATCGCTTGTTAACAGTAATAGCCTGTTTGCCGAAAACAGCTTGGCGCTTATTATGTTCCTGGCGTATGTCTATAAAGCGAAACGTACGCAACTGCGGTCTCTGCTTTTGACGTGAATTGGCCGAAGGCAAAACCAAGCCACATCCGGATATTATTCCCAGTCACCTACCCGCGCACAAATCTCCTTCCCTCGCTCCATCCTCTCGGTCTTCGCCACTGTACGATGCTAAAATATAAATCCGAACTTATTTGGCATCGGAAATTTAATACGTTATGCGATGTTAATGGCAAACATCCCTCAAAGCGCTCAAATTCGAGGTTTTGCCTTACGTCGAATTACTAACGACCTATACGGAGGCTGCTAATATTGTCCTGATATTTAATAACGTTTATTTAACGTTACTTTAAGGGTAAATAGGATTTTATTGCAAGTATATGCACTAAATGGGTATTTTATTGCATATTGTATTTAATTGGACATACTTTTAAGAGAGCGACGTTATATCATGTAAACATTTTACCGTGTTCAAGATATCATATATTCTGCGTCTAGCCAAACCGTTCGGTAAAGAAATGATGATATTGCAACATAACAGGGCAATTGAAAAGTCCCCGGCCCACCATCGTAAAACACATCTTTCACTCCAACTTTTCGATACCATTTTTGTAGTACAATTTGTCTTTTGCTTCAAACTAGGCCTCAGTTTCGGCGATCACCTCTTCATTCGACTAAAATTTCCTCCCAGCAAGCATTCTCTTGAGATGTGAGAACAGGAAATAGTCGCTGGGGGCCAGATCTGGAGAATACGGTGGATGAGGAAGCAATTCGAAGGGCAAATCATGGATTTTTACCATCGTTTTCATTGACTTGTGATAGGTGCATTGTCTTGGTAAAGAAGCACATTCTTTTCCTTCAAATTCGACCGTTTTTCGGGGATTTCGTCCGTCAAGCGGTCCAATAACGCTATGTAATAGTCGCTGTTGATGGTCTTTCCTTTTTTAAGGTAGTCATGAATAAATCCATGCGCATCCCAAAATACAGACGCCATAACCTTACCAGCCGGTTGTTACGTTTTCCCAAGCTTTGGAGCGGGTTCATCGTGTGCAGTACACTCGGATTACTGTTGATTGGACTTCGTGAATTATATGATGTATGTACTCAGTTGATATCTTTAGTGTCTGCTATTTCATTTAATTTTAATTTACGTTCATTCAAAATCATTTCGTGGATTTTTTAAATGTTTTCGTCGGTCACAACCTCTTTTGGGCATCCATTTCGTTCACCGTCTTCGGTACTTATTTCACCACGTCTAAACTTAGCATACCACTCCTTGATGGTTGATTTTCTTTTGGCAGTTTACGAAAACTCGGCATGAAGCCAAGTTTTTGCTTCAACTGTATTTTTTCCCTTCAAAAGGCAATATTTTATAAACACGCGCAAATCCTTCTTATTTTTTTCATAATAACAAAAGTTGCTTCACTTAAACATAACATTTCCTTATATACAAGAGGAGTTCCACATTCACTATTGTGGTTAGCCTTTGCAAAGAGCTACCATACGAATAGACTGAAAATATCATTTAGATCCGTTTTGACTTCGAAGTTTCATTGGTTTTCAACATTTTCGGTGATGTACTGTGACAATTCCAGGCGTAAAATGCCATGGGTCAACCCAAGAGAGCCATTCACATCGACAACGACGTGGTATATTGGTCATATATCTTTGTCATTACAGCTGATATCTATCGACGTCCATTGGGTAAAGTGAACAACTCATTATTGCAAAAAAGACAAGCAATAGCTAAAAGCAGACAAAAAATCACATTCTTGCCATGATAAAATTGGTGACACATTGCAAATGCTGCGAATGTTAAATTGTTGCAACTTATATGAGTTTTTCTGCACCCAGCGTATTCACCAGACATTCACAAACATTTCACACAAATTGTTCACAAATATTAAGCATTGGCTTGTACATGGACTCGAAATAATATCGAAAGTTTGAAAACGATATCTCTATCTTCTCATTAATATATATACGATTTTTATAAAATATTTTAAAGTCACAAATTATACATTAGTCGCTTTAATGAAACTTGTCTTGTAATAAAAGGTATGTGGTAAACGACATTCACTATTGCTGTTGCTTATTTTAATTTAATGGTGTTCCCGCAGACATATTTCTTATTTAACATCAGAATCAACATTTTTAACTCCAGTGTTTATTCAATATATTGAAATCAGAAATATTCGACATAACTTTCAATCTGATGAAAATAACTGTTTATCTAACAATTTTTCTCAGATTAAATTTAAAATTTCTGATAATTCATTTATTCTTTTATTGAAATATATTTAGGCATGTTTGCTAGAAACATAACATTGCATGTTTTGTGCTTGCTTACTGAATTATTAATATACATTTATAAGATAATATATTAAAGCTCATTTACTATTTAATACTGACAAACAGTTTTAGCGTGTCCATTTGTAGCATTTTGAACAGAATAAATAAGACACGGTATGTTGGCTTTACCTATCCTTACTTCAGTTGTATTTATCCGTTTTCGTCTCAGTTAACATCAACTTATCTGACATGAATTGGATCAATAGGAGGAAATGAGTAATGTCAGGCAAACAAGGTACGTTGTTTAATTTTTTTCGTCTAATTATTTCGTATATATTTCTATGACGGAGAGTCTCATATGTTCCAAAATAATTTTGTCGCTTTTTTAATTTTTTTACCAACAATTTTTCTCACAATGTTTAGCTTAAGGGCACAAACTACAATCCATTTGCTATACGAGTAGTCGATTTTGCCCCGTAAAGCTTATGTTAGAGTAGATTTAATGCAAAAAGCACCACTCCGTATAAAAATTGGTTTTCCGTCATGACAAAACCAGTCTTTAAGCTGTTGTATTGGTTTTGGTACGATATAGGATATGATGGGCTAGACCATAACGATAGGTGGATATTTGATAGTGGAAACAAAGTAATCACAAGCATGTATTTCTCCATTGGTTTTCATAATTAAAACATCGATGATTTTCTTTGAAAGACAGAATTCATACAAACATTCAAACTTGTAACTTGTCAGCATTGTCATCATTGTTATCAAAGAAATCATCATTAATTGATGTATCAGTTTATAAAAATTTATCATATTTTGTATCTTTTTACAATCATAAGTGGTTAACAGATTATTTGTTCGACCTTGATCAAGTCAATCATCACCATAGTCGCAGCCGACTATGGTTTTCATGTAGGTTTATGTCCGATCAATTTATTTTCAGGGAGATGCCTCTGCACAGTTCTCTTGGAAATAAGTATTCCATTATTCCTTCATTTTTCGTAAGCAAAGAAACAGGAAAATATTTAGACAGAGATATTTCGGATTTTTCGATCTGTTGTTCCGAATGGGGTCGTAATATATCGTTATATACAAGCTCCCTATTTTCTTACGAGAAAGTGATCTCAGAGTTGATTACAATTTTTATTATTTTATTTATTTTATTTTTTTAATATTTGATAAACATCAAAACTTCTTCTCAGCTAATGCGTTTTAAAATGTGTAATTTTTTTATATATTACTTGCTATATATTATAGTGGTTCTTATAATGGATTAAAAAAAAAAAACTTATATTATCACAATGGTTATTACTTTGGAGGCCACACGTCGCTTACATCTATCTTCAAAATTTTCATCCCCAATACGAATAGGCATTTCGTCAATAGTCATGCTTTGTCAGGTCTGGTAACGATGTTATCGCTGTTAGATGGCATCCGATCCAATGCTATTTTAACCATTTTGACTAAATCGTTGTACTGTTGAAGTGTTGTTCTGATAAAGAAATCTTTATAGTTCTTGGGTAATAGTTGGTTTAATAGAATTGCAGGAACAACAATAAAATAAGTTTGTAAGCATTAATAATTTGCATCTGATAGTTGTAAAAACGCGCAGAAGTAAGTGATAAATTTGTCTATGTATCTGTAATTTTATAAAATTTTATTAACTTATTTTGCTTTCTTTTATATTCTGATGCTTGTTTCTGTTTGGAATACCCCGATCTTAATCCATTCTTGTTCTGTGTCTCACAGTCGTTCTGCTCTTGACTGTTCTTAATTCTGATTCTCACTCTTGTTATTAACTGTGGATGTACGGTGTTTAATTGCTGAAGCTCCTTCCTCGCGCTTTTGGTGGTGGTTGATAATGTTCGTTCAGGAAACCCTTCCACGTTTTCCTAGGAGGGAAATATTCTTCCAGCTAGACCTTCTCACTTCTCAGTTATTATTCCATGATCTTGGCATTTCTGGAGTTTTATGTTTATGACTAAAAAAAAGGGTTTCCTGCCAGGTCTAGCTTCTTACATCCTTAATTTACTCCTGATACCCCCATTATCCGAAGTCCTGCACAATTAGCATAAACGATATGCATTTTTTAGCCAATATTTTTCTATGTTCTACGGTACTTTCCCTACTATGATCTGGTCTCACCAAACATTCTATAATGTAAGATATTGTATATTGTATCAAATCATCTTTTCCCATGTCATAAATATTAAAATACCGTTAAATGGCCTGATAAATTAGACCAATAAATTACAAATTTCTTCATCAATTTTCTTAAGCTTTATAGACAATTCAAATATAATTACGACGCAACTGAATTTAAGTTCAGTTTTACTAAATCTGTGGAGAAAAGTACTTTTAATATTTTAAATAATAGATCAACATAATATAGTGGATTATTCCACATAATTTTAGTATAATCTTAATTTACAAATTAGTTTATTACTACTGTTCTGTTGTACTTGCACTAATACACAATAATGGCGATTAGGAGATTAATACATCAGTATGTATTTGCCAAATTAAACTAAATCTAAATTACGTGTTCTGGAGTCAAGAATACGCTTATACACTAAACCAACATGTTCAACAGGCTTGTGTGGTTTGGTTCGCTTCAATCTTCTCATTTCCTGCGTGTTGTCCAGTAGCTGTATTGCTTCCACGTTGCTGCGATTTAGCAAACTTATTTCATGTTCCAGGCGAAATCTTGGATCACTTGACTTGATTTTGAGATCATTGTGCAGCTGTTCGTTGGTTACGTAGCGATAAACATTGATAATTAATCGCAGAACATTGTGTTAGATTACAAGTTGGTTTGATGAATAAACAACCCCATATTTATACACCATAGGTCTAAATTAGCTTTATGATTGATTGATAAACTAATCTCTTTGATTGTATCTTCCTACTAACCCCTACGATTGCTTAACTTTGGGTCTAATCTTCTCTGCTTTTTGTGTAACATGATGTTTCTAATTTAACCTACTTTCCAGTTGTATTCCGAGGTATTTAGCTGATTCTGATTGAGGAATTGGCCAAGTGATATAATTAGGTTTTTGTCATTTCACCGCAATGCAAAATTAACCACTATTTGTACTTTTTCTACAGTCTTAGATAGAGGTACATCTTTTGCCATTAAAAATGTGTTACCGGAAAATATTCCAAGTGCTGTTTCTTTTGTTGTTGGGATATCAGCAGTATAGAGCAGATACAGGAATGGTCCAAGACACTATCTTGTGGAACTCCAGCCGAAATACGTTTAAGTGTTGAGAATGGCTCTTCATGCGTGACTCTAAATTGTCTTTCAAAACGACATTCCGTATTAGCAATTTGCTTATTTTGTAGTTTAATCTCAACTTAGTCGAATGTCGAGTGGATAGCCAAACTAACAAAAACTCTGGTATTTCTATAAGTATTTTAATACGTCTTAATAGCAGTTTCATTTTGATAGCATAATTACTCGATCAACCTTAAGACATTCTGGAACATACCTCAATCTATATATATATATATATATATATATATATATATATATATATATATATAGATAGATAGATAGATAGATAGATATCAAGATATTTATTGGTTTCTATATTCCAAATATTGCATCAAATTGTGCTTTAAAAGTAAGACAATAAATTAATTTCTAAGTGATATTTATATGTGATAAAATATTTAGTAAGTAACTTCGATTACATTGAAACACGAAAACATGAAACTTGAAAACCCCTTGAAGCTCCTCTTCCGTTTTTAATCGATAATCCGCCAACCGCGCAGTACTTAACGTTTCGGGCCCTTCGGTACGGGACGGCTCCAGTTGCTCGGTAAGCTTCTTATCCGAGGCGAAAGTCGATCAAATATTTGCCGACCGGACGTGCGTTTAAGCTTTTCGGTAAGCAATCGGACCATCTCGAGCCGCTTAGCTCGCTCCGATCCGGTCATCAATTAGTCCACAGACAACCGGCCTAAGTATTAATAGTTTCATTTCAATTCGTCGCGGTCTGACGATAAGGGCCCAGGCGCGGGTTCCCGTTGCCCGAATTAATTCAAAACCCACCCCGAATGTATCGTCCGGTTATCGCGCCAGTTACCCGCAAGCACCGGGATTAGTGACGCGACACCTTACCAACGATGTCGTACAATTAGATATAGCAATCCATTTTTATACAATACCTGGTGCGGTAAAAACATAGTTCCAACTTTATACAACGTAATATATATTTAAATAAGTCAGAAAAGGATTTTCCGTTGGGGTGGGTCGAGATGCCACACATTCGAAATCTGTGGTCTTGCTAATAACATGCATTCATAAATAGAATTTTTATACATTTAATAGTCCACCGATAACAACTCGATGGTCCGGATTATTCGCCACGGAAGTGTATGTCGTTTGTCCGTATTTTGTGGTATTTTGGATTGTAAGGGCTTCGGTCTGTTCCCCAAACATTATTTCATCACTATTAAACAATCTAGCTGAATTCAATTTGGTTTAATTGTTTCAAGTCTTAGTAAAATTAACATTAGGATGTTAATAGTGCGATAGAGAGCGATATCTTCAACCATTTAATAATTCATTGATTTTTTTTGTTCCATCTTTATTTGGCTTTATCTTCAATTGTAGATTTGATTATAATACTATTTACTAAGTGGAAGGAATGCTATGCTAGACAGAAGATTGAGTGTTCATATGCAATCATAATATATGATTGTGGATGCTGCTGAATGAAAAATATACTGGAATTAAAAGCCGATAAATTTTGGGTTTTCATCATGATCATCATGATTATTATGAGAGTTCTTGTTATTACATTACGTAATTGAAGAAGGGTTTTGAAATTAATTTCAGATATTGAATCCACTGATTAGCTCTTTGAAGGTCGTTGGTATAATTTTTTATTTCGCAAGTAATTTAGTATCGATAGCCTGTTAAGTGTATTGACCATAATAATGCCCCTTAATTACCTACTCCTACTTATAACGAGTAAGACAAAATCATCAGTAAATTTGGCCAATGTCATTCCTTTACATAACTTACAGTTTAGATCAATTAGTATTTGATTGGTATATGATATTGATCTATATGATGTATTATCTGTATCAGTTATAAAAATTTCCGCAAACTTCCATTACATAAGTATATGATGCAGTCGCAATGTAACGTTGAAAAGCGTACAAGTTTTACTAAACCACTCTTAGGAAGTAGTTAATTACTTGATCACTTAAGGACCCTAGCTTGATACAACTCAACCCTGAAATTGTCTTGAGTCTCGTTAACAAATTTCTTAAAAATTTCTGGATTCATAAATGCATCCTCGCATTTATTTGGAATGATTCCATATCCATTAGCAAGATGTGGATGGAAAGCGTTTTCTAAGTAATCAACAAATGATTCTAATTGCTGATCTGAATAATTTTTGTATTTTGACTTTACATTCCTAACTTTCTCTCAAAGGGTATGATGAGCCTCTTGACTATCTGTGCGTTATTTATTAGAATTTCATTATTCGCTATGCGAATTCTCGACACAGTTTATTTAACACAATTTTATCTACTGGTGTTCTTTTTTGTTTACACCCAGGAGCGACCTCCAAATGCTTCGAATCCCTGAACGTATGTTTAATGTTACTATCTCCTCAAGTTTTGAAGTGATTTCCAAACATTTTGATTTTAAGTAGTCGTATTTTTCAAGTCCATAACTAGGTTGCATCAACGGTATACCCCTTTGTTTGTGTACGTGCTTTTAATCTTCTTCCTTATATGTTTCACACAGTACATTCCCATAATGTTTAACATTATTCTTTATAAATACCTTCCTTACTAACATATGATTCAGAAAATGTGCATATTTGTATCCAAAATAAATATTTGTAAAAGCCCATTTGCATCTTAAGCAGTTTTTTTTTGGTTTTTGGTTGATTCACCTGCATTATTTCCAATTCTAAATTTTTCAACCCTTAATAGTCTTTTTATATATATTAAAGTCTCCTTTTACCAATTACGGGTTTATCTGGACTGGGCCTAAAGTTTAACGTGGGCTCCGAACCATGGTCCTCAGCATTAAGCCTACCGACTGGCGAGTGACCAACTTTATCCAGACTAAATCATCGTCAGAAGATATCCGGTCTTACCCAGCCTGGTTACTGCCGTGACTGGGATCAATTTCTTACCTAGAACATTCACAAATTTTAAACAATCACAAACGACCATGCCCAAGCAGGATTGTTATCTTCAATCAATTTTTCCTTGTTTTGATTTATAATATATTACAAACAAGATCGTTTGTAACATATTATGTATATGCTGGACACCGGCTATATATGTATATATATATATATATATATATATATATATATATATATATATATATATATATATATATATATATATATATATAGATATATATATTGTGCCAACATTGGAAACTTTTTTACATAATCATAACCAATTGGTTCAGTTGCTTCAAACAATTTTCAATAAATTACAAGGCGATAACGACTTTATTATTATTAAACCAATAAGAATAACATGTGGTATATACATACTTTGATTTTTATTTTTATTTTGTAAAAGTAATTTATTTCTATCTTATTTATCTTTTTAATGTTCAGGTTAAAGATAGCGCAATGAACTTCCAAGCATACCTATTGTATATATGTATTGATAACATGTACCAATATTTTTCTTAATTAATTATTATTTATTATTCTTATTCTTCTTAATCTTATGGGACATGTCTTTATGAGTTATATTACACCTGAAGCGTGCTGACTTTGGCAGGTCAGACTAAAATTAACTTAAGTCCACAACACTGATTGATGTACTCGCCGGCCACATCTATTTGTCACCTTTATGTGTAATCCACCATGGTATCACCCAAGCATGGATGAATTTAAAATTTCGTTGTTGTCGGGTCAAACATGACGTTTATTCCAACAAAAATTAATCTCTTTCATTAACTTGATAACACATCACTCGATAAGATAAATGACGTTTGATCAGTACGTCTTTTGGTTCTGCTAATATTGATATATATTATTTATTTGGAATATTTATATATATAATTGATTTCCCACATTCAGGTCTATGTGAAAATTAAAATCTATAACACAGAACACTATATATGAAAATAAAAGCTATGAAAATATGAGCTAGAAAGATATTGAACATTCAAGCCAATTAAAAATCGAAGTTTGTCAATGAAATTTCGAAACACTACAAAACCTCTATCATGTCGAAAACGCCCCGCAGCCAGATTTGTCTGTTATTTAAAATGATTGTCGTAATATTTCAATTCGAATTTGAATGAATTTGCAATAAAAACCGAAAAAATAGCGCACAATCTCGAAACGTTTATCGGCTTTATGCAAATTTTTTAATATGGATACACACATGCAAATTTTAAAATTAATATTCATAGTCTAATTTACTGAGTTCATCGCTAACGATTAAAAAAAACCTTTTAAATAAACTTCCTCATTCAATTACTGTTATAAAAACAGTTGCCAATAAATTGTTTTTATAGTGTTTAATAAATTTATTCATAATTAATTTAAATAAATCCAGAAAAATTATTATAAATTGCAATGCATCTGTCATAAGAAATATATTGTGTCAATTCAAATTGATGATGTCAACTATAAAATTTACAGTAAATTGTATATGCGGATTAAGATTTTATATTTTTATTATTTTTATCTACTATTGTAACCAAAAATAGATGGAGTTATAATATTTTTCATAAAAAACATAGAAAGCTTATTTCATTTTAGTACATCATCTCTCCTTTTTATATTCAGGTTGAATATAAGTCGTTGAATACTAGTTGAATTGTTTTGAAAACTTGGCAAAGAACCAATGCTTTATGAGATGTAGTATCATTATAATTATTAGACAAAATATAACAATGACATAAAGTATATTTTTGGCAGCTGCTTTTAAAGGTAACTTATTTAATGACACATACTAGTATTATATTTTTTTTGGCATTATTATTTTGCTACTTTGATATAAATAAATGTGTCAAGGATTCTTATAAAATACTTCATTGGATAATTGGCAGTGTAGATTCATAGGGCTTGAGAATTAATAAAGAAAATACTAATGTATTAACAATTAACAGATCGCGTGCTATTGAATTGAAGACCAGCTTATTGGTTGAGAAATAGGCGCTCCCTGAGCGCCGGCTATGGGTTGATGAATATAATTAGGAATAAGAAATACATTTTTAAGTTATTATAGACTACGTAGCATGTTAATAAAATATAATATTGATACATGGGATAAAAATTTTATTTATAGGTAGATAAAAATTGTTTTTAAGTTAAATTATTTTTTTAAATTATTACTATAATTCCTTTTTAACAAATTTTAGCTTAAAAATGGACTGTTATCTTGAACAAAGAACGCAATGATTTCTATATTTTTCTCTCTCAAAATTAGTATAATTGGGAATCCATCTCCGTCTGACCTATTATTCTCATATTATGTTCGACTTCATAAGTCTTTCAGAGCTGTAAAGAAAACCTCATGTGGCATAAAGGACATGTAGAAACACTGTACAACTGTTTCTGAATCTAAAGTTACAGTACTTTAATAATTATTTATCCAGAGAAAATATTTTAAGGTCTGAATAAAATCAATCAAAAATAATGATTTGAAATTTGAACGTTAATCTAGACAATTAATAATTAACATGTCTAATAATAAATGATACTCTAATGTTAGCCATATATTGCATTCATGTTTTACTTCTAATGTTCGGCCCAAACGCATAAACTGAAATCAATAGTATTTACCTATGATATTTGCAATAGACCCTTATATAATTAGTTATTTCTTCACTGGAATATCCGAAACTGAACTAATATGAGTTATGAACTAATACAAATTGGGCTATTGGTAAATTTTATTTTTAAGCAAATTCTCTATTTATATATTCTTCATAAGTTTCTTGACTCCGCATTAATTTGAAAATTATTCTTCAGCCTTAATGATTTATATGGATATTCTGAAAAATGTATAAGATATAAATTATATAAGTTATGCAATCAATATATTTAATATAACTTCTCTATCTCTTCTATTTGGTTATATACAGATATGGAGATTTATGCAAGCAAACTAAACTAACCGCAGGCTTATATCAACTGTTCCAAGTTAATAAACGACCAAAGCGAATAATTTCGAAGACAAATTACGATATTACACCTGAGCCGTGTTGCTTTAATCGATTCTCGTCGTCCAATGGCCATCCGCCGGCTTCATGGTCCGCTGATACCTTAAGCGCGTGATGTACGGCCTGTGGAGGTGGCGCTGGTCCTGAGAGCAGCCGAGGATTATTCGCTATTTACAAGACACTGCTCGGAACCAGTCGCCGGAAGAATTTTGTTTATAGATGCTGGGTAGGTGGTAGTCACTGGACAAATTAGACCAATGAGGATGGTGGAGTGGAGTTATCTTGACTGAAGTTTGAAAATCTAGTATTTAAATTTATATGGATATTAGCCTTTAATTTATCACCAATCTAGTTATATCTTAGACACTTTATTGTGATTAATCGATAAAATGTATTTTTGTCCAGCTACATTTTCCCATCTTTCAGGGAAATTACAGATTTCATCTCGAAAGATCGATGTATCTTTTGAAGCTATGATTCACCTAATTTTTTGATATCTTCATAAGTAGTGAAGCGCTGCTCATGCAGGCCACGACTCATCATATCATATATCAGAAGAAGTAGTAATCAGTAGGAGCAATGTCCAGATAATATAGCGAGTGGGGCAGCATTTCCTATTAGAATATTTCCAAGTATCTTTATATCGGTTTTGCAACGTGTAGTCGAGAGATTAAACTATAAGATTAGTCTACTGGATAGCGATCCCCATTATGCTTGATACAAAATGATTGATGCATAGTGCAGTCTTAATTTGTGACTAATGTTCTGTTGTACCTACATATGCAAAATGAGTACGGGATCAAATATATCGTCATCGATCAACATTATATTTAAATTGTGAAATGTATCCCTTATTTTTTTCAATTGTAAATTCTAGATAACATGACCGATATTTTTCACATTTTCCAAATATGACTGTCTGTCTGTGTGTGCCTGTCAGATGATTAGAACACAATAATTCTGCTGAAACCTACGAGAGGAATATACACTGCATCGATAAATGAAAGTGCGCGATTTTTGTTCAAATTAGTCTACAAAGACAGTTGGCTTAATAGTATTTATTAGAGGTGGTCTTATAGTATTTATTAACACCATATAAATTAAATTTCAAATAAACTTAGCCTAAGATCATTATTTATACACTAACTCATTGATATTGGGGTGATACAAACAATCTTAGACTTACTTTTAGATAGATGAACATACGATCTGTTATCTTAGCTGAGTCTATTATTTCGACAAAAGATGTTGCTACAAGCGGTACGCTGTACGTTTCTTTGTGATATATTTTCATATAATTTGTGAATGGATTATTTCTTTCTTGGCGACATTTAGACTCTGTTTGATGACCAATTATTAGTAGATTTCTGTGTACTATAGTTACTTAATGAATCATCTTGTTGACAGCGATTTTTAATATGACTGGTTCGTATGATTTGGTTGTTTACTTCGCAATGTTCGTCTGAGTGTGATGATCTCTTCGTGATATTCCAGCTAGACCGCGTTCCTCTGGTGATGATGATTTCAACGTCGTACTGACCATAGATAGACTTTGTGGTCTTGACGAGTTATTTCACAGTGAACTTGGTTTCTGCCACCAAAAACTTATTTATTTATTCATCACGTAATTGAGTTGTCCTGGCACGAACTTACTTTGACCGCCATGGTGTTGACAGAGTTGGCACCAATTAGAGGATTTCAGCAGTTTATTGTTCTTAATGCTTTTCTACCGGTAGGTTGGATTAAAAACCACACAGGGCTTTGATTTGCTGCGTATTCTTGATGGACAGAAATACATTTAATTCTTAATAGAGAACGCTGCTTAAAATAATAATAAACCATAATAATAAAAATAAATTAAAGCTGCTTTAATAGCACTGCTTATACTTTAATGAGTCAATGACTTTAATTAACACATTTACGGAAATGACTTGAGCAAGCAAATATAACATTAACTTAAATGCATTACTTAACTGTACCCCCGTTACAGTGAAGTTTAGCCCTGAATATTCGTTGCTGAAACTTTAAAAGCTTAGTCAGATGTCTAAGATTCGAAAACCTGTTTCATTTATCTACTCTATCGGAAATCCTGGACTACTATGTGTTTTTTTCTTTTCTTTTCGATTAAATTCATAACACGTTTTACATGATAATTTACTCGATCAGAATTGGAGTTTATTTATAATTCTAAATAGGCCACCTGAAAAATATGAGATTTTTAATTGCTTTAAGATATTTTTTTTTAACAGTATATCATTGGTAACAGGGATATTGGTCGACAAAATTTTTCTTTTTGAACGATTTGTCTTGTTCAGACATCATAATAATCTGCAATATTCCATTATATAGGTACATATTATAGTCGCAGTACATCTTTAAATAGGTGTAACATTTTTATAACACCCTTAATAATTATTTGAGCAGTTAAACTATTACTAGACTGTAGATTAGTGCTCCCTTTGTACCGGCTTTTAGGTCAAATATGGGTAGAAATCTTCTGATATATTTGTCCTTGGTAAATTGTAAATTGTAAATTGTTCAAAATAGATTTTATCCAACCTTATTTTTCTTTGTTTACAATTCTATGGGTTTTGATAGATGGAACTACTTAGTTTTCTTCGAAAAAATATATAGTCTTACACATTCAGAAAATATTTACAACTTTTAATCCCTAATTCAGTAGTAGCTGTACATTTTAGTGTTCCAACCAAATTCCAATACATTAATCTAATCAAGTGCTCTTGAAGTGGAATAAATTTAAATAAGCCACAGACTAGTGTACTATAATATATATATATATATATATATATATATATATATATATATATATATATATATATATATATATATTATATATATATTAGTGTAATGTTCTTTTAGTGTTCATTCAATATTGATCGTGATATTTCCCGCTGTATTTTTTCTCCCTGCTAATGACCATCTGTTATTTAATACTATGCCAAGACAAAAACATGCCTATAAAAGAAACAAAGCACTAGGATCGACCAAATTGGTAATTAAATTACCCTAGTCAGCGTGTTGAAGGTCATAAACAGCGGATGAAGTGGCGCGCGAGAGAATTATCCCTCTGGGGCCAAGACCAAGAAGACGTATCGCGTTCCGAAAGGTCGTTAACTTTGCCTTGGATCCGATCCAGAAAACTTGCCCAATTCAAATCATTAAGCTAATTGGAACCTTCTTTATACTTGTTTATATTCTTAATCGATTACAATTCTTGTTTATATTATATATATATATATATATATATATATATATATATATATATATATATATATATAATTGTAATCGATTAAGAATATAATTAAGGTTTTGCGTACGAATATTTGGTTTTGGTTGTAATTAATGCATTGGCATTCAATTAATATGTATTTGATCAATTTACATTTAATATTGTCATGAGGTGTCCGTATTCGTTTGCAGACTTTTCTCTTTGTTAATTAGTTTATTCGAAGTTTATGCAATTTCGAAATGCCTGATCAAGATCTGGAGAATAATTCAGGTGGGTAATCTCCTTCTTGGGTATCTTTAGTAGCATTTCAATCACTTTTCTTTCAATGCACATTCCATTTGCATCAAATATCACAAACTTAGCAATTTTTGGTAAAATGTATTCATATAATTTGACTAAATCAACTTTGAAACTGATTTTTCAATCTTGAGCAAAAATCGCGTCCATATTTGTCATTGAAGCAATAGTCAAAAATAAAAAATACCTGTAACAGTTAATAACCCTATAAATAAAAAGCGTTTAATTGTATTTAGACAGTTTACTGTTTTCTTCACTACAATCCTAATATCTACTTCATCCGCATTTTTGTCTCATTGTTCATTTAATATTACACTTATTGTGCACATACTCTAACTCTTGAATAATTCTATTTCGACATTCATTACTTTTGTTGGTTGCTGTTCAAGGCCATTAAATACTTTCAGAAACGTATAATGATGTTACTCCGTCATATCCCTATTGTTGATGTTGGTTTTAACGAAAGTGATGGTTTTGACGTCAGTGATAGGGAACGATTTGAAGGGTTAACAAAATTTGAATGCAATGCCTTAGACTTATTGAATAACCCAGCTTAAAATCCCAAGGAATTACTAGACGGCGCGGCAGTTAACAGCTTACTATATTCAAATATTTACAAACGATGACCAAGATGCAAATGCAGAGAATATGGCTACCATGCAAATTTTCTGAGAATACCCTATCAAATCTCGTACCAATATCGCGGATTCTTTGCTTGCGAGGCAAAAAGAACGTATTTCGACTGGTGATAAAAGTGAAGTTGCTACGACAATACCAAGCGAAAACGCCACGGATTGCCAGTAGGCCATCATTTATGGTCATAAAATCTTGATACTCAGATGGTGGATCAGAAAATTGTAATGCATTGCGAGCTGTTAAAATCCCATGAAATTTATTACGGATGGATTTATTACCGACGACAATTAAACAAAAGGAACGACTTATTGTTCCCTAAAATATAATAGCAATAGCCAGTAGCAGACATAATATCATTCTGTTTATGAGAATGCTCGACTAGTCGTTGTGAAAATTTTGGACATTCTTGCAGCTCGAATGGCAGCTCAATGTAGCTTGACAGAAACGTTGTAGTGCAAAAATGGATCTATGACTGGATCGCTGTCAAATCAGCATTGTTCTTTGTTATTGGTACTGTTATATTGTCATGTATAAATATAGATATATACGTAATGGCATAGTGCATAAGAAATGTGAAATATATTGATATTAAATGTATCAATACTTTTCCATAAATAATTACAACAAAGCAAATATGAACAATATTAACTAGATAAATAAGGGCGATACAATAAACACGTAAATATTTGGAGATATCTTTACTAAAACAGAATTATGAACTATATGAGGTGGTACCGAGGAGTATGTCCACAAAATATAGAGATATTAGAAGGGAATCCCTATGAATTGTGTGAACAGGTTTAGCATTCATTTGCCACCAGAGGGCATAACTGCGCGTAATAATTATAATGTAATAAAAGTTTAAAACTACATTTTATTTAAGTATATGTAAAATCTACATGTTTCTATGTTTAATGACAATATGTTATACTGACAATATATTAAAACGTAATATAACATTTTTTATCCAAAACAATTTATACTTTCAAATATACAAACTTTAATAAAATATTGAATATGAAACGTTTTATTATCTTGAATATAAATGAGCCAAATAGAGCGTACAGTAAAATATATATATTGAAGACTATTTATTTTGAAATCTCTGTTTAAATTTTATTTTGGCAAATATTTATTGTAAGTATATAATTGTACGTGATCAGCATAAGCTTTGTCATATTTAGATGTTTCAATTAAAACAAAACAATCAACACCTAACTATTATTTTTCTAATCACATCTCGTTCAGGATCCTCTATACAGTTGAGTTAAGTTTTGTTCATAATCTGTGAATTAAATAGATCAGTCGAGACGTGGCCTCATTTACCAACAAAGTGAAAAAAGTTCCTGGCTTTGTTAAATTATATATATCACACAAACGGCCTTCAATAACTACACTGTTCAATTCAATAAGGTTTCCTGACATATCAATATTTTCCTTTTCAAATGCCACAGCTAAAATAGAGGTAGAGGAGATGTTATATTTTTCAAATCAATTACATATAGTTAACGTTATTAAAGGCGTACAATTTAAACAATAACTGGGAACTGCAGCCCTGTTAAGTAATGCTCTTCCACATTTCGGTTTGTACGCAGCCGGTGAAAAATTCACACTACAAACCTTGTTGCTCTTATTTAAGACCTTACAAGAGATTCCTATCAGTTTTTCATTATTAATTGACAAAAACCATTTCTGACATAGAGCAGGATCCGTAGGAAATCTGTGCACTCTATTTGAAATAATACTATATCCTGGGAATCAACACCTGTGAAATGTCTTCAGATTTAAACAAATAATTTTACCTAAAAATTAACCGCAAAAACACAGTTTCAAATTAAGATTAATTAATATTTAACCCGTGCTTATAGGCTTTTTAACTATGTCTTGTCAGCCATGTTGAAAAATACATCCAATCTGAAACAGATGCTTTGTCGAAAAAAATTAAAGCGAAATTCTTTGTATATAGATCAAATTTTCTCTATAGGAATTATATAATTATAAAAAAAGTTTAAAATATCCAGTAACTCCTTGATTTTTTCCACCACATACGTAATCGACGTCTTTTTATCTTTTAGAACAGTCATCTAGCCGCAAATGAACAAACTATAACACTGTTTCACATGCGCAAATTTAAGATCCCCTACTAAATTCTCTATATTTTGTTAATGTGTCCTAGGCGACCAAAAGCGCCCTTAAATAGTTGTTCCAAGGGTGGTACGAGTTAACGGTTCCGATCAAAGGGCAAAGATCCAATGATAGACCGGCCTATTCAAAAACGTTGCAAGTTAATTTCAATGCCTGATCATTCTTTCAAACGACAGAACGACGGCCTATAATCGAAATACAATGAACATCAGTCCCATTTCAAATATATCCAGAGTAGTCAGTGAGGGACGGTGGTGATTGATGGTATGGATCGAGTTTATTTTTACGAACTATGCGCTTTCGCTTGTCGGCAGGTAAATGGAACGCAACATCCGCGCAACGGAAATGGATGCGAAACGTACATGGGATTCCATTATTATTTTTATGCGTCGCCGATCTCGCGTACTGCATTATTCGGCTAATAGAGTTGCCGCGCATGGAAGCGATATGGAAAATGTTTCATTTCAATAATGCTACTGGAACATTTTCAATTTCTAGATGCACTGAGATCGGCATCAACAGGGAAAATATAACAAGAAATTATTTCAATAGAGTGATTCACATATTTTTATTAAACTAATATTATCGTAAAAATAAAACTGAAAATAGAATAACATAGATATGCTGTTTCTTTATAGTGATACGCATTGGAGTAAAGGGTTTTTCAACAAGAGTAGGTTGATGTTAAAATCGAATGAAATAAGCTGTGTTTGAGATTTTTTATTGTGTTTATTAATTTTGAATAGATACTGTTCTATGCAGGCTATCCAAAGCAGCAGTAAACTTACGTCATCTCAATCTATGCCGTTAAAACGTCACAATGTTGCCGCAGTTAGTTTTGTCATTTAGTATGTAATAGCTTTGATATATAGAAATACTCTAATATAAATAATACAATAAAACAAAAATGTTATAAAATATGACTAGTTTTAAAATTATTATACGTCTAATGCATATATTATCCAAGGACTTAAACTAAAGCTAATAAAACTGCAACAATCGTTTATAGGTTAGAGTAATTATATTGTATCTACATTGAACTCTTCTTCTAAAGTACCTATGCTATCCCTTGGAGGCTTACATTAGTAAATTAGCAATTACACATTTAAATAATATATTTTCTTTCATTAGAGACTTATTTATCTTTTTATGTTTAGTTCCATCTTTCGCTGCTTTGTTTTCTCGTCAAATCATTCTGATATCACTGTATTTATCCGTTGTTTATTGATTCTTCTGTTACTGTTTATGAACATTTTTCTTCAAAAAATTAGATTTAGTTACTGCATTAGCTCCAATGCATTTTCCATATCCGCAATACAGTTAGCGTTCATTATTTCCTGGTACATTTTAACCAAATGCTCTTATATATTCTGAACAATTGCAGACATATCTAAGCAAATAAGCTTTTCACACTCAAACAAACAGTTTTCTACATTCTATAATAATTATATACTTAATTTTATCTGTTTCCAATCTCATTACTGTGTCTAGGTATTTTCTGCATTGAATTATTATCCCACATAGAGAAATTTTGATTTACCCACTGTCATATTCTGAGTCACTATTCAAGTCAATAACTAAGTTATTAATTTCCAAACTAATACTAGTTCATATTTTCACCACTTTTCAAATTATTCTTCTTTGTTTCTGATGGAGTTCGTCCAAGCCGAAGAGTACTATTATAGACAATCTTTTCCACAATCTATTCTACAGTCCTTGCTTGAACATTTTTCTCGACCTGCATGTCTGTTATAGTTGTTACTTGCTAAATCCCATAATATTTCGTCTTGTCTTTTTTCAAGCCTATTACCAAAAAAGTTAATTACGTAAAACACAATGTAATATTTTATTTATATCAACCGAGCAACGCTCAAAGCCGCTTATTAATTACAACTTTTGCCGATCACATTTTGGGATCTTTTTGTTAGATTAATGTTTCTTGCATGAAGAACAACGTATTTACAATAAATTACCAACATGTTCCATTTGTTGCTGTGTTCCATTTTGAAATAGAAGAAACCGGGATGATAATAGGTAAAATAATATCAACGATGTGTAATTTTATTTGGTTAAACATTGGATGGATGCAGTCCATAATGTTCAATTTAAAATCAATATTTTAGCCACTACACAGCTTTTTATTTTGAGAAAAAAACATCCTGAAGATTGTGATATTTAAAAACACTAAAGTAATTTCAGCAAAGCCAAGTTTTATAAGACCAACACTATCTTAAATACTCTTCCTCACGATTTTTCAATTCAATTCAGTTTAACGGACCATCTGCCTTTGTCGGTTGATTAATGAGTTACTTAGTCGTGACAGATACATGATTAAATAGGCTAACCTATAGTAAGCTGCAGTAGCAGTGTCGCCGCACTGAAAATATAATCAGTAATACACGCCAAACGTTAGCTGCTGTTAATTTAATTAACAATGCTCCATTGGGAAGCTAATAATTTAGATATGATCGACCGTATAGGCCCCAAATCTAAAATAGGTTAATCAGATGTCGTCCAAATAATTTGGCTATGACAGGCAGCCAGCATCAACAAGCTTTCTAAGAAAACACTATAAAAACTACTTGAAGAGGCTAAAAAGTGGCTAACGCAGAGAAAAAACCATTTGATCATTGACCAACGCCATTTGACCAAGTAATTTCACCATATGTATGGATTCGATCGAATTAACAGTCTGAATTGTTATTAGTTGATATTTGTCTCATAACTGATGAATTGTTATTAGTTGATATTTGTCTCATAACTGATAGGAAAGTTTTAGTCACGCTTCATTCTGCTTACTAATTGTTATGATCTCATCCAGCAATCTGGATTTTCTTGTCTTTCTTGTTTTCGCTTCAGCAGCTGTCTCTTTTACTCTTTTTTTTTTCATGTTATTACTATTCTTAATTCATATTTATTACCTAACAAATAAAAAGACTTTCGTAATAATTCCGAATATTTTTGATTGTGTCAAATTAATTACCGCGAATATCCAACGTTGTTCAACATTATGAAGCAGCTGATGAATTAAATTTTTAGAGGGACCTTCAAAACTTTATTTTGTTCTAACTTAATGCCCTCACTTGTCTCAAACCAGTGCTTTTTAATCTGATCTAATACCCTGTAGATTGGGCGTTGGTATCAGAGTTTCTTAAAAGATTCGGATGTTCTTAGAAATAGTCCTAGGCTCTTAAGCAGAATTATACATGTAGCCTGGCGCTCTGAAGGTGCGTGGTCGACCTTTCATTGAGTTTCGAAAGGATACTAGACAGGATATAAGTTTCAACAATGTTTCGTTAATGTTAAAACGATTAGTATATCGTTTTCTATAATATTAATTTTGTTCTTTTTTCCATACCTTGTTGTTTATTTATATCTTTCCTTGTTTATTTAATAATAAACTATTGTTCTTCTTTTTGAACTTTTGCTGCTTTGGACGTCGTGAGTGGCTCTGTTTCTTAATTATAACCAAACTTCTGATATCGGCATAGTATCAGTCTTCAAGACGTAAAATATCCTCTGTATTACTTTTTTAATTAAATGGTAATGTATACCTGTATACCTGTATGGTAATATACCATACAGGTATATATATATATATATATATATATATATATATATAGTAAAAATGACATTAAAAAAACAGTAAGATGACATTAATTCACAAAACATTTTAACCTTAATGAATGAATGAATGAACAATGAACCTTAACCTTTACTAAACTACCACATATTTGTATAATACAAATGTATTATATATAAACAAATTTTTATAACAACTTCTTTGTAGATACATTCCTTTATACTTCTCGCACTATTTATTAATTAATTATAATACAATAAAAGTTACAATAAAGCATTTTCCCAAATAAAAGCAAGTTTATTATATTTAATGGAAAAAGAATGAAAAAGAAAGAAATATTTAATGAAATCAAGACTCAAATACCTTGAAACTCAATGATGTTTATGTTATGTTATGTTAAAAATATAATTATATTATATATTTTAATTCTTTATCGTTTGTTTAACATTTGTAATATGGATCCAACAAAGATGCTGCCGAAATTCAGTATGTATGGATAATAAAATCACTAAGTAGAGGACACAGAGAAGGCAGATGATCCTTTCTTTCATCGGCTTTAGTTGTGCACCAAGATCATGGTGAAATGCGTATGTTTGTTTGTTTCTCTTGCTACTAAGTATCTCTTGACAAACTTCAAAACTTACACTACAAAATTTAAGTTATTTAATTAATTTATCCTATTTGTAACAACTGAAACTAAACTTACCTTTGACTCTCCATTTTTGCAATCCCATTAAAATGCTAAAATGATAAAGTAAAAGGCTTCTTTTTAAGTAAAGAGGAACGTCAAAATATAATTTTCATTCGTGATAACATATCAAACGCTTTAATAGTTAAACAAGTAAATACGGTACACCGCCATTTCTTATGAGGAATGCTTGGCTTGCAATACCATCCAGTGTTGTTGCCAAATCTAAAGGCAAGAACTATATATTGTACTAAATAGTTTAAAAAAATAATAAAGTATTTTTTGTTTCAAAACAAAATATAAAAGTTAATTTCAGAAAATTTTGTCAAATATATTATTTTTCTAAAATAAAATACACCCATAAAGCAAATAGATTAGCAGTAAATTTGGCAAAATCGACTTTTCGCATTTCGGCTTGGGGCGAGTAGATTGCGCCGATGAATATACGAATAGTTCCGAAAGTAGCCGAATCTCCAGACTACGATGATTTTTAGTGTATACTCACTTAGTGGGTTATAATTTTTAAATATTACCTACTCTATTATTTTTCTTTAATCCTCCACTCTACTGAATATGTATGTATACGTTTGCTTTATTCTGTTGTACTCTATTAATACGGATTCTCACGATCTTTTATTTTCCCTTCTAGAACCGAACTTGCACAATAACAATCCTCCACTGAAATAGACCCTAAAATTTTTGAATAATTTTAATGTAAAATTTCCCGCCAGTGATATTCGTCCAACAGGCTTCAGAATTTGCTCATAAATAAGCAGTTTATTGTAAAGCGATAATTCATAATTAAACCCGATTAGCCAATCCCAAATTATAATTATCAATTTGCAACTAGATACTTTTTTTGACTTTAATTTATCCATTAGTACTCGAACAAGCCCCTCAATTAGCAGCGGGTCTCTTCAATAAACTGATTGTCAGTTAATAACCAATCGGAATATCGAGCAGGCTTTCAATTTTATCCGGATTGTTGTCTAATAGGGGCATTAATAATTTCCCGTCGACTATGTTGGATTTCCGAAACAATCCTAAGAGAATTTACAGTCAATTTTAGACATTTAAAATTCCTATGGAGTTTAAATTTACACGGAAATCGTGCTGAATTATTGATAACACTAAATAGAGCTTTACATAATTCATTAAACATGCTGTTAACAATTAATATGACTATTCAAATTCCAATATCAATTTTTTAGCACAATATATCTAATATTATTTTTTTAGAACATTCTGTTAACGATGGGTCGAAGTTTATTTGTGATAGGGATGCCGATTCGAACATCGATATATCAATATTTTCGTTGACCGATATTTTTCGATATTGTTTCAAAAAAATTAAATATATTTCTTAAACATCACAATAAACATTTAATTATTTGAATAAACCTTTTAAATTGCTGCATAATTATTAAAGGATTGGTTTATTTTTGATATTTAATTTTAAAGCTTTATTAAAAATATCAATATATTTTGTAAAAATATATCAGCATTTTTTATTCTCCGATATAGCCATATTTTTTTAAAATATCGAAACTCCGATGTTTTTCTCGGCAACTGATACCCTTAATCTGTGGCCATATTGCTTAAGCAGTTTCTATTTATCTGATGCTAAAATAATGTTGGTACAATTGAGATTATTAGAATAAGACTGACTTAATAAATGCATCCAATTATCTTCAAACATAACATCGTCAGATTTAGATCTAGTGATTTTTTTATCTACGATGCAAAAATAAACAAAAATTCATCAAAACCTCCTTGTGCTCAGTCAGTAAATCCATTACTTTCTTGATTCATTTATCAAATGTACAAAATAAAAACTAATTAGGCGTTGAACTGGGCCTTACTTGCCTAAGTTGTCATTATTCGCTTAGCATTTATATCCTATAGAATAACCATAATGTTTTTCGTAATTTATCAAGTACATTGCAAACTTCAAAAAAGGTGCAAAATTATCTCGAAGAAATCTTTGATAGTTCTGGATGTAACATATTTCCCTCTGTGTGCATAAAGAATAATTACAGTTGACATTACAATAAGAAGAGCCATTTATGGTTGCAAAAAGATAATTTTTCAATAAGATTTAAAATCCCTCTCAAATAATGGCATTAACACAAAACCATTTCCGAACACTTAACCGAACACTTTCGGATACTTTTTAGTTGTCGTGTTAGCCAAATTGGTTATATATTGACCAATATGTCCTATTGCTTTCAATTATAATATGTTAATAACAAATATTTAAATATAGGGTTACTTCAAGATTACATTAAAACAATATATTTAATTTTTTACAATCATGGTACTGTTCTGAAGTTATGATATGATACACCATCAGGTCGAAATGTATATCTTCCGTGTTGTGATTCAATAACTGACAAAATGCCTACCCACTAATTCAATAACGCCCTGCAGGTAGCCAACTATAACAGCACCAAAAAATTCCAACTTCTAAAATAATAACATTTTGCCTGCTAAGTAACCCATTTGTTGTATATCTTCTATTGGATGTAATTCACTACGCCTATTCAGATTTACATTCATTTACTTCAGGTTCTTAACAGTTGCAGCATTTTGGTTATTATAAAGAAGTAAAAAAAAATATAGATTAGAAACTATAAATTGAATGTAAAAATGAGACGATCTTAGCAATTGATGGGTTATTGATTTAATGCTGTATTTATAGATGTACATACTGCCGCCTAAGAAATTCTCAGTTATTATAAATATAGTAGGCCGAAGCAACTAAATATTTCTTGAGTTTCTCTAATCTTTCTTGTTTGTCTCTAAGTTCTCTTGAGTTCCTCTCTTAAGTTACATTAAATAATTTAATTTCCATGATAATTTATATCCTAGAGTTTAAATTTAATTCACAATAGTGTTTTTCTATAGATTTATAGATAGCATTTTAATAGCAATGAAAACAAGTTTTTTAGTCACTTAAAGAATTTTTTCGTTTAAAATCATGTAAAATTTGAATTTAAAGAACAACAATTTAACAAAGTTTCTTAAGTTTTCTTTACAGTTATCTTGGAATAATACCAATTCAAAATTATCGCTGTTTTTATGTATAGCATAGAGAAATAAAAACCTTTTCCGTCAACAAAGCCTTTCCGGCCTTAACATTCTCTCGGTCGTAAACTATACAACAACACCGTAATTTTGCATTTATTTTGATAAACCTTTATATAGTACATTTGCCATTCACCTCGACTTTGATCCATCCCCTGCGGACATGGAAATCTCTAATGGAAAATCCGTAGACCCTTCTTCGGCTCTTTTTTCCGGTATTCATTGGTCCGTGTTCGATTTTTATTTCGGTCGGCCGGCCTGACATTTACAACGTGACACCCTTTGTCGTCGAATGGACTTTTTCAGCTAAAAAAACATTTAAAAGTTTGCGTACCTGTTTGTATATAGGTGAACAGACGCAGATTGACATTACGCATTAAATAATGACAAACACATAGTCCTAATGGACTTAAATAAGTTGTGGTAGTTAATCTTTTTTCCCATTCAAATAAAAATACCTATTAGTATTTGATTTTGCAAGAAAAATTTTGAATACCAATGAAAAATGCCTAATGAAATCAATCAACCCATCGGAATATTTTCATCGACCTAATAATAGCGACTTATATTATGTAACACTAATTAAATCGTAATTAAAGGCACTGCTTTTTTGTAATGATCGGTTAAAATATATCATCAAAATAATTTGAAGTATTAAATACATTTTTCAGGAACTGTGCTATAAATGACTAAACAGCCTGAAAAACAGTAATCCAAATATATATGAATGATATGCAGGCAAATCGTTCTGTTTGGTGAGAACGCTGTAAAACTGCAATTGACGTCTGCAACAACATGCACTTCAAAACTCTTGTAGCACCTGGTCGAGCATTGTTATGTACGAATATATCTTTTATTACTCCTTATTATTGATAATTTTTACAAGAACACGTTGGTCATCTTGTGCAATTGACGTTTTTAGCTTCTACACCTTGCTGGTGGCCAGACTTGGTCATCAATATTCTGCTTCGAAGTTAATATGGATGACTCTCCTGCACCAACCCTTGACTTTTTTTTCACAATATATGAATCAGAAATAGCATTTTCAGCCAATTCGTGTAGTAGCAATTTCCTCTTCTTTGGATCTCTCTTTATATGGCATAAAAGTCTAGAGATGGTTAATTCAATATTTGCTAAGTAATTCGAAAGTTTTTTTGGTTCGCCAGACTGGTCTTTGTGACAGATATCAAAATCATAAATCTTATTAATCGAACACAAACCGATAAACCATAATCGAACACCACCACCATATGTTTCTAAAAGTATTTGATGTCCTTCGGTAGTAGATTTCATCAAACCAACGGTATTGAATGTCGAAAACATATAAAAACATATAATAATCATACATATAAAAGTACATATAAAAACATGAAAACTGTCGAACTGAGCAGTTACGTTACATTTTTCAAGAGTTATCTCTGATAAAAATACATGTAAGCAGCTAAACGAAAAGTATGTTTACCACTTAAAAATGCTTGTATTTTTACGGGTTTTGCGAACACCTTCCTAGATGCTTGTGAAGAAATATTACACTTTCTTTCAGGGTTTCTAATATTTTTAGTTTATCACAATAAAAATGGAGTTTAATACACCCCAAAAAAATCACACGGATTCTTGCCGAATGATCTAGGAGTTTAGTGTATATCTCTAGATATCAATACCACTGCTTGACAAAAATACCTTGAACATTGTCGATCATCTCCTGTTTCTATGAACAGCGATATACGGCTTATTGATGCGAGTTTCCTCTTTTATATTGTAAAATAAATAGCTGGCTTATATGTCGCACCGATCAGTTGCCTTGTAGCAGTGCGATAATATTCTTTTTAGGGTGAGTTGTGCTGGAATATTTGCAGTTATTATGTGAAAACTGGGCTTGTTATTGTAGATACATTATTTTGATTACGCCGTCTTGAAAATATTTCCTGTGTTGACTTAAGAATACCTAAAATACCTGATTCTTTTCATAAAGAATGCCATGGGTCTGTCATAATTGAATGACGCACGTTTTACTCCGTTGGTTTGGCTAGAGTAGGTTCATTTAGTGCAGAATCCATTATATAGAACTTATTCTTTAACTTTTTTTGTAAATTATCAACAGGGTAGCTCGTTATTGATTAATATACTACTGAATACAGAATTTTCGGGGGGCTTCAGTAATCTATAACTAATCACTACTCCTAAAATACTTTCAATTGATTTCAAAGTGAGTTGTGCTCGTATGCAACAAATCATTACGTGGAATAAGTCAATTTAAAACTAACCCCGCAATACTACTGATTACCTACTACGCACTACCCTGATTTGCTGCTGACGAGCAATCTAAATTTAAAATATATTTTCCCTGTATCTTCTTGTGGTTTTTATGAAAAAATCGACAACTGATATTTAGCATCGGATTTTTTAATAATATATACAAAATAAAGCTTTTAACTTATTCTTCAGATTGTCTTATTCAAGTTTTCTATAGGACGAAAGAAAAGGAATTTCGAAGATTTATTTTAAATAAAATTCAGTTTGAACAAACCTCTAAATAAAATTGACTTTACATCTAATAATGTACCAATAGTTTCTAAATAATTTTGAATCAAAAGAAAGAGTATCAAGTCGATATAAAAACAAGTTTTTGCTTACACAAACTACATCATCTCTGAACACGTTGATTCAGAAATGTTTACGATCATAATCTCCTATCTCACTAATAATGCGAAATAAAATTATATCCCCCTATATGTCAAACCCTTATGGGATTCTATGTTTTGATTCATAATCAGTTACAGTTGATTGGGTCCTGCTCTAACACCCGTATCGCTTGATATCCTCGTCTCAAAACACAGTAGATGAGCCGTTAATAAGTAACAGTAAGTAAAAATAAACGATAATTTATAATCTTACTAGAGTATAAAAGAATATACCATTATAATTCAACCGGAAACATAGTAGCTTGAATCTTTTTGGATGTAGATTTTGTACTGTAGACTTATTTAACAGCAGAAATTCAAAAAACTTTTGTGTTTTTTGAAACATCATTCTCTTAAAATCTCTCTTGAATACCTCTTAATATTAACCCATATTATATCCATTTTCTTTCTCTATTATTTGTTATTTCGTAAAATGTGAATTTCCTACATCAAAATATTATTGGAATGTTTGTTTGTACTTACTAATCATTTCCGAATTCCAACTGTTAAACTTTTTGAGGCTTCTCGATTTTATTTGGATTATATATTTTATATTGCATTGTTTAAAAATAAGTTTTGTTCTACCAACGAGTATATTCTAGACACACTAGTCATGAGATGTAGTACAATGCTGAAGAGAACTAAATTAAAATACTGTCGGTACTTAACCAGAAGATTAATAAGTGCAATAAATAACTATAAATAATGCCCAATAATTACACAATCGGCAGATGGGAACTATGAGAACAGTATTGTTAAAATCAAGTGTTCCATATTTGTCAATATAAATCAAAATTTTATTGCTGGAAAACCTGATGGAACATTTTATGGTGATAATTTTAATATACAAATGCAAATGTGTTTGACATAACTAATAATATGTTAATTTGACATAGTTCATAGTAACCACAATACAAGAAGGTTTATATTATATATATTTGATGATGTTTGTTTGATTTTCTTAAATTTTTATAAATAATACATTTTCTTTTCCTTATAATATTTGGGTAAATAAAATGCATAAATTGTAATTTTAATGTTTATTTTAATAATAGCAAGCTTATAAGCACATGTAACTGCAAAACTCCATTAGATACTTCACAAAATCTGTTTTAGACATGCTTTAATATATTAAAATTAAAATTCTGTTATGAGCTGTTAACTAGATCTCTGCTTTTATATATTAGTTTACATCATTTTAATGAACGCATTTGTGCTCATACATTGTCAGTAAGTAAATATTTCTCGAAATGACTGTCATAACATATTTATACCACCTTCTTTAGAATCACATTATTCAGTCGGATCAATGACCATTAAATTGGTGAACATCTACATTATTATCGAATAGCTGATCGAACAATTTGATGTACAAGAAATAAGATATTTCATATTAGCTTATTGTAATCTAAGCATGGTGGGGTTTCAACAGTTAAAAACAGATATTTGGTATTTCAGTAATAAACTGTATGATAATTTTGTATGTTCAGTTAGTCCAATTAGAAGCCTAATTTCTTCTATTCGGTTGGCATTCGACTTCCATATTATTTCGAAAGTGAAAAAAGGCTCATACCCGATAACCAAAACAAAACAGGCTTGATATCGAATTTTATCAACAGTGTTATTTACCTCGATATCGTGTATCGGCCAAAAATATCGCTATTTTTAACAAACGAATGGATTTGAGGATATAGCAAAAAAGCGTTGTACTGTTATTCCTGGTTCGGAGCCCACGTAAAACTGTAGGTCCAGTCCAGAAAAAAACCTAGTTGGTAAATGGAGATTTAATATATTAAAAAAAATAAATGACTGCAGAACATGGTTCTCAAATTCTTCTTCTAAAATTTTTAATAGCAAACAATCTAGGAGACAGGCTGAAGGAGACTAGACAATTATTAGAAATCGTAGGAACTCCCATGACAACATCAGAGGGAGAAAGATGTTTCTCAATACGAAAACACTTCTATACTAAATGTTAGGCTATTTCCATACTGTTTATTGGAAATCTGGGAGATTTATTGGGAAGTTTATCTCGGAAATAGGAAATTTTAATGACAAAGAGATTACCAAATTTGTGAACAGAAGAGAACTTAATTTATAAAAAAAAATTTTTTTCAAAAATTTTTAGTAATAATATTCTTTACAATTAGTGTTAAATAAATATTATTATAATAAATGTTGTTTGAATTATTTCCTATGTATAATAATAAAATAAGCTTCATAATATATCACGCAAAATGTCTTTTAATAATGCGCAATGAATGATGCAAAGCAGATTCGGTCATATTCTTCGAGACAATTTATCGCGCATTTTTCATCGAGAACATTTACAACCCAAGTTGCAGAAAACGGAATGGGATCGTCAGCGACGCGACCGTACGTATGTACGAGCAAAAGCTCGGGATTTAGCCGGAACCGTATGCGTATCTCTTATCGCCCAGTGTTTCAGCTATTTATTAGGCCGTTATGGAACATATACGAAAAGTTTAAATTGCTTTCCGTTCGACATTTTTGTGTTAGTGCGCCCGTTCGAACGTTTTAGACGTGATTTATTGACCGTTTTCTATTCCAACGAATAGATAACGACGGCAATAGTTCCGTGATGATTACGAGCCCTGTCCTCCATCTTTAACAATCTTTTTCAAATAAACGGTTACATTTTGAGACGATTTTTATTTGGTGTTTGTTTTATTGTTCCAATCACAAATGATATATTCTTTAAGCTGTATCCTATTTCGGTATAAGTATTTAATGTTAAATAAAATGAGAATAATTATTTTCATAGACTACTACATTAATTCTTAGATCAGCAAATAGTAACTTCCATTAATTTTTCTTGTTGAGATCACATAATACCAGTGTTTTTTATCAGATATACAAAACACTCGTTGCGGCTTCTAGCACTCTTGATGATATAGGTCGTATTGCCGAGCCATGTGGTTTGAGAATGAATTAAGAAAAGATAAGGTATTGACAATTGATGGAATGTTTGATCGTGTAATTATCAACGGAATTCAGTTAGAGCGAGTGGAGGAGTTCAAGTATTTGGAGCCAGTATTACAGGAGAAGAAATGGGATTTGCAATAGGCCGAATCGGTCATGTTGCAGGAGCTCTGGCTCTTCTGTATGGAAACCGCATATGGAAATGTTACAATCAAGACTAAAATATTTTCAAAGCGCTTTCAAATGCTCATCTTGCCAATTATTCTCTATAATTACAAGACTTGGACTCTGTTGCCGTCTGCCATCTGTAAGATTGATGCCTTTCAAATGCGATTCTTAACGCAAATTCTATATGTTTTTCTTCATTCGTTTAAGGTCACCCTGTGCGAGGAATAAGTTCAGAAACCCAGATTTCAATGGCTTATAATATTCCTCGGACATGTCTTTCGAATGAAAAGCGAACGAGTTCTTTACATATTTTTGTGACCTTTTGGATGGAAGGCACCGATAACAGATTCGAACCTGCACTAAAACTCCTAGGGTAGCACAGCTATATATATAGTGAAAACTGTCCTGCTACATTAACTGGCTGAGAAATGCTTCCATGTACCTCTCTTGGTATTTTCAATTATTCCAGTGTTTTAAATAGATCTAGAGATTAACAGAAGCTGTTTATCTCTTGATGATAGAATGAGGTTATCAAATTTCAATAGTCTATGGCGGATACTGCAATCCTACTATGTTAGCCGTATATCATTAACTTACCACAAGCTTCTGTTTAAATTCCATTAAAATAGCAGCAATTACTTTACAGAAATTTCAGTCCGCGTTTGTTGGCTTTATACCTTGAATTGCACATAGTTTGAAATCGTTTGACGTGTCCTACTATAAAACGTTTTAACATAAAAAAAACCCTGACGCCCTGTGGACAAACGATGTTTTTAGTCCACATACCAGAAAGAAAACAAAAGGCCTATCTCTATTGAGGTTTTGATAACTTCAAGGAATATGTATCTATGGGACTGTTCATCTTTTATGTGAGTGTCACCAATCGGCAGACGCCCAAACTAGGCCGCGTCTACGCAAGAACTGTCAAACGCTCCCTGAGGCAACATTCGGATCCGATGATAATTCTCAATGTTCTGTGAGATATCGGCTAGGATGAAAAACGCGAACGCTGCAGAATAGTGGGCGAAACCCAATGTTAACTGAGTGAGACCGACGTAGATTAAAAGTAATTGTGGACAGACAACATTAAACTACCGTGTCAAAAATGACAACAGGGCTCACTTGAATAATACTATTTGGATAAAAACAGTATATCGATAGCTCCTCAAAGCTAATATTCATGGAAGGACTGCGTTTTCGATATCCTTTATAATAGAAGCCAACGATGAGCTTGGAAAGAAGTGGTACAACGATCATAAAAGCAGATTTTCTCATTCACCTCATTGGCCGGATTTTTGCGAATGATTTCTGGATATTCTTAACCGAAGTTCTTACTATGAATAGCATAATACTGCCAAATATGCCATACATACTGCCAAGTTCAGCCAGGTTCAGTCTTGGTTTAATCCTAATCTAATAATCGTCAGCCCTTAACACAAACAAATGGCTATGAGGGCTCTAGAGCCGAGAGTGAGGTAGGAATTTCCATCTCCAATTTCATTGAAGAAATTGGCGGATGTTATAGTACAGGAATGGGACAATTTTCCGTTAGAAAATATTCAGGTTCTACGAATCTACTCCACGGAGAATTACGGCTGGTTCAAAAACAAATGTTCGTTTAACACTATATTAATAAATATATTCTCTATATGTCAGTCGTTGATGTTATATTGGCGATACCCTGTATATACACGTGTATAATACTTTCGAAGAGCCCGACATTATATTTTTGACGAGTGCTTTTTACCGTCCACTTACCAACTTCTGGCCCGTTCCCTCGGGACATTGTGATGGAAAATTCGTGAGCCTCTTCTCTCCAGCGTTCCCCGCATCTCTTTTTGGCTACGTTCATCAAATGCCCTTTTATTTTTATTCGTAGTCGCCCTCGCCCTGAAATTTTACAGCATTTTATTCTGTACAATGGCAGTCCGTTTCGATGGATGGACCATACTAAAAAGCATTTTTATGTTTATGGAAGCTCGGTGTGGTTAAAAAGGCGATTTCTGTTAATTTTCCGTTGGTACTCCTTTGTGTTACATAATTTTACTAAACGGGTGCGTTTTGCGGTCAATTATCGTAATTTTGTTTTTTTTATTGTTGGTATTATTACCAGTAACTTTGAAAACCTTAAAAATTAGTACTTCATATTGGGTTAATATAAAATTGCCTAGTTAAACATATTTCTGTTGTATCTCAAAATTCGGATATGTCTGTGAAGGGAAGGTTGAAAGAAATCAAGCTCTTTATGGCAATCATTAATTCACTCTCCAGAAATTGAAGAGATTTTGATATATATCTTATGGATAATATTAACCTATAGTCCTTGCAATAGAACAGCATTTATTAGAATAGCATTTTATAGATGACGTTGAGTATAATGAGTTTGTAAATATATAAAATTCGTTTTAAACTTAGAGCAGAATTTTCCTTATAACAATATGTTATCTCATGCGTCGGAACATTTAACCAAATCAACCTATAAAATTCGATTTGTGTTAGTTCTGGTCAATCTTGTTGTCAAACGTCTAAAAAATTCTTAAAAACATTAGTGAGCGGCGAACATTATATTAGGCACATACACAGTATGGTTATGTAGTAGCTCTTGTAGAAATAACACGGGTTTGGCACCTTTATTATGTGAGTTAACTGGTTTTCTTTGTGGATTTGCGAAATATTAACTGAAGTCGCAGATTTATTCCAGTAAGTTGCAACCTATCGGATATTCTTACAGTCAACATAATCCTCAACGAGGGATTATCTGGATTGGACCTACTGTTTGACGTGGGCTCAGAACCACGATCCTCGGCATTAAGCCCACGAACTGGTGAGTGACCAACTTCCCAGTAAGACATCCGGTCTTACTCAGCCTGGTAACTGGCGTGACTGGGATTATTTTCTTTGTCGGATTTTACACTTTTACATAAGACAGTCACATATATTAAATAATTACAAACATAAATGTACGACCATGCCCCAGAAAGATTCGCGACTGTCATGACTAACAGTCCATGGACAATCCTGTCGCCTTTACCACTGCGCCAACCAAATTGGCCATTAGAATACTTGGATCTATGTCACCATGTAAAGCCTAAGCAGATAACTGAATGAACTACATTGACATAAATAAAATAATGACATATATAATATAATTCAATAAAAAATGTTGTTGATACCTCAGACTAGCGGTATCGAACGGCGAGAATAAATATCTATTTATCGAAATATATCTATGTATCGGAAAAAAAATTCCAAAAATTATTTTACAATAACAGCGATATTTTAAAATATTCTTTAAAACTAAATAACAAAATACAATATCTTTAATTTCAAAAAATATCCAAAAATATCGATATTTTTTCGGATTCCTTACCTGAAACATAATTTATTGCATTCAATGTCGACCCAAACTTATTGAAGAATTCTACCATAACATCATAAGTTAATCTTCATCTATTTCGATAATAGATAACGTATAAATATATCTTTCTTAAGAGCTCCGATATCTTTGTCCTAATTTGTCTTTGTCAAATTTATTAATAATGTGCCCTGTGTTTTATATCTTATTTTGCTTAAATAATCCTTTAAGAATTGTTTGTGTATTCTCGACTCCTATCTGACTTAATATTCTTCCGAACCTTATCTAAACTGATTATTCTTCAATAGATTAACGTATTACTCTTTAATGTAGTTTTCAACTCTTAACGTATTATTATATTTAATATGTTTTTATGAGAAATAATTTATTAAAATAATAACTCTAACGTTTGTTTCTAGCAATACAAGCCTGTGAACACAAACATCTGTATGTTTGCAAAATTTTTCGATAACTTATTTTTAATATAATTGCAAGCTTTTTGGCAAACGTCGTAATTCTTAACATTAACGCATGTTGTGTTTTTGCACTACACAGAGTAATGTTCACTAAATATTTATAACTTATCTTCTCAATCAATATTTATCGACTATTTAACCATCGCAGCCTTTTAAAATTCAATAATAGCTTTAGTTATTGTTAGTCAGGAATATTTTAAGATTATTATTATTTCAAATTTCAATGAAAAAAGTTTTAACATTCATAAGGTTTGTACAAACATTGAGAGACCTCGAACTTTTCGAACAATCGAAAAAGTCAATCAAACAAATATTTAACTAGCAACTGTTGCAGCACATAAATGCAGTTAAAATTATTTTACTATTTATCATTCAATACTTTGTTCGTTTTAGCCTATTACATAAATAAAAAATCTTGAAAAATACAGATCCAAAATAACGCTACATTAGTATGCAATATATAGTTATTTACATTTAGTTATATACGTCATACTACAAACAAAACACAAAACCATATATATATATATATATATATATATATATATATATATATATATATATATATATATATATATATATATATATATATATATATATATATATATATATATATATATTGCATATAAATATATGTAAGCATAAATTTGACACATTATTTGTAAGGTCGTGACTAGGACGGCAAAGCCAGAATATTAAATTTGATTGAAACTAGTTCGTCCGAAAATAGAGACTGAAACAGTCGATAGTAAATTACTAAACGGTCGGTAGTCGCTTTCAGTCGATAGTTCAGGATGCTAATCATTAACCTCTATGAATATTGAAGGCTATTTAATTATTAATAAAAGTGATGGTCTTAAGCTGGTAAAAAGCAATTGGCAATGGAGCTTTCTCAGAGTAAAAGAGAAGTTGTGTTAGGTAGTAGTTTAATCGGCAAAAATTGAGTTTAATAAAATAGTTAATATCAATAATTGTAGCTTGATCTTTGTCTAATTTATTGGCTATAACAATTTATTTATTGAATATTATTTACATAAGCAAGAATTTGTTTATATTTAAACATATTTTCCCGTTCATTTTAGGTATGGTAATGGGTATGGAAGTGGATCAGGCAGTGGATATGGTAGTGGATATGGTAGTGGATACGGCGGCGGTTCCTATCGTTCAAAATACCCCTACGACTATGACAACGGCGGCTACCGATACACCAGCTACCTTTACGAGAGATCATCATCAACCACAACAGATATGCCAAAAGTGCCCGAGAGTGATCTAAACACTCCCAGTCCATCACAGTCAAGTTCTACCGGTAGAAGTTAAGTTAATAATCCTTAAACTACAACTATAACGATTTTTTAAGCAAATTACAACATAAGAATGAGAAGTTACACATGCTATTGCCGGATCAACATAAAAAAATTTCAAATAGTGACCCGTAAATAGCGTCGGTAACCTTAAATAAATTAGCTTAAAATACATGCGTATTTACCAGTTAAGAATACATCCTGTTGTGAATCAATCTGAACACCAAAAAAATTAGTGTAGGTCTCAATTTACTTAAAATAAAGTTAAACAAATTAAAGCTATTGGTTTTTTATTGATACCTTTATAATATAGCTGAGTTGTTCCCCTTATTTTGTTCAATTGTTTTTGTTGCTAAAATTTAAAACCATCATTTCGTTTTTTTAATCATGATGAGTACAAAGAATTTAGGACTTTAGAACGCGATTATTCTGATTCAAACTGCCAAAGCCATTAAATAGGCACTTATAAACAGATTACATCTCTAAGCAATAATATTGAACAGAAATGAGGTAGGGGCCTACTCTTACCAGTAAAATTACTAAGTAACTGAGAAGTTGTAACTAAAAAGTAGAAAGATTCACGAATAACTTACTTTAAATAAATAATTTAGTGAAGAATATTAATTAAAGAAATTAACGCGTGGTCTACATGAATTGTATCGTACAAATCTTGTCGAATCCGCACAGCTTCTATTAATTCGTCTTCCATTTTTAAACACCCACCCGCGCTTTAGGCGAAAAACTGCGAAAAGAACACCACGTCCTACACACGGCTGTTACCCAAGTATACTTCACGGCACGCTGCGAAACACTATTGCGCGGTAGTTATCGTTCTTTAAATCCACAAAATCTCGCCGTAACTCACGCTGCCTCAACTCACCAAGCTGCATCCCATATTGCTCCTGCCCCTACAGTAGTTAAAAAATCAATGAAATAAAATTATAGTAATGTTAACAAAAGAGCATTTCAAACAGTATTTTCAAATCTATAGATAAAACAAAAAATAGGACAATGCATTAGTCGTTTTTTTAATTCAATCGCACATGTTCGAGAAGATATAAAATGTCTCCAAAATACCTTTGACAATCCATAACGCGAAACAGCCCAATAGGACCGGCACTATAAATATATTAAAGAGTATAGTATTACAATTTCACATAAACATTTAAGCATATATAAGTGGCTTTTTAAAATAATGTTCATATTTCAATAAAAAACAAAGACTCGATTATTTCGAGCAGCAAGTGAAAAACATTCAAAAATTTGAGAAACATAGTAATGTATTGCTCCAGAAAAATATCTCATTTATTTATAAAAAAAAAGATTACCCTTAATTAGACTGGAGACTTCTTTATTCATTTATTAAATCTGTAAACATTAAACATCACATCCAAAAAGATATCTTGCCTATTTTTAAACTTTGCCCAAGCTTCGAAACATTTTATTAAAAGAACGATAGGTATCAACAAAGATCAAACGATGTAAATTGAGTCACATTAATATTTCGAACGATATGTAATCAAATAATATATAGTCCCATAAATCTCTCGAACACAAATATTAACAATAAAAAACGAGATATAAGCTCTAAAAACATCACATCGTTTAAAGGGCTCAATACAGTTCTTTGCGTATAATGGCGATGATGTTAATATTAACAACACAATATTGAAAAAATAGAATATCCATACGAAATATTGAAAGTAGTTATACAGCGATATATCAGATCACCGAACAATTAAAAGGTGTAGCTGATGTTATGTGACCACTGAAGCCATAACGAAAGATTAATTTGCCGAATATTACGTAATAATTAATAATGTTATTGTTTCTATGACGACTTGTACGATTAATCGGTATAAAGATACATTTAGGAACATTTCTAGCAATTCCGGTGATTTGAAAATAAATGTTATACTTGGCCACCTGGAATGTAATTCAAATTTAAAGACCAGCATTTTCAATAAATTGACACTTGTGCAAAAGCTATAATCTTTTCAAAATATCAGTGAACTCTCGTTATAAAGATGTATAATGTATTGCCTATTACAGCTTGGGTTTTTTTTTGGAAACACTTTTATTGTGTTGCGCCTGCACTGAATGGACGGTATGGATACTCTAAAATCTCTCAAAAACAGAAAAACAATATAATTTTGAATTCACCGAAAAGAAAGCGGACGCATACTTGTATATTCGAGATTAAATTTATGAAATGTATAAAAACAGTGAGTAGTTTCTTCAATATAAATATAATTAAATACAATTATATCAGATATAACTGCTAATGAGTTATTCAGAGATAACTTAATACACATTAAACATAAATAAAATCATATGGTAAAATAAAGGAATATTTCCAAGTTCATTTTGTATATAGACATATATATTTCAAAATGGAATATTAGGCGACCTTTGGTAAATCGATAATTAAATAGGGTAAAAAACAATGTTTGATGAAATAAACAAAAGGTAGAATAACATTTCCTTAACAGTTCAATCGAAGAGTCCCCATCCTACGATAGTAAAACACAATTTTGGGTAAAATGAATAGTCATATTTAACATAATTCCCTTCAAAGGTGATACACTGATTATAGCGACCCTCCAACTTTTCGATACCATTTTTGTAGTACGATTTGTCCTTTATTTCAAAATAGACCTCAATTTCGACGATCACCTGTTCATTCGGCGAAAATTTCTTTGGGGTCTATTCTTGGAAATAGTCTCTGGGGGCCAGATCTGGAGGAATTCGAGGCCCAATTCATGGATTTTTGACACATGTCATGAACATGCATTATCTTAGTAAAGCAGCACTTTCTTACACACGCCATACCCTTGCCAGCCGACTGTTGCGTTTCCCACGCTTTAGAGCGGTTCATTGTGTGCAGTCCACTCGGATGACTATCGATTGGATTTCGGAGCCATGTTTCATCTATTGTCACATATTGACGTAAAAACAACTCTGGTTTATTACGCTTGATCATCTTCGAACACTGCTCCGAATCATTAACTCGTCATTGTTTTTGGTAAAAAGTGAGCTCGTGCGGCAACTACTTTGCATAGAGCTTTCTCATACCCAAAAATTCGTGAATGATATAACGTACACGTTCAGTTGACACCTTTAGAGTGTCTGCTGTTTCATTCAATTCCAATTTATGGTCATTCAAAATCATTTTGTGGATTTTTTAAATGTTTTAGCCGGTAACAACCTCTTTTTTGCGTACACTGCCTCACCGTCTTCGGTGCTCATTTCACCACGTCTAAACTTAGCATACCAATCTTTGATGGTTGATTTTCCTGGAGCAGTATCCGGAAAGTCGGCATCAAGCCAAGTTTTTGCTTCAACTGTGTTTTTTCTTTTCAAAAAGCAATATTTTATCAACACACGAAATTCTTTTTATCCATTATTTTTCACAATAACAAAAGTTGCTTCACTCAAAATCCTATAATTCACAAACTAATTATCGGACAGCTGTCAAATTTATACACGCATCTTTTGAAGGTTAGGGCTAACTAAAAAACATATGGATTTAATTCTAGTAGCGCCATCTATGTGTCAGGCCGGAGACTTTTCAATTGGCCTGTTACGTTCATTAGAATTCGCAACAAGATATGAGGAAATAATCCATGTATACACCGAAGTAACTCTTCGACAACACTGAGCAAGGACGCAGACTTAAAAGAACCAAACCGTGTGTAAGAAAGTGCTGCTTTACTAAGATAATGCATGTTCATGCATCTATATATATATATATATATATATATATATATATATATATATATATATATATATATATATCACATTAATATATAACAATATTTCGATAACAATACTGACACTCTTTGGGAGAAAATGATGACGTTATTGTAAGAAACGAAAGTTAGTACATATTTTTGTACTAACTTTGTATATGTCTAACCTATAACATAAAAAATTTGTTATAGCGAAAAGTGTATTACAAATAGAGAGTTCTATTTTCAAATAGCGAAAACTTATGCATACATCCAATATTTTATCAAATATATCTCGGTAGGTACTTACCAAACTCGGCAAAAAGTCGAAGAATATCGTTTTTCTTCCATCTGTGTAGATGTCAAGAAATAAAATTGAATTTTTGTCCACCTTATAACTCGTTACGTCCTTAGAAATGACAAAGTTATATAGGCAAAAACAATTTTCACATAAAAACGTATTCGTTTTCCTTTTACATATTCTCCTATATTCGAAATGTTCGTTGTTTTTGTTTTCGTGATATTCGACGGCACGGGACTTTTCGGTAGTGAGGGGGGGGGGGAGTTTGTTGGAAGCGAGAGAACGAGCACTGGAATGTTCACAAATAAAACATTGTTTGTCAATGCTTTTTTTATTCATTTATTTTTTTATTAAAACGTTTTTTTTTTGTATTACAGTTTTACAAAAACTCGATAAACAATTTTTGCTTTCAACATAACAATAACTGGTGTATAATAAAATATACGATAACAAAAGAAGGCTTTAAACCATAAACTACTTCATTACAAATGTTGCAACCTTTTTTTGTTTTCTGTTATTAGGTGTAGCAGTTATTCGATATTGTGAATATACGTGCAATATTCAAAAAAACAAATTTGATCATTCAGAAATGACATAGTTTATATTCCCAGGAAAACTGACACCCCTAATAAGAAAAACATATTTAGAACTATCTGATCTCATATAACAATGGAATGGATAATAAAACGGTTAAAGAATAGAAAAATTCAACTACCAAACGAAAACAAAACGATACTTTCTATCCTAAATGTTCTACGCTATAAATGTAGATATATTTACAGGAACCTTTTTTATCAATAAATTACATAGGAATATAGAAAAGAACAAATGACTATATACAACGTAATTTCGTTATATATTTTCCAACGTTTAAAAATAAATTAAAATAATATCACAAAAAATTACAATTTATATTGATTATTTACATTTCAACTTATTTATTATTTATTTCGTCTGTTTGGTTTTCTTCTATATACAATCGCAGACAAAATAAATGCAAGATGTCTTTTTCTATAGTGTTACATTAAAATTACTGGATTATGCGATAAAAGTTTTGATGATTTGAAATCTCATAAGCATAAACAGCTTGAAACCAGCTGAAGAAGAGTTAAAATAACCAGCAATAATGCAACAACATCAAACGATATCAGCAAATATTATGTTTGAAGTAATATTTTGACATTTTTATACATTGCCATTTAGTTAGCATCGGGCTGACATCTTAAAATAAAACTACTTCAAGTTTTGTTAGGATATAGTGATCATTTATATTAAATAAGAATGTAATCAATAAACAGAACTAAGCTGAAGGTAACTTGCTATTCTTGTCTTGATAACCTTTAACGAAAAACAATGATTATTATTATTGCATCTTATAATTAACATACAACATCACTTGCTATTAAAGTTTTGTTGATTGTTTTCAGTTACAGTGTAGCTACATGGTAGTGGTAACCTCCAAAACTAACGATTTAGGTCAGGTGTAAAATGGGACGCAGTTTGGTCAGGTGGCACAGTGAGAGTCACGGCGAGTGTAACGGCGTTAACTGTAATATAACTGCCAGACGCCGAAACCATGCAAATACGATGACAGTACTCGCTACGCAGTAAAGCAGTACAAAGTGGTGGGCTTCGTATAATGGCAATTGCTAATGCACTAATAATGAGTGAACTGGAATTTTGTTCTGAATCTGAGTCTGAAAACTAATTCGAATCTAAAATGGTAATGCATGCTTCCCAGGTGACTAGTAAAAGCTAACTGAGAAGTAGTATGTAAAAAGAAGAATAGACTCAAGGAGGATTTACTTTAATTAAATAATTTTAATTAAAGAATTTAATCCTCATGTAGTCGCACAGCTTCTATTAATTCTTTTTTCCATTCTTAAACAGCCACCCTGGCTTTATGACAAAAACTGCGATAAAAACACTGCGTTTCACATGACACCCAAAACTGCGTCGCGGCACGCTGCCAAGCAATATTGCACGGTTCCTTAAATCCACAAAATCACCCCGTGACTTACGCTGCCTCACATCAACAAGCTGCTTCCCATTCTACGCCTGGCCTTACAGTAGTTAAATAATTTAATAAACTTACAGTAATTTTAATAAAACAGCATTTCAACAAGTATTACCAAATCAATAGATAAAAGAGAACATAGTTGTAAATATAGGACAATGCTTTAGTCCCTTTATTAAATGCATTCGTACATGTTTCAGAAGATATAAAAAGTCCACAAAATAGCTTTGAAAATCCATAACGCGAAATAGCTCAATAGGGCCGAAGCTATAAATATATTAAAACGTGTCGTATTACAATTTCACATGAACATTTACGTATATATAAATTGCTTTTAAATTAATGGTCACAATGAACTAAAAAACAAAACTTCGATTATTTTGAGCGCTCTTACTCTAGCAGCAAGTAAAAAACATTCAAAAGTTTGAGATGCATTGGAATGTATTGCTCCAGAAAATATCTTAATTGTATATAAAAAGATTACTTTTAATTAGACTGGAGACTTATTTATTGATTTATTAAAGCACCAAACATCAAACATCACACCCAAAAAGACATCTTGCATATCTTTTAATCAACTTTGCCCAAGCTTCGAAACATTTTAATAAAAAAATTATAGGCAACCACAAAGATCAAACAAGGTAATGAATCACATTAATATTTCGAACGATATGTAATCAAATAATATACAGTCCCATAAATCTCTCGAACACAAATACTAACAATAAAAAACGAGATATAAACTCTAAAAACATCACATCGGTTAAAGGGCTCAATACAGTTCTTTGGCTATAATGGCGATGATGTCAGGTTTCGTCGCGCAATGTACTAGCTTCAGGGCCGAATCGAATCCGTCATCACTTACCGTTGGACTTGTTAAAGTTCTTATTACGAAACACGTTCTTCATGGGTTTCAGGGGATGAACGGGATATTTTGAGGGGTTGCTATTGGCGGCTATGTCGTCTTTGAACGCTAGAAAACCTAACTGGGCATGGGAGGCTTCGTTGAGTGCCCGGGAACGTATGCATGCACGGTATTGGTCTGCAGAGAGACGTTGGCCACCTGGGCCACCAGAACATACCTGGAAAAATATGTATAGTAAAAACTCATGTTTTTTTTTCTGAAAAATATTTTATGAATAAATAATGAAATACAATAATACATGTAAAATACCGGGCGATCAGAGTGGGGTTTAAACGTTCGCACAGCGCTTATATATATATATATATATATATATATATATATATATATATATATATATATATATATCGCTGATAGATGGCACTAGAGTGACAAACTATGATCATGTATTTTGTACAAATCTAGAATACCTTAAAATGTCGTCGCAAAAGCGTAAATATGATGCCGATGCATTATGTTATATATGTGGGAAATTTATTAAAGTTCGAGACGTAAAATAAGAATTAAATACATCTCACGTTCTCTGTGAATCTTACGAAGCATATTTTAACTGTCTTGTTCGAAATCAAAACAAGACATAGGCTCCACATTTTGCTTGTAATAATTGTAAAAGATGTTTGGAATGTAATCAGCAAATTTGCTAGTGTTCCTAGCGAATGCCATTTATTCATTGACAGCTCTCCAAAAAGCTTAAAGGCTGTTTTATTACACAACGGAAATGAATTTCCATCAATTCCCATCGCACACTCAGTATATCTTAAAGAAAATTGTGAACGTGTTAAAATTTTGCCTGAATTTTTAAAGTATCGCGAGTATAATTGGCAGCTGATTGGAGATTTTAAAATGATGGGATTTTTTATGAGACTTCAAAGTGGATATACAAAGTATCCGTGTTATTTATGTTTATGGGATAGCAGAGCGGATGCTAAGCATTATACTCAACGGTCATGGTCTGTGAGAACATAACTTTGTGTCGGGAAGAAAACTTGAAATTTGAGCCAATTGTTAAAGAAATTGATTGATATTGAAAAATTCTCAAAAGTTGGGAAAGTGTTAATGCCGCCTCTGCACATTAAGTTAGGGTTGATGAAACAATTTCTTAAAAAACTTAATCAAACCTCAGAAGCATTTGAATACTTGAGGGAATTTTTTAAAAAGGTTAAGACTGGGGTTTTTCTTGGTCTGCAAATCAGACAGATGAAAAATTTTCAGTGCTGCTGAATTGCACTCAAAAAGCGAATTGGAATAGTTCAAAGGATTTTTAGGAAATAAAGCGGAAAACTGCAAAAAGCTATTTGAAAATAGCTAAAATATTTCAAGGCCATGGGCGGCAAGATGTCATTAAAAGTTCATACGTTGCATGCTTATTCAAACAACATGGGAACGTATCCAGAAAAGTAAGGAGAACGTTTTCACCAGGACATTATGAGCTTCGAACAACGTTCTCAAGGCCAATACAATGAAAACATGATGGGAGACTATATTTGGGGTTTATTAAGAGATAGTACCTACGAACATAAAAGAAAAAGTAAAAGGGTGCACTTTTAAATTATTTTCTACCTTTTTGTACTACTTTAACGCTGAAAATCCTGTAGAATCCTTATGATGAATTGTATATGTCAAAATCATAGGCACATGCATAACTAAATATTTAAATAAAGCCAAGAAACTAACTTTTTTATGATTTTTAGAGTCCGATAGAGAATTTAACATCTAATTTAAGAGTTTAGTTATTCAACGGAGCCCACTGATTCACCTTACTTTTTTGTTCAATATTTTTGTATATTTTTAGTGAATTAAGACTACAAAAGAAAATCTTGTATTTTTATACCCTATGTATAAACTAAATCGTATAAAATCCAATGATATATGATAATTGGATAACAAAACTAGAAATTGATAATTCAGAATGACTCGAACTAATTAACTGTATAAAGCTGCTACGGAGCCAGTATGTAGATTTATGTTAATAAGAAAAGCAATAAACCCCAGATTTATCATATTTCATCATAAGAAAAAACATAACATTAAAATATATGGAAGTTAATAATTGAGTTCAGCTAAATGCATCCCTAAAGACTATTGTGCAATTAAATTTAAAGGTAGATAAACTGGTAGCAAGCCTCTTTCAATAAACTTTTTTTAAATTACTTAAATATTTTATAATTAAATTATTTATTATTAAATTGATAATAATTAATAATAATTTATTATTAATTAATTATTATTAAATTTTAATTAATTAGTTGAAAAATAATTAATTTAAAATAAATTTTCAAACATTTTTTAAAATTACATCTCCAAATTTACGTCCTTTTAATAATTGTTTTTATTTTCAGTTTTTAATTTCTTGTCCAAAATTTATCTTTCCGATAAGCTTTTGAAATCCTAGAGCTTTTAATTTCTAATTTTTAGTTATCTAATCAACAGCATTTCGACTAAACACTTCTTTCGGCGCTATGTTTATATCAGAATGTCATCCTTGGCTTCCTTGAATTCGAAAGGCTTTGGACAGCTTCAGTCGGATATTTGTTTTCCCAAAATGCCGTAATATATGTGTCTACGGATTAGTTAGAGGGTAGTCTCTGAAGCTAGGTACTTATTGCAGTCACCGTAGACTCGCCATTTCCTCGAGGCGGTACCAGAATTATCAATGTTTATTTTCAACGTCTTTCATAGACCACATTCAAGTACTGCAGCAAGGATGATGTAACGATATCTTTAGGACCGAAAGATGTCGACAGCCGTATAAAAATCCGAAGATCTTCACACACCTCATTATATTCCGTTTTATCAGCCGTTTGTTCAAACTTATAAATCAGTTAATTTTGTTCCCATAATCCTATTATAAAGCCCTTTGTAAATTGATGAAATTTATGGGGACCACCGGCTCATGAATCAACATCAACGGCATTCGAATATCTATGGCTCTAAGCTAATGTTCTGTATTTGGTGGGATCAGTGTGGTATTCAGATCCATTCAGTAGACCAGCTAATTAAACCATCAATGTGCCGAGCTTTGCGGGAAAGACGTTCGGAATAGGAGCAAAGCTACAGGAAAGTTATTCTTCAGCATGACAACACTCGATCACATATTGAGATAACGACGAAAACATACTTGAAAACATTAAATAGGAAGCGCTACCCCTCCTGCCGCATTCTCCAGACCTTGCCCTTTCCGATTACTACTTGTTACGGCATGTGACCTGTCAGAGCAGCGCATCACTTACAATGCAGATACCAAAAAATGGATCAATTCGTGTAGAGCCTAAAAACAAAACAATTATTTCGAGATGGAATACGTAAATTGCCGTAAAGGCAGGGAAATGTAGTGGCTATCCATAGGCAATTCTCCATGTAGAGCATCTCTCCTTAAACGTTTGAATTACATAGGATTTAAATAGCCTAGAGATAATCCACGAAGAGATCTAACGGAACTATCAGACATTGCTTTTAAAATAATACAAATTTCAAAACCATATAATAAAATTAAAGAAGACTTGTTATTTAAATTTGAGTATTTAGATGAAATTTGAATATTTCAGAATATGACTAGTATGCCCCCATAATGGTCACTCATGGCAAGATGGTAATAAAAATAATGCTAAAACACGAAAGTAAATGGAAAATGGCAAATGTTGGAATAACAATTGATTAGGTTTTATTAGTCATAACATTTATTCATAATTCATTACAGCTATATTTCTGTTCATGCTAGAAATAGAAATTGTTAATAACGCATTCGGCAAAGAAGAAATTGACAAATGAAGGAATTTGTGAACAAATATTGAACAGATTGGAAATTTTTATTATATGGAAATATTTATTATAATTATTTATTTAATTTAAAAACAATTTAGTTATTCACTTGAATGAATATGGTATTATGATTCGATGCTGACAATCTTCAAGACAGGGTGATGAGAGTGGAAATAACTAAAGGTAAGCATGTAATTAATATACGATAACTGTAAGAAATATTATTGTAGAGCGTGAAAGATATGCACAGATATATGTAGTTGTTTAGAAAATATATGAATATTTGCTTAAAATGTATATTAATTGTTTTGCAGATAGGAGGGAAGAATGTAATTATTGAATGTATTTTTATCAAGAAAATGTACACAGATAGTAAAAAAAAATATGGAGCTGTCTACTCGAAGATTATGTTCTGTATTTGGTGTCCGTGGTATTCAAATCTATTCAGCAAACCAGCGAATTAAACCATCAAAAAGTAAATAATTATTCGAGATGGAATACTAAATTGTCGTAAAGGTAGAGAAAAGTGGCGGCTATCCACGGACAATACTTCCAGTGTTTCCCACAGTTTAATTTTAACAATGCTTCTTCGTAAACTTTCGGTATTCAGGTTATCTTCTAATTAAGAAAAGTAAACAATATTTGGAAACCCCATTAGTTCAAGTGATACCTGGATGGTTGATACACTCCTCCTGTGGGATCCAATGAGCCAAATGCCTTCTTTCATTTCAAAGTATATTTATAATAGTAAATAACGGATTTGATAAAGTTTCTTAATCCTCATACTAACCAACAACTAATTTAAGAATAACTATTTTGTTTTTTTTTTGTTTAAATTGATCCTACGCTGATTTGAACAAAATCCTGATTAAGTGACCCCGCTGTCCTATTCTAGAGAGTATTTAACATTTTAATATTTAATATTATAAAAAAAAATACTCGAAAAAATCGAAAACAGTTAATAGAAATTATATGACAAGATAATGTCAACTCAAAAATAAAGACATTCTTTATATAAAATTAATTTACATCGTCACAGAACTGATGAAACGAAAACAATCCTAAAAATAACACGAATCGAAATCCGTCCACGACAAGATTGTCTTTTTACCACACCTTCCTCCACAAAGGGTGGGAGATAAGAAACGCGTCAGTGGGACGACATTCGTTCCTTTCCTGTCTTCTTCATCCAAAAAAAAAGTAAATCAACAGAACGACAGAAAGAGAAAAACGCCACTTTGAGAGATGCCGTCGGAATCGTTCGTCCCATCAAAGACGACGTTTCGCCGCCCCCCTTCGCCGGTCCTGCTACGGTCTTTCCGACCCCTCCACCTCCCCGCAAGCGCCCTCCTCCGCCATCGAAAAGGAAAAACGTCAGAGTAATTGTTCTGTAAAGTCTGTCGCAATTACAACTACAAATTGCTTTGGGAAAGTTTCCGCTTTTGATCCGACATTAGAAAATGTGCCATTGTTGACTTTGGCGCTCGCAACTTCTTCGAGGAGTAGCGGCTGAAGTTCGCTAAGGTTGAATACCTCTCGTGCGCCTCGAGAAGTTTTCATTACAATGCGGACAGAGAGCGGACGTCATCATTATCTCGAATATATATACCGGAGCTGTTTTCGTTAAATTGGTAAGTGTTGATTCTTTCCTTCATAATAAATAACTCTTTTGCGTCTTGGCAAATAGAACCTGCAAGAAAACATTTACAAATTATCCCCGTTTTCCTTAAAATATCTTGAATTGGTATCAATTTTCTTTGTAATCAATCAAGTTTCGTTATTTTATAGGGCGGACCATCTGTTGGTTTTTGTTAATGCTGTTAAAACTGATTACAGTCTATTTAAAATGACAGTTAATTAAAGGCATCAAGATTTTTTAGTTTTAGAATCAGATAATGTTTTCCTTTTAATTTTATTCTAGTTAAAAAGAGAAACAATTATGTCTGATAAGTTCGAACATTTAACTTAGCAAGCCTGTAAAAATCGTCCGGTTGTCAAAGGACTGCAAAATTCTTCAAAATATTAATTATAATAACTACAGGTTATAAACCGGTAAATATTGTTTTATTGCTTTGCTTGTTTTGATAAATTTCAAATCGCTGCTTATTATAACTCTTATTGAAAATTACCTGCATTGCTTACTTACCTGCGAGCATACCCGACATTGCTTTTAACAGAATACAATTCTTAAAACCATATAATAAAATCAAGGAAGACTTGTTATTTAAATTTAAGTATTTAGATGGTCACTCATAGCGTTCATATACTATTAGCATACAGTTAGAAAAAGCATTAGGCAGAGAGAAATTATACTTAGAAAGGAATCTTCAATAGGTAACTTTATGATCACGTTTGTTATGCTTCAGAAGCACCAAAAAGCCTGAGGTACAAAAAGGTGGCGTAATTAACAGATTTATCCTTTTTGTCCTATGCCCTGGTCTGAAATTTAACCGGAGATCTTTGGTGACATTAGATTTCTGGTACTTTTGTTTATATGTTTTGAGATATCTTGCAGCATTTATTATTGTTAGTTGTTTACGACCCATTTTATAACTTTTACTAAGAAATTATTGCTTATTAATAAGTTAGTATTTTTCTGTGATATACCTTTTTTAGAAACTAACAGCTTATTTTACCATTTTCTAATTTTTAATTGGTTGTTTTCGTAGTTGTTACTACAAAAATAATTTTTAAAAGTAAAAGCGAAATAAAGATATTCCTTTCCAAAGTATAAAGGCTCCAATAGAATGGATAGTTCTTAAAAGGACCCTGCTCTAAGCTCTAAGCTAAAAATTAAGTTGCCAATAATTAAGAATGGCTTTTAATTTTTAATAGTGAACAATGACAAAGTGAAGGGAATCCATTGAAAGTTTATGTGAGCAGAAAAAAGGTTTGTTCGCTGCATTTTAGGCTAGAGAAATATATTGAGATATGGAAGAATTGTTTGAAGATTGTATGAAGATTGTTTAATAAAAATGGAATTCCTAAATAATAAGACTTTCATTATGATCTAAGTACATTGAATTGAAATACACAGTCTCTGTTCATTTACAGATCCTTTACCAAAAGCAAAATATGGCGCCGTATTTTTGTAGTACGATTTGTTCTTTGCTTCAAAATAGGCCTCAGTTTCGGCGATTACCTCTTCATTCGACGAAAATTTCTTCCCAGCGAGCATTCTTTTGAGATCTGAGAACAGTAAATAGTCGCTAGACCTGGAGAAAACGGTGGATGAGGATGCAATTCGAAACCCAATAAATAGATTTTTGATACAGTGCATTGTCCTGGTGAAGCAGCACTTTCTTTATCTTCAAATGCGGCCGTTTTTGGCAAATTTCGTCCTTCAAACGATCGAATAACGCTGTATAATAGTCGCTGTTGATGGTTCTTCCTTTTTCAAGGTAGTCAATGAAAATTATTCCATGCGCATCCAAAAATACGGACGCCATAACCTTGCCAACTGTTGCATTTTTCCACGTTTTCGAGCAATTTCAGCGTGTACAGTCCACTCGGATGATTGTCGATTGAACTTCGGAGTGAAATGATGGTGCCATGTTTCATTCACTGTCACATATCGACGCAAAACCTCGTTTTTATTACGCTTGACCATCTTCAAATACTGCTCCGAATCATCAACTCGTCGTTGTTTTTGGTCAAAAGTGAGCTCGCACAGCACCCACTTTGCACAGAGCTTTCTCGTGCCCAAATATTCGTGAATGATATGATGTACACGTTCAGTTAATATCTTTAGAGTGTCCGCTATTTCATTCAATTTCAATTTGCGGTCATTTGAAATGATTTTGTGGATTTTTTTAGTCGGTAACGACCTCTTTTGTGCGCCCACTGCGTTCGCCGTCTTCGGTGCTCATTTAACCATGTCTAAACTTACCTACCAATCCTTGGTGATTGATTTTCCTGGCCAGTATCCTTAAACTCGGCATCAAGCCAAGTTTTTGCTTCAACTGTATTTTTCTTTTCAAAAAGCAATATTTTTATCAACACGCCTTTTCATCCATTCTTTCACAATAACAAAAGTTGCTGTCTAATTTATACATTTATATCTTTTGAGGGTAGGGGCTAACTAAAAATATATGGATTTAATTCTAGTAGCGCCATCTATGTTTCAGTTCGGGGACCTTTCAATTGACCTGTTGACTAGAGTACATGTTTGGAAGGGTTCTCCTATTACAAAGTGATTTCTTAACATTTTTTCAACCTGATCATGGGGCAACAACCATAAACTCCTTAGATTTCTTGCGGATTTTTACAGACGCGGAATTTGTTTCAGTTGTTTCATTCATAAGTTCTTTAGAAGGTTTAGTATTATTCATTATAATTGTCACAGTTAAAGCAGTAACGCTATAGATAATTAGTAGTAATTTGTAGACCATATAAACATGAGTAATATATGTTAATAATTACTTGTTAATTATTGGTAATTATGGTATTAATCACTTACTTTGGGATGCCATATGTGGAAAATTCCTGGGTCGGTAGCTCTAATAACCTTAACATTGCTGGTCACGTATTTTCTGTATAACATGACGTCCTCACCTCCCCATCCTACTATGTCTTCATCAAATCCTTTCACTTTAAGGAAATCAGATCTGAAACACGCGAAATACAATATTGGATTAGTAAAATATATTGAAATGTTGTCTCCTTATTAGTGTCATTATCAATACAATAGCTGTTTAGTATTTCAGTTGATAGTAAATAATAAATATATAGTAACGATAGTAATAATAAAGTTTTGATATGTGGTATAGTCAAAAACTTGTTAGTTTTTTAGGTATACTAAACAACCGCTACATTTGTAATTATATGAAAACTGCCAAGCTACAAATTTGTTAGAGTATATTGTTCACACATCTCTCCATATAATGTAACAGCAAAATGAAAGTTTAGTGGAGTATAATCGGACATTTTATAAAGTTATGGTGAATAAAACTAACTATATTTCCTTTTACACTATAATAATAAATTAGTGTGCTGTGTAACGGTAAACCAACACAGTTTCATCATTAGTAAATGTGGAGAAATATGCAGCTGTGAGAAGAAAATTTAAATATATTCTTTAAATTCAAAGGAATATTTTCAAGAATACCTTTGTCTGATGTCGGAATATTTCAGCTGAATTTAAGAATAAACCGAGAACTTTTAGTTTACTTTATAGTAACGGACGGAGATCTAACAAGCCTTAATTCAAACTTTCTTATACTTTAAAAATGTTTTAATAAAATCCTGCAAATTATACAACACATAAAATATACGAAATTTTCCATTTCAAAGACGGGCATATCGAAATAAATTTGTCTATTTGTATTAAATTGATGGCACTAAGCATAGTCGTCTTCTCCATGATACGTTTTAGGACGATCTTTTATCCAGTTTATTAACATTATTTATTAACACGTTTAATTTTACGTTACATTTAACACGTTTATTAACATTATTTATTAACACGTATTTATTCTTCAATACATTTAATTAGGAATGTCGGCGGCGAAAAAATATCGATAACCGAACTTTTTCCTGCTACAGTCCTACTTTGACAGCCAAAATTCACTCGATGACCGGGGGGAAGGGGAAATTCCAAAGCAAAACTCTCGATATTCTCCTTCGGAAACCCTATGTTTATCATATCGATATTTTACTTTACAACTATAAGTTCGATACTCTCTAAAAATATACTACTGAAAATATCGATATATAGGATAAAAAATATTGATGAAAAATCGTAATATCGCTTCTCCCCAATGTAAGGTTACAAATGAATATAAAAATAGAAAATTCTCCGTCCACTGCACAAATGAAAATAATTTCTGTTTTCAAAATCAGAAATGTATATCGAACAAGCTTCCGATCAAGTGTGCTATAGAATAGGTTTGCTGTAACACTGTTTCACACAAATTGTTTGAAATAGAAAAGAAACGTGTTTCTATTATGTATTATAGGAATCACCGAACTTGTTGTGTACTCTTCGTGAAACTTGTTATCAATTTTGTTATTATCGTTACTAATTCCACTATATCCCATTTATTTTCAGTTGATTAATTTCAACTGTAAGGTTTCTATCTTTGATATCGTCGCCTTATATACGAATATACGTCTCATGTAGAGTGATACAGATAATCGCAAATCTATGGCATATACTGTATCTTAACCTTTAAGAAATTATCTGTGCAGATTCTCTAAAAATTTTGTACATATTAGTACAAATATATACAACATGAACACCATCCATGGAAAAAACAAATATATAAATGTTATAGTAATGCAATAATCATAAAATGGGAGCTTAATTGTCTCATTGTGTTTGGTTTATCCAGTTTCTGCGGTATCCAGTCGAATTATACGCGTAAAAAATATTTTTAAGAACACAAAGAATTATATTAATTTGGATTTGTTTGGTTGGCAATTTAATTTTTTGTATATGTCACAAAATTATGTTATTATATTTGTATTGTTTGGGCTCCGCACTGACTTCAAAGTAATCAGTTGGTGGTAATTAAAATAATATCGTAATTAGATAAATAGGTTTAAGTAGGTATTAAGGTAAATTGTGTGTATATAGTAGAATTTATAATACGTGTAGTAGATAGGCGAAATCAGGTTTTTGTTTATTTTTATTTAGTTACCATAACGACTATTATGTACATAGTTTATTTTAAAACGTTTTACTTTGTGTTAAATATCTAAGTTTAATTATTTTCTAATTTTCAGTAATTTACTTATTTATTTTTTGAAGTCGATTCAATTTTTGTTAATATTCTATTTTTCTCTTTTTGGTGTTATATATTTATTCAATCAACTACGCAGTAATTTTATTAAGTATTACAATGGGTAGGCCAAGTAAAGGTGCAGCTCTTATGAGAAAAAATAGGAATAAAGATATAATGATTGAAAATAGAGAGCGCTTCACACCCCGGGGTCCGGTACATAGCCTAGATGATTTTACAAATGTTCTAACTAAACAATAAAAATTAAACCATCACACCATAGAAGCAGTTGCCTACGATAATTCTGCGAAGTACTATATATGCAATAGTGCTTAAAAAGCAAGTTGAATGGCTTTTGCACTAAACGACTTCCGATTTTCAATCATATCAGCTCAGCAATACCATTATACACAAATATGTGATAGCTATTGATAAAAAATATGTGAAAACTTTGGGTCTTTGAAATTTGAGCGTTTCCTTCGATATCCTCCTCTTCCCCCCAGATTCTGATTTGGTTCCAATGGGACCACGTCAGAATTGCACTCTTACGAATAAAAAAATATTTTTGAAAATCGGTCCATTATTGACCGAGAACTGGGCGAACATTAAATAGAATATATCTATATATATAGATATATGTTCGGCTCTATAGCCGAACATAGAATCTCCTCCTTTTTCTAAATCGGTTAAAAATCATATGAGATGATCTATATATAACTCCCTTATATGTATATAATGATAATATATGATAACCTTATAACTGATACCTCGACCTACATTTTCTGCATTATGATATGTATTTATGAATAGATAATATAGAATTTTAGAATAGAGAGAATAGATTCTGCATATTTATCAAAATAAAATTAAGAGATACGACATATTTTCACCTTTCTTAAAATGTATAATCGAAAGTAATATATTAAAAATATTAAATATACATACATTCTTCCCGTAATATTTTTGAACTTCACATAATTTGTTGTTGTTGCTGATTGTTGTTGATACACGCTTCTTTAGATTGCCCTTTTCAAAATAAGTAAGTTAATTGGAATCATAAAATAAAATTTCATGTAGCAAGAAAACTGAAATAGTTAGAATTGTATATTAATTAGAGTTAATTTAAAAGGATAATACGTGTATATGATGTCACATAAGAAATAGGTAATACATATAATTTAGGTAAAGCGATTTATATTGTTGCAGTTCGAGTCTGGAATACAATTACGAATCCGGCATTGAACATTTTGACCTTCTTCTGTTAGTTCTACCAATCAACTGTCACTAAAACCCATCGCTAGTCACATTATTGTCTGGATTTCTCGAAGTTATTGAGGGCTAAATAGTTAAAAAATTTGCACTCGTCTCGGTCCTTCGGTTTTCTCCAGATTAGATTATCGATCTTAAAGGTCTTCTTAAAGGCATCTTAAATTGCCTTCCTAAGAGCATAGGCTCCAGTTTCATTCGAACTCTGTTTCTCAAACTAAAATGGAAATATATACTGATGATAATGATGATTCTGACAATTTCGGAAAACATAACTATGTAAGTAGGGCCTTCACAAATTTAGCACCGGAACCGTAGTATTTATTACTGAAATATTTGCCACAATAAATTAGTATTTTCATCAGCACCCACTGATATAGATTATACAGAATATATTAATATTAGCTCAGAGAGAAGAGAAACGTTTCACGGTCAATACACGCAAACGGTGATATTATGGGAGACGATAAGATAACAGATCAATTGAAAAGTCCCCGGCCTGCAGCATAGATGGCGCTACTAGAATTAAATCCATATGATGTATAGTTAACACTAGCCCTCATAAAATGCGTGTATAAATTTGACAGCTGTCGGATCATTAGTTGTGAATCCTAGCATTTTAAGTGAAGCACCTTTTTTATTGTGAAAAAAATGGACGAAAAGAAATTTCGCGTGTTGATAAAATATTCCTTTTTGAAGGAAAAAAATACAGTTGAAGCAAAAATTTGGCTTTATACCTAGGTTCCGGACATTGCCCCAGGAAAAGCAACCGTCAAGGATTAGGTATGCTAAGTTTAGATATGGTGAAATGAGCACCGAAGACGGCAAACGCAGTGGACGCCCAAAAGTGGTTGTTAATGACAAAAACATTAAAAAATCCACAAAATGATTTTGAACGACCGTAAATTGAAATTGAATGAAATAGCAGACACTCTAAAGATATCAACTGAACGTTCACATCACGAATTCATGAATATTTGGGTATGAGAACGCTCTGTGCAAAGTGGGTGTCGCGCGAGCTCACTTTTAAACAAAAATAACGACGAGTTGATGATTCGGAGCAGTGCTTGAAAATGATCAAGCGTAATAAACCCAAGTTTTTGCGTCGATGTGTGACAATGGATGAAACATGACTACATCATTTCACTCCGAAGTCCAATCGACAGTCATCCGAGTGGACTGCACACGATAAACCCGTTCCAAAGCGTGGAAAAACGCAACAGTCGGCTGGCAAGGTTATAGGGTCTGTATTTTGGGAAGCGCATGGAATAATTTTCATTGACTACCTTGAAAAAGGAAGGACCATCAGCGACTATCACATAGCGTTATTGGACCGTTTGAAGGACGAAATCGCCCAAAAACGGCCGCCTTTGAAGAAAAAGAAAGTGCTGCTTCAACAAAACAATGTAGGGTCAAAGATCCATGAATTGGGCTTCAAATTGCCTCCTGATCCACCGTATTCTCAACATCCTATTCCTGTTCTCAGATCTCAAAAGAGTGCTCGCTTGGAAGAAATTTTCGTCGAATGAAGAGGTGATCGCCGAAACTGAGGCCTAATAGTTGGAGGGTCGTAACCAGTGCATTTCCCTTGAAGGGAATTATGGGGAATAAAAAACTAATTTTGTCAAAAGAATGTGTTTTACAATGGTAGGCCGGGGACTTTTTAATTGACCTCTTATAACAAGTTAAACGGACCCAGTACCAAAGTTGACTGCTGAATTTAATTTAATTAATCAGAAATAAATTACGTGTTGTTACACGTTTAAGAACAGACTATTGTGGGCTGACTATTGAGTCCCAAAACTCGAATATCTTGATGAAGTTTTTGTACAGTTTTGTTACAGTTTACTATTAAATATTACTATCTATACATTTGCTTCTCTATTTAGCTATAGTCAGTATTATATAACTTACAAAGTGTATAGCCCGATGCTCTATAATTTTAAACAATTACTTTTTTAAATAATTATATAATATATTTTAAAGTATCCCTTTACGAACTAAGGATTTATGTGGACTGTATCTACAGTTTAACGTGGGCTCCGAACCACGGTCCTCGGCATTAAGCCTAACGACTGGCGAGTGACCAACTTAGAAATCACCCCAGAAGACATCTGGTCTTACTCAGTCTGGTTACTGGCGTGACTGGGATCATTTTCCTTGTCGGATTTTACACTCTTGCCTAGGACAATCACAAATATTAAACAATCATAAAAATAAGCTCACGACTATGCAGGATTCGAACACGCACATATCGTAACAGTAGGTGGACCATCCTTTCATCTTTACCGTATGCCAACCACCGAAAACCGTAAACAACTTATTCTGCATCGTTCTGAACAATTAGTTTAATCATCACAGGGTGCTATCTCTGGCGACTACATTGATGACCGCAGAACTTTCCGTTCGATCTGCAACAGAGTATGCTTTATACTCTTTTTTTATAGCCTATTTTTTATTCACGTTTCTTTCAGTTTTAAGCCTTTCACAATCGTGTGGTAGCCCTTTTTCCTTATTTTGCATCTTTATTATAAACATCTAACATATAAATGACTGGAAACAGTTGGTTTATCAAATAGTATAGGGAATTTGGGTTGGTTTTTGGTCCAATAGTCTTTTAATTCATTGTCTTCGGACTTTTTTGGTCCTACCCTCCTTTTTTAGGGTAGCATCCAATTCATCACTTTTAAATTGTTGAAACCTAAACCGTATTTCAATTACTCGAAAAAGTTAGGTTAGGTTCTTATGACATTAATATTTCGTATTTTCACCAATAGATCTAATATCTTTTCATTCTTGATTCTTAGCAAGCACTCTATATGCATTTCTATATTTCAATATTTAAATACTTTTTATACCTTAAATTTAATTATCCTTTATTGATATTGAAATATTTCTTTGATGTAGTCTATACGAAGACTGTGAATACACTATGTATTTCTAATATAATTTGTAATAAACCCTAAATTGCTCTCGAGGTTTGCTGGGTCTATAAGTATACAAATAATAAGTCAGTAAAATCCAATAGATTATGGGCCCATACAAAATGTGAGCGCTACGTAACAAGAAATAATAATTAAAAGGTATATTCGCAAATTCTGCTCATTATTTTATCATGCATCGCTTCATTTTATAAAGTCGTTATTAATAAATGTTTATTTATGGGACATAGTTCCGAATGAATTACCGACAGGTTGTGCGAGATATCGTCTGAAAAAGAAAAACCGTCAAAAACGAAAAGACAGTGAAGCATTTAAGAGCTTGAAACAAAAAGTACACGATCGATTAGGGAAACTTATAACTCCTACGTAATATATTAAATTAACTAAATTGCTGAAGAAAAATAATGAATATGTTCTTTATTTCTTCAAGTCTTACTAACAGTTTGATCTTTAATATTTTTTTAGATTTTCTAGAAATACTTATGGAGCATCTCTGTATTTAAACCAGCAGCTATCCTCCAGTATTACTTCATTCCAGAGGCTATTATACATCCCCTACGTAACAGAAATACCGTAACTAACTCCATATTCGTCACAGAAAACCTCACAACTATGTGGAAGAAAATTGAGACTGGAATAGGGAAGATCAATTTCTAGATATAACTGGAAACGAACTTAAAGGTATTTTTGTAGACGTTGTTTGACCAAGTGAGAGTTGTTATCCTTCGCTTCTTCTGAGTATCTATTTCAGTAATTTTCCTTGAAAAACTAAGTTGAAGGCAGGATATTTTACAAGTTGACGTCTCGGCAAAAAATGGAACTGAATCATGAACATTTTCGTGCGATGATTTTTTATGATTTTCGACGTGTATTATCACAACAAGAGTGCGTCAATCAACTTAATTTGACTTTTGGCGATAAAGCTCCGTCAAAACCCACCGTGTATCGATGGTTTAGTGAATTCAATAGTGGTCGTAGTTCGCTGTCCGACGAGTTTTGTGAAGGTCGTCCAAAATCGGCTATTGTGCCAGAAAACATCAATGCTGTGTGCGAAGTGATTAAGCAAGATCGTCATATAACATATTGTGAGATTGGGGTATCCCTAACAATTAGTTCAACACTTAGCTGTGCGAAAGTTATGTTCACATTGGATCCCACACAATTTGATAATCGCTCAAAAAAAGGAATCAATAATGCTTAAGAAATTCAATCGCAGTGCTTCGAAAGATGCTATATAAAATCGTGATAGGTATGAGCCCAAAAGTAAACAGCAGTCGACTGTATGGATGTTCCATGATGAACAAAATCCAATACCATTTGTTTGCGCACGAAGCACTTCAGAGAAAAAGAGAGGCCGGATTGTTTTTCATCATGACAATGCGAGATCTCAAATAAGATACTATTATCGATTAGAACATCGAATTGATGGGTCATCTGCCGTACAGCCCTGATTTGGCACCCAATGAATTCTTTTTGTTCCCATTCGTGAAGAATAAACTGGCGAGTACTTTGAAAAAGAATAAAAATATATTCGCAGCTTAACTATTTGTTTTTTTTCCTATTCCCGAAATATAAATAGTGACCCTCGTATGTAATATATACCACTTACCTGTACTGGCAGGTCATGCCATATCCAAAATCCCTCCAGAACCCTGTATCTCGAGATATCACTAATTGTTCATTTTCTGGTGGGACTTCTTTACCTTGTAACGTATATACAACATGAGGATTATACAAGCTAAACACTACGGGATAATAAACCTTTTTACCAGGTTTAGTATTCCATCTGCACCGATCCAGAAATCTGAAAAATAACTTTTTAGTACATCTCCTGTGGAAATTTATGTTTCTCTGATACCTAGCACTAAATACTATATCAACATCACACATAAATAGAAGCACGTCTTTGGAAATATTCTGATTTGGCTTCTGGATAAATTTCTGAGCATTTTGTGTGGTCCTTGTCGGCACTGCATCCAGAGCTCGTTCAGCGCCCACTCTCAGTCCTTTACCTCTGTAAAAAAATGATGTTTCAGTTTAGTATCGATCGCCGGGACAGTAATCGCGTTTACCTAGAAAACGTCTCGTTTAAAGCTAACAATCTCAAGTTATTGGCATTGCCGCCAGAGTTTTTCGTCATGAGAACCCTGGACATAATGCTGCGGGCCTCGGATAAGCCCTCTTCGCCGAAGTAAACGACTGTCAGGTGGACCCTTTTATCATTTTTCAGGCCTATTTTTACGAATTTGTCCATAAAATTCTGGAAAGTAGCCGTTCGCCCGCTCAAAGGTAAGATAATGTGGATCAGTTCTTTATCTCTTGGTCCTGTATACAAAACATATTTTTATCAATATAAATTAGGTTGTTCAAACAGTTTTTCGTTCGATTACGAAAAGATTGAGCTACTAGATTTGTGTGTATTATTTGCATTTCAAAAGTCGTTTAACAGAAAGAAATCACAGGCGAACAAAATAAATATTTATAAAAACTTTGATGTCAATATACCAATATCATAAAATTTTTCTATATTAATTTGTCGTACCAAACTTGTCTCTACAATAATATTATAGTTGATGAGTTTTACATTGTAAAAACTTATGCACAATTTATTAATTTTTTTAAAATTTATTTATTACATTATTATTAGTCGTTGCCTAACCTACAATTTGTTTTTACAATGACTTAAATCTAGGCATATATATTTAAGAGGACCCATCGATCATAACTTGGTCTCTAATAATGTTTACCTTAAATAAGATTAAATGATTTAATTCTTTTGAGTCCATCATATTATCTTATCGAAAAGTTCTATTACTGCGATATTGTCATGAGAATGCAGCCTCTCCTCATATCTCCTCGGATTTTGTTTGGAAAACTTATATTTATATTAATTTTCGCGGAACGTAATTGAATTCCGTGTGTTAATATATACTTAAATACTTGGGTGTGTAATAGCAATTTATTATGTATTGAATTGTGATTTTGTTCCAATTAAACAATACATTTTCCTACATTTGAACACCAGTTCTTTTTCAAGTGTTCCTTCCAGCGAAGTTTTACATCAAATTTCATTCCAAGGTACTTAGGGTTATTGCCATATGGAAAGATTTACTGTTATTGGTGCGTGTCCCATCTGATTATACTTATTACTTATTACGTACTCCGGCAAGAATCGCATATCATCAATAGGTGTAGTCATCGTCATATTTTCTATTTGTAGTATATCACATTTGTAAAGTAAGGAATATTCCCAAATACACTTCCTTTTGCTATACCTGATTCAGCTTCATTTATTATAGAGTAGGCTACCTCTTGTTTGACTGCAAACTTTCTGAAGGTAATTAAGATTTTAATTTGGAGTATTGCTTCAGTATTATTTCCTGTAGCTTATTAACAAAGCCATCATACCATACTTTATCGAAGGCTTGTCATCTGAGATTATAGCTGAAGATATATTTATAAATGATAGTCGATCTTTTCTTTATTCTCACCCTGCGTAAAACTTGGAATACCAAATGTATTTACAAATATTATATTCAATTAAAACTCCTTCTTTCAATTTAGTTTCTGATAAATCTCTGTGAAACACCGTCACCATCTTAGAGCAAAGTTTTCACGAATTGTGTCACTCAATCGAACTTTCTGTATAGTGAAAAATCTCTTTGGAACGAATGTAAAGCCCTATGCAAAATATGCTAGGTGAGAATGTTTTTTATGGACCATTGTTTGAACCACTGTTAATTAATTTATCTAGTGTCCCACTCACATTTGTGTATATAAATGATAAGTGTGAGTAAAAGGTACTTAGCTTAAACATTGTAATGTGAGTTTATATTAATAGCTTATTAACTGTGTAATTTTCAACTTCATTACACTAAAATATATTGCAAATTAGACTAGATATCAAATAATATCTGAATTAATGGTTTCCAGATTGGAGCTACGTTGATGTTCTTTTGAATGAAACATCAACTATGTGTAAGATAAAGACACATCATCCTATCTGCTTTGGCTGAATACTGAATAGATATTGGCCACAACATTCGATTCAATAAAATCGAGTTGTTAATTATTCCAAAAGGATATATTGAAATAAAATACCGAGAGGTTTTTGAGATCTATAAGCAGCAAAATAATTTCAACAAATACTTTGGTTGGTTGAAGACCCTCTCTAATCCCTCCCCTTCCTGGTTTTTTATAATTTTTCAGCAGACCGTAAAACAGAATCTTCAGCAGTGAGAGAAACTTGCCTTGATAACCTGAAATTGGCATTTGTAGCGATTGCAAAATGTCTCCAATCGAGGAAGTCCTGACAACTGTTTCAAGATAAAAATTATTTTGAGCGACGAGGCGCAGTGTTGAATAAATGACCGGTTAACAAATCTTCCAACCTATGCATGGCCCTGGTTGAATTTTTGAAAATTTAGTAATATTGCTCCAAATGCCACGATATCTATGTAAATTTATTGAAAATCTCCAGCAAATCAGAACGAATTATTTAATTCCTTTTTAACATCTATTCATCCTTATTGAAACCCCTGATAATATAGGATAGACATAATTTTGATAGTCAAATAACATGTTGCACATTTGCAATTAATAAAAAAAATCATTGCAAAAGAGAGTGCCCGCCAAATTAACTTCTATTAAGGTAAAATGAGTAAAAATATAAACAGTTTTGTTTTGCTGTTGCCTTTTCCTGATTATGCGAAAACATTTAACGAACACAATACATTTACTTTAACACAGAAAAAAGGGAAATAGTGAACAAACCAATAATAAAATGATCAAAGGAAAAAGTGAAGGTAGAGATAAGAAAAATGAATTATCAAGCCAAATACCCAACATAAAAACACTCCAGATGGAAATGGTAAGATGCAGTAAGTAGTTTTTTTCAATAGAAACATAAATTAATACAGTTACTTATTTTAGAGAATTGTGAGTCTGGAAAGTATCCATAAAAATTACACTGTTGTGTAATGTAAGATTTAAGTAGTGTACAGATGTAAAGTATAAAGATAAACCAAGAAGGGATTTAATGAAAATTCCAATCATTGATTTTAAAATAATACAATTTTTAAAAACACCCTACAAAATCAAGGAAGTATGAATAGGAGACATCAATATTTCAGAATGGTACATTGGGTCACTGATGACAAGATGATAATAAATATAGAAAGAGGCATTGTCGAAAAAAACACCTTCGGTTTGGATGAGTTCGATCAGACACATTGAACAAGAAATTGAAAAATGGTAAAATTGCTCACGATTGTTGTTGTTGTTGATCAGTTTTTGATAGATTGGAAATAAACAGCTTAGTTGTTTATTTCACTTGAGCAGTGATTATGAATATGACACTGATTGAATAAAACTTTATGAATGTTGGTTTATGATTCAATGCCGACAATTACCAAAACAGGGTAATGAAAGAGGAAACAACTAAAGATCATGTGGATTAACTGAACTGCTGTTTTGAAATTACTATATATATATATATATATATATATATATATATATATATATATGAATGTATATAACTTTAAATGTCATGTTTGGCGATCAAGGTTCGAAGTTAAATCCGAAGGCGCTAACAGCAAATAATGTACTGTTCTTACTGAAATATGTTCAAGGATCCGAAATATGTTATAGCTGCACTTATATAATTTATTGACTTAACTAATTAAACAAACTTAATGATTTCAACGATGGTGTGACATAACCGCGTATACAAAACCTACAATATAATTTAATTTATTTACTAAAACAATAATTTATTTTATATACTAATAAACAAGGGACAAAAACTAATTAACATATATTTAAATATATTTTAAACATCTACATGAAAAGATATTTTTAAATAAATTGAAACGAATTATATTATGTTACATATTAAAATTTTAATTTATACCCAGATATATTTATTTAATTATGAATATTATTTATTTATATTTTAATACGATATTAATTATCACTATATTTAAATAAATCTAGGTCACGAAAAAAATTGAAATAAACTCACCTGCTAAGTTTTTGCTTGTAATTGTTTGTAGAGGGGCAAACGGCCTCATTACCACGATTTTCGTGAAGCCGGCCGAGCCACCGTGATCCCCCAGAGTCTTGTTCAGAAACTTGGTCTTAAAATACAATTCAAACTGGGTCCCCGTTGTGGGCTCTGTTCTGTATAGACCCTCCAAAAAGTCATCTAAAGTGTATTTCTTAAATTTCTCTGTAATGTTTCTGTTTAACGTGTCCAGTCCCTTCATTAGAGCTTCCAGAATGTCCTTGCGTTTGTATCCGATTGGTTTTTCTACTACTCGTTTACCGAGACCTAAATCTGATGGATACACGCGACTATAGGTGAAATGATTAAACGGTATCAGTTCGTATTCGTTGTTCAGCGGTGTTCCGTGAAAAATTTCGGCCTGCATGATTTGCTTCTTGATATACTTAGAACATTCGGTGTTGCTCAAGAGAGGATTTTGCGAAACATCGGTGATGGTATTTGAAGTCAGGCCGTTTCTGTTCAGATCTGAAATAAGATAAAAGGTATTGATTATGAACAAAACCAAAATGAGGTTCGTGTATAAAACAATGGGTATGATTCTACTTCAGACAATGTATGCTCTAAAATCGCATAATTATCTATATCTATAGTCAAATATTTGTACATACGTCATCAAGGTGTTTAATGTATTGCCTGCCGCAATTCATTTCAGAACCAGACAATATTATCCTTGTCATTTTATTCTAGTTGAAAAGAGACACAATGTTGTCTGATAAGATTGACGTGTAACTGAACTAGCCTACAAAAGTCGCGCGATTTTCAAACGTATACAAAATTCCTCAAAACAGTTGTGATAAGATGGAGTGTAACAGTTGTAAAAACAGGTGTTATGAACCGGCAAACGTTGTTTTAATGCTTTGCTTGTTTTGATAAATTGCAAATCTCTGCTTATTATTAGTTTGATTTAAAATTCCGAAGTTAGACAGAACAGATTTCGTCTCTAATCAGTTACATTGAACAGGAGAGAGATAATGGAGGCCCCCTTTGCCAGTAAAATTCAGTATTCAGAGTATTAAGGTTACAGTTAGGTAAGTATTTTTACTATTAAATATTAATTTGCTACGATTTTTATTGAAAATATTTTTGAATAATGGACACGGTCACCGAAATATCTCAAAAAATTAAAAATTCAATCTTGAATGCACCGAAAAAAAACACGCCATCATACGATTAAATCTATGAAATCTATAAAAACAATGGATAGTTTTTCAATACAAACATAATTTTTGTACAATTATTTCAGAGGAAGCTGTTAGTCTGAAAATAATTGAAGGGATCTAATGGAACTTCCTTTTAAAAGAATAGAATTTTTAAAAGCATATAATAAAATGATATTTCAGAACGCGACTAATATACCCAAAGGTCACTCATAATGATAATAAAAATAGTGTTATGACAACAAAAGTTAATGAAAAAAGGTAAATGCTGGAATTACAATTGATTAGGTTTTATTAGTCATACAATTTATTAATAATTCATATATTGTACTTCATGCTGGAAAAAGGAATGGCCAATAACACCTTCGGTTTGGATAAACTCGATCAGAAACTGAAGAAAAATGGACAAAAAAATTTGGCAGCAAATATTAGATAGACTGAATCAGCCGAATGGAACATTTACGGATTAATTATGAATTTTTGATTAAAAAAATTTATTTTTAACTTATATATACTTTACTTTTAAACGTTTTTTTTTAAATATTTATTGTTAAAAATGGGTACAATGTATAATATTCAAAGTATTGTCCATCAATAGTCGCTACCTTTTCCTTTCTTTCGAGCAGTTTACGGATTCCGTAATTACGGATATCTTTTGAGATTAGTCCCGAATCGACCCCTTTTTGGCATCTTCATAAGAAGTGGAGTGTTGCTTATAGAGGTTACGACTTATATGCAACCAGTTTTGTAAGATATAGTTGAGCGTTGTCATACTGAGACTAACATTGTTATGTCTTTACTCGTATTCGGGTATCGGCTTTTTTTAATTTTTTTTTGGCTGCATGCTCTTTCCCTGCTGTATCAAAATCACGACTTCTGAAATATCGAAACCACTATTCACATGTAGAAATCGATAATATGATCTCCAGTAGTCTTTTTCATCAATAAAAATAATATAAAACTTTCCGCAAATGCGATTTACTTCCTAAATTCAACCATTTTCAACGCACTGAATAAAAATGTTTTTATCACACTTTGACGAAATGATACACTTACCATATTAACCATGTTGTTCGGTAGAATGAATTCATAATGCATGATTTCCCATTTTTTTATGAGAGAGCAGATATGTCGTGTAACTTCGTATTCTTACTCGAAATTATGTTCCTTAAACACATGATTTTTGGGAAAACGTTCAAAAGTCATGAATAATTACTGCCATAAATTATTTCATTACATTTTATTAACAATATACACGAAATTTGATTAAATTCCGGCACTTCAACAAGACTGTTAAACAGCTATAAAACGCGCTATACGAAAAGGCCGCATTTATATTTCGATATCAATTTTGTTCGAGAAGCGGGCCATTTATAAAAATAAATAAGGAAATTTCCAAAATTAAAGTCCCCAGAGAAGTAGTCCTATATCTTTTTCGAATACCCTATTTTTCGCGTCCTAAATGTAAGGCCATCAATCAATCACACACCGAGCACACATTGACACTCAATGGGGCCCCCCTTTTTCTCTTTTCCGTAACATCACAATGGCCCATTATATTTTATGTGGGGATAAGAGTTTCTGACAGTTATATGAGAAAAATTCTTTGTACTAAAAGGTTAAATATTTAATCGTTCCTCACGTTGTGACGCTTGCTTCGCAAAATGTTGCTTCTGATGGACAATGGTTGTATACAAGGGAAACTTACCTCTATTTTTTACCACTAATTTTTGTCGATATTATATTGGATCTGGCCAACTAATGAGTAATCTTTAATAAAGGTTTTAGCATTAAGGTAAGTTAAAAGAACCCACTCTTACATTAGATTAGTGATTTTGTCGTCATATCATTAAAATATATGATATCTCTGCAGCGGTTAAAATATAGTTTAGATATAATCTTTAATTATATATTATATAAAACAGTTCAATTGAAAAGTCCCCGGTTTACCATAGTAAAGCAAATTTTTTTGGCAAAATTAGTTTTTTTTACTCAACTTAATTCCCTTTAAGGGTAATACATTGATTACAGCGATCCTCCAACTTTTCGATACCATTTTTGTAGTACGATTTGTCCTTTTCTTTAAAATAGGCCTCAGTTTCGGCGATTACCTCTTCAGCGAAAGATCTGAGAACAGGAAATACTCGCTGGGGTTAAATCTTGAGAATACGTTGGATGAGGAAGCAATTCGAAACCCAATCCATGAATTTTTGCCATCGTTTTCACCGAGTTGTGACACGGTGCATTCTCTTGATAAAGAAGCGCTCTCGTTTTCTTCAAATGCGGCTGTGTCTCGGCGATTTCGTCCTTCAAACGATCCAATAACGCTATGTAATTGTCGCTGTGGATAGTCCTTCCTTTTTCAAGGTAGTCAATGAAAATTATTCCATGCGTATTCTAAAATACAGACGCCATATCCTTGTCAGCCGACTTTTGCATTTTCCCATGCTTTGCTTTAGAGCGGGTTCATCGTGTGCAGTCGGATGCCATTCGGATGATTATCGATTGGACTTCGGAGTGAAATGATGGAGGCATGTTTCATCCATTGTCACATATCGACGCAAAAACTCGAGTTTATTACGCTTGATGATTTTCAAACACTGCTCCGAATCATTAACTCGTCGTAGTTTCTGGTCAAAAGTGAGCTCGCTTTGTACCACTTTGTACAGAGTTGTACTTTCGTACAGTACAGTACAGTACAGTACTTTCTCATACCCAAATATTTGTGAATGATATGATGTACCCGTTCAGTTGATATCTTTGGAGTGTCTGCTAATTTATTCAGTTTTAATTTACGGTCAGTTAAAATCATTTTGTGTTTTTTTAAATATTTTCGTCGGTAACAACCTCTCTTGGGCGTCCACTTCTTTTCCTCCTCTTTTCCACGTCCGTCTTCGGTGCTCATTTCACTATGTCTAAACTTATCATATCAGTCCATGATGGTTGATTTTCCTGGGGCAGTATCCGCCAAGTTTTTGCTTCAACTGTATTTTTCCCTTCAAAATGTAATATTTTATCAACATACGAAATTCCTTTTATCAATTTTTTCCAATAACAAATGTTACTTCACTCAAAATGCTATAATTCACAAACTAATGATCCGACAGTTGTCAAATTTATACACGCAACTTTTGAGAGTTAGGGCTAACTAAGAAATATGTGGATTTAGTTCTAGTAGCACTATCTATGTGTCAGGCTGGGGACTTTTCAATTGACCTATTATGCTGTTCGAAGTTGTTACTATTCTGTATATAATCTTACCTATAATACCTTACTATAATGTTCAGTGATGAACTAGTTTAAAATTATCAATACTTGATCGTTAGGTCTTGAGATGTATGAATATATATTAATACATGGGCATATATAGTCTATTCAAAGTTTTATTAGTAATACGTCATGGATATGTGATGTCGAAACATTGCAATGTTGCCGCTTCAACTATGAGTTTTATTTCAGTTTAGCTTTGACAAAATTTTATTATGGATGATCTTGTGTGTATGCGTATTTTTATCCATAATAATATTTGGACGTCTAGTCAACGCAGTAGTAGTGGGACTGTTGCCGCACCTTTTCTATCAAATACATTTCTGATCTTACATTTAAAAACACTGTTTGTGAAAACAGTTTTCGTTACATATCATTTTAAAATTATTCCCTTTGGTCTGTTATCAAACAAACATGATTAACTTAATAACTTGTGGTAAAATTTCAACCATAGGGCGATCATTAGTACACTTAAAGCCCTTACTGGTTATTTAGACTAATATATTCTAAAATTCATAATACACAATATTTGGTTTGATGTGATTTAATTTTTTGCCGATTTTCATAACAATTATAATAGTACCACATAGGACCATATAGAAATACAACTAGAGCATCGATATTTCACCAAATCAGCGCCATTCCAGCTACAAATCCTTCACTGGAACGATGCCTGATAGGTACCCGAATTGTAATATATTAAAAGTGGAAATACAATTAAATGAATTCGAGACAAATTATTTCACGGTTTACAATTACGGGTCCAAAATCGAATGCGGACCCACCGGAGAAATAAAGGTAATTAATTAATTATTTTCTGGTTAATTAATATCTGACGCATTCGTAGCGAAACGGTTATTACACGGTCGTTCGGAAAATCATTTCGATTTCATACGGATGACTAGCGACGACTAATTATTACGACAATTACTAGACGTATTTTATATCCGAGTTCCTGTAATAATTACTGAAATAACGTGAACTATTACATAAAAAGGGAATGGAATAGTACAGATTAATATAAGTTTACGTGCCAAATTAGTTTTGATATAGATGTATTAAGGTACCCTTTAGGTGTGCTATTATGATCAAAGGAGAATAGGTTATTTCAAAGTAATCGTCGTTAGATTTAGTAGCTTTATGCCAATGTTTTTTATCATCTACAGTTTGATTTTAGTTATGTGAATCGATTCCTTCAATAGACTTTTACGTTTAAAAAATAACCAGGAGTTCAAGGAAACTAAACCCAATGGCAATGAAGATGATGATGAAGTAAGACATCATTATCATTACCATTGGTTTTTAAAATTGTTAGTTATTATGATAATTATGTTTGCATTTTATATAATAAGCAATATCTGAGCTCTCTGACCGTTTAGAAGTCATTCATTCAAATTCTGTAGGAGTACCCAAATTTAAGCAAGTCATCAGTACAACTGGTTCTAAGGCAATTCCTTGGAGGTTTTACAATAAGCTTTTCAACCTCATTTTTTCTTCAAATTTACTTATAAAGGAAGCCTTAAAATACCACTTTCTCCAATAGCCATTCTAAAAATACAGTCATTTGATAATGCCTTTTTTACATATTTTAAAGTCTCCTTTTACCAAATTTGTGTTTACCTGGACTCAACCTACAACTTAACGTGGGTTCCGAACCACGGTCCTCGGCATTAAGCCTACCGACTGGCGAGTGGCCAATTTAAAAATCATCCGAGAAGACATGCGGTCTTACGCAGCCTGGTTACTCATGTGACTGGGATCATTTTCCTTGTCGGCTTTTACACTTTTGCCTGGGACAATCACAAATATTAAACAATCACAAACATAAATAAATTTACGACCATGCCCCAGCAGGATTCGAACCCGCGGCTATCGCAACAGTAGGAGGACCGTCCTGTTGCCTTTACCACTGCGCCACCAAGCCGGCTGATAATGTCTTTTGCTCGATATCACTAGTGTGAGGGACGACACCTGATCTACCCTCCTAATGGAACCGCGTCACCGTCTCAAGTTTACTCTTTTAATGGTTCCCTGTTTCTGGACCACGTTATGCCCAGCGCCTAGATATACTTAATTTATATGCATATATAGATGAAAGCAGGAATGGTTGATGAAGAAGTTTAAAGACTTTCTTATGGATCCTCCACTCCAATGTGTATGATATGCAGATACGGATAAAGTAGATATTGTGATAAATCAACCAATAACAAATATTACTCGAGTAGTAATATTCTTAAAGAAATTGACAAATGATAAATTCCATGTTAGTGTTGAAGGAATATGCTTTAGTAGATAAATACATAAAACTGTTTGAGCAATTATCCCATAAGAATTATGGGTGATTTATTTTGATATTACATATTGACAATTAAAAATTGGAAAGTTAAATTATGACATGAGTAAAGTAACTTGAAGGTATAGATCCATTCGCCTAATGGAACCGCATCGTTGTCTAAAAATTACGCTCTGAATGGTTCCCTATTTCTGGACCACGTTATGCGGATTTAGCACCTAGGTATAGGCTTAATTTATAGTTTTGCTTTGATACTTTGAGTATCGTCGCCACGGAAGCAATACGTTAGGGCGGCATACTATTTTGGATTGATTTAGAATAAATCGTTTAGACCTTTTATTTTAATTATTGATATTTTGGTGAATTCATTGATAATTAAGAATTTATTGTTTACACTAATACGTTAAATACTTGTCTGGAAATTGCCAAACAAATCTGTATCATTATATTAAATATGTATCATATATTATATTAATCTGTATTCAATATATTATAAAATAACGGTCTACTAGAAGAGGGTAACGAACTTTGAGGCATCAAGAAGAGCTTCTTTGCTTTTATCGAGAACAGAGATACATACAAGTTGAACTAGATACTGTTAACCCACCCTTGTGGGTTGAATTGAGACACCTCTATGTCCCTACTGTGAGGAACCTACACTCGTCTTAAAAATTTTAATGAAAAACACTATTTTGCTATCTATTAGGAAATGATACAACTTATCTGATTCATTGGAAACTATTTTCTTTTTTACTATATCTTCCTAAATAATTGGAAATGTTCAAATGAATTCGTCTTTATATTAAAATTTAATTTTTATCTTGTAAATAGCTTCATTTTATGTTGGCTTTTATTTATATACATTTTTATGTCTATATGTATTTCATTATACATTTTTAGCTTATTAATTTGTTTGTTTATTTATGGCTTTACAATTTGTTATACTGTAAAATACTGTACAATGCGTACAATAGACTTTTAAGTTTAAAGAATAACCAGAAGTTCAAGGAAGCTAAACCCAATGGTACTGAAGATGATGATGATGAGGTAAAATATCATTATCATTGCCATTCATTCTTAAAATTGTTAATTATGATGATAATTATGTTTGCATCTTATGTAAATAAGCAAAATCTGAGCTCTCTGACCGCTTAGAAATCATTAATTCAAATTTTGTTGGATTACCCAAATTGTGAAGTCATCAGTACAACTGTTTCTAAGGCAAATCGTTAAAAGTTTCACAATAAGATTTTCAACCTGTCCTTTTCTTCAATATCAATTCTAAAATTATATTGATAATGTCATCGCCTCGAAACCTCTAGTACTAACTGTATCATCTTCGTCTGGGTACCCAGCCATAAAGGCAATCCATAAATAATAACAAATGGTAAAATTTTTCCATAGATCATAAAATAGACAGTCTACTAGAAGAGGGTAAAAACTTTGGAGCATCAAGATGGGCTTCATTGCTATTCCTCGAGAATAGAGATACATTCAAACTGAACATGATATTGTTCACCTATCTTCGTGAGTTGAATTGAGATACCTCTATATTCTCACTGTGAGGAACCTACACCCGTCTTACATATTTTAATGAAATACTATTTTACTATCTATTAGGAAGTGATAGAGCTTACCTTATTCATTGGAAACTATTTTCTTACCAAAAATATGCCTAAATAATTAGAAATGTTCGAATGAATTCGCTTTTACATTAAAATTTAATTTTTATCTTGTAAAAAGCTTTATTTTATTGGCTTTTATCTGTATACATTTTTATTTATATATGTATTTCATTATACATTTCTTAGCTTATTAATTTCCTTCTTTATTTATTGCTGTACAGTTTGTTATACCATACATTTTAACTTGTTAATAATTGATTTATCAAGATTTCGAAGGTTTTTTTTCCATTGTGAAAGCATAATTTACAGGCTCTAGCCTTTAGTTTCTGAAAACATTCCTTAGTTTACATAGATAATCACCGAAAAATGCTAACGCGTTGGTGAGTTTAAGCCACAGTACTAAATTCAAGTCTTGTACAATAAGATCAAACCATAATGTTAAACAATAACATAGAAAGAAATTATTAAAATTGCGAATTAATTCTAAGAAATATTAAATTAAATTTAATTGTGTTTTATAGTGAAAATTATACAATCTACATTTTCTATTTTATCTATATTTATATAAAAATGTACCTTATATCTTTAAAAAAAATTCAGCATAGCTAGACGACATCAATTGAAATAAATACCACTCGGACAATACCTGGTGAACAAAACAGGTGAAATAAGACTCGCAAGTTGCATGTTACTGGCAGAAAATTTAAAATATTTATGAGTAAGAATAAATTCTTCACAATTCGGTTTTTGTGACCTACGAGGTGCATGACATAAAATTATAATAAAAAAAATGGTCACGTCATTATATGAGATAAAAGTATTCTAGTGATTTATGAAACAGTACTTCACGACAAAGATACATTTTATTTTTTGTGTTGAACTGTAGCCAGTAACAAGCAGTGATCAATAAAAGATAAAATATTTATTATTTATTCAAATGTGCTGTAGCATTCGAATTCTCAACACATTTCTCCACAGCGAATTATCTGTTGTACCTTCTGTCTCAACTAAAACGCGTGTCTTGAAGTGTAAATTTAAGTTTGAGGATAAAAATAGAAAAGTCGACAGGAGTAATATCACGTGATTTTGTGCTTGTACAATTTGTTTATTGAGTTTATACACTTTCCCAATTGACAGTAAGATTGCGCGTTGTGATACAAAATCCAACTTATTTTTTCTACAATAATTGAATACTGTCAGCAAACTAATTGACAAAAGAAATTCAAGCCTCGTGTCAGTATATAAGATATGAGACAATTATTCCAACTTACAAACAAAAATAATATTTACAATATCTTTAAGCAAAGTTTTAAGATAATCAATTTTCGGTACTTCCTGATAGAATATGTTTTGATAATATTGATTATAGAATGGTGATTTGGAAATCAAAACAAGCATTAAAAATAATTCTTTACAAAGAATAGATTACTGGCAGGTGAGACATAAAAATAGAGCTGTTGCAATGCAGAATGTATGGCCGAAGGGAATGAATCAAATGACGTTAAATTAATAACAAGGAAATATAGCAGACAAACGCATTAAAATCTCACTCAATATTTATCTTAAGTTTTAGTTTTAAGAAAATCTCCAATAGATTTTATATTTAAATATTATATTTTTATTCTTAAAAAAATCATGTATTCTTTACTGCCAACCTAATGTTTAAAAAATAAACTTTCTAATAGTACAAAAGCCAATGCCTTCGGCCATCTAACAAGAATAATAAAATTTCAGAAAATAATGAAGTCGTTATTTCTTAAACTAGCTATTATCCTATAAATTGTCTTCAGCAAATTACCCATTCTTGCATGTTATTTTAACGCTGTGCTTAGAAAATTAACTAGTTAACTGTAACTAAATCTGCATTATAATCCGAAAAGTGAAAAACGGCCTCTGTTAAAACGAGAAAGAGAGAAAACTCCGCTGAAGTTTCGAGAGACGATGCGTTTAAAAGAGAACTCTATTACGAACGATTTTACTCTAATTATAATTTGATGAGGATAAGTTCGTCGTTAGGGTATTGAAATAGCGTCGAACAGAGATGGAACGGAAGTGAACTAAAGAGTGATAGGATAATGCAACAGAAGAAATTAGGTCGCTGAAAGAACGCCATTATATTTGTAGTTTTTAATCGTCTTTGATTAAGAAAAAAACAAAGTTTGGCTTGACTTTTGCTTTATTAGAACATTATAATAAATATTATAAAACAATTATATCGAATTACAAAATTATAAAACAGTATTCACTAAAAGCCCTCTAATGCTATTTGAAAGTTAGAATATACTTAGTTCTTTGAAATACTCAGAAAATTGGCTCTCAGAATTCCTTTTATAAGTATATAGCCAAAATTTTTAAGAGGTATATTACACCTTCTGAACTAAAAAAAAACAATAAATAAACAAACAAATAGACAAACTAAAGAATAAATAACTAATTAAATAATTTTTCCCTTTTTCTTGAAATAATTTGAGCAGATATTGTGGTAAGAAAATACCTACTAATGAATCAGAGAAAGCCTAATAGTTAATATGTTTCTGAATTTAGTAAAATTAGGGGAGACGGATATAGATTTTGTGACAGTAGAGTTATAGATGCCCTTCAAATTAATACACGGGGAAAGAATACGTAATTTGACATTGTCCAATCATCAACCTATTTGACTTTGTTAATATGCATCTCTTCTCTAGAGAATCTAGAATCTATACACGGGAAAATATCTTTTTGATATGTTAACAAGTTATTAAAAAGTTATTTAGAAAGACTACCAATCTAAAATATTACCACTAAACTAAATTTATTTAATTTATTTGAATATGGCAAAACAAAGCGTATGTTGAGTAAATGTTACTTTTTAAAAAATCTTACTTGAACTTATTGTAAACTATTGTTAAAAAAACCTTATGTTTCATTTCATCACTATACATGAGATTGAGATTAGAACAATTATAATCCAAAATTAAAGCCATACCTAAGGAATCTGTAATCCGATTCTTCGGTATCAAACTTAGCTTCTATTCACTAACAAATTAGCCAAGAAAGTCGCCAGCCTTTTGGAATATAAGACGCACAGTCAAAAGAATTCTTACATCAAAATATTTAATTGCCCATGGAGACTAAGAATAATTCTAAAATTACTTTGTTATCATTTTAGATAATTGAAAGGGCACCATCATACCATCAGCCATCTTAAAGATTATCCATCCTGCATTATTCCAGTTGACTGAAATATATTTTTACTGAAAACAGATACAGCTTGAAGGAGATAAATAACAATATAATTCAAATGAGCAATAGAATCCAGTGCTCACATACTAAATAAAGAAAATAGAGGAACATTATATTGAAAAAGTTTATCTAGTTTCTGTAGCTTTTCTTAAAGGAACAAACAGATTGTATTGGAAGAGTACTAAAGAAACAAAACATAAAAGTTAGATTCAAAGAGATAAGATGGCCATAGGGGAAGATGTACCAAGCGCACTGAATTAGTCAAGCTCTAGGAGCTTTTGTTTTTATAATATGCCGCGAGTAGAAGAAGAGAAATATTACAATCAAGATTGAAATCCGGAAAATTTCGATCTTTGTCTTTAAAATGCAAAAATTATGGTAAATTCTACAAGTTTCGACGAGATAATATTATAAACGAAGTTATTGGCCTACACTGCAAACAAGTGTAAGAAATAGATATTTTCCACTAGCACCAACTATAGATTGATGAATTAACAACGTTTAATAACGTACAAAAATTGTCTTGATAAAGTCTTAAATGCATTAAAAGTCTAATTTTCTTCTTATTCTTCTTCTTTTAGAAAATTTGGAGGCTTGTTTAACCCATATTTTGCCTAAGTAGTATGTTCTACCTAAGTGTTAGTTCTAATCCCTTTTCCTACCTGGATCCATACCACCACGTCTTCCGTGTTGCGTCTGTGAATATATATGTTCATCCTGAGTTACATTAATGTATATCTCCGGTGTTTGTTCATAATACTCCCATTCCGATTGATACCGTGCCATCCTTTTTGTTTCAGCAGTATCAGCTCATGATTCAACACTGTAACAGATCAATTGAAACGTCCCCGACCTACCATAGAAAAACATATTTATTGGTAAAATTAGTTTTTTTATTCGACATAATTCCCTTCAAGGGTAATACACTGATTATAGCGACCTTCTAACTTTTCGATGCCATATTTGTAGTACGATTTGTCCTTTGCTTCAAAATAGACCTCAATTTCGGCGATCACCTTTTCATTCGAAGAAAATTTCTTCCCAGCGAGCATTCTTTTGAGAATATGGATGAAGAAGCAATTCGAAGGCCAATTCATGGATTTTTGCCATCGTTTTCACTGACTTGTGACACGGTGCATTGTCTTGGGGAAGCAGCACTTTCTTTTTCTTAAAATCCGGCCGTTTCTCGGCGATTTCGTCACTCAAAGCATCCGATAATGCTATGTAATATTCGCTATTGATGGCCCTTCTATTTTCAAGGTAGTCACTGAAAATTATGCCATGCGCATCCCAAAATACAGACGCCATAACCTTGCCAACCGACTGTTGCGTTTTCCCACGCTTTGGAGCGAGTTTATCGCGTGCAGTGCACTCGGATGACTGTCGATTGGACTCCGGAGTGAAATGATGGAGCCATGTTTCATCCATTGTCACATATCGACGCAAAAACTTGGATTTATTACGCTTGATCATCTTCAAACACACTGTTCAGTTGATGTCTTTACAGTGTCTGTTATTTCATTCAATTACAATTTACGGTTATTCAAAAACATTTTGTGATTTTTTTAATGTATTCGTCGGTAACAACTTATTTTGGGCGTCCACTGTGTTCACCGTCTTCGGCGCTCATTTTACCACATCTAAACTTTGCATACCAATCCTTGATGGTTGATTTTCCTAGGGCACTGCTCGGAAGGTTTTGCTTCAACCGTACTTTCTTCATTCATAAAGGAATATTTTATCGACACGCGAAATTCCTTTCTATCCATTTTTTTCACAGTGACAAAAGTTGCTTCACTCAAAATGCTATAATTCACAAACTAATGATCCGACAGGTGTCAAATTGATATACGCATCTTTTGAGCTCATTGCTCCAAATATGTCCACGTTAATTTTGCATTGCGGCGAAATAATAAAAACTTAATTATATCACTCAATGGATGCCCGATTCCTCAAGAAGAATCAACTAAATACCTTGGAATCCATCTTGACAGTAGATTAAATTGGAAACATCACGTTAGACAAAAAGCAAAACACATTAGAACCAAAATAAAACAACTGTACTGGTTAGTCGGAAGATACTCTCAACTTGATCTAAAACCATAGAGGTTGATCAATAGTACAATTATAAAGCCAATTTGGACCTATGGGGAACAAATATGGGGTTGTACTAAAAATTCAAATCTGTCAAATGCTGTCAAAACAAGGTTCTTCGATTGATTACCAATGCCTATCGTTACGTAACAAACGAAGAACTGCACGGTGAGCTGGAAATTAAATGGATTTGCGAAGTTATCCAAGATTTCTCTTAGAAACATGAAAGAAGATTACTAAATCATACTAACGTGGAAGCAATATAACTACTGGACAGCGCGCAGAATGTCAGGAGATCGATGCGAACAAAACCATACGAACTTATACTGGTAAAGCTTTATACTTCTAAAGTTATACACTTATTTAGTGTATATACATAGGTCCACAAAGACTGATGCGATGATATGTGAGTAGATACATGAAATTATTCAATTTAGTGCGGAGGGTGGATATATCAAAATTCAAATGAGAAGAAGCCAATCGCCAAAATAAAATCATTTCGGATACATAAAAAATTATCATTAATATAATTAAATAAATGTTGAAAACAGAAACCAGCTAAGAGGAAATTACATTTATTACAACTAAATATTTCCTTGTTTTAATTAAAGTAGCGTGAAAATTGATTTTGGTGGCTATAAGAAAAAAGTAGACGATAAAGAATTCATAAAACTATATCGCAGAGTTTGCATTCATGAGCTTTTCTCTGGTCGTTCATAAAACCCGAACTCTTGGGGGCAAAATTTGTCCCCAACAAAGTTTATGCCTCCCAAACGTAATATAATATCGGGCATGAACAAGTTTGCAGTAATCAAAGTTTTCCATTAGTTCATATAGTTCACGAAGCGATTTGTTCTTTCCGGTTTCCACTTTTTAAAAACCACGGAAAAAAATAAGCGTATTTATTAGTTGTTAAACTCGGTCGAACATTAATTATAACAAAACGAAATGTACGATGTTAAAAGTTAGAGCTGCTATATTTTCACTTTACAGAAATAATATTACTAGTATTTTTTATGGCAATATATGAAGAACAGATTGAGTAAGAGTGTTGAGTAAGTATGTTGGTGTTAATTTTTGTTGATGCTTTTGGTTAATGTCACAAGGCAAGGAGGCTCCCGGATAGCGGGTTAAATTCTATGATGGAGAATTAATATTATGTAAGAATAATATAAGAAATTGATACTTGACTTATTAGGAGCTTACCAAAAGCATTGATAATGATAAGCAATGTAAAAAAATACTCCCTATTGATTTATGATCTACTGGCACAAAAGGAAGATATGTATGAATTTAATGACAATCTTCTCTTTTACAATAATCCAAACAAAGTCGTGGCTTAGGCTTAAGTAGAGCTAATCATTAATATCAGCTTTAAAGTGAAATGACCATGAGAAAAATATTAATATTTGTATTTGTTGGAATGAGGTGGGTATGGATTAAAATGTATTTGATTTCTTATGAACATTGCAAAACCTTGACATATTTGTATTATATATTCTTATCTGAAGTAAATTTATTTGAACGGAATTCGGGAATTACTCAACAGCATGGGGAAATATAGTAATTAAGGATGGACAACATTTCCATTTTTTTTTTGGTTCTATTTTGACAATTTAAATTGCTTGAAGAAGTACTTTTGTATCTAGTCCTAAGGAAAAGTTACATTACGGACCCTCATAGTGAATAAAAAGCGACAAGGCAAATGATGTTAAAGTCGATGGATTTGACATTTCTCTATGTAAAATACCAATTTTGCATTAACTATTATAGTCTATATAAAATCTAATTTTTACGCGAAATTTGTCTTTTAGAAATTCGTTACTTCTTTTCTGTGACTTTGTAAAAAAACCTACTGCCAAAGTATATTTATATCGATGATGTTGAATAATTTTCCAATTATTTTTCTTGATTTATATTATTCACATTGAAATATAGGAAAATGTACTGGCTAATTGGAAGAAAATCGCAATTATCAGTACAAAATATTTTGCTGTTATATAAGCAAATATTGAAACCTATATGGATATACCGAGTTCAATTATGGGGATGTTCTGCAAAGAGTAACATAAATAAACTACAAATTTTTCAGAACAAAGTCCTGAGAGGTATTGTGCGTGCTTCCAAATACTATAGGACTGATTATCTACATCGAGACCTTCAGATACCCACAGTCAGTCAATAAATCAAGAGAATTGCAGGGAGGCATGAGAAAAGAGTCCATTCTCATACGAATATTGAAATATTACAACTATTGAATACCACCAGAACAGAACACAGACTCATAAGAATCAAACCATCTGATCTTGTGTATTGTTGTGTAGTGAGGTGCATATATTAAAAAATTCAGCAGTGACATGTATAAGCATTATATATAACAACCAGAGACTGAGTTAGGGCCGATGGGTCCTCCTAGTTATATACCTAGATTTAAGTTATTATAAAGGCAAATTGCAGGTTAGACGGAAACGACTACTAATAGTATATTAATTAAATAAAAAAAAAATTATTCACAAACGGTTATTTTGATGTCACTGACAAAGAACGATATGTCGAACCAAAAAGATTCGAAGACAATGATTGGGCGAAAACCCTGCTAAAATTCTCAAAGAAATTTCAGAGAGGTTAGCAGTGGAATAAACTATTTCCAGATATCTAATGCTATGGAAAAGAACCAAACGGGAAAATGGCTACTAAACAAATTATCTGAAAATGATACTCGGAACCATTATCATTGCTTGTCAGCAAAAAATAACCCTTTTATATTGCATATTGTATTTAGCACTGGAAGGTTGATCTATTACAAAGTGGAATATTGGTAGTCATTTTCTTGCTATATATAACAGTATGTAGTGTATTACGGGTTGCTGTAACTGAACGAATCTATTACGGCTGATGTTTGCCAACGTCAATTGCAAAACCTGAACAATATATTGTTGTAAAAGGCCAAAAAATAGCGAATAACGCAGACAAAGTCATCTTTGCCATCAACTAACCGGAGATGGAGATTTCTGATTACCAATTGTTCAAATCGATAGTTTGGATAGCGCATAGTTTCGAAATGCTGAAGAGGCTAACACCGTTCTTTCTACTCGATATCGCTAAGTGGCCAGAAAAATAAGAAATGATGGAAACTTTTTTTATTAATATATATAATAATTTCTCCAAACCTTTAAAGTCATTTAAGCACATATTATGATATGTAATCATGTTTGGAAGATTATATAAGTAGATGATTTCAATTTAGAAAAGAAACGCCGTGAACGAACCATTAAATTAATGTTACGGTCATAAACAACAGCTTTAAAATCGGTATACACCAGACCTCCTTCTTTTTATTACTTATAATCATCAGTAACCTACAACCTAGCTATCCATACTTAGTTTTATCTTTCATTAAATCGCCAATTGTAAAGCCTATTAGAAAAGTTAATTTCAATGATCATGTTAATATAGGGTTGCTTTAAAATATATTTTAGAAGAATCCGTCTGTTATCAGAAAATTAGTAGAATAGCCGGTCCTGTTACTGTTGCGATAGCCGCGGGTTCGAATCCTTCTGGGGCATGATCGTAAATTTATGTTTGTGATTGTTTAAAATTTGTAATTGTCCTAGGCAAGACTGTAAAATCCGTCAAGGAAAATGATCCCAGTCACGTCAGTAACCAGGCTGGGTAAGACCAGATGTCTTCCGGGATGATTTCTAAAGTTGGTTACTCGCCTGTCGGTAGGCTTAATGCTGAGGTCCGTGGTTCACAGCCCACGTTAAACTGTAGGTCCAGTCCAAATAAATCCATAGTTGGTAAAAGGAGACTTTAAAATATATTTAAAAAATTGGTAGAATATACAATAGAAAAAGTTGATAGCAGTTCGACGTCACTGTAAAATATTCAACAACAACTGTCCGTTTTCGGCCCAAACTTTATCAGGGAACTGATTTCTTAAATTTTCAGGAAAATAATAATTACTAGGTCACATTCCTTTCGTCCCATACGTTATATACAGACGATAATGTTTTTTTTAGTTTAAGTTGATGTTGGTTTGGTTAGTTTAGTTTAATTTGATGGCTAAATAGCTTCTGACTGGAATATGTAATCTACTCTATGAAATTCAATATTTATAGTTGCGAACAGCAAAAAACATTTTAGCTATTTACCGGTGGAAAACAGAAGGAGTTACACAACAGTTTGGAGAAATTCGGCGCTTTTGAAACAGACCCATTACCGACGATTTTGCTCTAATTATAATTTAATGGAGATAAGTTCGAAATTATTTGAACAACAGGAAAAGGAAGACAATGGAGTTGAGACGGAGAGGAACGGGAGAAAGAGGAAAAAACAAAGAGAGAGAGTGAGAGGGGGGAAGGGAAGAAAATGTACTGCAAATATTCGTTCTATCGGTTGACAGATGGAAATTTAATTTGAATTTTGAAGGGTGTATTAATAATTTATTTCAAACTTCTCGGGATATTATTTGTCACTGCTTCTTAGCAAAAATTATAACGCAACCTAGATAGATATTTGATAGTAACTACACATATATTTATCTACACAGTATTTTTTTTCTATTTCTATATTTTAATGTAAACAATGTTCTCGGACTCGTTTTCGTACCACGTGCATGATTCTCTACTTAACATTTGACTTATATGTTCGAATCTCTATACAACTTCTGCAACTAACACAGTCAAACTTTGATGACATCTTAATGAATCAAATGTTAACACTATAAAGGCAATAGTCCTTTTGCCAAATATAACTGATTTACTCATATTCTTAAAATAAAATGAATAGTATTTCTTTATTTATTAAACTCCTTCAAGTTGGCTTGGTGTATGATTTAAAGTGATTATCGCATTATCAGTATGACCCAGATTCTCTATATTATATTTGTTTATTAAGAATCTCAAATCTCATCTTATTACAGATTTTTTTTTTATTGTTACAAGTTTTTACAACATTCACTTTTACACCTGATCTACAAAATCGCGGAAATATATGTAATACCTCAGAAAAATAGATAATCATCTCAGAAAAATTAACTTGCTTCATTTCTTCCAAGCAAGAATAATTTGATCTGTGCTTCTACCCATAAAAAGTCTTAAAACTCAAATTATATTCCTTCTATCTATTTTAGGATTAAATTTTCGCATATGTCTTTTTTTCCTTCACAGCTGTATATATCCTTTGTCCTGTCATATTCGGAACAATGCAGGAATAATAAGAAGTAACACAAAAGCTTATTTAATATGTTATATTTAATAGCCAGTTTAATTAATATGTTATACCTTAACTATTTTCGAGAATAGTTCATAATTAAATCATAGTTCTAGCTTTCATATAAAACTAAAAATTAATTATTTTATGAAAAAATTACACGAGGAGACACTATCATCTACCAGAAAAAATAAGCATACCATATCAAGCTAATAGCAATGTTTTTTGGTGTTTGTTGGAACGTACCGCTGATTTAGAATTTATTCGAGAGCTGAATTGACGATGGAGGTGTGAATGGTTGCCTGCCTATGTGGACTTTTTGGCTTATACAATTATATATTCTTAGTACGTTTCTTCATTATATATATATTAACTATGCGAGATTTCACACACCTTTTTTCATGCAATATTCTTAAAAAGTGATACAAAATTTGGGCAGACATTCGGTCGTTTCATTCGGAGAACCAGAGACGATAAAAGGCTAATTGAGCAGATTTCCATCTTGCAATATTTGTCAACCTCATCTGACGAGAGAGGCAAAGATATAACACTATTATTTTATTTGGCATTCCTAGATACAGTCTAATAGGAGAAAAAGTTAAACAACTGAAATTTTATCCTAAACCGTCTACTAATTTGTTACTGAAAAAAAAAAGCAAACAATGAACATTTTTCCCTTGAGAAAAAAAAAGAATGGAAAATTCAAAACAGTATTAGAAAGGAAGAAATAGACCAAAGCTGATGAAAAATGGCAAAAGTTGATATAAAGGAACCACTTACTTAAATATACCAAATATCATGCGCGATTTCTGTCTGCGTATTTAATAACTTAATATATGTGTTAAAATTATTCTTAAAAACAAAATAAACATGAACTACGGTCTTTTGCATAGAAGGTTAAAATTGTTGTTGAGTAGATCGTTATTAATGTAACCACATGCCGATGTGTTTCATACATTTTAAAGTGTTTGAATTAATCCATCAATTAAATAATATTAGTAGTAATATGACGTTAGTGTACTCTTTAAATATTCTCTCAATTGCTATTTTTAATATCTGCACAACTTTAATATATGTCCCGATCAATAATCGAAAATTAATGTTCCAACAAGCGTTGGCAAACTAAATTTTTGACGTTGTTAATAGTTTATATGAGATTATTATTGAATTTTCATATTATGTAACCAGTTTTGTTCTACGAAAGGTATCAATATGTATAGAGAATATAAAATTATTTTTTATAAATATAATTTCCTTGAATTCAATGAAAATTAAGAGAAACATAACTCATACTTTTTAAAATACGTTTAATTTTGTTGATAATTGCAATTTGCAAAACAAACATCTACTAAACTAAATATTGTTTCAGATTTGATAACGAAATACTTGCAAGGAAAACTAGATACTTGAAAGCAAGATACTTGCAAGGTTAAGTATTTAAATTTTTCATATTTTTCATTCATATATGTGTTATTAAATATTATTACCGACCCTAAAAAGTCTGAGAAGCTGTTTGGTCGTTAATTAACAATAAATAAAATCATAAATTACTAATAGATATTATTATTATTATTTTCTCGAAACCAACACCTATGTGATAATCCCGCCATGTTTTCCAACTTTCGCTCAATTTTGTTGGCCCGATTGCAGCTCCTGGAACAAGATTCTGCTTGCCACCAAGTGCTTAAAATCGTGTGACAAATACTAGAAGTAAAGTGAATGCGCACTACGACTTTGAACCTACCAATTTTTAAACCTGATCCGCCCAAATTATTCGCCGAATCCAGTTCTGTTCACGAGTATCGTGAATTTTCTGTGATCACCGATCACTTATTTCAGCCCTCGCCTAACAAAGCATATAATAAAATGGGACATAAGGAGCAATACTTGGCACTTAAACTGGCACATCACATTATTTACACAGAAGCAGTGTGGGCAACATTTTACCTGCAATGGCGAGGCTTAGCAGAGCTACATCAATAAAAAAACATCAAGCTACGTTTTACGCTTACCGCTACCATGGTAGTGCAAATTTATATCATTACCTATGGAATCATAATTACAAATAATCACAAATATTAAGTATATCTATATTCTGGTAGGACTCGAACGACTATTACAGCGGTAGCCAGAGCTTTCTGTTTACTTGATCAATGCAGAAAAATAATGATATAAATGTACTTCAACAAATTACAATATCGAAACTTAATTAATTAGTATTTTATTGTAGCCGACAATTTTATTTAAACCCACCAGTGAGTTAAATAATCACTACTGTAAAACGGCGCTCCCTAATATTTATAAAATAATAACGTTCCCAGTAAAGATTGAATTTATTCATTTGCGATTAAATTCCGCGCCGTCTTACAATGAGATGATTCCATTCGAAATCTATTCGGCTATTTGCTCCGCTATCTCTTTTCGACCATCGTTCGTATAATTACGAACTTATCTCCATCAAATTATAATTAGAGTGGAATCGTTTCGTAATGGACTTGTTTCGCAGCCATCGGCTTCCATAACTTTTGCGCCGTTCTCTCCGTCTCGGTAAATAACCGTAGTGATATTTCATTTTTCAGAATTATGGATCTTTTCAGCCCGGGTAGTTATTAACTATTGTATTAGTGGAAAGATTGCTTTTAAATGCGCCTGTAGAGTCTTTATTTATTCAGTATGCTTTCTACCGCCACCGATCTTTTAGTTTTATAAAGATTGGGAATTAATTATTATGGTTTTGCTTTAAATTTAAGGTCTTATTATTAACAGTTTTGTGTATTATTGCTTTTCTTCCGACATTTGAATTCAACATCGATCTGGGTATATTCGAACAAATATAAAGTTTACTGATATTGGCGAGTGGAGTAGAACCATTTAGGCACTTTATAGATTTTTAGCGTTGTTACATCCATAACAATTTTCTATAAATTGATTTTTTTCTTCCAATTTCTCCTCTTCGAGCATTTTTTGTTAACAGACTTTTTATTTTTGTGCGACCTTTAATAACTCCGAATACAGTTTAAGAGACAGTCTCTTCTCAGTTTATCTGAAACACCAGATATTCCTAGCTGACATCTTAGTAAGAACTGCCCTGAAAACACGCGTTGTTACTTCTTCGACTAATAGTTAAATGATATTTTTTAGTTTAATTTCCTGAATAAATAATAAATGATGAAATACTATATGTATTTTATTTAGCTTTATATTGCCTTGCATTATTTTTCACATCGAAGGTAATATAAGATTATGGTAGGCTTCTTTTCTTATTGCAAAATTTACAAAATCAATGTTACTAAATTAAAACATTTTACAAATAATTCATACCTTATACATATTTTCAGATTGTCTGCTGCTGATTTCCTTTATTATGGTTTTAGCCCCATATTTGCATCCTATAGGTCAAAATTGGCTTTACTGATTGACTTTTAAAACGATCTCTATCATTTTAAGTCAAGTTGACTTCCAACTAATCAGTACAGTTACCTCACTTTGAGATTAATCTGCTCTGCTTGTTGTCTAATATGATATTTTATTTTAACCTACCATCCAGATAAAATTCAGTGAATGATATTTAGCTCATATGGCTTAAGCTGTAGATATACGGTTCTTGTTATTTCGCCGTAACGCACAATTAACATGGGCAAATTTGAAACTATTAAGCTCTATTTTCTAGTCTCTAATCCATTTGTGGATCTTGTTGACGGCTACTTGTACTTTTTTCACAGCCTTAGGCAGAGATCTATTTTACTCCATGACAAATGTGTCGTCGGCAAATATTCCAAGTACTGTTTATTTTGATGTTGGGATATTAGTAGTGTAAAGCAAATACAGGCGGAAACTCCAAGTGAAATAGCTTTAAGTATTGAGAATGAGCGGTCGACAGTAATTTTACGGTAGCAATTTGCTCATTTTGTAGATTAGACCCAGATGCCAAACCCGGTTAAAAATCTTGTGAGACGCCCACTAATATTGCAGAGCAGTATGTCTTTTCTTCGAATGCCTTTTGACAACTATTGTTAATCTATGTACTTGGCGATTGTCGGTTGTCAACTAAGTGCATAGATTAGTGGTGAGTGGTGATTTCGAAATCCGAACTGGAAATCTGGCATTTCTGTAAATGGCTTAGTACGTTTTAACAGCAGTTTCTCAAATAATTGCAATATCGTAGATAACAGCGAGCGAAATGGGTCAGTAAGATCCTATTTGTTCTGCAAGTTAAAATTAAAATTTAAAAATACAATTTAACCATTATTCTCAAAAACAATAATGCAATGACAAATCTCACTGAAATAACATGTGGGAATATCGGGAAATTGTAAAAATTTGACCTTGTGCAAAGATGTTATTAATTTCGGTATTTCCGATGGCTTTAAACTCGTACATTTAGCAGCACTTATTCAGTGAAGCCATACTATGTCTGTAGAACACTATAAATATAAATATGAATATATAGGTTAATTAAAGGTGTTATTCGGTTACGCAGACAAATGTTATGCTTTGAAAATATGTCTAGAACGTTACTTTTTCCTAGTTTTGCTATTTTGCCGGAAATGAATAATACAGCTCAGGCTCATTGACAATTGCGTGATGCTTAAATGCTTAAGTAAACATCACCGTCAGAATTGGTCCGCTCGATTTTATTCCCAAAATTGGATATTGGAGATGAACTTGGCCATGCTGGGTTCCAATAGTGACACCATTGGGACATCACTATGGAAATAAAAATCTCTAAGAACCTTACATTAAACTACTTATATAATAATTGATATCAAAAAGAGTTTGATACTTGGATTCCACATGAATTAACAGTAAAAAATTAAAGGGAATTTCCATTTGTATATCATTACTGAAATGACCACATGGACCAAGGAAAATCATATTTAGTTAAATTGAAAGGGACTGTTTACATTCATTTACTCTCGATATCTGTTGTGGTTGAAGCAGGTGTTTAAAAAACGACTAAAATTGTTCAATAGAAAAGGCGTCAGAATAACGTTAAAAACAGCATATTTGGTTACTCTTCATCGTTAGTTATATTTTAGTTTACATTACTGGTCATGAAAAATATTTGCTAGAAAGTCTTGATGCCTCCATACAACTCCAACCTTTCGCCGTGCGACTACCATTTGCTTCAGTTTCTGCAAATACTACTTTATAATTAAGTATTACCCTGTAAACACATAAACTAGATGGGAACTTGGCGTACACTAACTAAATATACAGGTATACAGTGTAACTAGGTATACAATGATTAAACTTACATTTACTCCCATACAAAATTTAAATAGTATTGGCGTTAGAGCTTCGTGACATCACAGCCAATTAACTGTAAGAGCTAATTAACTATGGCCAACAGCAGACAGGAATAAATATTCTTATTTAAGAAATGATACTAGTGGAAATTATCTAGAATGATAGTATATTAGAAGTAACTATAAAGATTATTAATACTTTTGAAATTTAACTTTTTATTGAAATTAATTTTTAAAAAATTCTGTTTAAATAATAGCACAGAATCTAAAGAAATAAAGAAGAATTATGATGAATAATAAATTAATGTAATTTTTGCATCAGAAACACATTCTAGCAACATAAATATCTACATTTATGCTATTAAATAACTTGAATTATTCTCCCAAAGTGTCCAAAGTTTATTGTTGAAACACGTGTGGAACTGAAAATTTACGAGAATATTATTTAGAATATGGAAATAGAAAGAAATTAGAAACTTATATATATATATACTTTTGTATATTAAATACAAACAACGGAAACGGAAACAGAAATGAGATTACTTTAATATTTATATACTTTAATGATTTCTTTTAATTTTAGAAATATTATAAGACGTTTGTTGTCAAAAGACTCTGAAATTTATAGTTATACACCATATGGTGTGTAATAAAGTTCCTTCCCCATTTTCCAAAAAAAAAACTAATAATGCCTGGATAATGTTAATATTTGTTTCATTAATATGCCATAATTGTTCAAGTTTGTTAGTTGTAGACGCTTTCTTAAAACTCATTGTAAAAGTGTATTAAGATTTTAGGTAACCGTTATATGTGCTTCCGACAATATTGCAATTATAAAACGTCAAGCTAAACTTTCGTTAAGCGCACTTAAAATTTTGGTAATGTATTGATATATTACCTTTATAGTTATTACAACAATAGTCAATACGTACATTTCTTTAAAAAAAGCTTTTTCGAGAGTGTTAAAATTTCAAGTTATTTTAAAGTAGGGACACATTTTAAAACAACAACTTATATGTTCTTCAATTTATTTTAACTATTATCAGTAAAAGTTTAACAGTCTCATATTCCCTTTAATCTTATAGAAAGGAACCAACCTTGCTAAATTACTGATTAAATGCGGATTCTTAATCTTCATAATTAAACAAACTGTTCCAAAGTATGTTGAAATTGATTAGGATTATGGAAAACTACAATAAGCTTAAACCTAATTAATAAGCTTAAACAGTTTTGCTATTTGGCCAAACTATTTTTCATGTCATTTCTAATTCATTAAGATATGGTTCGCATTAAAATATTGAATGCAGGTTTTCTGCGAAACCTGAACTAAATTCAATGAATTATTGAGTTCGAGCTGACCGTTATTATTTCAATCAGAATGGAAAGGCCCCCGAAATCCTATTAAATAATGAAGTTTGTTCAGTAGACGATTATATCCAACGAAATTACCCCTAATAAGAACGACGAACTACCTAATTAAAGCGAAAGGATTGACCTTTCGTCCTTTTAATCTCGTCCGGACTGACCCTGACTAAAATGATAATCAATTTAAGCTCGTATGGTGTCAAGAACAAGTCATCTATTTATTCATACTCGAATGGTTAAGCATCGCTTGATGTAATTACAGCGAAATAGTTGTCATTTTGTTAACTACGCCATAGTTTTTGTGAAAAATATAATTAATGTGCTTTAAATTAAGATCAAAGTGGTAATTTAGAAAGCAAAGTTCCATAAACTATCATCTAAATTTATGATGTCAAAACGTCACAATGTTGCCACATCAACTTTGAGTTTGAGTTCGTTTTGGGTTTGACTTCTAAAAAATGTCTAATCAAAATAAAATAACGTAACAAAAATAATGTTAATAAATATAATTTATATAGGTAGTACATTATAATATATAACAATAGTATTCTGTCTTAATATATTTATGCTGAACTCTTCCCCATGTTACCTATGAACTAGAGTTCTACGAGTGTCTCTTAATACAGTGGTGTCTCCTGTAGATCTAATCCACCCAATCAACAATTGTATATCTGAGTAATGTATTTTACTAAGCTATTGTTTCTTTCATTGTAGCGTTTTCTTGTCAGGTCTAGGGTTTGGTATCACCGTATTTCTCTTTATATTTTTCTGTTACTATTTGTGTACATCTTTCTTGATAAAACTAGATTTAACCAAAACTCTAAAAATTAGTAATCCTTCTCTCCTCGTGTCCTCCAAATGCTCGTGTATTTCTGAACAATTAAACACATATGTGTACATTGTAGAAAGTTTCTACGAATATTTATCCACAAACACAAATTGACGTTCTTGGACTTTCACTAGCTCATTGATTCACACTGTTTTGATATTAATATTTAAACGGCTTTCTATTGTATAACCAGCAGATCTAACATTAACATTTGGTCCAGTCTATCTGAATTTACTTTACAACGCGATAACAAGCCAATGAAATGAAGAAAAAAGATTTCGTTAATATTTTACATTTAACATGCTTCATTGATTTTATGGCCATGTGTCCAAATAACTAGAGGATTCGATTCTCGAGTATTCTTTGCTTTGTGAGAGGTAGCAGCTGTGCTCGGTCCTATACGCATGTCGTTCTATCTCTACATCCTCATAAATTTTTTAACCAATGAAGGCGTTAAACCATTGTAAATTTTCACTCGTCCGAAGGCACAATTTCGAGATGCTACACTGTCTCAGAATCGAATGTATATGTTACGTGGGTCCAAGAATATAAGTATGGGCAAGAACGTGCCGAAAATGAAAGTCATGATCGACGCCCACGAAAAAGTCTTCCAAATGACAACATCCGTAGTCTTCGAGAGTTTGTTGAAGGTGATCACCGGTTAAGGATTGATGAAATATCATCAGAATTGGGTATCATCTATGGAAGTGTTCAATGCATCATCACAAAAAAATTTAAAGAAATGCCTGGAGAAGACACTTTCCTTATAGGTCTCACATGTCATCTTGTGATTATTTTGTGCGCAATTGGCTGATAACTCACCCTCAACTTTTTACTAAGACTTTTTATGAAGAAGGAATATTTAGGCTTCCAAATCGGTGGAAAATATGTGTAGAGCACGAGGGTGACTACATAAAATGTTAAATGTTTAGTATGTATGTTTAGGATACCATTGATCAATAAATGTATTTTTAAATGTATTGCACGTCACAATTTTTAAATTTTTCAATTTTTCTCCTAAAAAACCAACGTACCAATTATAATCATCCAATTATAATAATGATCGGTATGTCGATCGATTTATATGTTCTAGCTCCATAACATTTTTATTTTATTTCTCTTAATAATTTTAACAACATCTTTCTATAGCTTATGTGACGAATTAATATCAATAGCTTCGCAGGACCAGTTTTATTTTATAGGCCATATATTCGACTTAATTGTGATATTCCTGTCTCTAATAAGCTTGGTCATTCGACCATACAATACATTTTTATAGGTTGAAATAAAAGTTAACTGTGGAATCTGGAAAATTCTAGAATCACGTTTCCACAACTGATCTTCTTTCCACAGTATGATTTTCTCATTCCATTCAATATTGTATTTACAATAATTTTCTTCTTCCACAAATGCTTATACCCAAGTAATCAAGTTTATTCTTTTATAAGTTTAAAGGAAATCTAGGACCAAAATTCGTTTTGAACCCCAAGAAAACACAGGTAACAGGTTCCTAAAATATAAAGACTATAGTATTTTTTCGTGGGGCATTTTTTCTGAGTTTCATATATATTCCTCAGAGTACAGTTTTAATCTATTATGAGACAATTGAAGAAACATAGCGTTCAATATAATGCTATAAACTTCTTAACGGGTCTGATATTTGATGATGATAAAATCGCATAAGATATTAAGACTTGGAATATTAATCTCGATATAAGTCACATTACAGAGCTATACCGAGTTAATAAAGGGAAGACCGAAGTATTGAGAGTGATCATCTGCTATTATAAATATCTACGTCTTACAGTTTAGGCTCAAGTGTTCTAGTAATTGGGATTGAAAACGTAGGAGAAGGAATTGGCATCTAAGATGATACACTAACAATTAGTACTAAAAGCCGGTACTTCCCAACGATGATTTTACTAATCTCTTCGTATAACTTGGACACTGCTACAGTCTGACATCTGTAAGTTCCAATTCTTATAAACGCGATACTAAAACAAATCCAAAGACGCAAATTGCTATAGTTTGTATAGTAATCCAATAAATAGTAATTTATTTATCTCTTTTAAAAAGCGTATAAAATTATAACAGGCTTCCATGGCGAACCCCATATTTTAAATAAACGAACAAGCATTTTTAAAACTACGCAAATTCGAGATCAAAGAGTCTGTTCTGAAATATAGGAGAGGCGAAAATACTAACCGTTTTTTGTGATTTTCAATGACGATACATTAACATTTTTGATATGCCTTATTATTTATATCAATTAATTTCTTTTGTGACTCTATTTCAACAGCAACAAAGTGATGAGATATGGGTGTAATTGCATTGAAGCCGAGAAAAATTATAATTACAAATAGTTAAATTTACAGCTAGAGATTGTCAATCAACATTTATTCAACAGGCTAATCATTTATTACTAGTTCTTGTACCTATAAAAATTGTTACCTGTATTTGTATAGACTTCATTTATAACATATATCTTTTTAAACAATTCCGTGAATTTTATTTTTTGATAGTCGCACATGCTATTCAGCTCTATGCTATTTTTGTCTCTAGGTAACAGTGTAATATCCAACAAGAAACGATCATAGTTTCTGGTAGGACAGGATGATAACCGCTTCAAACCAAATATACCTATCCTCCAAACTAAACAAATAAGCTCAAAAAGTACCTTCTTCATTTGCTTCCTCGCTTCCCAAAACCTTTTAGCGCGTTTGTTTTGTTCTATGCATTAACTGACCTGTCTCCTTTTTACGCAATTTTAAATATTCTATGTTGAGGTCTCTTCTTATTTTCACATACTATATATTATATTTAAAAATATATTATTTCAGACTCAATTATTTAAAATTAATTTTAATAAATGTAAGTAAAAAATCATCATCAAAATGTCCCCTTCTAGGTTTATTATCAATAATGTTTTTGAGAAAGTTTACCTAAAGAGGTTTAATAATAGAATAGAAAACACAAATATTATCCCAGAGCATCAACTTGGGTTTCGTAATAAGTACAGAATTATAGAATAAGTAGATAGACTGATAAACAATATAAATTTAGAGTTAAATGTTAAAATATCACCCCTTAATAAAGTGTGACATAGAGGGTCGCAGGTTAAACTAAAAAAACTCATATTCCCTCATCCTCACTTTCAGTTACTAACATTTCATCTAACATAGAAGTTTTACCAAAAACCAAGACTATAAACATGCATAGGTCTACGCGTTCCACAAGGCAGTGTACTGGATACGATATGTATATAGGAGACACAGCTGATACCGAACACAAAAATTATTAGTGTAACATTCGTAGACGATACGGTAAAGTTCAAAATATTAAAAGCCTCTAAACACACGTAAATAAAGTACAACAGTGGATAAAAAACATGGCGAATCAAAGCAAATGAAACAAAATCTAAGTAGAGATTACCCTGCGTAGGACATGGTCCGCAGTGAATATTGGTAATTGTTTAGTCCTTGAATCAGAGGATGCTAATTATCTTGGCTTGCCTCTAGACTCACGCCTCACTTCAATGAATATTATGGACTTCGAATACTACAGGTCAATTAAAAACTCCCCGGCCTACCATAGTAAAACACATTTTTTTGGCAAAATTACCTTTTTTTATTCAACATAATTCCTTTGATGATGCACTAATTATAGCAACTTTTCGACACTATTTTTGTAGTACGATTTGACCTTTGCTTCAAAATAGGCCTCATTTTCGGCGATCACCTCTTCATTCGACGAAATTTTTTTCCCAGCGAGCATTTTTTTGAGATCTGAGAACAGGAAATAGTCGCTAGCAGCCAGATTTGGAGAATACACTGGATGAGGAAGCAATTCGAAGCCCAATTCATGGATTTTTTTAATCGTTTTCACTGACTTGTGACACGGTGCATTGTCTTGGTGAAGTAGCAACTTTTTTTCTACAAATGCGGCAGTTTTTCGGCGATTTCGTCCTTCAAACGGTCCAATAACTATAATAGTCGCTATTGATTGTTGCTATATAATAGTCGCTGTTGATTGTTCTTCCTTTTGCAAAGTAGCTAATGAAAACTATTCCATGCCCATCCCAAAATACAGACGTCATAACCTTGCCAGCCGACTCTTGGTTTTTCCCACGATTTTGAGCGGGTTTTGTTTTTCATCATGTGCAGTCCACTCGGATGACTGTCGATTGGACTTCGGAGTGAAATAGTGGAGCCACGTTTCATCCATTGTCACATATCGACGCAAAAACGCGGGTTTATTACGCTTGATCATATTCAAATAATGCTCCGAATCATCAACTCGTCGTTTTTAGTCAAAAATGAGCTCGCACAGCACCCACTTTACACAGAGCTTTCTCATATCCAAATATTCCTTAATTATATGACGTACACGTTCAGGTGATATCTTTAGACTGTCTGCTATTTTATTCAGTTTCAATTTATGATCATTCAAAATCATTTTGTGGATTTTTCAAGTGTTTTCGTCGGTAATAACCTTTTTCGAAGACGGTGAACGCAGTTCGTCGGTGCTCATCTCACCGCATCTAAACTTAGCATACCAGTCCTCGATGATTGATTTTCCTAGGGCAGTGTCCGGAAAGTAGGCACCATGCCAAGTTTTTGCTTCAACTGTATTTTTTCCCTTCAAAAAGCAATAATTTATCAACACGCGACATACCTTTTTATCAATTTTTTCACAATAACAAAAGTTGCTTCAAAATTGAATTGAATGGAATTGATGCTCAAAATGTTGAATTCACAAACTAATGATCGGACAGATGTCAAATTTATACACGCAGGGTTAGGGCTAACTTACAAACATATCGATTTAATTCTAGTAGCGCCATCTATGTATCAGGCCGGAGACTTTTCTCCTGACCTGTTATTAAACGTATTGGCTCATCGGAAGACAGCAATCATTAGGTAACAAGGTACTACTGTATGAATCAATATTCAGGCCTATTGCTACTTGATAATCAGCTAAAGGTGCAACATTATTAATGAAGTATGCAACATACATACATATGTACTTTAGAGTTATATTTAGAATAAGATATTTTACATGATAAATCACTAAATGAAGTGATATTATATTATGATAATACTTATCATAAGAAATATTTGTTGCCCATTGGACATTTTTAAATAACTACGAGAAGGCGCATTTCCATCAATAAATTCGCAATTAATATTACCAGAACAATAACATATCCAGCAGATTGACTAGCAATGCCATATTTTTCGCATTACCCATTTGCATTATTATTAGATGGTTAATTAACGTTCGACTAATGAACGCGTATTAAATAATAAAACAGGAGGTCACGCCCATAACGAGTTATCATTCCGATTGAGGACACTTGTTTAAAAACTAATTCCGAACCATAATTGATTCGAAACAGAGCTCAATTTGAATTATCCGAACATTTGATCTGTGCAGCGTACACGAGCTTATCCGTTGGCCATTATGACAGGGGGCGACACACACAATGGACCATTATGGCGGCGCCGGAACATACGTTCTCCATTTCCTCCATCGAAAACCAGCAGGAGATGAAGGGGAGCTCTGTGCCTCTGATGAAGTTAATTGAAAAGTTCACTATATATATTGGATGGGAAAGAAAATCATTTCGGTTTTGTAGTTTGATATAAGATTGTTTTCTTATGTGTAAAGAAAAAAAATAATGGGTTCTTCTTCAAAAAGGGCGGGTTGATATTGAACTGAAATGAAACCAGCCGTGTGAAATGTATTAACGAAACTCTTTTCTATTTTAAAAGCTCATGTTTTGTTTTATATAGCGATATTGATAAAAATATTGAGACAACAGAAAAGCAATTATATGAAACATTTCCTGAATGTGCCACTAAATTGCCCTCCAACTCGACATAAAATAGAGCCCTAAATATCCGACACATGGTAGAAGATCGAAAACATCCAAAATCAGATTTTCCTTTTTTTATGTTACATCAACATTGAGGGTACAATCAGCAACTGTACTGAATACTGGTTTATCAAATGATTTTTGCCATTCCAGCAGAACATCCAGAAAATAAACGGAGTAAGATCTGAGGAATAAGGTGAATATTACACTAGTTCTTACTTTAATTTATTGATTTTTAGAGAAGTTTCTGAGGTCTAGGCCAAAACATTACAATACTAATCTGGGAAAATTATTTTACAAATTTCGAAGTATCTCTCTTGCAACCTGGATGACAAATGACATCTTTAACATTTCAATTGCTATATATCTAAAAACTGAAAATATTCTCCGATATCTCAACACTAACTGATCTGACACTGACTTTTGCTTTTGCTTTAAAACCTCTTTCAGTGAAGGTCCGTGTTGTCTCTTCCAGCAGCAGCAGCAAGTAAATTCAAATGGTCTGCTAAATAGCTTATTAGTTGAGGTATGTAGACCATTTTTAGTGAAAATTAAGAACTTGGCTACTGTAGTAATGTAGATAAGTTACTTCCAGATAAGAGTTTAAAGGAACGTAAACATATCAGAATTTATTGGTGGATTGTTATTGATTTATTCAGAGTTTAAAATGCGTTTCATTGAGTACTTAATACTTAAAAAAGTTTATTAACATATTAAATTGATTTTGCGAAAAATTAATTGCAAGGAATTGATTTGGAAATGGTTAATTTTTTACTTGGTTACAAAATGGATATACGAAATAATTTTGGTCTATTTTATGTATTTATTTTTTGCCTTTAATATATCTATGGGATATTAGAGCGAAGCAAGTTTATAGGGAACGAACGAAATATATGTTGCCCTTGAGGGATATTCCTAAATGTTAGTGAAGTTAAATGTAACTGATGAACCTAACTAATTGGAGAAAAAAATTATACTTCCACCGCTACATATCAAAGTATGATAAAAGAGTTCCTCAAATAAATTTCCTAACCTGAGTATGGAAAAATTAAAAATTGGAATATCCCTCAAAAAGCCACCAAAGATGCAAACATTAATTTATGTAAATAGTCACCTGAATAGTTTTCATCCTCAAAATATGAGAGTGGTGATAGAAAAGACACTACTAATATTAGTCTTTAAAAAGAGATTATTCTCAGTATTACATAAAATAAATGCTTAATAAAGATTGAAGGATCACATAACATTTAACTTTTAACACTAGAACAATACTATTAATGAAAATTTTCAATAAAAATTTTATTTTTAGGAATAAAGTTCTTATACTTTTTTTATACAATATAGAAATACAGATTAAACATTATGAGACATTATGAAAACAACTTAAACCAAAGCTAAATGTTGGGAAATAATTTAATAAAACAAATAACAAACTTAATTAAAATATATCTTAATAGAAAGAGTACGCATATCAGCTGCTATAAGTTCATAGAAGTGGAACATTTATATAATAGTATCACCAACATTTTGTTTCATAATTTAATATATAAACTTCTTATACTTTTTTAATGTAATAAGAAAATATAGATTAAACATTATGAAACATTATGAAAACAACATAAAACAAAGCTCAATGATGCAAAATAATTTAATAGAACAAATGACAAACCTTACTAAAATATAACATAGTAAAAAAATTACACACATCAGCTACTATAAGTTCATAGAAGTGGAACTTTTATATAATATTATCCCTTTAAATCATGATACTCGTAAAGGCATCACGAACATTTTCTTTCATAACTTAATATATGAACTTTAATAAATCTCATCTAGGAAAATTTTATTAATCTAAACTTCAACAACGTCCAGGCAGGCTAGTGGAACATTTATCTATTGTAATTTTTCTAATTTTAAAACATGTAATAAGCGGATGTAATAAAATGACTCGATAACTTTTTCATAGAAAGTATTTTATTATTAAAATATTAATTACTGTGAAGCGCAAAAAAAGAGAATAAAGGATTAAAAATAATTAGTTCTCGTGTCGTCTGGAACGATAAATGAATAGTGATAAAGGTACGAGATATTTACATAGTTTATCCAAACACTTTCATTTTAAACACGCACGATATAATTACTGATTCGTTTTAATCAATTTAATTTATCGAAATGATCATGTTATTTTATTTATATCGCTTATTCGATTACACTAGCCTTATGACAGTAAATAAAGAAGTAATTGCTTCATTTAATATACTACAAAATTTCAGTATTTGGTGTAATTGGTTCCGCATAGTAGTTATTAGTTTAAGTTCATCCATATATATTTATAGTTTTGGTTTAATTATATCTCTGTTATTAGTTTTTTATACTAAAACCAAATTTTGTGGAAATAGGACGATATAATAAAGGATTCAATGAAATGCGAAATCAGATACGACTTAATGTGTCTTCCAGAAAAATGACCCTTCTTAATTGAGATTTTACCTGTTTCTTTGTATCTTATATATCTTAGGAAATGTATCTTCGTATTGCACTTCGACACTATTATATACTAGGTAGTAGTATAACTACTGTAACAAATATCTGTACATAAAAATATATACAAAATATCTCAAGAACTAATACTCACTAATTTTTTTTATGGCATTTAATAAAATCTAATTTCCATAAAATTTTAATAAACAAAGTATTAATAAGTTTAAATTACTACATCACTGGACATTATAACAAGATGAGTAAGATTATTTTCAGAACTGCAACAACTTTAGTGCATCACATATAAGTATATATGGTTTTTATTTACTTTTGTAATTTAATCACAAACATGGAGTATTAAATGAAGTAATACATATTAAGTGAATATAATACATTAATACATAGATACATATTTGTATGTTAATTAAAACAATGACGAATAAAATGAGGAACTTAATTTTTTACAATATAGAAATTGTATTAAAGTGATGTATTTATAATCAATAAATGAACTATTAAGTTCTCAATATATATATATATATATATATATATATATATATATATATATATATATATATATATATATAAAGTAAATACCTAAAATATTTTATTATATACCTATATAATTTTAAGTTATCATTTTATGTAATATTCTGAAATACCACCATTTCAGATACCTCTTTTTTTATAACACTTTATTAGATATGCTTGGTACGGTTTTAATTCTAAATTAATTTATTACTACTTTTCATTTGTACTTGGATTAATTCACAAGCAAGACGAATGAGAGAAAATACATCAATATATATTCCTCAGTTATAAAATTATAATTAGTTATAGCTATAGTTTACACTAAAGGTATACATTTTATATAAGTTCGTATGGTTTGGTTCGTTTCAATCTCCTGACATCCTGCGAGCTGTCCAGCAGTTGTGTTGCTTCTACGTTAGCTATTGGCATTGGTAATCAATCGAAAAATCTTGTTTTGACAGCGTTGGAGTGCATCCCCATATTTGCACCCCATAGCTTCAGATTGGCTTCATAATTGTCTTATAAATCAACCTATTTGATTTTAGATCAAGTTGAGAGTATCTTCCGACTAAAAAGTATTTTTGTTTTAGTTTGGTTCGTGTTTTGCTTTTTGTCTAACGTGATGTTTCCAATTTAATCTACCGTCGAGATGCATGCCGAGGTACTTAGCTGATTCTGCTTGAGGAATCGGATACTCATTGAGTGATATAATTAAGTTTTTATTATTTAGCCGCAATGCAAAACTAACATGGACAGATTTGGAGCTATTAAGTTGAATTTTCCAATCTTTCATCCATTTGTAGATTTTATTGACTGCCACTTGTACATTTTCTACTGCCCTAGGCAGACAGATACCTCATACTTAATATATATTCTATGGCGTTCGTTGATATACCGCTTTCTACTTTTCCTTGTGTCCCATATGAGGATTAAAAACTCACCAACAAATAAAAAATTAAAATTCTATAAACTATTTTATAATTGCTGGTATTAGCTAAAACATTCATTTTAACTCTTGATGCGCAAATTAATGTGTTTATTAACTACAACATTTGATTACAGCTTCATTACGACATTCATTTACTAATGAAACCTGAAATGGATTAGAAATTTTTAGCAGCAAAATTTGTAGAAAAATTGTAATAAAATTTACAATTACCTCTAATATACCACAATGATATGTTATGTCTCCTGAACCTTATCAATTACTACCAGTTTATAAGCAAGAACAATTTTTCTTAGCTGTTAACAAATTAATTGTAAAACCCGTAAATTTTAAAATTAAAAATGGATTTATTGATGTTTATATTATGAATCTGAAAAGGCTGCTAAAAATCTAAATATGTTGTAAACGAGGCACAGACGATTCTTGTTATTCTGGAATTTTGTTAATCTATGTTATCACGAAATTTCTGCAAATGTCCTATTTTTCTTTCACAGCTGAATATACCTTCCGGTAAAACTAACACATTAATTTGTTGTCCCTACAAATAACATAAAATGTAAATTTATATGATCATACTTTTCTTAATTGTTAAATCAGAACTACCATAACTAACTTTTAAGAGTTCCAACAATACGGGAATAACCACAAGTTATACAAAATCTTAAAAAACACGGCTCAAAATTAAATAAAATCAGTTAGTAATTTTTTAACTCACTCAGTTTCCGTGTTAATATCATTTCAAATACAAAATGTAAGGAGTTTTCTTCCGATTTAATATTGGTCTGCCGGAATTTTGCGTTACAACGCAACCAAATTTATACCACAACGTAAAATTACAAGCCTGTAGTAGATTTGAGTACAACAGAAACGGCAAATAATCAACTGTATCTACTATCTACATCTACTCCATCTACTGTATCAGAATAGGAGTTGAGAGCGGATAGCGGGTCGGCCAAATCCAATGAAAATAGAGCCTAAATATTTGTTTAAAACAGGTCAATTGAAAGGTCCCCGGCCTGACACATAGATGGCCCTAATAGAATTCAATCCATATATTATAGTTAGGCCTAATCCTCAAAAGATGCGTGTATAAATTTGACAGCATAGCATTTTGAATTAAGCAATTTTTGTTATTGTAAAAAAATGGTTAAAAAGAAATTTTTTGTATTGATAAAGTATTGATTTTTGAAGGGAAAAAAATAACGTTGAAGCAAAAACTTGGCTTGATGCCGAGTTTCCAGACACTGCCCCAGGAAAATCAACGATGAGGGATTGGTATGTTAAGTTTAGACATGGTGAAATGAGCACCGAATATGGTGCACACAGTGGACGATCAAAAGAGGTTGTTACCGACGAAAACATTAAAAAGATCCACAAAATGATTTTGAATTACCGTAAATTGAAACTCAATGAAACAGCAGACTCTCTAAAGATATCAACTGAACGTGTACATCATATCTTTCACGAATATTTGAGTATGAGAAAGCTTTATGCAAAGTGAGTGCAGCACGAGCTCACTTTTGACCAAAAACAACGATGAGTTGATGATTCGGAGCACTGATTGTAGATGATCAAGCGTAATAAACCCAAGTTTTTGTGCCGATATGTGACAAAGTATGAAACATGGTTCTATCATTTCATTTTGAAGTCCAATCGACAGTCATCCGGGTGAACTGCACACGATGAACCCACTCCAAAGCGTGGGAAAACGCAACAGTCGGCTGGCAAGGTTATGGCGTCTGTATTTTGGGATGCGCATGGAATAATTTTCATTGACTACCTTTAAATTGGAAGGACTATCAACAGCGACTATTTCATAGCGTTATGGGGCCGACTGAAGGACGATATCGCCGAAAAACGGCCGCAAAAGTAAGTGCTGCTTCACCAAGACAATGCACCGTGTAACAAGTTAGTGAAAACGATGGCAAAAATCCATGGATTGCTTCCTTATCTACGGTATTCTCCAGATATGGTCCCCAGCGACTATTTCCTGTTCTCATATCTCAAAAGAATGCTCACTGGGAAGAAATTTTCGTCGAAGCAAAGGACAAATCGTACTACAAAAATGGTATATACTATACTACGAGTTGAAGGGTCGCTATAAACAGTGTATCAGCCTTGAAGGGAATTATGTTGAATAAAAAAACTGATTTTTCCAAAACATGTGTTTTACTATGGTAGGCCGGGGACTTTTCAATCGTGTCAAGGTGTCACCGATCTGATAGCTACTCCTGGTTGCTTGCTTTGGACGCATTTCGTTTTATTGGAAGTTAATTTTTTATAAGATATGTAATACAAAAATGTTAGGCCTAAAATTCTTCCTCCATATAAGCTTTAACCGTGCCAAATTTCCCTCAAAAAGAGACGCAAAATTTTCGCTAAGTCTATTAATATATCGAAGAAGAAGATAAATATTTATTACTAACTGCACTAATTATTGAACCATTATGGGTAATAAATATATTGAATAAAAAAAATAATTTGGTATTTTTTATTAATTTCATCCATTACTGATTTTCTAAAACTGAGGTTTATTTTAGGATAGATAAGAATGAGAGGACTATATTGTTCCCAGAGACATTAATATAAAAATAGCACTCCCACGGATTCCAGGATCGTTTTAAACCATAAATCCTTAACGGGATATAATCTAAAAGAATAATGGCCGTATCTACGATGTGTCAATGTTTTCGCTTATTGTCCAATGTCCATTATGATAAACGGTCCGAGTAGCTACAGTTACTCGACTATGCGGTCAGCCAATAAACGGAGAGAGAGTCGGTTTTGTTAGAGGCAGTTTCCTCGTTCCCGACCGGATATGATATATTCTTTCGGGACCTGGGATGCTTTTATCCCACCCGGACAGGTCACGTAGATTTCCTCGAGCGATATAGCTAAAGTAATATAAGTTATCTTTAAGATACTTTGAAGGAGTTAGACAACATGTCTTAACGAAACATATAGTCTATTCAAATTTCTTTTAGTAATGCGTCGTGGATATTTGTGATGTCGAAACATTGCAATGTTGCCGCATCTAGTCTGAGTTTTAATTCACTTTGGCTTTGATATCCAAAAAATTCTAATCCAAATAAAATAATTGAACAAATAAAATGTTAGCAAATATATTTTATTTTAGGTATAATAGTTTAGATTAGTTATAGTTATTTTAGTATAATAGGTTAGATTTGTTTCGTTTAAATTGAACTCTTTTCCACACCATCCATGAGGTAGAGTTTCTAGGCGCGTTTTTTATGCAGTGGTATCACTCTGGAGGCTTAATCCACCAAATTAACAATTGTATATCTGAGAAACGTATTTTACTTTCATTCGAGAGAATATTTACCTTGTTACGTTTAGTTCTTGTTTCCTTTGCTGATGTGTTTACTTGTCAAGTCATCTTGGTATCACTGTATATTTTATTTCTTCTGCTACTATCTGTGTAAACCAATTCCTAACATTTCGTGCTTAAATTTTATATTGCTTTATGACGGGAAAAGATACCGTTCAAGGGAAGTAATGGCTTGAAAGATGTTATAAGAACACTGCTTTGTCAGAAACAACAACAAAACGTTGGTTTGCTGACTTCAAACGTGGTCATTTATATATTGATGATGAAGAACGCAGTGGACGTTCAAACGAGGTGGCCACATTAGAAAACATTTAAAAAAATCTACAAAACCGTTTTGAATGATCGAAAAGTGAAGTTGCTTATGTTAGTCAACATCGTAAAGATATCAAAAGCAAGTGTTGGTGTTATATTGCGTGAGCATTTGACTATGGAAAAGCTCTGTTCAAAGTGGATGCGGAATTTGCTCACTTTTGATCAAAAACAAAAACTTGTTGATGGTTCTGAGCAGTGTTTCGTCATGTGTAAACCTAATAAACCTGAATTTTGCGTCTATATGTGACAATGGATGAAACATGGATCCATTACTTCACTCCAGAACCAAAGCGAATCAAAACACTGGCAAAACAACATGAATTGAAGTTCAAATTACAGATTTAGCTCTCAGCGACTATTGGCTATTAGCTGATCTCAAAATAATGATGACCGGTAAGAATTTCGTTCGAATAAAGAGGTTATCGCTGAAACTGAGGCCTATTTGAAAATTACACAACTGTTCGGCACTGGAATGATTGTGTGGCTCTTGATAGAGATTGCTTTGATGAATGAAGCCAACATAAATACATAAATAAATAACTTTATTTGCTCAAATTCGTCAGTCCTCGTATGTTTCGTGTTATCATATTCCGCACTTTTTTATATTTCCATTTTATGATGTTTTTTTCCTCTCTCCTTTTTGCTTTTATGAATTTAGTCCATATCCTCAAAAAAATAATGAAAAGTAAATTAAATATTTTCGTTTGCCGAATAGAAACAATTACTCCCAAAATGCAATAGTCATAATATATTTCCAAAATAATGATGGGCTATCAAGATCATTAGTTTCGTTAAAGGTACAAGTTTATCAGTAAGAAGAACAACGCAACCAAATATATATCCCACATTTTAAGCTATCAAGTTGATATTTTACTTAAATATTTGAATCGGGTGGCAAAGAACTTTCAGCCAGCTTAGCAGATGATGAATCACAGACCTTATCATGCAATGACAAAGATTAAAACAGGAAAAATGACTACCGCGGGAATGTCATTTCGAACCGTCTCAACAGAGTTTCATTGTTTGCCAGGCAGGAGTTTTCTGTTGTATATTATTACTGGAAATGGAAAGCTGATCTACTACAATACGTCAAAGCGCAGAAATCAAACCGAATGCGAGTGGTACTGTAGATACCTGCCGATGGCACTTAAAGAAAATGAAGGGGATATTGTTACAACAATGATCTGCAATAGTGAGTAATAAACACAAAGTTATCTTTGCGTTATCTCTTGCATGAAAGGCTCGATCACACGTTGGAAGAATTGTAATACACTCTTGCAGGTCGAATGCAAAGTTAAGACATATTAACGTGTTTCCAATCATATGTCATATGTTAGAACAATGTTGGTGATGATTTAGCTTTTTTAGAAATATTTAACAAATATTTGAATTAAATAAAAGTTTATTGCAGCATAAATATATAAGATACGGTTATTTACCGAGCAATACTTTCGGTCTTTCTTTTGTCAACTTTCCATTAAAATATTATACAAAATAGCTAATTTCGTTGATACAGCGTTCAGTTTCTTCCTTCAATACATGGGTCGATGTGGGCTTATTAGCATAAATCCCTAAAATAACCACTATTAAAAAATCAGCTGATGTTATTATATAATCTAGGACATACATTCTGATCAACGAAACATGGAACTCCAGAAAATGTTTGGCAATTTCATGATGAAAATTGAAAAACTTTTTTTTTGAAATTTGTGTTTTGAGTACAGGAGGCTAAATCGATATTTTTTTCTTCGTAAATTGTCCAGTTACAGTTAAAGTGAAATGAGTATTGCGATCATATTTTATACGAAAGTTGGAAACTGTAGATACTAAATTTACAATATTCTTTAAATAATCTTTAACAGTTCAAATTCGTTATTCTCTAGTTTAATTATTCCCTCCTCTTATATTTGCATTATTTCACTAATTTGATTATATTTTATCCATAAAACTAATTAATTTAAAAAACCATCCTACAAAATTTAGTCAATTATATCATATATATTATTTTAATATCCCGGTATTATGTATATATATTCAATTATGTCTATATTAGGGTGACTGAAAAGTGCTATTTTTTATTAATTATTCCAATAATCCATCTGTGAAAATAAAAGCTGGTCCGTATTCATAACGTAACATAGAGATAGTGTGAATATTACAGACCTTTTATAATATAATGCGAAAGGATATTACCGAATTTAATACGAACGTTCGTATAATAGGACTCCGGAACATGTGTTGTTGTAATATACAACATATCAGTTCCAAACGGTAGGGCGCAATGTATTTGTGATTTAAATGGATTGTTCGCCAGGTATCATCAATAATAGTATGAAATATTTTGTGTTTCATTCGTAACTGTTTGTAGTATTGATTTAGAAAATTAGTAACTGAATAGATTAGGTTAATTAACAGAAACAAGAACATTATGGAACGTATTTCATTTCGAATAAAACTAATGTTTCAAAACACATTTTTATTTCAAAGTTGTCCATGAATGTTATCGTATTATAAAATATGATGGATTCAATGTTTTCAAAAATCACTGGCTGCTTAAATGGGACTTTTCTGAGAAACACCCGTTAAATCAAAGTTGGAAAGCTGAAAGCGTTTGGTTGCCTGGGGAGCAAGCACTCATGCAGTATTAAATATATGATAATTACAGTATTATCCGAAAATTTTTTTATCAACCATTAAGTCACCATATGTCATGAATAAATACCACAGTAATGGGCCTTAAAATTGATTGAGAACAATTAACGAAATATACTATTGAAAGCATTAAACCAAAGGCATATGGTATATCATCGTTGAGCTAGTTGATCTCAAAAAGTTGAATTAAGTTATTTTATGCAATGCTGTTCAGGTACTCACAGGTTCAGGACTTCAGTAGGCCAACCTGATTTGGCGGACTCTTTTTAATATGTTGATAAAACATGTACAAATGATATAAGCCTAATCATGGCAACACACATGAGGATCTCAGGTACTAACGCATCTGCAAGAAGTTACTATTTGGCTCCAGATTTCAGTATGGTGGCATTATTGGGATGTAGTTTTTCAGATCATCAATGGCAAGCGCTATAGAATTATGATAAGAAGGAAGCGGAACTAATACGACGCTGGATGTCCTAGGAAATCGGTGTAATGCCGATTCGAGATTCGTTCATATTAGAATTGTCAATTGTCCATAAGTTGCCAATTATCTTCCTCATATAATATAAAAGTATTTAAAGCAAATTAAAGGTGTCCTTCGCATATCAATTTCATCAAGTCAAGAAGAAAATATTTGGCAAATTTTCCGCAATTACTAAAGTGTTCTGTAATATACTTTAGAACAAGTCGCAAAAGCTTCACTCTTAGGTCACCAAAAGTGGATTGAAACTTCTTAATATACGTGGATGTGAACAATTTGAATTAGAGCATCGAACTTGGAAATTTTTAAGTCCAGGAAATATCATTTACCCTGGACTAATTGAATAGGAGCTTAAATTTCAGGATGTACAATCACCAAACATAGGCCGAAGAACATTTCTATGGAATTTCAAATGTATAGAACCATTCTGTACACAATATACCATAGAATATTGGATAAAAATAGAATAGCTCAGAAGATCAAGAGCAGCAACATGATTGGCGAAGTTATCACTAAGTCATATAGTCAACTAAGTCATGAAATATAAAAGCGTTTAAAAGAGAAAAACTATTAATTTATTTAAAAATACTGTTTACTATTTTAAGGAAAGATGGCTTGATGAATGGCGATACAAAATGATATTGATGATTTAAATATCTTATATATAAAAATGAATCGCAAAATATGTTCCTAAGCGCATAACTCAACAACGCCTGGACCAATTTGGCCAAATCTTTTTTTAAAATGTTCGTTGAAGTTCAGGGATGGTTTTTACGGCGAGAAAAATTAGAATTATTGCTGGAAAAACCCTAAAAATAGCCCTTTTTTTTGAATTTGTTTCGTGTATCAGTTGACAATTCATCTGTCATCTGTCAAAAGTCATCTGTAACAGACAACTTTTTTTTTTTAAATTTGATATGACTTGAACTCAAATCCTTTTAATCCGTACGAATTGTTTTATTTATTTAAAATTTTTTATTTGTTTAAAATTTAATTCAAATTTTAAATAAATAAAACAATTTGTACGGCTTAAAAGGATTTGAGTTCAAGTCATATCAAATTTAAAAAAAAAAGTTGTCTGTTACAGATGACTTTTGACAGATGACAGATGAATTGTCAAGTGATACACGAAACAAATTCGTATATCGTGTTTTGTGCAGAGTGTTTAGTTAGTTAGTGTTTGTTTAGTTCGTGATTAGTGAAAAAATAATTTATATTTGATTCGCGTGAAGCGCGAGCGCGACATTCAACTAATAATCGCGCAAGTTTGAATCCAGCTGCTTTCAGTTACGATGTGTCAATTGACTACAGTAACTACCAATGTGTTGTTATTGGTTCTATGAACTTGGTTTGCTCACACTGTAAGGCATTAAAATACAAAAACGAAGCCAATGGATTGTGTTGCGCAAATGGTAAAGTGAAATTGATACAATTGGATCCACCACCAGAACCATTGTACTCATTGGTTTCAGGAATAGGAACAGATTCTATACACTTTTTGACACATATTCAACAATATAACAATTGCTTTCAAATGACTTCATTTGGGGCAACAAATGCAGTTCGGGAAAATTTTATGCCAACTTTCAAGGTATGTATTATAGCAGTTACTCATAATTATTTTAGCGAACAAAATTTTCTGTCACCAAAGTTAAGATGTGTTACTAATCTTCAATTTCTTAATCATTACGAAATATATCACTTAGTCATCATATTATATGGTGATTCAGTTTCAGTGACACTTTTATTATATTTTATATTTGATAGATATTAGTTAAAACTAAATATATACTTTTTAAGATCAAATATTATTTAAGTTTGATCATTGACAATCCATTAATTTATACCACACCATAATATTTTTTTTATTTACAGATACAAGGGCAAATATATCACAGAGCAGGTTCACTGTTACCAGTGTCAGATAGCGACAACAAATTCCTGCAAATTTATTTTATGGGCAATTCACCACAAGAAATTGATCTGCGTTGTGCACATAACAATTTAGTAAAAAGGTCTATTGTAGAACAATTACAAACTTTATTTCATCAACACAATCAATTGATTATATTGTTTAAAACTGCCCTGGATCTGATGCCATCCGATAATCACAAAATTGTAATCAGAGCTGATAAAACACCTGCAGGTCAACATGCAAGACGTTTTAATGCACCAACTATTGATGAAGTTGCTATCGTTGTAGTTGGAGAAAACTTGGAATCCCGTGATATTGTTTTACATCGTCGGAATTTTCAATTACAACCTATAAAGGAAACACACCGCTCATATGATGCACTGCAATATCCCATTATATTTTGGCAAGGTGAAGATGGCTACGATTTATCAATAAAAATGATAAATCCCATTACAGGTAACTAAAATATTAGTTTAGCTATGGCGATAATATCTCAGTCACTATATTATGTATTTTAATTTTATATTTGAATGTTATTAAAACAAAATCTGTTTACAGGTTCTGAAACCAACAAAAAAGTCAGTTCAATGAACTATTATTCATACCGCCTAATGATTCGGGAAAATGCAGATAATCGCATATTGAAATGTCGGCGATTATATCACAAATATGTTGATGACATGTATGTTAAAATTGAAACGGAGAGATTAACATTCATCAGGTTGAATCAAACCAAACTCCGATCTGAAGAGTATATTCACCTTCGAGATGCGATTAATACTGATGGAAATGCACAGAATGTCGGTCGGATGACTATTCTTCCAGCAACATACATCGGAAGCCCTCGGCATATGCACGAATATGCTCAAGATGCCATGTCGTATGTTCGTCATTATGGTACAGCAGATTTGTTCATCACATTTACATGCAATCCGCAATGGATAGAAATTAAGCAGGAGTTATTACCTGGGAAATCATCCATTGATCTTCATGATATTACAGCCAGAGTCTTTAGACAAAAGTTGAAATCTTTAATGAATTTCATCGTAAAACATAATGTGTTTGGTGAGACACGCTGCTGGATGTATTCTGTGGTGTGGCAAAAACGAGGATTGCCACATGCACACATTTTGATTTGGTTGGTTGAAAAGATAAGGCCAAATGAAGTTGATGCAGTGATATCAGCTGAAATCCCTAATGTACAAGTAGATCCTGGATTGCATGAGGTAGTTATCAAAAACATGATACATCTTCCCTGTGGAACTCTTAATCAAAATTCACCGTGTATGATGGATGGTAAATGTTCAAAACGATATCCACGGACATTAATATCGGAAACAATTACTGGTAATGACGGTTATCCATTGTATCGTCGCAGATCGACAGCAGACAATGGAAAATCAACAATTGTCAAATTAAATCAACAAGATATTGAAATAGATAATCGTTGGATTGTTCCATATTCACCCATTTTATCAAAGACATTCAAAGCACACATCAACGTTGAATCTTGCCATTCAGTGAAATCGATTAAATACATTTGCAAATATGTAAGCAAAGGGAGTGATATGGCTGTGATTGAAATTGGTGCAGAGAATTCTAATGATGAAGTTACCCAATACCAAATGGGCCGCTATGTCAGTAGTAATGAAGCAGTTTGGCGAATATTTTCTTTTCCTATTCATGAGAGACACCCTTCTGTTGTTCACTTAGCTGTGCATTTAGAAAATGGACAAAGAGTGTATTTTACAGCACAGAACGCAGTACAAAGAGCTGCTCAGCCACCATCTACTACATTAACCAGTTTTTTTGAGACATGCCAAAACGATGATTTCGCACAAACATTGCTATATTCTGAAATGCCAAAATATTATACCTGGAATCAATCCTCAAGGAGATTTATACGACGGAAACAAGGAAAACCAGTTCCAGGATATACAGATGTATATTCCACCGATGCGATTGGCCGGATTTATTCAGTACATCCAAGCAATGATGAATGTTTTTATTTACGACTGCTATTAGTCAATGTACGTGGCCCAACATCATTCCAACAGTTACGAACTGTTGATGGTGAATTGTGTGGATCCTACAGAGAAGCCTGTCAACGTTTGCAATTGCTTGAAAATGACGCTCATTGGGATCAAACTCTCAATGATGCTGTAATATCATCACACACTCATCAAATACGAACATTGTTTTCTATAATCATATCTACATGCTTCCCATCAAACCCAATTGATTTGTGGATGAAGTACAAAGATTATATGTGTGATGATATTTTGTATCAAATACGGAATAGAATGGGAAATCCAAATATACAAATCAGTGAAGAAATGTACAATGAAGCATTGATTTCAATTGAGGACATGTGCTTGATAATGTCAAACAAACTATTAATTCAATTAGGCCTGACCGCGCCCAATCGTCCAATGCATGACGCTTTTAACCAAGAGTTGCATCGAGAAAGACTGTATGATCTCAACGCTTTGAAAGAATAAATTCAAACAAATCTTCCACTGTTAAATGAACAACAGAAGTATGTATTTGAAACTCTTATGAAAGTAACAAATGATGAAACTGGAGGGATTTATTTCTTAGATGCACCTGGTGGTACAGGAAAAACTTTTTTTATTTCATTAATATTAGCAACAATTCGCTCACAAAATAAAATTGCACTTGCACTCGCTTCGTCGGGAATCGCAGCAACTTTGCTTGAAGGTGGTCGAACAGCCCATTCAGCACTAAAATTGCCATTAAATATGCAAAGCAATGAAACTCCAACCTGCAACGTTTCGAAGAACTCTGCAATGGCAAAGGTTTTGCAGCAATGTAAATTGATTGTTTGGGATGAATGCACGATGGCACATAAAAAATCTTTGGAGGCTTTAGACAGAACCTTAAAAGATCTACGTAGCAATAATAACCGATTTGGTGGTGCAATGATTTTATTAGCAGGAGATTTTCGTCAAACATTGCCAGTGATTCCACGATCAACGCCAGCTGATGAACTCAATGCATGTCTAAAGTCCTCCAATTTGTGGAAACATGTTAAAGTACTTCATTTAAGCAAGAATATGCGTGTCGAGTTGCAAAATGACCAATCTGGAAACATATTCTCTAAACAACTCATTGACATTGGTAATGGCAAATTTCCTATAGACATGTTGACGGCTTGCTTTTGCTATGACTATAAACAAGTCCCAGGGGCAATCATTAAGTGTTTGTGGTATTAATCTAGAAAACCCATGTTTCTCACATGGTCAATTGTATGTTGCCTGTTCCCGTGTTGGAAAACCATCAGATTTGTTTATCTATGCGCCAGGTAATCAAACAAAAAACATCGTATACCACAAAGCAATATAATGATAATAATAATAATAATTATGATTCACATGATTAACAATAAAGCGACTACTTACTTTTCAATCCTTATATATGTTTTATTTAATTATTTTTTATTCACAACGCCCTATCACCAGGGTGATGGTTCTGTTCAGGAGAATTTTTTAAAATACGTAGGCACAAAAACTGCCACATTACAAATCTTTTTGACAGGACGAAGTCTGTCGGGTCAGCTAGTATTCGAATATAAATCAAACCGCTTATATCTAGACGCCTTACACATCATCAACCATTTAGTCTTAACAAAAGAGAAGTCTTAACCCTGCGCCTTCTTGGAATACCCAATTTTCGTAGTCAAGCCCGTTAAAGTCTCATGATATAACAAATGCCTTCTAAAAATACAACCAAACAAATGTACGTGATTATCCTTCATCCGCAAATTAGCCTTTACCCCTGAATTGCCATCTTTCGTCCAAATTCTAATAGACTATGTTAGTGCACAAAAAGTTCAGTCCGCCTTTAGTGGTTTTACACTGTGAACTGTGTTTTACATTCCACTGACTAGGGATGTTTTTCAAGACTTGAATGTTCCTAATTAAATCTACCTTGGATGACCAACTACTTGAGTTTTAACAGCAATACTTTAAATTTAATTGCTGTTAATTAAAATAGTGCAAAAAATAGTGGCTTCATGATCTCCCAGAAATTTTTCAAACTACACTAGTTATGAAATATAAAAGAGTTTAAAACAGAAAAACTATTGTTTCAAAATACTATTTTAGTTTAAGGAAAGAAAAGGCGACTTTTTGAACGGCGATAAAAAGAGAACATTTCAAATAAAAAATTGAGGATTTAATAAAAATTTAATGAATATAAAGATTACTGTAACACAAAAATCGCAGATTAAGCGAAAAATATTACAATTATTACTTATTACAAAGATATTATATATCGTCAATATGTAATATCGGAATTATCCAATTTATGTCGTAATATGAAATTTTTAATATAACTTACCGAAGTAGAGTATATTTTTAACAAACATGAATAGTTAGTAATTTGTAACGATCTTGAGGCATGTCGAATTTTATATCTTACGGCCTACAAAATACCCAGAAATATTAAACCAGGCGTTGAATATGTGCGAGGTATAAGCAACCACGACCAGTACACGATAACGAAGATCAGACAACGTCGAGACGTTGATGTCTGATATCATTGAAGGGTACTTTAAATCATTCTGTCACTAGCCATCGACAGTTCAGCTGTGCCATCATCGACTGCCTCAGCGCCTCTTCGGGTAACACGGTCTGGGTGGGGCAAAAGACCCACTACCATTTGGATTGCCTATAAATTTGCTCAAAGAAAAGATAAGTAAGTATGATTTTCATAAAAAGTTTATTTGGTCTTTATATTCTTTTTCTTATGATTGAAAAATTATTTCGATTAAATGGTTACTGCAAGTCGCTATACAACTTTCGGCTCTTTTTAAAACATTTTTTATTACATCTTGCAACATCTGAGGCTGAATTTCTTCAATTTTGTGACGGATATTACCTTTAAGATGTCAAATTGTTTGGAAATTATCCATATAAACTTTTAAATTAAAAAAACCGATAAGAAAGGTCTTGTGCTCTCTGCTGTGAAAATCTGGCTGACCATGCTAAATCGCCACTTCAACAATAATAGAATTGTTGAACGAGCTGTGTGAGCTATGACCCCATCTTGCTGAAACCACATGTCCTCTAGTCCTTGCTCTTCCGTTTCAGGTACAAGAGAATTTCGAATCATGTCTTGGTACCGTTCAGCAGTAACAACTACAACACCCTGGTCATTTGCAAAAAAATAGGGACCAATGAGGCTTCTAGCATGAATACCACACCTTATAGTTGATTCTGTGTTCCCCAAAAGCGACTATTTTGTTTGTTGACGTGGCCACTGGAAAGAAAATGGGCTTCATCTTTATCAACTTAGATGAAATATTTTTCAATTTCACCGGACAGCCTTAGGATTGCATTACTCTACTCAACTCATTAATTGGGATCTCTCCGATAACAATTTTTGGACCAATTTAAATTAGTACGGAAACGTTTTCCAAATCAGTTTTCAACATACGCCTTAAAATGTGTGCAGAAATGTGTAACCGGGAACCACGTCTCCGAATTGATGTTTATGGAGACTCTACAACACTATCGCGCACCAGAGCTACATTTTCAGCGTTACGAGACATCGGTTGTCTTCCAGAACGAGGCCCGTCTGCTGTCGTACCGTACTGTCGAAAATTCGCATGTAAACGATAAATTGTGGTTTTGCGAGGCACTGGACGATTAGGATACTTTTGACGCAATTTCCGCTGAGTGGCAAAAATGGAACAATTATTTTCAATAAATATTGTCACTATTTCTGCCCGTTCTTGTGACGTATATCTATCTACATAATACAATGGTTAAAGCGAAATTGAGCAAAACGTTACAAAATCAAGATGGTGCGCAATTAAAATGGTAGCGGGACTTTTGCCCATCTGTTATTTGTATTTCATCGCATTTTTTATAACGTCGATAAATATCGGTCACATCATATAACTAGCAATGTTTTATTTCATCCTACCTTCGAGCCATTATTATCATAAAATGTAAACCAGGTTTTATATTTTTAATCTAATTAGATTCGTTTCTCTAACAAACATCATCTCTATTATTTGACCATAGAAAATAAATAAAACGTCCACAAAGAAAAACTTACTGTTCGTGTATTGCAATAACTGTAATTTCAACGCTTTGATCTCCGCAGTGAGCCTTTCAACTTCAACTCGATTTTCTTCTTCTCTTTGTTGTAGCAGCTGCTGCAGAGAAGCACTATTGTCAGAGGAGACCCCAGCTGGAAACGCCTGCTGCGGCGTTTTTGGAGAAATTTCTTTGTTCGATGGCAACAGCTGAATACCTGAAATGAGAAAGAAACATTTTACTTTGCCGGGAAATATTTTAATAACTTAAGATTCTTGTTTTCATATAATTTACATCGTTAACTATATTAATTCCTGGGCAAAAATACGATTTCCTTTGTTTTTCCGATGATTTTAGAAAATGTATTCATTAGTTTGTTTCTGATTGCTGGAAGCTATAAAATATCGTCCCAACTATGTTCTTTATAATATAAGAAATATAATAGCCTAATTAGCAATTAATTGCAATTAAAACTTACTTGTAGTTTCAATGCGCCATAAAATGAACAGATTTTTTAAAATATAAACGTTTTTAGCCATTAAAGGATTACCAATCTCTCAATAAACATTTATTCGAAAAAAAATTGCTCAAACAAATGTTTTTCATTATTTTCTAGAATTGTTTCAGTCCATCTATTTGATAGCACGTAATAATATTGATTTATCGTAATATATATTAATTCTGGGGATTTTTTTAATGCAAATGAGCAGAACACCAAAGACTGGTAAGTACACCGAGCAGTTGATATCGCAATAATGCCGCATCATCTCTGAATTTTAGTTTAGTTTGGCTTTGACACACAACAAAATTCAAATATAAGTAAAATAATTGATCAAAAATATATCAAACATATTTAGCTTATTTTAACATTATAGTACATATAATACATATATTATCGAAGGATTTAAAACTTCAATTAAGAACACAGGTATATTAGTCTGTAGGTTAGAGCTGTTTTATTATTGTTTGCATTGTACTGGTTTCCACACCACCCATGAGGTAGAGTATAGTAGTATCCCCTTGGAGGCCTAATCCACCTAATTAACGATTAAATAACAAAATAATATATATTAATTCCATTCGAGAGCATATTTACCATTTTGCGTTTAGTTCTTGTTTCCTTCTATGGTGTGTTTACTTGTTAAGTTATCTTGGTTTCACTGTCTTTTTTATTTCTTCTGCTAGTACGTTATACATTCTAATCTAATGCTCACGTTTAATTCTGAACAATTAAAATCATGATTGCGCACACAAATCTTTCACGCTTTACAATACCACCTTCTATAGTTATATTCTATCAATTATGTGCATACCTTTATTTGTCTACTCTCATCACTCTGTCTCAGAAATTTCCAGCATTATCACATATACTAAAAGTTTCCTTTGGTCACTTTCACTTTCCGAGTCACTATCCATTTCAATCACTAAACTATTAAATTCTAATCTGTCTGAAACATGTTCATGATTCCACCATTTTTCAATTACTTCTTCTGTATATTTTATCGAGTTATTCGAAACCGAAGGTGTTATGGCTTCCTTCGACATATCCAAACAGTTCTTGATGGAATATCCTTCCCGACCAGCATATCTATTATAATAAGTCTTGGATACCCCCATATCAACTCGACTGGATTGAATATACTGTGATAGAAAGCAAGTCGTAATACAATGCGACCATATTGTTCAGCCATCTGATCCGCTGTAGATCTTTATTCGGGCTCATTTCTAAAAAATATTAAATTGCAATATATTTACTTAGTAACAATTTGAAATAGTTCATTCTTTAACATGGTTTTTTCAAAATTTATTTTATGTACTTTAAGCCATTGCTTAATTACAGCCTTTGGTGATGCACTTGTCGGGAACTTCTCCACTAGTGTACTGAGATATGGTGAATTTTCCATAACAATAATTGCTGGTTCCTCCAAGTTCTTTAAAAGTTGATTTTCAAACCACTGCGAAAACAAGTTATGGTTGCAAAAACAGTCCCCCTTGGACTGAGAGGAAAACACAAATTCTGCAGCAGGAATAAAACTATTTCATTCATATTCCTGTTTCCAGCAAGAAGTAGTTCTTCATGACATGCAATCATCATGTCTGCAATGAATTATTAGTAAATATTAGGACTAACAAATCGATAGATATTCCCACGTTTACCTTTTTCCATCAACTTTTGTTGCCTTTGCTCTATATATATTATCATCTTGCCATCAGAGACGATCCAATATGCTAGTCTGAAACATCCACGTCTCATCTAAATATACAGGTTTATATAATATTTCTTAATAGATTTTGTTGTATGTTTTTAAAAATTGTATTCTGTTAAAGAAATATCTAGAAATTCCATTGTACATAACCGAAATCCTATATTGCCCAATAGTTCATCTTTTTATGGATATTTTCAAGATTAACTAATTACTACTTAACTACTTAATAAACGACTTACTGTTATTATACATAATTGAACTGTGATACAGCTAATATCAAGCTGATCTTGATTCATTACCCGTTTCGCATAAAGATGGTTTCTTTTTGGTGTATTTAAGGTTATATTGTTTTATATGTTTTGAGATATTTCAGAGGCCGCACCCGTACTAATATTCACTGCAGCTGCAACTCGCTAAAAATATTTTCAACAAAAACTTCGGCGATTTGAAATTCATTAAAACAAAGCCTTAAAACAACGTTTGTCGGTTTATTTTCCCTAATTATAATATTTTGAATAATTTTTCGTACGTTTAACAACCGGACGATGCTTTCAGGCTAGTTCGGTTTCACGTTCGAACTTATCAGACAGCATCATGTCTCTTCTTAATATAGCAGCATAAAGAGAAGGAAAATATTATCTGATTCTGAACAAATTGTAGCAGGCAATACATTAAACATTTTGATGACGTATATACAAAAAAAACTTTGAATAGGCTATAGCATATATTTCATGCATATTAAAATTTCTGTTGTCTTATATGAGCACTGTATTTTGAGTATGAGAACAAACAGTAAAAATGAGTTGAGATAAAGAAAATATCGAATTGTTTGTTGCTAGCCTGTTATGCAATTTAATGGTATTTTCCTTTTATTTTCCATCTTTTCAATTCAAGTAAGCTAGTTTGATACCACGCCTGAACTGACAAGAAATAAAGAAAGGGAATTGAAACCAAAAGAAATATGTATTTACCTGTTAAATAAGTTTAGTGCTTACAAAGATAATCATCGCATATTTCCTGAATAATAGATAGTCCTTAAGATTATAATTTTCATTAATGATACAACAATCTTCCCAGTAGAAACAATTTAAACCCATCTACAACTTTGGAAGCAGCTGCTGATGGTAATTATTCTCGAATTTAGATATTTACTAGAATTTAGATTTTCTTGAACAGATTAGATATTACTTTTGAAGCTTAGTTATTTTTCCAATAGATTTTTATTTCAAATAAATATCATCAATCATTATTCGGTCGAGAATAATCATCATATGATATCAAAATTGTCACATGTCAACTACTGGAAGTAATCTCGAAAATAAGCGTATAATAAACAGAGCAGAGAGTTTTTTCCGAATTCTGAAAGTTTTTAACTTCATTAAGAATAATGGGGAAACAATCATATCAAGTGCCTATGATAGTCGGTCCAGCTTTCTTTTTGCAATCTTTGCATTTTCTATTTTCTTTTCTTCTAAGACTGTCGTCCATGTTGACCATAACCTCATTTCCTTTTGTCTCTTTCTTGTTTGCATTTATTAGAAAAATAAAGTAAAATGAAAGTCAAATCAAATAATAATTAAAGTAAAAAATAAAAACCTAAAGATAATGGCAATATGGTTACAAACGCAGATGGGAAGACTGCCAAAGCTTATGTCTCTATACCGAACTCTTTTTCGAATTCATGTAAAAAGGTGTCATCCAGCGTTCTGGGTAAGCCCACAGGATTTGTTTACTTACGTAGGAAGTAAGCAAAACACCTTAATGCGATTTTTGTTAAATTTAATGTTTTCTAATGCAAAAAAATTTAAATTGTTAGATGCTTAAATGTACGTTTATATTTTTTATTTGTATTTGTACCAGTGAAAAATTTTTTACTTTAAAAAAGATAGGTACATTTTATAAGATTATAATATAGATTAGAAAGGCATTTTCATTTTGACAAATCGGTATGCTAAGAAGATTTTCCAGGTATCATCAATAATAATTTCGGAACTTCCAGAGTTCTCTTTGTACCTAATTTTCTTGAATATTTTAATGTTTAATATTTCCACAACATACATTATAATTTTTTTAAAATCTTATTTTCAATAAAATTGATATTCTTCACATTAATAACTTATATTGTGTATATTGTTTATAACCTACATGTTCATCAACTTTCCCCTAACTACATGTTTGGTATTAAGCATCAATTATATTATGTATTCGAAAAGACTTGTTTTTAAATACTACACAAAATCTTTAATATAACCAAATAATATTATTGAAGAAGAATATCAGCCCTACATATATATTCATAACGTAACGATATAAGCAAATATTATTAAAAAGTAATCTTGGACTGACCCTAATTTCAATTCACGTTGATTACCCCCCAACTGACGATTTCATCTAGACATAGAATTAAAGCACTCACTTTACTATTCTATTAATTTATTAATCAACTATTTACACTTAAGAAAATCAAGGCGGTAGTTTGTATAGGTCTTCTCTACTCTACCACTTGAACGTGGATGTTTTATACGATGCTCTATGTAACGTGGTGGGCATACAATCCACCCTAAAAGAATATTATCCTTTCTAAGAACCTTACCCCAACGGATTTACAAAGGTTTCCAGCAAACACGTATAATCTTGGAAGGTATTTTCTCTAGAATAACTAAGATTGCGGCATTGCGGTTTGGAATCCAGCATGGTCGTAAATTTATGTTTGTGATTGTTTAAAATTTGTGATTGTTCTAGGCAACAGTGTAAAATCCGACAAGAAAAATAATCTGAGTCACGCCAGTAGCCAGGCTGGGTAAGACCGAATGTCCTCTGGGATGATTTCTAAAGTTGCTCACTCGTCAGTCGATAGGCTTAATGTTGAGAACCGTTGTTCGGAGCCCACGTTAAACTTTAGGTCCAGTCCAGATAAACCCATAGTTAGTAAAAGGTAACTTTTAAAATATATACAAAAAATAAATAAAAAAAATTTAAATAATTTTCTGGAATTATAGCAACATAATAAAAAAGGCGTTTTCTGCTAAACAATTAAAACTTTGCTTATCACATCTACCCAAAAACAGTTCTTAACTTAATAATAAACGGAATACTCCTTTTAATAAATTATGAAAAAAAATTTTGCTAATTAATACAGGAAAATTGCAAATTAATTATCATTAATTAGCGGTCTTTGTCGACCACCTAATTAAGTCGAGCCCGTCCGCTCGAAGAAGCGTCTCTTTTGTTTTAATTAAATCAAAATTCGAAGTATTCATTTCTCGGCCATGGCTGCTACTAAATGGACATTTACCCTCACTCTTTCTCTCTCACTGTTTCCTTCTTCTTCGCCACGTTGGGGGAAGAAAGACCAACGCGAGAAACAAAAGAAAATCGGTAAATTAATTTAAAATCCCCCGCGGCGCTCTGGGATCGAATCGTCGTACGTGGAGGGTTGGGAAATGGTCCGGTGGGCCGGCGGGGGGTAACCGTGGCGGGCGTAGGGGATGTGTCGGTTTGGGAGTGCGGGAATTTGGAAAAGTTCGTCGGCCGCCCGAAGCAAGGGAGAAAAAGAGAGGGAGAATGAGGAATCGAAGCTAATTCGATTGAAATAGATCGAATGGGTTTCGACATGTTTTCTTTCCTCGATTTTTCTCGGCGTCAGTGTGTAGGCAATGCGGGATTGTTTTGATTTGCACGTGGAGGTTCCCTGTATGCGTTTGTTCTTTCAAAAATTGAATTCAAATTTTATCAATATATAATATGCATTTATAATGGTATCTTTTGCGGAATTTACTATCACTGTTTACATAACTTAATTATATTTTCTTAGCGTCTGATTCTCGTCATTAAGCCCCTCAATTGGCGAGTGACCAACTTATGAATTATCCCAAAATATATCCGGTTTAATTGACGTGATTTACCATCCAATAAAAGTCACAACTGTAGTGGTGGATTACAGTTTGCACATGCTCCAATGTATGGCAGGTTCAGTCATCCTAGCTGTCTCATTGAGAGACATGTTATACTTTTGTACACTAATTATACAACATTAACTTGTAGATCAAATGAACATTATAAACATTTATATCAAATAGTATGAAAATATAACCTACTAATGGATTATAACCAAGAGAGTGTAACTCCAGTGGTAAGTAGTGGGGCAATATTTCGCTTAGTCAAATCGTTGGTGGCGCTGACAATATGAATTTGATTGGTTAGTTTAAAATAGTTATGTAGAAACCTGTAAGTAAAACACTTTGATGTCACATTTATTGGGCAATAGTATTAAAATAAAAATCAAATATAATTTTTAGAATTAATTTTTTAAAATAACATCCTATACAAATATACAAATAACAGTTTATATATAACTATAACAGTTTTAAAAAGATTCCATTTTAACCATCGTCTACTTTGTCAAAAGCTTGTGCAAGATTACACCGATGGTAATCTACAAAATAAGGTTACATAATCATTAAAAGTTATTTGACTTAAGCGGCTTTAAATTAATCAACACATTTTCATATTATCTTCTAACTTCTCTCTAAATAATTTGAACATGTAAACCTAACATTTTATTTTAAACATCACGTTTTAACCATGACGAAACCACTATTAACTTTCCACAATTTGTTTCCTTTTAATAAATTACTCTTAATATTATATTTTAGGTACTCAAACTTCTTAAACTGTGGAATTTGAAAGCCTTGCTTCTTTTGATTTTTTACTCATCGAGAGAAGCTTCTCAAGTATATCTGATGCAGAATGATGTTCAAGCTATGATGATGTTGAGCATGTAAAAAATAGCTACTATCTGAGGTAATTACAAAGAATTTGTGAACACTATTATGGAATTTCTCTACTAGTCTGGATTCTCTATACATCTCTGGTAATGGTTCATAAAGCTAATGCATTATTATTTTAATAAAATAATATTGAAACCCATGATGCTGGAAATAAAACAGCAATTTTTTATTGTATATTTCACACCGTTAACTTAAATAGGTTAATTATTAGATTACATTGTGTTGTTAAGAAAGAAAACTTTTAGTCTTATTATTTTGACTATTAACGATGATCACTTAAATAGAAGGTTTTGTAACCATAATTAAAAAAACAAGAAAATTACTAAATCATTCTTACGTGGAAGCAATACAACTGCTGGACAGAGCACAGGATGTCAGGAGACTGAAACGAACAAAACCGTACGAACTTGTGTGAACATTTAGTGTGTATTTTTAGTGTAAACTATAGCTATAAGTTAATAATTAATAAATAATTATAATTTTATAATTGAGGAATACATACTGATGTATTTTCTCGTACTCATCTTGCTTGTTAATTAATCCAAGCACATAGGAAAAGTAGTAATAAATTAATTGTAATAATAATAATTAAGATTGTACTAAGCGTATCTAATAAAGATGTTATAAAAAAATTAAAAAACGCTGCTCAAACTTACTTTAATAAAACAACATTTCAATCTTCTATGAAAACCATCAATATATAATATTTCGTTTTTTATGGACAATTTTTATGCCTGATATTTTCAGCATATTGATAAGATTTCATCAAAACATATACTATCAGTTAATACTATTGGCTTATTCATTAAAAACACTGACCAATTTGCTTATAAATATTCTAATAGTTTTCGGCTAAGGGACTTTGAGAAACTTTAATCCACCTTTCGTGACCTTCCAACGAATACTCTAAAGTAACTGCTTCTCGAATTTTCTTTTCTTTATAATATATTCCACCTCTTGATTCTTGATAAGTAAGCTGATTTCAGTTAATTGAATGTATTCAAAATAGACGGCGTCATATTTGAAACGTGTATGGACCAAAATAAAAAAACATTTAATTTACAGTTATCACATCACGTCATCAGCCACCAAACCGATTTCTTATATAGAAATTCTTTAGTCTAAATTGCTTGCTACTTTTACTATGTTAACCAGCAATATTTCCCACGAAACTCACAGAGACTCTCCGCTGTTCTGACCTAATTGGGGTTATTACGAACCAACGTAGGAACAAATGATATAAAACAAAAATACATCAACAAACTAATTGTCTGTCCCTAAGGGTGAGTGGAGCCATTCTTACGTAAACATTGATATAAAAAATAAGACGAGAACGAAAAAATAAATAACGTCGGACGTTCCACGAACGTTACGTGACTTCAATTTATATAATTCCTGTTGAAGCTTCCAAGGGTAAAGAAAAAGCGGTGGGACGGGAAGCAGTCGATAATTTTTCTTCCTATTCCTTGGTTATAGTTCTGGAAAAATGTATAGAAAGCTCGCCGTTTATACGTGACTATCAATGAGTTTTATGTATTTCGTTATGTAACCTTGTTTGACTGACTCCAAATTATTTGCATTCTTTATATGTAGGCAGCAGAATAACTATTTCCAAGCTTTTGTCAGTTAAATTAATTCATTTATAAATTGTTATAACTGTACGTAATCTTGTTTTTAATTGTTTGCTTATAACTTAACGGATCATTATACCGAGTAATCTAAATATATTATGTGTTTTTACATTCGCAAAAAAAGCAAAAATGCAGCTTTTAGCGTTTTGAACGTCGTCATGTATAGATTATAAATTAGTGGAGTGTTGATATAATAGGGATGCAGACGGACCCAAAAATAATCAATAAAATAAAGTGAATAATATAAACAGAGAGGACTAAAATTATAAATGACGACACAAACACGATAAAGTAGAACCATCCAGACCACACACACTAGCACCCACACCGTAGTGGTGTCGTCAACAACACTTATCTCAGCATGGCCTAGACCCTATGAAGATAGTCGATTTCGCGCAGAAATTCAAGGGGTCAATCTGTATTTTCTTCTGATAGGCAAATCTTCAAGTTATTCTACCCATATATATAGCCCGAAGCAGGATGAGACCTGAAGTTCCCAAAACCCCAGAAAGCGATTCTGTCTAAAATGCTAGTCCACCCAGTCTACCTCTACGGAGAACAGGTGTGGTACAAGTATGTCTCTGAAAGGCAACTTGAACTATTCCAAGTGTTCCAATCCAAAAAAGCATCAGGTATCCCGTTTGTGAAGAATGCCACGAACATGCTCAGTGTAAGGTTCTCCGTAGGCGCCTTAGAACACGACAACAACTTGATTAAATCCCTACCCGTCCACAAACCTCGGTAGTAAACCAACTACGACTATCCCAGTCCTAACCCAGGGTCTCTGTCGCCCGCAAAATACCACTATCCCGAACTCGTAGCGAAATCAGCAAAAGACCATTTGGTTCTAGCTGATCATCATGAAAAAACAGAAAAAAGACCTAGGAGAGTTGCCTAGTAGGTGATAGACTAGAGTAAGTCCGTTTTGGTTCTAAACACTTTGTTATGGTTAAAAACCCGGAACTAACCACGCTGTACCGTGTTCTTGATGAAAGACAAAACGAATGGAATAAGGTCAGTGGGATAGAGATATTAGTGATGGATCCAGTCGGAAGTTATATTGTAGCCAATCAAATAGAGCGTACGTATGTTTGACAGTGAGACGGTGATCAGGGTAGGGTTGAATTTCTCTTCTAGGAAACATTCTAACGAATTTTGGGAAGCGGTAAGGATGAATCATTTTTGAAAGATTCTATTGCGATGTGGGATAAGTTCAGCTGTCAATATGGAACCCTATTCAGTGAGCTTTCTCATATATTTTACGCTAAAATAATAACTTACTATTTACATCTAAAACCAGTTATTATTTCTAGTTTTAAACTTGCCAAGATAAAAATTGTCTTAGCTTAGGCAACCTTAGCTTACTCCAACAAAATAAAATATTTGGTTCTTTTAGATTGTAGGGTAACAATTAAAGGTCATGTTGATAGAATTAACTTATCATTTCGATTCAACTAACTTTAAAAGTTAACTATGATTTCATCTCTGAGCCGAGCAGTATATTCCTGGCCATAAAATATTGCTGTGCATTCCGTGAGATAAGCAAAATTTAGTGTATGGGAATGTTCGTCTGGTCGGTCGGAATATGTGGCCGTCAATGCGATTGTTGAAGGAATTCGCACGGGAACTGAAACCACTGATTGAATAGAAACTTTTTAATTTGGATGTTAAATAATACATGTGGTCGATGAGATAATGGATAGAATATTAGGTTAGGTGAAGGAAGTACGGTAGCGCTGTGGAAGTGGTACTGTTACAGGCAGGTAGAGAAAACAAAAGAGAGCGAGATGGTTTTTTTTCTTATTCCAGAATGACCAATTAGAGCCAAATGGTCTTTTGCTGATGTCACTTTAGGTTTGAGATAGTGGAGTGTTTTGCGGGTGACAGAGAACCTGCGTTACGACCGGGATTGTCGTAGTTGGTTATCTATCGAGGTTTGTAGATGGGTAGGGATTTAATCAAGATGTTGTCGTGTTCTAAAGAGCGTAGGAGAACCTTACACTGAGCATGTTCGTGAAACTCTTCACGAACGGTATGCTTGATTCGAGACAACTGTTGGCGTTCCTCATAAACCATGGGGCATTGAGTAACGCGCGGATTTTTTTGGATTAGAACACTTTTTAGAATTAGTAGAGTCGCTTTCTGGGGAGTTTACTTTTTCTGTAGAGGAGTGGGAAGAGTAGATATATATACGCCAATGCCTTTGCAGATAGCGTGCTGGAGTTGGGCTGACCATTGGAACCTGAAGTCGAACTGGAGACCGAAGTATGATACCTTCTGGAGCCAGGATGGCCTAAGTTTTGCTCGGATTTATCTGCAGCTGCCACAATTTTTACTTGGATACTGCAGACTTGAATTCTGTCGCGAATAACGTCGGAATTGTAGCCGGTTGTGAAAAAACTGTGTTAATTGGATATAATACTGTGTGGAAATGTCTGTGGGGGAGAAATCAGCCATGTAGAGGTTGAACAGGACAGGGGCTAATTTAGCACCTTGCGGTACTCCTGCGGAGATTTGTTTTCGAGAAGAAACTGCATCACCGATTCTCACTTGAAACGGCTTACCGTCCAAGTATGAATCTAGCAGGGATATTAAGTAATTCGGTAGACCAAGTTTAGCTTTGAATGTTAAACCATCGTGGCAGACTTTGTTGAATGATTTGAAAACATCTTCAAAGATGGCTCCAGTTTTTCTTAATGTCTGGTGGATATTTTCTGCGACGCGAGAAGCTTTATGAAGGTTTGAGTGTTCACGAAAACCGAATTGTTCGTTCGGGATTATGTTGTGTGCATTGGTGAAACTATTTAAATCATTTACTATCGCTTTTTCGGCAAGTTTGGAGAGAGAAACACGTTGTGGTGATCTTTTATAGCCGGGAACCACATGGTACCAATCCATCAGCGTTGCTAACCTTTGAACTTGATGCAAGTGAATACGGGGTGGCCTAAAAGTCGTGGTGGTCGCTACAAGTGTATTACGAGCTATTAAAGCCGTAGACTTTAATTTCAACTTGATTGCTCACAGCTGACGATCTCGGCTACACTAGAATGTAAATAATAAAGCACTACTACACTTATTAAGTTATTAGAATGTCTTCCCAACTGGACCTCTTGAACATAAATTTCTTCTGTAATTTTTGATCCGGCTCGAAAGGCTAAAAATGTTAATAAAATTTTCTCCTGTCGATATTGGAGAACCTATTCGATTGTTTTTTTATATATTTGGTGTTGGTTCCTGATTTACTTTGCGCCTGGATTGCTCACAGCTAAGGATTTCAGCTAGACTTTATTTTTGAATAAACTAAACTAAACTTTCTTCATTCTTGAATTAATAAAAATATATGAATTTCATGAAAATTAATAAAAAAGGGTCTGTAAAAAAGTACTAAACATATCCAGCATACTCAATAGATATAGCGCTATTGCCGCGATATTGCCTCAGCTGACACTCGATTTCGAAATACTGAAGAAGTGCGATTGTTCATTGAAATTATTGAAATGAAATGTAAAATATTTTGATTAATATGTGTTGTACAAAATATTCTCAATAGAAACTATTTTAAATATCAGAGTGCATGCAAGCACCTAATACGTATTCTGGCTTATAAAAGAAACATGAAATTGAATTAAAACTCTACTAGATAAATAAGAGCAAGTAATGACAATGCCTTGAAAAGTAAACATTTAGTTTGTACACAATTTTCCAGAAGTTTTTTTTAGTTCACAGTTCACGTTATATGTATTATATTAAAAATACGTTTGAAAAGCAAAGAAACATTCAAATAAATATTTAATTAACGAAATAAAAGAATAGTAGTAATAAAGGAATAATAGTAAATAATAGAATATTTTCTGATTCCGCAAAGATGCCATTTCGTAAAACAGAACAAGTTAGTTACCAACAAAATGGAGCTATCCCATCAGCTAGCAGTCACTAAGTGATTTAAGCAGACGTCCGAATGGGAAAGACTACATAATTCACTTGTTTTTCTAATGCGAAACTTCGCCGAAACGCAGTCCAAGAAAATCCGACGATGCTTTCGGAGCGCCGGTAAGATTTCGTAAAGTTGCACTTTGTATAATGCATGAGAGCCTACCGTCGTACACCCTTTTGAAATATACATCCGGCTTAGGTAGAAAGGTAGAAAATCCTGCGGGGATCGGCCCGTCTTTAAGTCTTGGTTCGCTGGCATTACGGCGATTGTTAACAGCGGTTTTCGGTTGTTTTATTTTGAATTAACGTTGTTTGCAATATGTACATTAATAATGTTTTGGTACATAAGGAATTCTAAGACTATTCAGACAATTTTTGTTTACAGTTACTCAGGAAAATAAACGAATATAAATCAACTTTTTCTCATCTCATTTTCCAGAAAAGATTATAAAACATTCAAAATTAATTGGGTTTCAGTCACTGATACATACCACACGTGATTTAATTTTTTTTACAAAAAATAAATTAGAATAACATATATAAAGTCCTTAGAGGCATATATTTTGATCAGTGGTATTTATTAGTGAAAATGGGAAGTATCAATGCAAACAAATGTTAAACAACCTAACCATCAAATTCGATGAGTTTGAGTTGAACTGTTCTACATAAAATAATAGTCTTCGATTTAATATTTAATAGATATTTATAATATATTGCACTAATTTGTCTCTTTAAAGTGAAAAAATGAATCAGAATTAACGCAAGCACCTAATATATGTACGTATGATGACCAGAACCAGATATTATTATAATTTCCCTAATTTATGGACATACTTACAGAATATTTACAAGTCATTCTACCTGTACATCTTCACCAAGTTACATCTAAAAAAAATTCCATAGGACAGCACAAAATGACATTTACAGATGTACATACTATTTTTAACCGAGTTCGAAAAAAGAGGAGGTTCTATGTTCGGCTGTATATATATTTTTTTATGTATGTTCGCTGATTTCGCGACGTTCCGTCAATTGTGAGCCGACTTTCAAAATTATTTTTTCATTGGAAAGAGTGCACTTCCGATGTGGTCCCATTTGAATCAAATCAGGATCTGTTGAGGGGCAGGGCAGAAATCGATGGAAACACTTAAATTTCAAGGGGACGTACTGAAGTCTCACATATTTTTTATCTAAAATAATTAGATATATTGGTATAATGTTATTGCTAAGCTGATGTGACGGAAAATCGGAAGTCTTTCAGTTTGTTTCTTAAGCACTATCCATAGCATATAATAATTTCGTAGAAATACTGTACACAACTGCTTCTATGGTCTAACTGTTAACGCGTTTAGATCCTCCCAAACGGAGGTCGCGAGTTCGATTCTCGGCGGGAACTAAGCTTTTTGTTGTTGTTTTATTACATTTATCAAATCACCTAGGCTAGTTAGCGGACCCCGGGACCTAAAGCGCTACTTATTAACCGACTTTGAAAAACGACTAGGTTCTATGTTCGGCTGTATGTTTTTTTAAATATATGTTCGCTGATTTTTCTGTAATTTTTGGGCCGATTTTCAAAGTTCTTTTTTTAATCGAAAGAGTGCACCTCCTAGGTGGTCCCATTCGAATCACGATCTGTTGGAGGGAAAGGAAGAAGTCGATGGAAACGATCCAACTTCTAAGGTAAGTACAAAGTTTTCACACATTTTTTATCTAAAATAATCGGATATTTGGGTATAATGTTACTGCTGAGTTGATGTGATGGAAAATCGGAAGTTATTCAGTGCAGAATTCACTCTGTTTTCAACAACTTTTATGGTGTAATGGTTAAAGCGTTTGACTCCCAAACAAAGGTCGCGGGTTCGATTCCCGGCGGGGGCAATAAGTTTTTATTGTTTTTCATATATAACATTTATCAAATCACCTACACTAAGTAACAGACTCTGGGCCCTGAATCGTTCATTAGTTTCAATCATTGTTTCTTTGTTCTCATTTATCGTTATACGGGTTGCACCTTTATTTGGCTTATCCATTGTAATAATAGTAGTATATTTACTCAATAATTTATTGAGTAAATATCTAATACTAAAAAGAAAAAATAAATTATTTAATCGTTGTAATAACTAAATTAAAATAAACAAAACCCTTATTTAACTTATCTACTATATGTATTCATTATACATTATAATTACATATTCTACTATATATACACAATTTAGCTAAATACCTACTTAAACCTACTTATATATTCACAATATGACTTTAATTACTACCAACTGATCACTTTGAAGTCGTTCGAGCTCAAAAATACAAAAATAATAATATAATTTTGACATTAAAAATAAAAAATTAAGAAAATTAAATTACCAACAAAACAAATCAAAATTTATATAACTGTTTGTTCTGGGCACTGACTTCAACTAGTCAGACTAGTCAGTTGGTAGTAGTTAAAATAATATTGTAAGTAGATAAATATGTTTATATAAATTGTGGGTATTTAGTAGAATATAAAATACGTATAGTAGATAGATTGAATAAGGTTTCTGTCATTTTAAAACTTTTTTTTTGTGACAAAAATCTAAGTTTGATTATTTTTTAATTTTTAGTGAGTTCCTTATTTATTTTTTGAAGTCGGTTCAATTTATTTGTTAAAAATATTTTATTTTTTAAGACACTATTCGGCATAGTTCGATATAAAAAATATGATTACTACTAAGAAAATGCTTCGAATATGAATATGCGATGATGTGTATATGTGAAATTTGTGACCAGATTATGTGCTGAAACTTGCACATCTTGCAGCCTATTCTAGACATGTAAGTTTAATATCAATAATTGATAATTTTCATTGATGCCAGGACAGACTTTTGCATGTCTATCTTTCTGGCATTCAACTTACATGGTACCCATTTGCCTGCATTTCTATACTCTCCGCCACTTTTGCTGAGTTTGCCCATACTCTTCATTACAATGTGTCTCTGTCTTTTGTAGACAACTTAAAAGTAGTTGCTTATCTAGAGACCTAAGATCATACGGTTTTTCTCTTGAGTCTGCGATTTAGTTCAGTGTTGCCCAAGAACTACAGGATTACGATGTTTACATGGGACTGGGGTGTTTCGTCATGCCTTGTTGCGAATCTCTTTATTTCGTCTATGACGGTAATTGTTCCTGTAGTATCTGAGTGTATCCACAATACTTAGAACATCTGTAAATACTCCGTAAGTTCATGTAGGCTTTAGTACCTGTTTGGACAGCAGCAACTTAATATGTAGGGATAATTTATGTTTACCTGTATATAGGTAATATATTTGTTTGGAGTTCAATTCCGGCTCTTTTCTTTCCTTTTTGATATGCTTTCACTGTGCTAACGACCTATAATTACTATATTTATACCTACTATATATATTCTAATTATTCTAATTAAAAGAGCCAATAATTCTATGACTAAGTTTGGCGGAAATATTCAGCATATTTGAAGCATTATGAACAATTTTATTAAAACGAAATTGGTGCAATGCATTTTAAAAAGAACCATAAGAAACGAAATTGACTGAAATATAATCCGGTTATGAATACGCTGACTTGCCGTAGCTAAAGTGTATTTTTCTAAATATACTGAATAACTAATAACTCATTATTAGATCGAAAGTGTTTTCATTAATCTACATCGCGCAACACTAAGGAATAGAGCCGTTTCCAGGACATTAATTCATTAGGGCAATTTCCATAAATTTACTCCATTTTCTCCAAAGAGGAAAAAAAGACGAGGAAAACTACCGCCAAATAGAAGAGCCTGTTTCTGCAAAAAGGCCGCCCTTCTAATACAAAAGCGGACCTTTTCAGTCTCGAAGGCACTCGAGGCGGTAATAGACTTTTATAACAAAAGAATTTTGTCGTGGAAACTCTTTCCGCGGCAAATGTCAATTTCCGACAAAGGCATTTTATAATGTTTTCCATCTAGACGCCGATACCTTTTAGTCGATTCCCTTATATTCTAAAATAAAGTGGCCGATAAGGGTCGTAATGGCCCGTAAATATTGTTTCCTCTTATTTTTTAGCTGGCTTTTTTCGCGCTAGTGCAAGGCGAAGGGATTGCGAAAGTTTGTCACGTCACGAGTTTTTCTGAAAGCCGAAATAAATCAGACGGGACCGGGACACGTCTTCATTGCCTGTCGACTTTAAATATATCTAGAGTAACAGTCCTTAAGCTCACTCGCCCTGTCTCCTTATATTTTATACCTTATTTGTATAAAATGGCCCTCCGGGCTTTATTTTTTCACGCTAATATATATTTCACTGATTTATTAAGTTATGTCATAGTAAAAAAAGAATGAGTTAGAATTCAGTAAAATACATCACACGCTCGTTAATGTGAACTAATTCAAATAAAATGCAGCTCACATTATCAAAATGTTGATATTAACAAACGTTTTGTTAATATAAACGTTCTAATATTATTAACTATCAAATATGTAATAAAACGAATATTTCAAAAGTGATATATATTTTCTATTATTGGAATTAATTTGTAACATAGTCGATCGAAGATGAAACAGTCTTATTTTTGCACTGATTCAACTAGAACTCCAACAACATAAAAAAGGTACTTTGGTCTAGACAGGAACTCAAGCAAAATATCCGTTTAATGAGTTAAAAACTATATCCCCAACTGCTTAAGTGAACTATAAATTAATAGTAAAGTAATGAACTAAATAAGAATGAAAGCACTCTTAACAGAAGAATCTTATCATAAAATATTGAGGCTTACTACTTCAAAATAAATTGCAACGGAAATAAAAGAAAGGATTAACTATAAAACTCCCGGATTTTACTTGATTACAAGAGAAATATTAAAACAGCTTCTAGTTAAAACTTAACTACTTAATAATTAGTCCTTTTAGATTAAAATATATAAAACTTAAGATATGGAAGATATACGGAATGATAATAACACCTAAACTCGGTAAATCTACTTATTACCGATAATTTCCTAACTAACTAATTATTCGAAAGTAATCACTAACAACAACATAATCTTAGCAAATCAACTTGGCTTCAGAGAAAAACATTGAACTATTTACCAAATACTGATACATTCAAACTGGATATTGAACTTGAAAAATGTATGAGTTATTGAGACATATGGCATCCAGATATGGAGTTGTGTCAAGAAGGACAATATACACATAACCCATTCTGCACATAATCCATGGGTTTCACAACAAAATATTGTTGCAAAGTGTTGTTAATATCTCATGGTACAGCATAAATAATAATGTCCATAGAAATTTGGAAATGTATAGCATTAACCAGACTATTAATAAACTTGACCAGACCCACGAACTTGTCGAGATAGGACAGATCAGCTTCTCTCTAATATTCAGATTAAAATTTTTAGTAATATCAGTGAGATACTATATAATAAAAAAAGAATAGATATAAATATTTTAAAATCGTTAATTAAAATCTAATCAAACTTGAAAAAGTATATATAGTCTATTCAATATAGCAGTGTCAATCAAACACACGTCATCAATACGTGCTAGTCAAAAGTTGTAAATTCGTTTTACAGTGAGACAATATTTTCCTTCTCATTGTACTCTATTTAAAAAGTGATAGAATGCTATTTGACAAGGACGAACATATAGCCGAATAAACCTGCAAAAGTCGTCAGTTTGTCAAACGTCTGCAAAATTCTTTAAAATATTATAATTACGAATTTTAATCCCACAAAGGTTTTTTTAACGCTTTGTTTTAATACATTTCTAATGGACACATATTATTACTCTGGATTAAAAGGCCGAAGCCGTTACAGAGTCAGAGTCAAAAACTGAGTGAGTCTGCAATCAGTTATTTCGAACAGGAACGATATAATGGTGGCTCCGCCCACTCTTGCCTGTAAAATATGTTAGAGAGGTAAGAGATATTTTTACTGTTAAATATATATTATAATTGTGACGGTTTTTATTGAAAATATTTTTAGCGTGTTGCAGTTACACATAATAATAAAATATATTAAAAAATAAAAAACAATATAAACTTAAATTCACATAAAAGAAACCGTCTTTATGCGAAACGGGCAACGAATCAAGATCATCTTGATGTTAGCTCTATCAGAGATCAAATATACGAAACGTATAAATCAGTAAGTAGTTTTATTAATCGAAACATAATTTAATACAATTAATTGAGAGAAAATTATTAGTCTAGAAAGTACTCATAAAAAGCTGATGTAGAACATCACTTCATACAGTGTTGGGTAATATACGATTTAAGAGGTGTAAAGATAACACACAAAGGGATTTAATGGAACGTCCAGACATTGCTTTTAAGAGAATACAATTTTTAAAAACAAGGAAGAATTATTATATCAATTTGTATATTAAGATGGGACATGGATATTTGAGAATGGTATATTGGGTTACTCATAACAAGATGATAATAAATATATTCTAAAGACAACAAAAGATGATGGTAAAAGGTAAACTTTGAAATAACTTGATTACGTTTTTTAGGCATTACATTTATTAATAATTCATTGCACATATATAGGTCCTCATGTTGGAAACAGGAATGATTTTATTCCTGGTGCAGAATTAGTGTCTTCCTCCAATTCCAAGGGTGACTACCATGGAGAAATGAACCATAACTTTTTTTAGAAATAAGCCTGAGAAAATATTACTGATAGATCGGATTGCAGATCGTTATAGCCACAGAGTATTATTTCTTCCTCTCTATGACTCCATATTTAATCCAATTGAGTTGATATGGGGTATTGCAAAGAATTATTGCAATAACATTCAGGTCGAGAAGGATATTCAGACTAGAACTGTCTGGATTTATATAATATGAAATAATCATCGTCGATAATAACACCTTCGGTTTAGATGAGCTCGATCAGAAATAGTGAAGAAGAAATTCACAAATGGTGGAATCCTGAGCAAGTTTTAGATTTGTTGAAAATAAAATGTTTAGTTACTTAGTTTACTAGATTAGTGGTACTGAAAATGACAGTGATTGAATAAAACTTTACGAATATTGGTTTACGATTCAATGCTAACAAATACTAAGTCAGGGTGATGAAAGAGGGAACAACTAAAGGTCGGAATATAATTAATATACTTTACCTGTAGGATATTGTATTATGGAGCGTGAAAACTTTATGTAAATGTGTCTTATTGTTCAGAATATACATGAACGTTTTGATATAATGAAATAAGACTAACTTCATACTGGTAGAAAGAGAACAAACTAAGGAGAAATAAAGTAATATCAACATAAATATTTGTTTTAAAACCATATAATAAAATAAAGCAAGATTTATTATATGGTATAATTCCACTTCATGTATTTAGATGAGACATGTATATTTTAAAATAGAGCATTAGGCGACTTTTGGCAAAACGCTAAAAAGGCATACAAAAACGAGGAAAGATGATGCACAAAGCTAAACGTTTATAATGTTATATTAGATTTTGTTGGTCTTAATATTAATTCATTGCAGATATATTATAGTTAATGAAGGAAACAGGCATCATTTTATTACTGGAGCAAAGTTATTATATCCATATATACTAGAACTTAGAAACAAGCTTGAAAAAAACATACACTGTAGAAAAATAATTGTCTACAATAACACCTTGAGTTTATTATACTCCATGAGATAGAGAGAAGAAGAAAATAAAAATGGTGGAATTGTGGACAATGGTTGGATAGATTAGAAATTAACAATTTCATAGTTGACTTGAACAGTGATTCTGATAGTGAAAGAGACAGTGACTGAATGATCTTTGTGGTGGTATGATAGCCCTATGCTGAGTATTACCTATACAGAATGACAGCACGGGAAAAAACTAAAGATGGTATATCATTAATATAGGATAACTGTAGAAAATCGTATTGTAAAGATTAAAAAATATGTGTGCATAGATATGTGGGCAACTGAAGTATTTATGAGAAGAGAATTAATACTATTTTTTTGCAGAGTAGAGAGAATACAGTTATTAAATCTAACACAGAAGAAACTACGAGGAAATACAGTGATATTAAAATAACTTGACGTTCCCCTGACAGGATCGAAGGAAAAAAGAACCAAAGATAAAAAGGTGAATATACTCTCAAATGAACACGTTACGATTTTTAATTAGGCTGATTAGGCTCCAGTAGAAACGACTATATAAAAGGTGTCTAGATCTCTACCTCACAGGTGGTGTAGAAAGGAGTTTAGTGTAGATATAATAAACGAGCTCCAATAGACAAACTCTTATGTTGTTCTTTTAATTAAATACATTTTATAACGTTATTTTTGTTTCGTTATTTTATTTTCTTTATTATTTTGTTGTAACCCAACACAAATTGGGTTGGGTTATAAGTTTTGATGACGTGCATTAGCTCTTTTATTGCTATAAAAAAACTATATATTATTATTATAAAACTACTGTGTATTCTACTTATTATTATTGGACCCTAAGTAAAATACAACGGCACTGTTACTAATCATAATGCGTGAAGAAAATCACACCCAAAGTCAATTAATTCGCCGGCAGAAAGAGAGCCGTAGAAAATATTAACGGAAACCAAACAACGGGCATATTAAAGCAGTTTGTCGACGTTGGCCCTGGAACGTTTACAAATCGAATCCAGTAATCGTCGGGGCTTAAAAGCGCCGTTGTATGCATACGCGCCCTATTTAAATCTCGGGAACACCTCTTAAACCCTTTGTTTGGCCCTTTTAACTTTGCCTTATCGCTCTCGAATGGATTGCCGTGACACTTAAACCCCCCTTAACGGGGACTGCACATAACTTACGTTGTCCGACGTTGAAACGCTGTTTGTTTCATTTTACACGGTTAAAAATTTACATTTTGTTCCATACAAACGTAGCATGAGAGAAAGGACGTATTAATTATGCAAAGTACGATATATAATTAATTAAAAATATAGCATTGAATCAAGTTATTTAATTATTCGACTATTAAATTTGTTTCATTATAATTGGACAATTACTGGAGCCGTGAATTAATTTTGTCAATAAAAGTATATTGTTTCCGCATCAAATTTGCAAATAATTTGCTGGTGCTTCCGCCAATAAAATAGATGACTGTAATAATCATAAAAATATTGTTAAAAATTACTAAATTAAAAGTAAAAGTGGGACTACTGCGATTTTAATAAAAATAAAAACACTATTCAAAATTCGCCATGTTAGGTCAAATAACGATCAAAAGCACTACGAAACACTGACGTCACTTTCCCAACCGTAATTTCTGAGTATCTTCGTTCTAAGTTTGAACATTTAGCGCGTTTCGGTTTTATTTGGATTATTTATCGTATATTTCATAGTTAAAAAATTGCTTATGTGATATCAATGGAAAAAATTATAAAGGAAAAAATTAAACTAGGATTTATCAAGACAATTTACTCAAAATCAACTTGTCGATAGTAACTGCAGGGTGTAACCATAACTGAAATAATAATTTTAAAAAGAACAATTAAGCGTGATAGAATACTGAAGAACATTAAGTAAACATACTATCAGTGTAAGACTTACCTACTATACTTGTATTACTATAATTGTATGATAAAAATTTAAAATACAGATGCAAATGTTTTTGACAAAACACATGACTGCAACACATAAAAAGATTTAAATTATTTATATTTGATGATGGATGTTTAATTTTTTGAAACTTTTAGCAGCTTTGAGGGACAAAAATATGTGTTGTATCAAATTACCTAGTAATATTCGGGTAAATAAAATTCAGAACTTTAAATTTTAGAGTTTATTTTAATAACAACCTTACAAACTTATGCATGTGCAGTTGCACTTATGCAATACATCATCAAGAACTTTACGAAATCTGTATTTAGACATGCTTATCATGTTAAGTTCTCCTATGAAATTTTAAACTCGATTTTTGCTTATTTTCTTTTATTTTACTTACCTACTATGACAACATTCGGGTTCATACAATGTTGCAAGTAAGTATTATTCCAAGTGTTCAATCAAATATGTATTAGTTATTAAAAAATTAAAAAATCACCTTTAACCTGGTGAAGTACGTCCATCGAACTATTTAATAACATAAGAAGTGATCTATTTAAGGAAGCTATTTAAGAAATCAGATATTCCATTTTATAATCTAACCATGATAGGAGTTGGTGAACGCTTGTTGCAGAACTTGAATTTAATAAGTCTTTCTTTCTAGTTTAATAAATATACGGTCGTTCTGTAAAAATCGTAGAAAAATTCGGTCCATTTTTTCTGGCTTGTATTTAATATTTTTATTTCTCTTTTCCTCTTTTCTTCAGTATATTCCTAATACCTTCGTCACAGATTTAATTAGGCCGTTTCCCAGACTTTCTTATCTAATCTTGTGTCTTCAATACACCGCCTCGCCAACTAAGTTGTCTTCTTTTCTATATATTCTTCTAATGGTTTTATAATGTAGTCTTTCCTCAGATATTTAAATGAATTTATTTATATTCTGGCACCCTATACCCTCAACTAATTTTGTTTTTATTCGGTATCACTAGATGTTCCATCTGCTTAAGGTTATTAGTAGGTAGTCTGGACTATCATGGACTAGCAAATTACTTTCGTCATATTTTGATATTTTTTTTATCATGTGTGCAATCTGTTTTAGATCTAATATTTCTTATTATTATTGCATCCATAAATATTATGATTAAAAATAGGCTTAGACTTTCGTTTTGACTTAGTTCTGCTCGAATTCTGAGAGTATTTGATATCTGGTTGTTTAAATTACAATATTTATGTTTGCCCAATATATTTCTTGAATTACTTTTAATAATTGTATCACTTACTCCTGCTTGCTATAACATAACTTATTATATTTGTCTTGATTTTCTGTCAAATGCATTTTGCATATCTATGAATGTTTTCTCTTGTAAAATATATAAAATGATAACTTTTAAAATAAATTTACTATCATTTTGACGGTCTGTGGCTAGTAACTGATTCTGAGGACGTCTATTAAATATAATCTAATCGTCAATAAATAAGAAAATGTTAATATTAAAATGAGTATTTGTTGAAACCCCGAATTTGGCCGAAATGACAACGAATTTCAGCAACCAGGGACATTTTTTGATAAATAGTCATGTTAATATGCCAAATGAGATAACCAATTCAATGCGATCATCGTTGATCGCACTTTTACGAAAACAACGTAGCTGACACCATCCCATCAACGACGGAAGCTATGTTACATCTTATGCAATTTTCTGCAGCCGCACTATGCCAATAAGGCACAATAGGCCAACGCCCTTAAAATCGACAGAACCCAGGTCATCGCTCAATCTTAGCCGAATCTACTTGACACTCACTGGCAATAGACCATTCCTATTCATGTAGTCGTGAAAAGCTGCCTCAGGAAAGCCCCTTAAATAAAAAAAAGATTTAATAATAAAGGCCTCTCACTGATTGACAGGCAAGAAATAAACAGGGCATGGAAATTATAACATCACTGTTGAAGGGCAAGCCGACCAAACCTGACAAAAAAATTACTCGATAAGTCGACTGAATATTAAGAAGAATTTTTATATTTCTTATTTGTAAAAAAAACTGCCGATGAATAGTATGAAGAAATATTGGAAAATTTCCGTAAACATGGAATGATCCGAGGAAAGATTAATCCATGAAATTCTTAAAAACATAAAGAAACTTTCAATTCACAAAGAAGCGACAAAAAACTATCCATTACTAAATAATATAATTTACACATTTTAATTAGCTAATTATAATCGACTAAATGTAATAGATACAACTGTAATTAAATATGATAATTAAACTAATTACAATAAACTATGTATACGTAAAACATTCACTATAATTTATATATCAAAGATACTATAATTACATTTTATAAATAAATAATAACTACTAAATAATTACTTTATGAGTTACATTTCAAAATAGTTATTAAAATCAACAATTTAATCATAATTTATACTCAAATACCCGTTAGCAACTTTTTTCATACTTCATACAACTTTACTAAACTAATTTATGTCATTATAATATTTATATTACCATATTTTCCTTTTATATTTTATTTCAATTTAATATTGATCTACTATCATACAGTTTTTCTATATTTTTTTTACTTTCTCAAGCTTTTCATAAATATAAAAATTTTAAAAACAATATTAAGCTTACCCTGAGCCCTTCATAGTACTAGTTTAAAAATTCAAGAGATTATTACAAGGCCGTTGTTATTAATCAATTTTCGTCAATTAATTTTATACAATAATAACCTACTTTATCAAGTTAACCACAATTTTCCCCATATTGATTAGAAAAACAATAATAAATCGACTAATAGATAAGACGATGATTGCCCTAGATTATAAAGTGTTTTTTATATATGTAGTCTAAACGAATGTACTAGGGATTCCTTGACCCAATAGATCTGTGTACTATTATTAATTATTAGATGAAACTAAACACTTGAGTTTTGGAGCGATATCACTTTTATCTTAACAAAAAGGTGTATAAAAAGCTTGATTCATTCTACAGTTAAATAGTTTACTACATTACCAGATCACCGAATCTACTTCTGAAACCAAACCAAGATGCAGTTCAAACTTCTAGTCACCTTTTTTGCCTTATTGGTAACAGCAAATGTAAGTATCTTTTTGAGATTTTAATCTTGGATTTCTTTGAATAATTCTAAAATATAAATTGATTTAATTTTTATAATTGTTTGAGCAAATTTATTTATTCTAAAATATAAGTAATGGTGAACTTAATTATGAAAATATTTTCATATATTTCAGAACTTTACGCCATATCTCAAATTACATATGAATTCTGTAATAAATAAGTAAATAATTGATTTGCGATAAAGTTATTGAGATTAAATTTACGTAGATCGTCCACCAGTTTAAATTGTTCATCCACTAAAACCTACTGCATTAACCATGACAAATATCTATAGGATGAAGTCACGACTAGTAAATATGTCACGTTTGGAGAACGCATCCCAAATCCAGGGAGCAGCACTTGTCTGCTTATTTTCTCAATAAAGGGAATTTTCTGATCAACTTATTCGCTCATTTTGTTCAATTGTTGGCCTGTTTTCAAATGACCAGCTCAAAACACCTAATCAAGACTTTTAAAATACCTATACCAATAATTATATATTTTATAAAAAATCAAATTCATATCAAAAACATAAAAAATGAAATTACCACACTTCAGAAGCATTTTAGAAGCATATTTTTGCATGGGCCTATAAATTAATATTGAAATCCATGAAAACCATCTCTTGCAGGATTTGCAATTGTTTTACTAATTGTTAATTTGTAACCAACTTCATATTGAGGCCTCACTGACAGAGTCTAAGAACTGACCGTACGTCTAAAAATTCTTTCAGTTCTTTGAAAATGACTGAATAACAATTGAATTAAAAAGTCCTCTGGTAGGTCGAGAAAACAAATTTTTTTTGGCAAAATTCGTTTTTTTATTCAATATAATTCCCTTCAAGGGCGATACACTGATTATAGCGACCCTCAAATTTTCGATAATATTTTTGTGGTACGATTTGTCCTTTGCTTCAAAATAGGCCTCAGTTTCATGGATCACCTCTTCATTCGGCGAAAATTTCTGTCCAACGAGCATTCTTTTGAGGTCTGAGAACAGGAAATAGTCGCTGGGGGCCAGATTTGGAGAATACGGCGGATAAGGAAGCAATTCGAAGCACAATTCATGGATTTTTGCCATCGTTTTCACTGACTTGTGACACGGTGCATTGTTTTGGTGAAGCATCAGTTTCTTTTTCTTCAAATGCGGCAATTTTTCGACGATTTCGGTCTTCAAACGGTCCAATAACGGTATCTAATAGTCGCTGCTGATGGTCCTTCCTTTTTCAAGGTATCCAATGAATAATGCGCGTGGAATAATTTACATGCGCATCCAAAATTACAGACGCCATAACCTTGCCAGCCGACTTCGGAGTGAAATGATGAAGCCATATTTCATCCATTATCACATATCGACGCATCGCGGTTTTGATCAATTTCAAACACTGTTCCGAATCATCAACTCGTCGTTGTTTTTGGTCAAAAGTGAGCTCGCGCGGCACCCACTTTCAAACTTCAAAAAGTAATATTTTATCAACACGAGAAATTCCTTTTCATTAATTTTTTTTACAATAACAAAATTTGCTTCACTCAGAGCGCTATAATTCACAAACAAATGATTGGACAACTGTCAAAATTATACACGCATCTTTTGAAAGTTGGGGCTAACTGAAAAACATATGGATTTAATTCTAGTAGCACAATCTATGTCAGGACGGGGACCTTTAAATTGACCTGTTTTGTACAAAGTAAATCAAAATTTCAGTTTTACTTTTTTATTTCAATTTGAAGAAAAAGACGATGGAAAATCATCGAATACTGTGAAAAACTTATGGCAACCATAATCCATTGATTTCAATATGTGAATAAAATGTTTTAAAAATGATGATTTAGAAGAAAGAATAAGGAAAAAGCGTTATGGGCGGTCAAGAAAATGTGAAGACCAGGATTTGAAGGCACTACTCTATGATAATCGGTGTAAAATCGGTGTAAGAAGATTATGCGGTATTATTGAAAGCATGATGATCCAAAAGTCCGGATAATTTGTGACGTATGAATTGAAGCTAGGGGACATGACATAAAAGGCGTGTGAAAAGGTCATGTGTGAAATTCTGCATCAAAGGAAAAAATCAGAACGGTTTTTCTGGATTGTATTGTTACCGGTGATGAAAAGTAGATCCATTATCATAATCTAAAGCGAAAAGAATGGTCTTCTGGTCCAGTATCAACATCAATATCAATATTGACGGTGGATCAACTCTGTGTGGTACACTATGTGCTGCTAAAACCTAATATAACCATTAATAGGGATCGCTATCGACTACAATTATTGCGCTTGAGCCAAGCACTACGCGAGACGGCGTAATAGGCGGCCGGAATACGAACAGACAATATTTGTCGTCTTCAGCATGACAATGCTCGACGACATGTTGCTGTACAAAACTCAGGTAACAACAACAATGTGCTCTACCACCCGCCGTACTCTCCAGACCTTGCTCCTTGTGCCGTGAAAAATTATATCGGCTAATAGGTGACCGCGATTCGCTATGCAACTTTCGGCTCTGTTTAAGACATTTTTCATGACATCCTGAAACATCTGAGGCTCGATTTCTTCAATTTCGTGATGAATATTATCTTTAAAATGTTGAATCGTTTGGGGCTTATTCACATACACTTTTGATTTTAAAAACCCCATAAGAAAAAGTCTGGTGCTATTAAATCCGGAGATTTGACTGGCCATGCTAAATCGCCACTTCGCAAAATTAATCCTCGTGGGAAAACGTCATCCAATAATTGAACTGTTGAACGAGCTGTGTGTGCTGTGATCCTACCTTGCTGAAACCACATGCCCTCTAGTCTTTGTGGTTCCATTTCAGGCACAAGAACATTTCGAATCATGTCTTGGTACCGTTCAGCAGTAACAGTAACTATGCAATACTAGCATGAATACCACACCATACAGTTGTTTTTAGTGAATACAATGATGTTTCATGAATTTATTGAGGATTCTGTGTTCCCCAAAACCGCCTGTTCTGTTTATTGACGTGGCCACTGAGAATAAAATCACTATCAATTTAAACGAAAAATCTTCAAATTCACCAGACAGCCTTAGGATTGCATTACTACATTAAACTCGTTGATCAGGATCTCTCGGTAGCACTTTTTGGACTAATTAAATATTGTACGGGAAAATTTTTAAATCAGTTTTCAAAATTCGCCTTAAACTGGGCGCAGAAATGTGTAACTGGGAACCACGTCTCCGAACGGATGTTTTTGGAGACTCTGCAATACTATCGCGCACCAGAGTCACATTTTCAGCGTTACGTGACGTCCGTTATCTTCCAGAGAGAGTCCTGTCTACTGTCATACCGTACTGTCGAAAATTCGCATGTAAACGATAAATTGTGGTTTTGTGAGGCACCGGACCATTAGGATATTTTTGACGCAATTTCTGCTGAGTGGCAATAATGGAATGGTTATTTTCAATAAGTATTGTCACTATTTCTGCTCATTTTAGTGGCGTTTGGAGATGTAGACAATACAATGGTTAAAGCGAAATTGAGGTAAAAATCACATAACCAAAATGGTGTGCTGTCAAAATGGTAGCAAGACTTTTGCCCCGCCTGTTATATTGTAACGACTTTTTACAATTAAACTTAAAATTAAAAAAAAACTTTAAAACTAATGTATAGGCATATAGAATACAGTACTAAAAGTGTAATATCAGTTATAGTAATTTATGCCGTTCTGATAAATTCCCATCCAATTTGCATTGTCAGAACCACAAAAGCAATTTTAAATAATGTATAATGTTAAGATCAAAAAAAATATATGTAAAATTTAAGTCATACATCAAAAATGTATCAATGAGTTTATTAACTAACATACATATATCTTTCAGGCTGGTTTATACAGCTCCCGATTAAATGGCGGCATGTCATCCATGGTGGCAGAGATCTTCGAACAGATATTCAAGGAAATCGATGAAATTTTCGCCAAAGCCAACGAAGCCATGGCTAAGATTGAGAACCACGAACCTGAAATTGAGAAGAAAATCGTCGACGCCGTAATCGCAGAAGGGAAGAACCTGAACACGTTATTCATCAACATGATCCGCGACTTCGAAGGCAACGTAACTGCTGACGGTAAAATCGTTTTGGACTGCATCATCAATCAGAAAGACAAATTCGAAGCTGCCTTTACTGAATCCTCCACTGATATCGGAAAATGCATCGCAACTCAAGCGCCAAAAATCACCAACGAAATGAAAACCATGCTGAAGGAGTTCACCGGATTCAAGGACGATTTTGAAGCCGATATCCAAACTTTGAAGAAGTGCTCATCAGACGACATGGTCTGCTTCCTCACCTTCGGTACCTCTATTATAGATACAGTAAAGAAAATCTCACCAGCTTTACATAAAGATTTCGAAAACATCCTGGAATTCATTACAACAATCTCTACCGATTCCAGACAATGTATGGAGACCGCATTCATGGGTATCAGAAACCACGCTTTGGATATTTTCAACACCGCAGTCACATGTTTCAGAAAGTAAATTTAGTTGTTAATCATTTTTATAATGCTTTTAATGAGATAATTTAAATAAATATATAAATAATAATTACTCATATGTTTTTTAACCGACTTCGAAAAAGGAGAAGGCTCTATGTTCGGCTGTATGATATATATATATATATATATATATATATATATATATATATATATATATATATATATATATATATATATATATATAAATTTTCAAAATTTCGATTTTTATTCGAAAGAGTGCACTTCCTAAGTAGTCCCATTGGAACCAAGTCAGGATCCGATGGGGCCAAGGGGGAGAAATCGAGGGAAACGCTCAAATTTCAAAGGCACGTACACAGTTTTCACATATTTTTTAACTAAAATAATCATATATTTGGGTATAATACTATTGCTCAGCTGATGTAATGAAAAATCGGAAGTTGTTCACTGCCAAAACGATTCAGTTTGCTCATTAAGCACTAACTACAAGACTTCGTAGAATTCCAATGTATAATTTCTTCTATGGTGTAATTGATAAAGCGTTTAGCTCCTAATCGGAGGTAGCAAGTTCCATTCCCGGCGCGGAGAGTAACTTTTTGTTGTTCTAGTTTAGTTAGAGCACTTGTCAAATCATCTAGGTTAGGGGGCGAAGCCTGGGGCCTGAAGCGCTCCTTATTTCTCCTTATTTTCAATCAATGTTTCTTTATCCCTATTTTTCCTCAAACGAGTGGGAACTTTTCTTGGCCTACCTATTGTAATATTAAATAAAATAACTGCGTAATTTATTGAGTAAATTTCTAACACTAAAAAGAAAAAAAATTAATATTTTTAACAAAAAATTTAACCGACATCAAAAAATAAATAAGGAACTCACTAAAAATTAAAAAATAATCTTCAACGTGACTTTAAACTGACCAGTTGGTAGTAGTTAAAATAATATTGTAAATAGATAAATAGGTTTAGATAGGTATTAAGATAAATTGTGTGTATGTAGTAGAATATAAAATACGTATAGTAGATAGGTTAAAAAAGGCTTTTTTATTTTTATTTAGTTATTACAACGACTATTATGTACATTTTTTTAAAAATGTTTTTTGTGTTAAAAATCTAAATTTGATTATTTTTTAATTTTTAGTGAGTTCCTTATTTATTTTTTGAAGTCGGTTAAATTTTTTTTGTTAAAAATATTTTATTAAATGTATGCTAGCGAATCTGACAGACGTGGTTCTGATGGAGTAATATCTTTTCATTTTCGTCATTAAAACAAATAATTTTAGATCATCACAATTATAAATTAGCCTTGAGATCCAATTAGTTTTGCAATGACAAATATTACAAATTCCGAATTTGTTAAGCCGATATAAAAAATATTTTTCACCTCCATTATATAGCGCCTCCCTCCTAAAGAAATAACCAAACGGATGCACGTGGTCGTTGTTCTATCTGGATAGATTACAATTCCACTATGTTAATTCACAGCAACTTCGGTCGGGTTTTGGAGATTTCAATTCTTAAAATGTGATGCCTGTGTCGGGAATCTACGAACTTGAGGTGTGTTAAGGTATAGCTAGTGATCTTTGAGAATCCTCTAATTTACCTTACATAACCTTACAGCTTTAACACACTTTTACCCAAACTCTACATCATTATGTCAAGGAATGCTTAGAGTAACGGTTATTTTATTAATGAGTTGTTTATTTTCTTAAGTAATTTGATTCAAAGGTAATTAAAATGGAAGGCCTTATAATCTCCCAGAAAACATACACAGATACATATTCCCTCAACTTCCAAACCTCCCGAATAGTGACTGATGGAACTGTAAATTTAACTGTTACAAAGTTACACAATTAATATCTTATTTTATCAACAAAAAGTTTATGAAAATTGCTAGAATGACATAAATATAAACCAAAATATATCGCACAAAACTTAAAGAATGACGGAATTTCTCTTTCTGGACAACTTTCGCAAAAAGCCTCGCCTATATATTTACCAGAGCAGCACCGACAACGTCTTAATATTACACACGACAAAGAAATATATAAGGGCCACTTTGCACGCCTCGAAAATCTGAGAGAAAAATAGATCCGATACGAGTGAGCTACGGATATTCCTGGGGGATACGTTCTTGTATAATACATGAACTTAGGCTTTTGTCTTCCGCAAACGATGATGCGCAATGCGGAGGCTGTGCGGCCACAAAATTCCATTATGAAGGTAGAGTAGTCGACCTCAAATACAATATAGATTTATTAAGAGCCTATAGAAATTACTATATATAAATATAGACCGTCTTTCTCGATATTACCCTAAACTTATTTAACATAACAACTACACAATTATTAATTAAACTTCTAATCAAGCCATTTTATTAGAACTGTGAGTTAATTTTTTAGGAATTTAAGAAACATATAACAGAAAATTACCTTACTATTGATAAAAAATACATGATCAAAGAGATAAATTCGATCTCTCAAGTGACCTTATACCCTTCTTCAGCACTTCCCCAAATGCTATTCTTCAATTTAAGGGGAACGTTCAAATTCGCTCATATATTTGACTTTTGAAAGTAAGTAACTTTAAACTAACGATGTACTACATTGAAATAATATTCTCACATTGACAGTTTGGCCTGCCAGAATGCATTCATAACGAACAACATCTCGAATTTTAGTTCATATTGTTTCTTAAAACACCATAGTAGAATATTGTAACAAAATTTCGTTAATTCAAAGTTTGGGGCCAATAAGCATTCGTGTTTATTTATTTATTATGATTGGTCTCTGGTAAGACCTATCAAGGTTTCGCACGGTCACTTGTTGCATTGAATATACCGATTAGTTTTAAATGTAACATATGTATATGCCACTTGAACTATTTTAATGTGTCTTATTATCTTCTTCTATATATTAATCGGTTTCGCAAAAAATGCCTCCCTTTCTGAACGAAATGGGGTACTTAGAGGCGTTAATTATTAGTCATTTCTGTTGTACGTAAATTAACCACGGAAGCGGCACAGAATACAGCAAAATACCGGTAGACAAATCCTTAAATTTTATATTTAAACAAGAAGAAAATTACAGCTACTGTTTTCAAAGATCGAATAAGGGAATAAGTAAACAAAAAAAGATGCAATTTTATTTAAAATGCATATGAAGAAATTATTATTTATTATCAGCCTGGTGTATGTATTGTTTTTTAATATATATTTTAGGTCGGAAATATGGATAAAAGATAAAGAATATTTGAATACATAAATGAAGTAATGAACATAAGCAACAGTTAAAATGAAACTAACAAATAAAAGATATTATGAATTACTAATAATAACATTTTAAAGCATTGACAAATGTTAAGGTGTTAAGGTGTATCTTGATTATTTATTTTATAGACCTATGTTATGAAAAGTCACTAGTTAGTTTATTTAATAATTGTAAATACATTCATTTAATATACATTGCTAAACTATAAAATTAAATTACCTAATTACGTTCATTATTGTTTTAATATATATGTTAAAGTCAAATATCAAATTCAAAATTGTTTTATTTATATACATAGAGTAAAAGAGATGCAACTCAATAGGGGACTCTGGCGCAAAGTTTTGCTTTGCCCAACATCCAGAGGGAGCCATTCTATATAATTTTGATTTTGATCCACTTCCATTGGTACATATTCTGGGCTCGTGGTATTATTTTCATCATCAGTAAATTGTTCATAAGTACTTAAAGGAAAGTTTAAATGTGTCACAAAAATGTCTCACATGGTAACGATAATAAATCTATTTCATGTTTAACCCAACCAGTTTAGGATTTTTAATGTTTTCTACTCATTTCCTAAAGATCGCTTTTTTAACGGAAAACGATGATGCATTTCCTCACTATATGTGCATCCGGGCACACAACACTGCCTAGAACGGGACTGTATTTCAACTACCGACTCGTATATAGTAATAAAATAAAATAATAATTTAATACATAAACGTTATAAAAAGCGAACCAGACTGTTCTCTATATAGGGCACATTGAAAATGGCGTGCAAAATAAACAAACCATAGAACGAAATGAACCAATCAGATTCCGTCGTGGCTCTTAGCATAGCGAATAAAATAAGCAATGTGTTAAAGGTAGCGACATCTACATGTTGGACGTCGCGAAATATATCACCAAAATTTCCTATGAAGTTAAATCTCTATTCCACTATGTTTATATATTCCCTATTTTAAAATACAAACTTGTATTACTTATTTTATAATTCCATATATATGTTCATAATATAAAGGTAAAAACAAATTATGTATACTTATATTTGATGTTATGAAATTGTTAGAGTTCTGGAAATGTTCAGTGGTGTAGCAGTTTAAACTAGTCAATACTTTGTTCATTACTAAAACATAATGGAAATCAGATTTAATTAAAAGCATTTTAAAAAAGGTTACTTAGGTAATAACTGTCACTTCTTGAGATAGTTTTCATATATTTTAATATGTTATTAGTGTTTCACTTTATATAAAATTATGCATCAAATATATTGCTGATCTTATGTTGAAAATATTATTAAAACTTCTACTTAATTTTAGCGCGCGTAAAATTTTATTTTGGAATAACTTCTAAAATATACATTTAAATTATATAGTGTAAGAATTATCAAAATGTGAATGAAATGTTTACTGTTTATGAAGGTTACTAACTTATTTAAGTTGATAAAACACAATACTGTATCCATTTAAATAGATTCCCAATTACCACATCGTACGTGATCATTTTTTAGGAGTTAGAATGGGTAGAGTAAACTATCATTATCCTAAAAAACTTTTTTGTCTATACCCATCCCACCAAACATTGGTTCGTTAATCTTCAAAAAATGTTTTCAACTATTATCTAAATATTTCAATCGATTTATACAAAGCTTTAACAAATTATATATAACAAATATAACCTTCCTCATGATTCACTCTATCTACTGTTTAATTACTGTGAACCACATGGAAATCCATTCAGTAATTTATCGTGAACAGACAGATAGAAACACCGCGGCAATATATCTTATATTTTTTTACATTATATATAACATAATAATTTTTTATAAATTTTCTATATAATATAAGGTAACTATTTTGTTAAATTATAAACAGTATAATTGTTTTCACCAGCAAAAATGCCAAATTACAAGCAAAAAAAATATGTTTAGTAGACATTTTAATTTTCATCTCTAATAAAAAATTCCATCTCAATCAATTTCAATTAATAAATTACTTGAGTAGTGAAAGAAAAAAAGATCCCCATACAAACAGCAGCAACACAGTAAAACAAAAGAATTCAGTAAATATTGTAACTTTCAACGATCCAATTAACACTACATTGCTTAGTTAAATTTGAGTTTAGTTTTTCAAGGATATATTGAAAAACTCCTTAATTTTTTTGGAATTATTATGCCTAGCTCAAAAAAAAAATGTTTTAAAACAAATCATGTAAGACAATGTGTAAGACATCTTCACCATAAAACTTAAATATTACAAAAATGTATTACTACACTTAGAATGCAGATAATCATAAATTTTCCTTACTTCAAATGAATACATAGTATTGACCAGATTCTTTTCAAAAAGTGATTTGACGAATATATCACCCTAATTTAGTACCCAAAAATTAATTTGTTTTCAAGTCAAAACTCATAATAATAAACATTAGATATTTATTAATTTTCATGAAAACTATTTTAATCATGAACGATACCATAATTAATCAATCAGGAATGTGTTAATACGTAGGTGCCGCAGAATTTTAAGCAGTAATATTTTTCACTAAATCTCACCAACATGGATATTTGTCTCCTATTTCTCAAATCGCTATCTATAATTTTGATCCATATATTTTTTGAAGCCATTCCAAAATCTTCCCACCAAGTCCGTGGGGGATTCCTTAACCATTTATTGCAAAAACACGTCCAAACTATTATAATCTGTATCTCTAAGTTTGCTTGTCAACTGTGAACATTCAACTGGGATTTTCGCATTTTAATTTAATAAAAGTTTTAATATGACTTCCGATTGAATACTTTTCTAATATACATTATTTATATATACTATATTGCGTATCACTACATAGTATAAAACAAAGTCGCCTTTTCTGTCCCTATATCCCTATGTGCGCTTAAATCTTTAAAACTACGCAACGGATTTTGATGCGGTTTTTTTCAATAGATAGAGTGATTCAAGAGGATGGTTTATATGCATAATACATGTATAATATACCAAGGCAACATTGCTAATTTTAGAGGTTTCTAACGTGATGTCGTAAATTAACCTATTTTTTTAGGCTTATTTAGCAATTAGCAAAAACGCTGCCTAACCCTACGAGTTAGATCAAATTAATGTACTACAGTATTGTACACCATAAAAAGGTCTACAAAAAAGTCCGCGATGGTATATGTTTATCTTTTAGGGATAACCCTAGGATAATTAGGATTTACGAAGCTATTTTAAGCAATACGGCATTAATCCTTATCGAATTAAGTACCTTAAATACAGTGTGCAATTAATATAGATCAATATGGTTCCTTACAGCATGTAAATTAAACAAATGTTTTCGGAGATATTACAAATTTAAAATTTGCGTTTAAAAATGTGTAATGTAATAAAAATTGTATGAATTTAGATATTCCAAAGATAACAGGAAATCTGCATAGTAAGTATAGGGGAAGAGGAATTGTTTTACTCCAAATTTAATGCGTGCAGGCCAAGGGCAGTAATGAATGAACCAAAAATACTGGATCGATTTTAATCATGTTTTCATTGAGTGACATAGGCATATATATTTTATGCCCGTGCAAAGTCGGAGCGGGCCGCTATGTTTTTATATACAATGTTCATATTTTTTCTGTAGTGTATTTAATTTAGTATCAGCATTGCACCTGTGCGAAGCCGGGGCGGGTCGCTAGTACTTTATATCTACTATTTATACATTCTATTATACATATAAAACACTACCTTTATGGACATAATATATCTAGAAGGAAACATAAACGAAACAAAACAATATAACCAAAAACAAATTTCCACCTTACCAATTTTTTATGTAACATTCAGCTTCTACACGTTAATAACAGAACACCAGAGAGAGACAAAAGCCGCAATGCGTACTAGTACATGCCGAAAACAAAGGTTTAAGTTCATGTATTATACAAGATCATATATCCCTCAGGAATACCCTAAGCTAAGTTTGCCACGATAGATTTTCTCCTACAGATTTACTAACGTCCTAGCACGAAGTCAATCGATCTTATGCAGATATCGTAAAAAAACCCGTTCTCTATATAGTGTGGGCTATCCATTGATTTATTTTTCATATGTTTAGACTTTCGACAATAAAAATTAATTACTTGAGAGAATATATGGCTTGGTGAATCGTGGTAAGACGAAATGAAGAGACGACACTAAAATTTGACACGGCCAAAATTTTATTCTTTTACACTGCACATGCGTACCCTCGAAATTCTTTTAAATCCGTCAGAGCGCGAACAATTGACAGAACACCACCTGATTGATATAGTCACGTGACTGGAATAATCGCATATTTCTTTCTATGGTGGTGTTTACGGTTGGGTTTTACGGTGGATAGTTTTTATTAGTAATAGAAAAATTAACATATATGGATATCTATGAATATAATAATTTAATACAGTTTTTCTTTGTGGAATATGTAATTATGGTATAAAATTTGGTAAGTTTAGATTAATATTTTAAGGTTAAATTACCCTCAACATTGTTATAGCTAGGAGGATTAACCTATTAAAATAATTTATTTTTAAGTAGGTATAGTAGTAAATACTAGCAGACATTATAAAAGAAAATTTATTAATTTAAACATGCCCGACAGCTATTAGAAAATCTGTATAAAAATATCTGTTAGAATAAAATTATTCTAATAGATAGAATCAAAATAAAACGGGGTAGAAAGCCATGACAAAGATAATATTTAACAATTTTTATATCCAACTGTGTTTATTTCCTACCCTAACTGTAGGATTAATTAATATCTCTTTGGCAGGTTTAAAATAAAATACGGTAAAGAAATGCAGAAAGAAAGGGAAACAGAAAAGTATCTTGTATAAAAAATAGCATGTTATTGTTAGTTTTTGAAAATACCTATATCATTAATAAAAATTGTTAAAATTAAAATTAGTAATTAGTATTTAGTATTATTCTTATATTGCAAATATTAGTAATACTTTACTAAAATTAAATAAAAATCAAAACTACTTATGAAAGAGGAACAGAAAATGAAATTTGAAGAAACCTGTGGCAAATACTGACATAATACATTTTATCAATAAAAATAAATGTTATATGATAAATTATATTTTTATTTTTATAAATTATATTTTCACTTTTTTTTAAATATTCAGCATATAGGCTAGATTTTTTCCTAATGTAAATATAATGTGATGATTACCCAAAACTTAATGAACATATATCCATTTTATAAAATCTATCCTCTAAAACTGAAAGCAGACATTTAAAAATGATTTTCAAGCAAAATATTTTGATAATAATGTGCAGTGTAAAGCAATGAGATTTTGCCGGTGTGACTTTAGTCATGATCTCTTGTCTCTTGTCTATTATGAAGTCTTGAGACATGATGTAATCGTTATTTATTAACGTTACGTCAGGGCAGTGTTACCTGAAGGAGACGCTTAGGCAGTCAATAGTGGCACCTCTGAACTGAATGCTTGTAAGTATCTGTACCCTTCATTGATATCCGAGATCAACGGCTCGGGATTGCCGGATCTTCGTTATCCTGCATTGGTCGTTTTTGCTGGCATCCCCACATTATATTTCTAGATATTTTGTAGGTCGTTATTATAATATGTAAAATTATTCCATATTGAGGTGATAACGAAATTATTTTTATTAAAATGTCAGGAGAGGAATGAACAATATTTAATCCTATATTTTACCCACCTATATTAAAGCTTATATTCCAATAAATGTACCGAATAGCTTGTTATATATAACTACTGGATGATTTAAAATGATAATCTGCACGATATAAAAAATCTCATAACCACATTCTGAATGACAGACGAGAAAATCATGCCTGAATCTGGGGTATATTCAAAGAGTAGCTCGGCAATAATATGGTGGACTTTATGTATGATCTAGTGAAGTGTTTACAGTCCCCCACTCATTTACAGTAAACCAAAATCGTATTTAGGTATGCTAATAACTTGCCGGGTGTATCGGGAAGTCATTACCGGAACATACATTTTTCAAAAAAAAAACAACATACGTTTAAAAAAATTAAAAAACTGATTTATTGAAAGTATTGGCCAAGATGTATAGAATATCTTGGCCATCTTTCTGACAATTTATGGGTGCCCTAATTATTTTGGCTTTGCAGAATCCTTTGAGCAAAAACATTCATCGAACTCTTGTGTAAATTCTACGAAATTGGTGAAGTGCTGCTCATCTCCCATTGATGCGAAAAGTAAATATTCGGACGGGGCAGGGTCTGGAGACTATGGTGGGTGCGATAATATCTCCCGTCCATGTACTTGCAACGCTTCCTTGACCGATTTTGCTTTATGAGAAGGCACATTATCGTGCTGTAAAATCACTTTACTTGTTTCCGGGTCCATTCTGGATGTTTTTCCATCAAATTATGGTTCGAACTGATCATTTTTTGTCGGCAGCGATAACTATTCACTAGGTTTGAACAGTTATGTAATACACCACACCACTATGTTCCTATCAAACACAGAGCACTGTCTTGCGACCAAAACGATTTGGCCTTGGAATCGATTAGTCGGCGTCGCTAGGTGATAACCATGATTTTTTGCGCTTAGAGTTTTCAAAATTAGTCCACTTTTCAATAATCATCAGTTTTCGATGCAGAAATGGCTTCCGACCATACTTTTGAAGCAGATTTCAAAGATTATTTTTCGATTTTTCTATCGCCTGTCATTTAATTGATTAGACACTCATCTTCTCATCTTCTGGATTTTCTCTATTGCTCGTAATCGGTGACAAATCGTTCGTTGGGCCACATTTAACGGTTCTGCCAATTGATTTTAACATTGAGTTGGGTGTTCATCCAATAACTCTTGTACTTTCGTATCTTCAAACTTTTTCGACCTACTAGAACGTTCTTTGTCTGGAACATCCAAATTACCACTTTTGAATTTTAGAAACCACGCCTCGCGTGTTTTTAAGATTAAGACATGCTCACTGTAACTTTCCACCAAGGAAGGATGACTTTCCGCAGCTTTCTCTCCTGACTAAACAAAAAATGTAATACGTGCCGCAATTACAAATTCTCAGGCATGAAACTTGAGATTTTTAAAGAGGTACGTATAGCTCTGAAGCTCTATGTCAGTAGAGTAAAATGATATATTTGCCAAATCATAAAATTGCATGCTTAAACCTAGCGACATCTTTTAGAAAAACTAGTGACTTTTCACCTCGTATAAGCCCTAGGTTTTTCTTAAATGGCACAATTGGTTAGTTCAAAAAGTGATCACTAATCTGTTCTCTTTTTAAATCATCCGATTAGGCCGAATGAAATTAGTTATCAACCAGAGAAACAACTTAATAACCAAATGTTGTTACGCAGAAATACCCTAGTCATTCCCAACAATTAATGATCAATAACATGAATGCTTTGAGTAGCATGCATAATCCGCGAATATCTTATATTCGTATACTTTTCGAAGCTTTACGTATATTAACTTTTTTAAAAATTATGTATGAAAAATTATATATGTTTTAATTATTATGTTTTAAAAATTATATAACAATCGAGTTACACAAAACACCAAAGTTTTAGACACTTTAGACCAAAATTTTAGGCAGTAGCAAAAGCTTAGGCAAAATATATAGTGCTTTAAAACTCAACTCACTCCCGTTTTTTCTTATTCTTCTCGGCTCATTTATAATTTTCTTGATGTTAATGTAATAGAGTTTAAAAATTTAATAAGAAGGAGACCCTTCCCTTTCAACGGCTACCCAAAAGGGGACTTATCGTCTTCAAGGATCTTCATTATTTATTTTAAGCGAGAAGTCTGACGGTCAGATATGGCTTTTAGTTAGGACGCAAGATTAACGCCGGTGATATAACAAAAGTGCTAGTATATATATTACATATTAAGTTAATTACGTACAAAATATATGAAAATCCAGATATTACATACATTCGTATTAATCATGAAAACTTTTAAAACTTTTTTAATATTTCATTTTTTACAAATAAATCCAGCCAATATTTAAATATGAATTAGTGCCTAAATAAAACTATTCAAAAATTAATTGCTTGCAATATTTGACAGGATGAAATGACACTGAATACTAAAAATTGAAGCCTGTGAGGCTTCAACATGCACTTGGTTACAAACGTACCCCATACAATTCAATCATATTAATACCATCTATTGTAAATCCTTTAAAACCGTCCTGTCAGTAACCGGGGACCCGGGTATCCATTTCAAATCCGCTGGTTAAATATATTAACATCTCCTTAAATTTTTTTATGGCCGTCTGGATCCCCAAAAATGAAGTAATTTGACATCCATTTTTCGTCAAATTGTTTAACAATCAATTAATTAATAAAAGTAATTAACTATCAAACTTGATACCCCGCCCGTTCAATATCCAGGTACCCGGGTACCCACTAAGATTAATGTATATGAACAACGGGTTTATAATTTTCTTTATTTAAATAATAATTAAACAATAATTCTTATTATAAACAATAACAAAAATAGTAACTAAGAAGTACATAACTCCGTTTTATTTTATTTTATTTTATTAATATCGTTTTCCATTCTTTTACTATTTATTTATTTACATTATTTTATTTATTACGATACAGTGCTATATAAAAATTGAAGTACATAAAATTATTTCGTACATCCTTCACATGTCGTTGTTGTAATACAGTATTCGTCACAAATAGGGTTCTCACATACCGAACATATTTTTCTAGTTTAACGTATTTAGATTTGACAGCATGTCGGTGTTCCTATAAGGTCCACATCTCTCTCGAACAATATTACGCCTCCCAGCTTGATCTTCACATCTGCCAATATTAAAGGGTTAAGTTGCTTAAAGTTAAATATTTAAATAAACTATTCAAGAAGAAACACAAAATCTTTTTTTTTATTTTAAAATTTTTGTTAAAATAAAGAGTATCTCGAAACAAAATCTGACATTATTTTTACACAGCATTAGTAAAATGTTCCTTAGGCATTGCGACCTCTAAATGATCGTTGATCAATAATGCGTATTGTTTAACTTAAACGTAATTTGAAACATTTCGTTCAAAAATCGTTCACATCGTAAAACTTGAGAAACAGTAAAGATCCCCTAATATGATAGAGCTCTTTCAGGTTAGTGTTCGAACAGAAAGGTCGCTGCCTTGTTAAAATTTTAAAGTAAAATACATTAACTGAACGACGAGGAATTATAGCGAACAGAGCGACTCAAACAAGGCATGGAAATGCTTGACGTGGCCCGAGTTTCGGCGAAAGGGAATTAGATTTGAGATAAATACAAGTTACTCAGTTTCAGGGCTCGGAAATAACTTTATTTTAGTTTTGGGGGAAGTTTGCAGTGTTAAGCCGGGTTTACAACAGGGCGGTAGGTTAAGAAATTAACCGAGTTTACCACTGTTCTGTAATAATTTCAATGAATATTTAACATTTTATGAAATAATATTATGAGGATGTTTGTGACTCCTATGTATATATTTTTTTCTATTTCGATATTTGCCTTGAGGAATATAACAAATTGTATCTCGTACTGTTCGTCGAGTGTTGTGAATGGTTGACTCAGTTTTGCTTAAACTCACTCCAAAAAAAACTTTATATTTTCTTTCGATAAAACACAAGAACTGGAACCGGCTGGAACAATGTTTCTGGTTCTGATACTGTAAGAGCATCACAAGCACAGTTTTGATTTCATCGATTCTGTTCCGGTACTTTTAATTTCAAAGATGCGCCACACTCTAGAAGGCCAATTGTAAAAAATACGGATAAAGTCGTGGAAATGGCCGAGCCTGACTAACATATAAGCACTATTTCTATTGAGTAGAAGAAATGGTCAAGAAATCGCTTGCAACAATTTAGAAAAACTGTATACAAAAAGAAGCTGGATGCAAGCAAATCCCATGTGAATTGCTGCTAAGTCGCCACTATAATGACCAATTTCCGACCGAAATGGATGGTGACGATAGAATAAATAGAAATATGACTATATAGGTGACCTGGGGGAAATGTTTTGTTCGGTCCAATCGGAGAAAGCGCTGCCATCACATCGTGTTGTTGGCTATATGGATTGATTCGCTTAAATTGTGTATGCAATTATGCAATTAATTTTTAAGTTTGTTGTTTGAAATGGTTTGTTTCAAATATTTTGAGCCATTTCAGACACCATAAAATGGAAGGAAATCTTCATTTTATTATGTGCATATTTTCTGTGTTATATTAGTTGTTGTTAAATTATCAATCATTATAAAAATGTACAATTCTCTATCTATTATATGTCTACAACGTGTTAACGTCTGTCTACATTCTCTATTAAATAGTTCCGCAAATAAAAAACTCTATACTAATTTTATAGAAGCAATGCAGCAGCACAATCCCCAATTAACAGCTACATCAAGATTATTATATTATACTGTATGTCTTTAAGCTACCTCTTTTATTTTAGTTATATTTTTTTGTTTATTTCAGTCAGTTATTTTCAGGCATATCTCACAAAAGCACATAGTTCTGTCCATAGTGACTTTTGTATGTCCATAATTATTTTGTTCCATTTTATGGAATGTTTCTGGATGGGAGAGTGGAATGATGTTCCTTACTTATAAAAGATTATTGCTAGGGTTCTTTGAGCAACTTCAAATCACTTTTGTAGCCCAATAGCATCAGCTGCGATAGTTTTGCCCGAACTTCACCAAACTACACCAAGGTATGCTTCGAGTAGCGATGCAGAAAAACTATCGATATATCGATATTTTCTGAAAAAAAATATCAATATTTTTCGCCGATATATCGATATATCGATATTTTTTTAGCCGATATTTCTCGATATTCCAAAATAAATTAAATATAATTTTTAAAAAACCTTTAAAATTGATACTTAAATTTAAAAGTTTGGATAATTTTGGTACTCCATTTTAAGGGTTCATTAAGAACTCACTATCGATATATCACTATTTTTCTAAAGTGTTTGGAAAAAATATATATTTTTTAGGCTAATATTTCACTATTTTTATTTTTTCTTAAAAATATCGATATATTTTTTTTTAAATATCGATGTTTTTTTTCTCTGATATATCGATATATCGATATTTTTATATATATTTTATTTATATATATATATATATATATATATATTTTATATATTTTATATATATTGTATATATTTTTTAAAATATCGATATATACCGATATAAAACACCCCTAGCTTCGAGTAATTGCAGGATTGTCGATCCAGCGTCAACCTATCTTATTTTCTTATTTAATAATTTGATTTTCCTTATTCGAGCAAATTCAAAAGACAACTGCCTTATGATCTTCCCGGAATACTATCGACTGTGTCAGTTCTAATATGTGAAAGGATTTAAAATACAAACACTTTTATTTTACTTTTAAAACTATTTTATTTTAAGGACAGAAGTTTAACGGCGATACAAAACGACACTGAAGGATTTTATGTATTAAAAAAAAGACCAAACAAATCTCACTCGCATTCAGTCTTAAAACAAATGGCCCTTACACATGGTCGCGATTCCTCGAATACAATCAATATTCAGAGCCTTAACAGTTACGAGATATAACATATGTATATAAAGAAATACTCAACAATACAAATGATATAGCAATCGCCTTTTCCAACCGCATTATTGACTTGCTTAAATAGATATGCAAGACCCACGATTGATTTATTTCATTTCAACGGTACATTTGTTTGCATATTAACATTAACTGTATTTCAACAATAGACTGATCAAGTTAAAAATCTAAAATTTTCTGGATTAGATATATGTTATTATGATATGATATGATAGATATGTGTTACAATAATTTATAAACAGCATTTGTCGATGTATGTGTCCAAATGGAACAATGTTAAAAATATGAATAGACCACATGAACATTTTTAGAGCAAAGCGATTTAATAATTCAACACTGGCAAATTTTATTACCCTTTAAAATATATTTATTAACGTTCTATCGTTTAAATAATTATTTATTTTAAGGGGATTATTTACTTGAAATACCTAGCTTATCTAAGTATTCAATTAAATCACAGAAAAATGATATTTTGTTTTCGAAACCCAATCTTCATTTAGTTTCACATTATTGGTATTTTATATTAAAATACCGAACAGCTCTCCCAAAATACTCTCGCTCCCGCCCTCCTAAACTAATCTTGAATGCTGTACACGCTTCAACGACCATAGTCTCGCTACGAAACCAGAACCGACGCTTGGACACACTACCACGGCACCAGCTAATAACACCTAAAACCTAACCTAAACACGTCCCGTTTCTCCCCTGTGACTTGACAAATCGTTCGGCACTTCTGGCCCGTCTCCAAAACCGAGCGCCCCAACCCTGCTGTCCGTCCGCCGCGGCACCGCCCGCTCTGGTTTTGTCTGTGATAAATCAGTTATTTTACACGTCCCCCGTATGTGTGAAACGCGAGCCCGAGGAGACGTCAAGCGGGCTGCCTAATACTCCCCCGGCGTTGCCGTAATGAATTCGTAACCATTCCTAACGGTTTTTCGGCGATGCGAAGTGGTGAGGTGGAGAAAGGGGGGAAGGGGGAAGGAGGGCTGAAGGGAGTGATGGCTGGCGGTAGTCCGGAAAGCGTCACGTCGGAATCCGAGCGGATAGAGTGGGCGACGGGGGGCGGACGACGCCATAGAATTGCAGGATATAAAAGGATTAGCGAGAATGTTGGTTCCCTTTTCATTTATTACCGCTGCTTTTTTTTTATTTCAGCGGGCGTGCGTTTTCTCCCGAGATTTCTTTACGGGATGCGATGCAGTTGTGTTCGTTTTTCCAATTCCACGGATTGCAACAATACTCCTATGAAAACGTGCTGGTTGTATATAAATTTATTATTTAGTGATTTTCGAAATCATCTATAAAATACAATCGAATTAGACATAGATAACTGCTATAACGTATCAAATAAGTTCTAAAACGATTTTCAAAGATTCTATATAAATTTTCTGTTACAATTTCATTAATATCTGAAATATCCGATAAATGCCTTCTCTGAAGAAAATCTTGTTCTTATATATATATATATATATATATATATATATATATATATATATATATATATATATATATATATATATATATATATATATATATATATAACGGTTTTTCATTAACAATTAACTTGTTTAGAAACCTCTTCCTCTTGTATCCTCTATTTTTTTTATTCAAGTTTTATTCAAGAACACAGCAACCGGCTCCAGTCTCATTCATAGAGACTTTTATATAGAATTTTATATGAATTGAATTATGCACACAGCTTGCTTGTGTTGGATGTTATTTGTTATATTCTCACAGTAGATGAGAACAAAATTATTTCACCAAAACAACATTATCTCTACTGTTGGCGAATAGATGGGCTTTGAAATATCTCTTTTGACTGAGCGAACAACTTTTTGAACAACTTACTATTTATAATATATAAATTTTGTCATACTATGTATATAGTGAAAGTAGAATATATATATATATATATATATATATATATATATATATATATATATAGATATACATCAAAAGGAGTAGTAATCAGAAAGAGCAAGGTCTGGAGAGTATAGTAATTATAAATTATAGATATATATATATATATATATATATATATATGAATATAGTTTTAATGTAGGTATATATTTATAGATAAAAAATCGATTCATTAACGTAAAATCTAGTTAAAATAATGACATATACATTAAATATCATATATATCTATGTGCATATGGTAATTTCAAATCATATTCTAATTGCGGTTGAGCAAACATTTACCAAGAATATAGTTGACGTATGCACTGTAAATGAATTTCACATTGGTTATTATTTAGTCATCAATTTAGAGCACGATAACTTTATTAGGCTCTCTTAGGTCGTCGAAGTCAATGAAATGTACCACGAGCTATCACACGCGTTAACCGCATTGACGACCAACGAGAGACAGAAAATGGTAATAGGCATATTGGTTGGTAACAAATGCGTTGGAGAGATCCTGTAATCCAGGAACGAGAAACATTCCATTGGGGAATTGGGGAAATGAGAATCGTTTTGTAATAGTGTAATACATTAAAATGTAGCGGTAAATCTATTGGATTATGTTGCTATAATCTCCCACCACCGGATCCATTACCTTTTGCGATTGGAAATGATTCTTAACACTTCTCAACCAACCTTCAAAAATACAGTAGTTATTTACAAAAAACGTCGTTTACGTATATTGTACGGAACACTTTCACACTTTCAAAATTTTATCCCATAAAAATATTTTTATGAGTCATCTAGTATTGAATAAATATTCAAATCAAATGTCAATATTATATTAAGAAATGTAATGGTATGTGATTTTACAGAAAGGAATATCGAAATAGGTTCGATCTTCTTTCGATTAGTTTAAAAGTAAGAAAAAGTAAGTAAATATAGATCATCTAATAATAAATATTAAATTCTTGATTTCATTCTGATCATTTTTCACTAAGAAAAGGCATTTATTGAGAAGAATATTTCTGTCTATCCTGTAATTTTTTTTAATTTTGGCCGTTTGAGTCTGAGGAGTGTTTTGCATATTCTCGAAACTTCAACAAATATTTGGTGGAATAATGTGTCGCAAAAATGTTCTTTTTCATATCCACTTAAAAAACCTAAAATGTATCCCTGTGGATAAAAATATCACCTTAACTATTGAGTCTTTTTTGTATAACCGCAAAATCTTATTGGTGCACTAAACAAAAAACTAGCAGCCAACATTAAAAATAAGTAAAACTAAAATAAAACAATTTACCCGCTCTAACATTTCGCCACTACAACAAACAAAAAAAGAGATCTCCTCCAAAAATCTCCACCTAACAAACTAAACAAAAACGAACCCCGACATCACAAAACCACTTGTATTTATCATTTTATAGGACGGTCAAAACTATAAATCTTGCCATTTTGTCGCATTCGACGACGCAAAGAGAGAAACCCCGGTTTCGGAAAAGGTCAGGGATCACGGGGTGGCTTTTGGTTGTGGCAAAACGAAATCAAACCGCCAGCGACCCCCTCTGTCCGCCTGCTTTAGATCCCTACGCGGAATTCGTGCTACGTACATTCGTGATGAAGCGTAGAAATTTGGTTAGAAAAAAGGAAAACTTGCTTCATGGTGTTACTATGCGAAAATGACATTGTTTTGCATCATGTATTCGTAGGAAAATATTGGCAAAATGCATTGCTATCAGACCAGATGCCACGCTATTTAAATTTACAAAACCTTTGAACGACAGAACAAAATTCGCTAATAATGTAAAATCAAATTTAATAAATGAGTTGGCTCTGAATAAAATATGTACAATATAGTCTATTCAAGACAGTAGTGACATACTACTAGTGTTCAATACGTATCTGTCGAAATTAGTTTTACATTCATACAATCTTTCTCATTTTATTCTATATAAAAAGAGATAGAATGCTGTTAAAGAAGTTTGAACATGTGACCGAAAGAGCCTGCAAAATTTGCCCGTTTGTCAAACGTCTGCAAAATTCCTCAATATATTATAATTACGGATTATAACCCGGCAAATGTGTTTTAACGCTTTGTTTTAGTGAATTTCAAATTGCCGCGGTTTTTATTGAAAATATTTTTTGCGCATTGCAGCTGCACAGAATATTAGTACGGGCATTAAAAAGAAACCGTGTTTATGCGAAACAGGTGATCAAGATCAGCTTGATGTGAGCTGTATTAGAGATCAAATATACGAAATGTATAAAATCAGTAAGTAATGTTTTCTATCGAAACATAATTTAATACTATTGTTAGTTGGGAAAATATCCATAAAAAGCCAAAACATATACAGCTATTTAAGAGATGTAGAACATCTCTTCATACGCTGTTAGGTAATATAGGATTTAAGCGGTGTAAAGATAATCCACGAAGGTATATTATTAATAAATGTTTATGAAATATTTAATTGCATTTTATGTAATTTAGTATTTTAGAAATAAGCCTCAGAAAAGATACATGGTATATCAGATTACTGAATGCTATCGCCACAGAGTATTACGTCTTCCTCCCTAACACTGCATATATAATCCAATTGAGTTGATATGAGGTATTGCAAAGAATTATTGCAATAGACATTTGGTCGAGAAGGATATTCAAACCAGAACTGTCTGGATTTATCGAAAGAGGCATTGTCAAATATAACACCTTCGGTGTGTCTTAGCTTGGTCAGACACATTGAAGAAGAAATTGACAATTGGTAGAATCTTGAGAAAGTTTTTGATAGATTGGAAATAAACAGCTTAATTATTAACTTAATTAGTGTTTCTGAAAGTAACAGTGGTTGAATAAAACTTAATGAATGTTGGTTTATGATACAATGCTGACAAGAGAGGGTGATGAAAGAGGAAACAACTAAAGATCAGTATACAATTAATAGAAAATTTGTAGGAAATTTTATTATAGAGTGTGAAATCTTTATGAGTATGTGTTATTATTCAGAATATACATGAACATTTGGTTAAAATGTATGAGGCGAGAAATAATACTAACTGTTTTAGAATATGGTAAATGCATCAAGGATAATGCAGTGATTAAACAGTGATAGTTTTATCAAGAAAGTATACAGGTAGTAACAGGACAGACTAAAGAGAAATATAATAATATCATAATGACTTTGCAAGGAAACATTGCATCGAAAGAAACAAGAACTAAGTGAAAAACATACATATGCTCTCTAATGAAAGTAAAATATATTACTCAGATATTCAATTGTTAAAAAAAAGCGCCTGGAACTCTATCTGTGCCAGTGTGGAAAAAAGTTCAATGTATATATAATAAAACAATTCTAACCTATACATTAAAATGGCTGTATAATTAATTGTAGTTTTAAGTTCTTCGATAATATATGCAATAGATGTACTATAATGCTAAAATAAATTATAATACATAACATTTTTGTTTCATCATTTTATTTAGATTAGAATTTTGTTATATGTCAGAGCCAAAATGTACTAAAACTCAGAGTTGCTGAGGCAACATTGCGACGTTTTGACAGATCACGTGTGTCACTATTGTTTTGAATAGACTATATATATAGCGATTTATCATGATGGTTTAATTAGGTATGAATTCCCATTCCTTGATATTCTTATAGTTTCCAATTTCCAACCTTGCAATTTATTTCTTAGCGTCCTTAATCAATGCTCAAACAATCAAAGTCTTGTAATATACTTCATAATACTCCGTATGAAATTCATAAGGAATGGTATTGTTTGATTTTTCTGTTGAGTTTATAGGAATGACTAATTTCAAAAATGATATCCATAGAGAATAGCTTTTATCAGCCTATTGTTTTAACACAGAATATCATCGTAAAAAATCCTAAAAAACATTCCCACTATCCAGTAAGGTCTCGTACAATTTCCTGTTCAATAACTGCAAATGTTCCGCCTCCAATTGTCTACACTAAATAGAATTTTACGTCGACAACGATGCCAACTCGAAGGCAAGCGCTGCAAACATTGTTTCCTTAACCCTTATCGATAAACTTCATCAAATCCATGTTGGAACAGTCTTGCGGTATTTTAACTGGGACATCGTTTTACATACGAGGCTAACGAGGCGCCCAATTTAAACCTGGTTTTGGACCAGAGGCGTGCAGTTGTAGGAGTCCAAACTAACCTCAAAATTATCAAAGATTTATCTCCTGACATTTTGGAAATACAATAATGACAAAAAGTGTCTTATAAAAAAATAAAGTCTTAAATAAAGTGTTTTATATTTTACTGGATATAAGGGAGCAGATTTCTATGTTTGCGGGTTTAAATTTAAAAATAAACTTTTAACAAATCTCTCAGTAAGATTTGAAAATCAATTTTTCAGTTTCTCGTTCAAGAGTCGTCGACATATTGTTTTTTAATCAATATCAGTAAAAACTGCACCCAGTATGAGCAAGTACGGCACCGCGTATTTTTAAAACTAATCTGAAACATTTTTTGAACGGCAGAATTTAAATTCAGCTCACAACTCAATAATAGTTATTTTCCTAAGTATAAAGATTAATATCAAATCAGTATATGACATAATTATTCAATGCATACTTTTCAAATGATACATGTCTAAATTTTACGACAATCTAGAGTTCAGTTGCGTTAAATTTGCAGATTTCACAATAATACTCCAAAAATGGGATTTGGCTGAAATGAAAATGGAAACAATCGACTGCTGTTTGAACAATACGCATTCCATGCCAAGAAATGTGCGTTCGCATTGTACCTTCATCATAGCTGAAGCGGAAAGCCCACTTTAGTGCACAATAGCAATAGTATTGCTTATTTATTTACTTGAGTTTTAACTTAACCCTAGCGAGACCTTGATTTCATTGCACGTCCATTATTGTTATTATTAGGACATAAGATGCATTAACTTCTCCTCGTACCGTGTGGACATGGCATACTTTACCTCACTATCACAGTTTATTAATGCTATTAATTATCGCTATTATCGATTATTTGTTGTTTTTTGGTTATATGTTGTAATTATGATTTATTGACAATCTGAAGTATACATAAACGCTACCAAAAAGTGATTCCTGCCGGTTCTTGTTGACAGCGTATCTAGAGTGTTTGCCTTTCGCTTTTGCCCTTGTACGCCTTACACGCTCATAATAGTCGCAGTTAGGAGAAGTGAGTGCATAATTCCAACAGAGTTGCTGATTTATTTATTTATTTACTTATTTATATACTAAAGAATTTAGCTTTACCCGAGTGAGTACTGCAAATCCTAATGGACCCCCAGGATATTGCGCGCCTGCTACCATTGATCTTATTGCACGGCCATTATTGTTAGTGTTAGGTTATAAGCTGGTACTTCGTCATCATGTGTCCATGTCATACTTCGTACTAGCATAGGTCATCATTGCTATAAGTTATCGTTACTGTCAATATTATTGAGAACTGTGGAATAGTATTGTTGTTAATCATTCTGGTTATTCTATCATTTCTATCGATTATCACTGTCATCCTCTTTTATTAATATTAACTATACTATCTATAATCAGTACTTGTCAGTACATTTATTTATCAATGCCTCATTTATTTATGGTTCATCCATGATATGATCCGCCAGCATAATTAATTACCCATACTTCTCACTGCCAATATATTAATTGTCAGTACCGTTATATTTCAATATTACCTGACATCAGAAGTATTTATCGTTACAATCACCGATCCCTGTTATAGTTCAAGTACATTTTTAATTTCATACTTGTCATTTCAAATTAATGTTCAGGTACGTTTTCATTATGCTTTCAGGCGCTTTTCCGCTTTATTTTTTACTATTTGTTGTGTAAATAGTTAAAAGTAAGTGTTAAATTATTTTATAATGTTTTATTAAATATAATTTTTATTTTACGCCCTAGGTTTAAAATTAACCCTACAAATGTTACAATAGAAAAGACCTTTTTTGATTTTTTATTTCTGACGGAATCATAGATGTCAAGTTAAAATGGAAAAACATCCCTAAGAAATATGCAATATTTTTCGCCCGGAGGCGTGTATATAATTGGTCCATTCCCCTTTTTTATCTTTCCATTTTCCACTTTGGAAAGACCATAACATCGATTTCGCGATCCTTTTTATCAAAAAGCTTCGGGGTCGGTCCTAGTCGGATTTCACAATGAACGCGAAAGTTTATAGTAGAATTGGCCCGACGGCTAATACAAAAGCAAAGAAGCCGAACCGAACGGGGAACCGAGAAAAAAGAACAGACACATAAACTAGTCGGGTGTCCGTGCAGTTATTCGTTTTATTTTTTAGTTTTACCGATTTGGCGGTATTTGTATACCAAAGAGCGGCAGTGAGAGACAGGCGGAGAGGAAAACAGAGACGGAACGTCGGTCGTTCTAAATATTATTCGATGTTTCAGATAAATGAAAAAGATTAAATTAAACCCGACAAATATCGGATAATGTCGATGCATGGATAGGATTGTATTAACTCCATCCGGAAGTTAAAGAATTTCGCAGAAAAATTGAAACACGCGCTTGTCGCTTTTATCCCCTAGGAAAAACTCAAGTCAAATCCTTCTGACTACATCAAATCCACCGTGGTACAAGTACGTCTCCGAGAGACAACTTGTATTATTCCAAGTGTCACAACCCAAAAAAAGAGGCGCGTTACTCAATGCCACATGGTTTATAAAGAACGCGAATACACACCTATAATCATTCATCCCTTTCGTGAAAAGCTTCACTGACATGCTCAGTGTGACGTTCCCTTTGGCGCTTTGGAACACGAAAACAATCTGACCAAATCCCTACCCATCCATAAACCCCGGTAGTTAAACCAAATATAACAATCCCAGTCGTAACACAGGGCCTCTGTCGCCCGTAAAACCTATCTATACTAAACCCGAAGCGACATCAGAAAAAGACCAGTTGGTTCTAGCTAGACATCCTGGAAAAAGAAAAAGGACTAGTCAGATGTCCCTGCAGTTATTCGTTGTATGTTTTAGTTCGATTTGGCGGTATTTGTAAACGGAAGAGCGGCAGTGAGAGACAAACCGAGAGGAAAACGACTCTATTTCGGTGGTTCTAAATATGTTTCGATATTCCAGAGAAATGAAAAAAATGTAATTAAACCCGATAAATATCGAGTAAAGTCAATGCATGGAGAGGGTCGTATGAGGGGGTGGAGTATACGTGGATCCGCAAGGAAGACAGAACATTAACTCCATCCGGTGGTTAAGGAATTTCCTAAAAAATTTGAAACACGCCCTTGTCGCTTTTAACCCCCAGAAGAAAGCCAACTGAAATCCTTCCGACTACATCAAATTCACCGTGGTTCATCCTGTTCGTGAAAAGTTTCACGGACATGCTCAGTGTGAACTTCTCCCTTGGTGCGTTAGAAAACGAAAATAATCTGATTAAATCCCTACCCATCCATAAACTTCGGTAGTTAATACGTTAAACTAAATACGAAAATCCCAGTCGTGACCCAGGGTCTCTGTCGCCCGCAAAACCGTTCTATCCTAAACCCTAAGCGAAAGCAGCAAAAGACCAATTGGTTCAAGCTGGTCATCCTACAAAAAGAAAAAAAACTAGTCAGGTGTACATGCAGTTATTTGTTTTATTTTTTAGTTCGATTTGACGGCATTTGTACAGGGAAGAGCGACAGTGATAGACAGACACAGAGGAAAAAAGAAATGTAACGTCGGCCGTTCTAAATATTTTTCGGTGTTCCAGAGAAGTGAAAAAGATTTAATTAAACTCGACAAATATCGGGTAATATCGATGCATTGATAGGATCGTATGAGAGGGGATATGCATAGATCCGCGAGAAAGACAGAACATTAACTCTATCCGGAGGTTAAAGCATTTCCCAAAAAAAATTGAAACACGCGCTCGTCGCGTTTATCTCCTAGAAAAAAGCCAAGTCAAATCCTTCCGACTACATCAAATCCACAGTGGTAGAGGTACGTCACTGTGAGACAACTTGCATTGTTCCAAGTGTCCTAATCCAAAAAAAAGCCGCCCGTTACTCAATACCAAATGGTTTATGAAGAACGCGAATAAACACCTATAATCATTCATCCCGTTCTTGAAATGCTTCTCTGACATGCCCAGAGTGACGTTCCTTTTGGCGCTTTAAAACGCGAAAACAATCTGACCAAATCCCTTCTCATTCATAAACGCCGGTAGTTAAACCATATACGACAATCCCGGTCATAACCCAAGGTCTCTGTCGTCCGCAAAACCTTTCTATCCTAAACCCGAAGCGACATCAGCAAAAGACCAATTGGTTCAAGCCGGTCATCCTGCAAAAAGAAAAAAAAGCTAGTCGGGTATCCCTGCAGTTATTCCTTTTATTTTTTAGTTCGATTTGGCGGTATTTGTATAGGGAAGAGCGGCAGTGAGAGACAGACAGAGAAGAAAAAAGAGACGGAACATCGACCGTTCTAAATATTTTTCAATGTTCCAGAGAAGTGAAAAAAATTTAATTAAACCCGACAAATATCGGGTAATGTCGATGCATGGAGAGTATCGTATGAGGGAGTGGAATGTACGTGGATCCGCGAGGACGACAGATATAGAGACGGGGAACGGCTATGTTGGATACAAAATTTAATTTTTAGTTTCTACGCTGTTGAAGTGTGCTATTCTGGAATAGATTCTGTGGTACGGCATATTGAGTTTCGTGTTTGTTTTCCATTGTGTTCCACGTTTGGCCATCACAAAAGCCAACGACGTTAGACTAACTTTAATTGTTCTAGGTGCATCCAACCGGCTGAATTGAATAGCTTACGCAATAAAAACTAAATATGATACTGAAAAAACAGATAAAATGTAAGTATGGTAATTAACACTAAAATATATCTAATAAATGACTGTATTACAATTCATAACGTTTTATAAAACTTATATAATTATGTAAGTAATACCGTTAGTTTGGTTGTTCTCACCAACACCAACCTATTCCACACAAAACATGTTATTAAGCAGTTAACTGCGTCCATTTCGGCATACTTAATTTGATTAAAGTATAAACATAATGACACGCATTTATAAAATATAGGATTTTGTAACGAAGAAAATGTTTTTAAGAAAAATACTACTTCATTATTTGAATATAAATGTGGTAAGATGAAAATAATCGTACATTAGTGAAATCAGTGAAAGTCAAAAGTGATTTATGCGCTTAAAAGTACTGATTTGAAATCTGCCGCTGCAACGACAAGAAAGAATGGATCATTACATTGATTTCTCACCGGTGAATAAATATATCAATTTTAACAATCGCCGTAGTAGAAAATTGTGCTTTATGGCTATATCCACGTTATATCTTACACATCCAATATGTGTGTAATGAGATCACAAGGATTCACATTACTATGAATATAGAAATCGAGAACGCCGAAATCCCATGGTCAGAAAAAGGCACCTATCTCGGTCTCGTCTTCGATCGCAAGTTTAGGTGGAACTCCCAGGTTCAAAGGTCCCTCCATAAAGGTCAAGGTATTGTTAATTTGCTGTTCCCGCTTATCAACGGGGCCAGCGGGCTTCCTCTCTCAATCTAATCTCTGTACAAGATGCTGATTCGAACAGTCGTTCTATACGGCTCCAGTGTCTATCTAAGATACGTCTCACCTAGCCAGGTGGAACGTCTTCAAGTCTTACAAAACAAAATTCTCCGGAGAATAATCAATGCCCCCTGGTTCGTCAGGAATAATCTAATTCATAGAGAAACAGACGTCCCCCAAGTTCACGATTTTATATCCGAGCTCTACTCGAGATATTTCTCCACACTTCGTCTCTCGGACAATAGATGTATTACCGAACTGGCCGATATTTTAGGCCAATAACTCATTCGGCTCTTCGTGGCCTTATTCTATCACAGCCGACACTACCCCGTCGTACTCTAACACCAAATTGTCTCGACCTTCTCTCTTCATGTACCGCAAGCTGCGTGGTGTGATAACGACGCCATGTCCTTGTCCGACCCTTGTGCCTCTTAACGGTGTTACCAGTTACGGGCATCCTCCTCACTACTAAGAGTAAGAAGTATCAGGGTCATTGGATCAGCTGATAGGGTGGGGTTTAGTGTATAGCCCAGAGGCAGTCTCCACATAACCAGTCCAACTCGCTTATTCCTGCGGGTCTTCCCGACCAGGCATCCGTAATAGGATTCCCCTTCTCGGTTTCATGCCAAAAAACGAAAAAAAATTACTATGAACTGCTAGAACTACGTATGAAACGTCTTAAAGCAGTCCAGAGAATATTTAAAAATAATCAAATGAAAAGCGATGTATTTCCCAGATGTTGTACCCTTCAATTTTTTTGACAAGGCCTTTGAAAACAGATTTTGGAAGCAGATTCTAATTAAAAAGGAATTAAAATTACATTGCCGATTAATTAATTTTTGTCCAAAATATGAAAAAATAACATTAGCACAATATCCATGTTATCAATCAATATTATTTTGCTTTACAACATGCTTGTCAAAAATTGCTTTTTGGAAAGGCATTTTTACAAAGTTCCAGTCGATATACAGGGTGATTCATGAGGATGGTTTAGCTGGCACACTGTTAAGGTTTTGGGTAAATCGGTTGAAATATGATGAGAGTTGTTGGAAATATCGGAAAAACCGTCTGGAAAATTTCATATAAAAGATTCGATATATCTAACCTTTAACGACAAGAATAGCTTACCAATCCCAATTCCAAGATTTAGAAAAATGGCAATGTACAGTGCGATAATTGGAAATCTTTCGACTGATACAGTATTAAACCTTAGTAACTTAAATAGCCTTAAACTTTTGATGCACATATGATAATCCCTTAGATCATTCTGTACTATATGATCATGACTATATTTTCGATAGAGAGCATATTTATGTTTTACGCTTAGTTCTTGTTTCTTTCGATGCAACGTATCCTTGTAAAATCATTATGATATTACTATATTTCTCTTTAGTTTATCCTGTTACTGTATACATATTTCTTGATAAAACTACATTTAATCACTGCATTCCCCTTAATGCATTTGCCATATCTGCAAAACAGGTAGTGTTATTTCTCTACATATACATGTTAACCAAACGTTCATGTATATTCTAAAGAATAACACACATTCTCATAAAGCCTTCATACTATAACACAATTTCCAACAATTAAAGTATATTAATTGTATACTGACCTTCAGTGTTTTCTTCTTTCATCACCCTGTCTTGGTAATCATCAGCATTGATGCATCAGCATAAAAACATACCTTTCATAAAGTTTTGTTCAATCACAGTCACTTTCAGAAATACTAGCCAAGTTAATAATCAAGCTGTTTATTTTAAATATATTAAAAACTTGCTCAAAATTCTACAATTTGTCAATTTCTTCTTCAATGGGTTTGATCAAGCTCATACAAATGAAGGTGTTATTTTCGACAATGCCTCTTTCCATAAATCTAGATTTTAACAAAACGTAATCGATAGTTATTCCAACGTTTACCTTTCTCCATGAACCTTTGTTGTCTTTACACAATATTTATTATCATCTTGCCATGAGCAACCCAATGTACCATTCTGAAATATTCATGTCTATTTTAAATATATAAATTCATATAATTCTTCCTTGATTTTGTTATATGTTTTTAAAAATTGTATTCTTTCAAAAGCAGTCTCTGGAAGTCCCATTAAACCCCTTCGTCGGTTATCTTTACACCGCTTAAATTCTACATTATCCAACAATGTATGAACGGATGTTCTACATCTCTCAAATAGCTGTATATCTTTTGGATCTTTGCGGAACTTTCCAGACTAACAAGTTTCCCTGAAATAATTGTATTAAATTATGTTTCGATTGAAAAAACTATTTACTGTTTTATACATTTGGTATATTTGAACAAAGAAACACCAAGAATGAGCTTGATTCGTCACCTGTTTCGTAGAAACACGGATTCCTTTTGGCGAATTTAAGGTTATATTGTTTTTTTATTTTTTAAGATATTGTAGTGACCGTGTCCGTACTAATATACAATGCAGCTGCAAGGCGCAAAAAATATTTTTAATAAAAACCGCGGCGATTTCACATTTATTAAAACATAGCCATAAAACCACGTTTGTCGGTTTATAACCCTTAATTATAATATTTTGAAGACTTTTCAGACGTTTGGCAAACGGACAACTTTTGCAGATAAAATAAAATGTCAAGGATAATATTGTCTGACTGTAAAACGAATTTACAACTTTAAACAGATAAATATTGACACTCGTGTCACTGCTATTTTGAATTGACTATACATCATTTACTTACATAACTGAAATTATTAATCCGTGCCAGATGTTTGAATTTTACCTATTAAACAAATACAAATATCCATGTCAAGAGAAAAATTTGACCAGCGGCGTTTTGACGGAAATGCAAGCGGACTAATCGGGATTTTAAACTATTTTTTCAAGACAAATTTATTCATATAATCAATAGTCTATGTGGTGTTGTTACTTTCTTTTCTGGTAAAATCATCATTCAGTCATTGTAGAAGTTCTGAGATCTTTAGGCGAAAAACCGAATCATATAATTTCACAACCCTCACTGATCACTCAACTTAAAAATGACTTGATTCCGATTATTAAAATTGGTTCTATTTTACGCTCGGAATCCACATGTGAGGGTGCTTACGCATGCGCCATATGACAGTTAGTTACGGCGGGAAATTTAAAAATATTTAGCGGGAATTTCAAAAATTTTAACGGGAAATTTACAAAAATTCTTTTAATATTACTGGGAAAATAAAAAGATAAATATATTTAAATATATTTTATTGATATATTACAATTATATTACTTTTCCTTGACCATAAAGACATTGATGTAACCACAGAGATATCTCCACTACCCAAAACTCGTAATCCACTGATATTATCTTCTCTCTAATATTTAAAACAAACATTAAAATAAGATAATATAACTATTAACGGTTCTGTTGCTTTATTTTTTAGAATCAACTAAACTAACAACCTACCTAAATTGGGGTAAATTTCATCAAATATGACAACTGCAATTCGGTCTATACCGTCAAGTTTCTGAACTAACCACCAACATTAGAGGTTACTACTCCAGCAGCAAAAAGGAACCTTATTCAGTACCTGCATTAATGTTCTTTTAGAAGGCAAGCAGAATATCTTCGATAACAGTTTATATCCTCTGCCACTGCATTTCAATAAAGATAAAGCCATTAGTTTTTCATCCAACCTGAAAAGAAGCTGATGGGACAGGCTGAAATATCTGTAAATGAACATATAAATTTCAAGTTAGACCCTCCATTCTCTAATAATAAACATAAGTTTATCTTGTTGTCTGAATATTGTTGGGGTAAAAGAATCTCCCATATATTTATCAGCCTCAAAAAACTTATGTGATTGTAATATTGCCATTGAGGGCATATTTTCCTTGTCTCGTAGTAAAGGTAAAGAATATCAATAAATATTGCTTAATTATTTCAATGCAATAAATCATTACTATTTAACAAAGTACTTACTATTTAAATTACAAGTAGGAATTACATCTTGTTTCAGCCATGGCTTTTCACATTTTGGTCTATAGTCTTCATCTTTAAAATGATCATAAGAGATCTCCTTAAGGATTTCTTTTTATTACACTAATAAATTAAAACATACAGAATAATCTAAAGTAATTGTTAAATATTTATAAAAACACATAACGAAAAACTTGTCGTAAATAAACAACTCAAATTATATAACCTAAAAATGGCAGTTAACTGCTTAGGTTAGAACTATTAATACTGAAGCCGAATGAGAGAGAAACACACATATAGCTGTTGCATTTTTCATTTACATTTGGCGGCGTAACATGGGATCCGATTTTTCCATATAACTTTCACTTCTAAATCTATGAATTCTATGAATATGATCGGGTGTTTGACAATTAGCCCAAAGAACTTCCTGTGAACGCCATTTTCAACGCGAAATAACTTTTAATCAAATAATCGAATGTCGTAATCTTTTTATCTCCTTGTTCTATGGTTCTATATATTTCAAAGAAGCTATATTATAATTTAATTAAATATATATTACAATAAATATTTCGGTGAATGGAGGTAGAACGAAATGAAACAGTGGTGTTTACATTATGTGACCGTTATTAATTGACTATATAAAAAATGTGAAAAATACAATTAGATAAAACGGATGGCAGCGGTGTTGGTGGTGACGAGGCTTGGGCAGTCGATGGTGATACGTCTAAACCAAACGATGGTCGAGTACTCAATGAATGGAAATACTCTTCAATAACATCCCAGATAAACGTTTCGGGGTTGCCAGCTATTCGTTATCGGGTTCTAGTTGGCGCTGCTGGCACCCCGCCCGTGTTCAACATCTGGGATTAGATTTCTGGATATTTTGTAGACCGTTATTCCACGATGTAAAATTCGACACGCCTCAAGGTCGCTACAAATATGCGAATTTAAGGCCATCTAGTAGTAAAACCCGAAACTACATTTTTTTCCAACCTTATACAATTTAATTAAAAAGGAAGTAACATAGTTTTCCTCATATTTGTTTGTTTTTATTATCAGTTATTCTAATCGATAACACATATATGGCAGATAATTATTATCTCTATTTATATGTAGTTGGTAAAAATGGTCTTAATCTTTGAAAACCTTTAAAAACGTTGTTTTTCCAACATAGAGTTCAAAAATATTTTTAAAAACAATAACTTCTGAATAAAAGATGTTTGCTTTTCATTAGTAATTAGATATAGCTATAAAATGTATTGACCCAATTTGTATTAAATAGAATACCATAAAGCAATAATAATAAATCTTAAGTCAAAACAGTAAAAAGTGTGATTTACCATCCCCAATCAGTGGTAACGTAGAAGCCAGCTCCATTTTATCTAAAATTTCCAGGTTTCCATTCAATTTTACGACAGGTCCGGAGGTATATCACCGAAAATACTGTCGCCGAATATAAAAGGGGATCAACGAACAGAACTGATCAGATAGAAAAAGAGGCTTAATAGTTGATAAAGATGGACCAGTAAATAATTTCTACGTCTGTATAGTTATCGGTTTTTCTTAATTGGACTTCACTGCGGATAGACAATACGCCAACATCTGTCATTAATAAACTCCTCAAAGTCCTCCTGTAAATTTAATACAGAATTATGTTTAGAAAAACTAAACAGACAAGAACACTACATAATACCTGCATTAGAATTTCATAGTATACTTCTATTCGTCCAAGTAATAATGTGGTGCAACGGTTATAGTGCTTAAAATTTAAATACGACAGTTTTGATATTTGTTTGCGATGGCCTGCCAAAACTAAATAAACCTTCATAAGAGTGTCTTATTTAGTGCCCAGATAGTTTAAAATTCGTCAAAATTGTAATGTTTACGCCTACTGTTTAATTCGATAAAAGTTGTTGAGAAGAAATTCTCTGACAACGCTTATTAAAATTTATGTTGTTTTCCCAACTAGTAAAACTGAATGAAACCATTATTTCTGAGGGTTGATAACATCAATTAAACAACTTAAATGAAAAATTGATTTGTAAATTAATTCAATTCAAATGGGATTTTCTTATACATTTAGCTAAATTCACAAAAGTTTATTATCACTTATTGATCGAAGATGAGGGCTATTTTGGTGGAAATATGCTTTCCAAATATATGAAAATGAACACAAATAGGCAGTGGAATAGATAACTTCAAATTTAATGTCATTCTCCTGACATAATATCTCTTTCTAGCCAGAATGATGTGAAAAATTCATTTTATGAAGGTTTAAAAGTTAAATATTTTGATTTTATTGAATTATAAAATGAAAATATAATATCAAAATTAGTATAACTTAGGTTATAAGTAATATATAGATGAAATAAAAATATATTTTTCAACATGGCACAGAGAGTTGTTATAGAACAGACTTTTGGTTTGGTTTGGTCGGTAGCTGGTATTACCCTACGCCTTACTGACGCCACCATATGCACAGCCAGACTTTAAGGCTTTTAATATTCCACTTCATGGTACATGTGGGTAGTTGTAGATGGTTGTGGTAGTCTTGATATAACTCTGATAAAAACTAAAACTGATATAATTTTTTCTCTTATCCTAGTGACCCACTTTGCATTGCCAGTCAATATACACCACAAAAACATTTTCAATCTATCCATACCGTCGTAATTTTCTCACCTTTTAAATACTTTTTATTGCATGTTGCCATCTCGAATTAGTTGATTAGTCTACTAACTAATTAAACAACAAAATTAAAAGTACATTGATAAATTTCATTCTTTCAATGTTTTCGTTCAATAAGTCTTCCAATTCATTGTCTTCAAATTTGTTTGGTCTTCCAAAACTTGTCATTAACCACCACTTTTATATCGCTGAAACCATAACGGACAATTACAATAGGGCGGAGCAGCTACACCATCAAATTTAAAAAAAACGGATTTCAGCAATATATTTCATCAATCAAACAACCAAAGCAATAAATGTTGAACATAAAATTTTAGATGTTCCATAATTCGCCTCTATTTATACTAAATAACACAGAAATATTATAATACTACTATAAATATTAGAATTTATATCGCATTTTCAAAAATAGATAACGCTGATCAAAATACATGAAATAAAAACCTAATAAATCCAGTATATTCTCCATAATATTGATAAATTCATAAATATAGTTTACTTCAGAACTAATACGGTACCTCTTGAGCACTCAGTTTCTCATAATTTTCCAGCACATTTATGACTGATGTATAGGACTATTCAACTCTTACCGGTATTTGAACTTATTTTATATACCTTTTTGACCTGAAAATGGAAATAATTACTGAGAATTTCCATTTGTTAACTTTAGCTTTCGTTTTACATCAAAATTAGTGACTTTCACGAACACATTCCATATTTTACTGCCTAAAAAATGTTTATTATGTACATCTTGCAAATAAAAGACTTCTAAATATCTAAAGTGTGTAATTTCTAACTGCATGTATTTAAATTCTGAAAACAGCTCTAAAGAAAATTTATTCGTTATGATATAAAGGCTAAGATTATTGAACTATACATAACATATTAAGTACAGAATTGAATGTCTTTTATATATGTTTGATTAAAATTAGAAAATGACGGTTATTTTAATCAAAATATTATCCACTGCGTGCCATCAGTTTATGAAGAAATACCAGATGTAAAAAGCATATGATCAGTGTCAGAACTGCAGAGATTTACAGAAAAATATTCGAAAGCTTTTGGGAGCAGCAGCTGCGAATTTGTTGAAAAGTAGTTACTGTCTCGGCTATGATATTCATAAGAAATAAAAAAAAATTATTTTATTTGGTCTTTCTCGAATATATTGACGTATACCTTATAAACCTTAACCCTGTCCATTTCAAGTTAGCAATATTATATACTAAATAGCACGAATATTCCAGTTGAATATTTGAAATGAAATATTTTATTCAAAAAACAATTAAATATCTATAAAATGTATAAGGTTTCGGAAACAATCCCGCTTTTTCTAAATCAACAAAGAGAGGAAAATATAAACATTTCTCGAAAAGGAGAAGATAAAAGAGAACGACAAAAAAGCGTCATATAATTTATTCTTCCAATAATGTGGCCCTGAGTACGTAGAAAATGCCTGAGAAATAACGAAAACATTCCCCAGAAAGAAACTCATATCTGACATCAAGACCCGCTCTCTTGATAAATTGAAATAACACCGAAAATCTTTCCACACCCCCCACATCAACGGGGTGGGGATCGCTGAACGGGGTGGCGGGTCGATCCATCTCTCTGCCCCACGGCCGTTCACGTTGAATATTCGGAATTCCCTTTTTTTGTATTTGCTTAAGTCGCCTTTTATTGGGCCACATTTTTTCGTCTTCAGCCTCTTGTTGTCGGCAGCTACTCCCGCTGTTGCTACCGCTGGTGAAAGCGATGATCGAGAGACGAGGTGTGCTTATTAAATTTTTTTGGCGAGAACAAAATTCGAAAAATATTCTGGCATAAATTTCAACGAAAGGGGATATAAATCGCACAGGAATATTTTATGTGAAAATTTATTATTTAATTGAAAATCTATATATATATATATATATATATATATATATATATATATATATATATATATGTATATGTATATAATAGGTGAGGCAAAAAGTAATTTCTATCCTTTTCATGTTTTTCAGAGCATATAAATTTTAAAAAGATTTATTTTTAAGTGTATTCTGTGCAAAATCAATAAATATTAACCAAAACCAATAATTCAACTAAAAATAACCAATAAATTAACCAATAATTCAACCAAAAATTGAACCAAGAGTACATCTGTACATACATGTACATTCAATGCAGGCTATTTTATACTGTTATGATGTTGCAGAGAACGGAACAAATGGTAATCAAACAATACAGAACCCAAACTATACGGCGGTTAAAAAAAAATTCTAAGCCTCTCAAAAGAGTCTATCCAAAATAGTAGTGAACTCACGTCATGTCAGTTTATGACATCAAAACTTTGCTATGTTGTCACATTTAACGTTGACATTTTACAAATTTTAGTTTATTTTAGCTTCGATATATAACAATATTCTAATATAAATAAAATAATGAAACAACAATGTTATAAAATATAATTTATTATAACGTTATAGTTATCTAATGTATATATTATCTGCAGACTTAACGACTTAAACTACAGTTAATTAAACAGCCCCAATAGTTAGTAAGTTAGATCTATTTTATTATATTCACATTGAACAATTTTGTAAATTGATGAACATATTTACTTTCTTATGTTTAGTTCTTGTTTCCTTTATTGATGTGTTTTCTTGTCAGATCATTCTGATATCACTGTATTTATCCTTAGTTTCTTCTGTTACTACCTGTGTACATTCTTCTTGACAAAATTAGATTTAATCACTGTATTCTCCATAATGCATTTACCATATTTGCAAAACAGTTAGTATTCATTCTCTCCCAGTAAATTTTAACCAAATGCTCATATTTATTTTAAACAGTTACTGAGGTAACTTTGCACATAAAACTTTCTTACTCAACAATATGATTTTCTACAGTTACTATTATTAATTATACTATTATCACCTTTAGTTGTTTCCACTCTCATTACCCTGTCTTGGTATTGTCGGCATTGAATCTTAATTCCACATCCAGAAAGTTTCATTCACTCGTAACTCATTCGTAACACATCACTTCATTCACTTGTCGAAAGACGTTACAATCTGTGGCCATTATATTCAGCCATCGGAGCTACTGTGTATCTATTTTCAGGCCTATTTGTAAAACAGTAAATTACATAAAATACAACTAAACTTTTTATTTATATCTACCAAGTGATATTTTAAAAATACTTCACACTTTAATAAGGTACCTTCAAAACTTAATAGATCTTTTGCAAGCCAATCCTTAATTACAGCCTTTGCCGACCACTTGTTGGGATCTTTCTGTTGAATTATTGCTTCTAGCATGAAGAACAATATACCTGAATTATTAAAAATATTATGATTTACAAGACCTAACCAAATGCTATTTTCACTTTTAAATTTTCCAGTTAACTTTAGGTTTCTTCATCACACACTTTTTGATAGCGTCTGGTCAATGGTGGCCTAATGTTCCATTTTAAGAAAATCCTAAAGTCTTTGTGTTATTATATGCTTTTAAAAATTGTCTTCTTTTAAAAGCAATGACCGTAAGTTGCATTGGACCTCCTCGTGGTTGATCTTTATACTATTTAAATCCAATATTTCCTAACAGTCTTTGAAATGGTGAGAGAGCTGCATATTCCTAAGTTTTCTATGAATACTTTCAAACTAACAATTTCGTCTAAAAGAATAGTACTAAATTATGTTTATGTTGAAAAAACTACACATATTTTTATACATTTTATAAATGTAATTTTGAATAGAGCTAACAAGGTATGTAAATACCTTATTTTCGGTTAATCCAAAGTTATATGGTTTTTGAGAAATTTGAGTTATAATGCGTAATTTTTATCATAGTACTGGTAAGAAGGGACTCCCATTACCTTGTTCCTGTTCGAAGTTATTGATTAGGATTCCTTTTTGACTCCAACTATTTATTTGGAATCGGCTTTTTCAACCAGAGTAGTCAAAAATGTTAAGCAACAATTTCAAATTTATCAAAACAAGCTAAGCGCCAAAATAAGGTTTGCCGATTTATAACCTCTTATTATCACTAATATTTTAAAGAATTTTGTAGATATTTGACAACCGAACAACTTTTACTAGCTGTTTAGATTAATATCTTCGAATGTATCAGACAGTCATGTATCTCGTTTTAATTGGAATAAAATGGGAAGGAATATATTATCCGCTATTAAAACAAATTTACAAACTGCTATAGGCAATACATTATACATCTTGATGACGTTAGTTCACTGCTACTTTGGATATAATAAATGTGATCTAGTCTTGTCGCAATGGAAAACAACGCCTTTTATTTTCATCAATTCAGAGTCGAATTATTGATTTGGCTAGGTTTAAACAGCTCATGATAAACAATTCGTACTGGATAACACCTAGCATCACCTACCTAACTTTAGGGCGAACTTTGAGATTACTTACCAAGATTCTCCGGGTTTCGGCTACTATCATTTTAACGCACTCTACTTCTCATCACCCGTTATAATTCATTTAAAAAACTACTCGATTTCATCTCAACTCAACAACGATTCACAAATAGAAACTGGGTCTACTAAATGTTACCCTGTTTGGGCATAGAGAATAAAAATATCAAGCTTATATTTTGGCATTCTGACCTATACAAATGGTTTTCAAGTACTTTGGCGAAAAAGTATTATAAATGACAATTTGGAAAATACTTCGAAAATACATTTTTCTCGACATAATAACTAGCCTTATCTATTCAAACAGGACATAGAAATTATTTGCTTAATCGTATTCGAAAACCAAAATCGATAATTATATACACTACTTAGAAAGCACCCTTTCTAATGTACGACCAGTTCCACTAGTAGTTTAGTAAAAACATTAATGTACTCCATTAGATTTATTAGTGTTGATGTCAGCCGTCAATCTTTAAATGCTAGTATCAAGTTTCAAAATTAACATTTTCAGAAACGTTGCCAAATACCAAACTCTCTTCGGCATATAAGATAATCACTATAATATAATCAAAACTCAACTCAATATGCCTAAATATCTGCATATACACATACATAGTTATATATTACAACGTTATAAGCCGATGTCCAATTTTCATTCCATTGATTAAACAATACTCAGGAAGGTGCATCAAATTATTATTCTTCTTAAACCCGGGAAAAATCAGAAGACGCCTCCTATTATCGTCCTAAAAGCCTGTTACCTGTGATCTCTAAACTATTCGAAAAATTATACATTAAGAGACTCAAAATAATCGCAGAGGAGAGAGTTATAATTCCAGACCATCAATTTGGCTTCCGTAATAAACACGGAACAGTAGAACAAATACATAGATTAGTCAACTAAATTAACAAAAATTTAAACGATAAAAAATATCGGTCCGCTGCATTTCTCGATATTTCTCAGACCTTCGACAAGGTGTGGCACACTGGATTGCATGTAAAATTGAAAAAACTTTTGCCCCATACGCACGTTCAATTACTGAAATCGTACCTCGCAGACAGATATTTTGTTGTCAAACAGGGTGACGAATACACTGACCTTTACCCAATATATTCGGGTATTCTGCAAGGCAGTGTTCTTGGCCCATTGTTATATCTATTGTATACAGCTGACCTACCGACCTCAAGAAACACTACTGTTGCAAAGCATGCTGAAGATACACAGGTTTTATCATCGCACGAGGATCTAATATCAGCCACAAGAAACCTCCAACTTTATGTTAACAAAGTCGAATTGTGGTTGAAAACGTGGCGTATCAAAGCAACTGAGATAAAATCTACCCCTGTGACAGTCACCCTTTGTAGAAGAACATGTCCCATGGAACAAGAAAATTGAATAATCATGAACTTTCGCAAGCAGACAACGTTAAATATCTGGGAATGCATTTCGATCGACGTTTGACATGGAAAAAATATATAGTGAAAAAAACGCAAACAGCTTGGGATTAAATTAAACGAAATGTATTGGCTGGTAGATCGTAAATCTAAATTATCATTAGATAACAAGAATTTGCTGTATAAGTCAATACTTAGGCACATTGGACTTATGGTATTGAACTGTGGGGTACTACTAGCAAAACTAACATAGATATCCTCCAGAGGTTCCAGAATAAAGTGTTGCGAGTCATCGTCGATGCCCCATATTACGAGTCCAACAAACTGATTCAACGCGATATCCCCATAGGACTCACAGCGAGTGTGATTCGGAGTGTTAGTGCGAGGTACTCTGAAAGACTATTAGTACAACCCAATGCACTCGCCAAACAGTTAAATGTGCACGGTGACAGTGAAGTACGTAGGCTCAAACGCAAATTTCCATACAAACTGATTAATAGACGCATCGAGAGAGATTTAATAATCTCTAGAATAGTTTTTAGAATAAGTTAGGGTAGACTTTAATATAAGTTAGAGTAGTATCAAGAATAAGATTTAGATTATAAGTTGTACATTAGATCACTTACTTCTACATGTCTATATGTCATGAATATAATAATACTTATTCCCCGCGGGCGGTTTGTTGACTTTCTAGGAGATTAATTTTAAAAAAATTAAACAATACAGTGAGTTTTGAGTTTGTTTATTCTATATTCTGAAATAAATACGATTTCGCTATTTTATTTGTAGTTCACGCTGTATATATGGCACCGTTGGTACAGTCTCGGTTATTCTAATTAAAAAAAAAACGGTGTGTTTCTGTTAGACTGGGAGACTGATGTGTCTAGACATAAGGGTTTTGTTTACACTAGGATAGAATTTATGGAGGATATAGGGCCGGCAGCACCGCTTGTCATCCTGGTTGCCAAATAAAATAGTTCCAAGTAGTATAAAGGTTGTTGTGTAAAATCCCGCACATCTTATAATGGGCACAGTCAGTAAATTACGAGGAGTGCATAAGGCAGTTCTATTTTAAATTTATACAATTAACCGGAATCATTTGACCTTTGAATAATAGAAACAAGCGATCAAGAAATGAAGACAGGCCTACATTAGAGTGGAAATCATTCCGCAGTTACTCCAAGCATTCCTTAATACAGTAAAGGAGAGTTGTGGGAAATGTATCTCAGCACAAGCTGAAAGGCCACCAAAGGTGGATTTCAGGGGATCAAGGGCCTCTAGCAAGTATTACAATCAGGAAGCATCCGTACATTGAAAACCCCTAGTCCGTAATATCCCAATACAAACATCGTGTAAGGTGTAAGGTAAGTGTCTTTCCGTAAAATAAAAGTTTTTGTTGATAACTTATATGTGTATGCAACTATTTTAAATATGAAAATTTTGGGCATAAATGTAATTAAAGCATAGTGCTCTTAACAGCAACGAAGAAAACTTTAATATTGTTTGAGAACCACGTTATAGAAAAGTTTCAAAGATCGATATCCGAGCATTTATAGGGCCGTTATTAATTCAGCCATTGCAATACAAAGTACTAGACGCCACCGCACGCCCAAAACACTTAGCAGCCCAACTAGCGCAAACTTTAAATTATCCAAACAAACTTCCTTAATAATCAAGTTTTCCGAGACATTGCTTTAACATACATTCCACACTTATATTACAAGATTACCCAAATTACAGCGTTAGAATATGTTTTGCGGTGTTCCGACGACAATACTCATAAGCATGAACTAGTTTGCATTTTCCTTTTTGGTTTCCATTGTTCTCTTATCTTAATATACGTCGTCTAAGTATTAAGAAAAATGAATCCATATGTATGCCGTAACGGTGAATTACATTTGAATGATTCTTTGTAAAATTAAGGTGTTATTATGAAACATCCTACATTATATAATTTACTTTAAACACATTTAAATCCATTTTGTTTATATTTTGGTAAAATTTAAATAACTGGTGGTTGTATGAATGTCTGTTATATAACTAGTTGTTTCATGAGAAATCCGTCTGTTGCGACATTTCAGGTATTTACAGGTGAATAAACTGAATGGAGTAGGATTCTTACCAAAATACAAATACATAATAAATAAGTATGCTAAACATATTATACTATATCGGCCTATAAGTTTATTACCGATAATCTGAAAAGTTTTTGACAGAAATTGTATAACAGAAAAAAAGAAAGAACATTCAAGAACACCAATATAGGTTTCGCATCTCTCATCGGGATCATGAGCTGCTAAAATCTTACCTCACAGATGATCATTTTACTGTACAACAAGGCGATGAACATACCGAATTACAACCAATATATTCAGGAGTTCCGCAAGGTATTCTACTGTGTCCAGTCTATTTCTTCATAGTCTTAGCCTCTCATGAAAATCCAGCCATAAAATCAACTAACCTACAAAACACACCTAAATCAAATACAAATCTGGCCGAAAAGATTGCGTATAAAAGCCAACCAAACAAAATCCAGTTATATAACTTTTACGCTCCGTAGAAGAACATGTCCACCAGTCTATATCAATAATTGTCAACTCCCGCAAACAGAGGATACTAAATATCTTGATATGCAACTACATCGACGCCTAACCTGGAAGAAGTGCATACACGACAAGCGGAAACAACTTGGACTTAAACTCTACTAAATGTATTGGCTTATTGGGTGCAAATCCAAGTTATCATTAGGTAGCAAGATAATATTGTATAAATATATACTCAAGCCTATTGGGTCAAATGGAATTCAACTATGGGGAATGGCTAGCAAGTTTAATATAACCATCAAACAACGGTTCCAAAATAAGGTGTTGCGTGCCATTATCGATGCTCCATACTATGTTTCAAATGATGTGATTCAAAACGATATGCCTCTAATATCAATAACGAGTGTAATTCAACATGTGACAAGTGACAATGATATAGACTAAAACGTCTAACACCATCTGATGTGATTATTGGACATATATAGATTTTAGAATAAGACTAATTAATTAAAATAGTATTTTATACAGGAGATCACTTAATGAAGTGATTGTCTACATCCCTCTGGGCAGATTGTGAAACTACTAAGAATTATGTTGAATTTTGTAATATTTTGGCCTCATGTTTTCTACAATATTAAAGGATAAATTGAGTTTTAAAATTATTATAAGTATTGCCTCTTCTATCTCATAACTTTTAATGTATTTAATTAATTAACTCAAATAACGAACTAAAACACCCGAAGTTAATAAGTTAAAGACGAAAACAGCTCAGAAACTAGTTGGAACTCTCACTTCCTGGAGGATAGGTAAGATCTATAAAATGATATTATGAATATAGGAACAAAAGTAAACACTAATCAATCAATTTTTTAAATGGTTGCCATATTTCAAAATATTTTTAAACCATTTGAGGATAACCTAATACTTATTATAGGCAATCATAACTACAGTTCCATTTTACACAGTGTTGTATAAAAGCAGCACTCAATTACATGAACGTCTACTAAAGAAGTAAATACAATATTGATGAAGTATTTACCAGAAAATGAAACATATTTTCCTGCTTCCTTTGAACGTAAAATTTGTACTGCCAGTTATATCTCCATCATCATAGAATCATCATCATCTCGAGAAGATTGAAAACGTATACATAAACGACATTGGCAAATATGACTCTCTCAAAATAAAATTGTATTCGTTGAAAAGATAAAGAAGCGTCCCATGAAATAATATAAAGCACCAAAGGGAAAGATAAAAACACTCGAGAAAAAATAGAAAAACACTATTAACAAAATGAATGAAAAACCTAATATAATCAGGTTTAAAGATCATATCAGTTAATTAAAAGAATCAGTTAAGTGATATAATTGCAATAAGAATAATAGCTATGGCGTCTATATATTTCACAACATATTTTAATAATTTTGTGCTACAATTAGACTATATGGTGTATCGATGATGTAAAAGGTGTAAACTAATAATACATAACTAAAAAACGTAAATAAGTTGTGTATTTTCTTACCAAAGCAAAAAAATTTTGCAAGGCGGAAGTCAGCCAGTGCAGTTTTAAAATCGGTAAATTATTTACAGCAATAAGATAATTTTTGCGCAAGTATTTACTATTTTAAGTATCTTTAATCATACCCAGTGCGTAATAAACGTAATATCGAGATAAATATTACCGTTGATAACATTTGAGGTTAGGTTTCATTTGCTTTACTTATTATGAGTCCTTAGTAATGTTGTTCTTTCTTCAGCTATCCAATAATATAGACAATTATATTTAATATAATGTAAGTCGTTTAGTCGTACAAGAGTGTATGAAATCAGTATATGTGTCTCTATCTGTTTCTTCTAACTGAACTCACTCAACATTCACTATTGAAAGACAACATATTCTCATACACAAAGAAAAATAATAATTAAATCAAGCCTTCAAGAACTGTCAATCAGATTCCATCACTGTTAGATTATTAACAAACCAATATCAAATATCTGGTTTCTTGTACATCGGATAATAGGAAGGGCTATATTTTACCAGGTTAAGGGTAAGTGATACATATTTGATTTCACGATATGATTTTATATGTTTACAGACTGATATCCATGTATAAACAGACATATCAGAATTTTCGAATATTACATACTTACGTGCTGACAATATATGTTCCAAACATTGTCAATGAAGTCAAATAAAGTAAAAGAAACTAAGCAGAGATCCAATTTCGTATTAATAGAGAAACTTGACAAGTCTGATTTAATATGGCGAATTAGGAAATTTTGTGTGTTTATTTGTTGTAAAATCCTAGTAATCTCACTTTTAACTTTCAAATAAATATATTTTTGCCGGCTTTGGTTGGCATAGCATACCCATTTCGCATAGCAAGCGACAAGACTGTCCTCCTACTGTTGCGATATTCGCGGATGCGAATCCTGATGGAGCATGGATGTTCTTTATGTTTGTGATTGTAATTGTAAATGTCTTTACAGATATCAGTGGAAAATCCGACAAGGAATAACCATCACAGTCACGCCAGTAATCAGACTGGGTAAGACCGGATGTCTACTGGGATGTTTTCTAAGTTGGTCACTGGCCACTGGTAGGCTTAAGCCCGAAAACCGTGGTTCGGAACCCACGTTAAACAGAAGGTCTAGTCCAGGTAAACCCTCGTTGGTAAAAAGAAGCTTTTATAATATAATTGAAAAAAATATATTTTTAATAAAACCGCTGCATTGTATTTTCGTTACAAATGAATATTTTTGTACCTTTTTATTACATATCACCTAACCTCCCAAGCTTCCGTACTATTTTTATTACTTAATTTTAAAAAAGCTGTTCAATTCACTTAATTATAAAGATATTAGTTTTGCATTCTACAAGCAGTAAAAACAAAAATATCTCTAGCAATTATCACCTCTTTCACCAATTAATGATATATGAAAAAACTTTTTTTGTTAAAAAATATAGTGTTTACTGGTGGGTAAATATCAATGATATTATCAATAATTGATTATATTTTATAATCAAGTTGTTCAAAGTAAAAAAAAATCAGCAAGAAATAAAAAAAAAATTACTCATAATGATTTACCGTACAATTTCGCTCGTAACGCTCTCGCCAAGTTCTTTTATCTGGAGCGTCCACGTTCCCATTCAATTTCACGAAAAGTCCGAAGGTATATCATAGAAATGCTGTCGTTGAATACAAAAGAGAACCTACGAGCAAACTTGATTCAGAAAAAGGCAAAAATGAGATATAAAGCGGTAAATATTTCTGGTCTCATACCTCTTCGAATTTATTGATGACTGCATGAACATAATAATGAATTTGATTGGTTTAAATAGTAAACTATAATATAAAGAAAATTAAGGTCGTCTTCGAATTCGAACATTTTATGTAGATTTGCTTGACTAAACAAGTAAAAGTAGAACTAAAATTGGACGCCCTTTGAGTGAGATAAAGCACGAGAAGTTAAAATCGTCTCATCAGTACAAATTTTATTTAGTTTCATTTAAAGTGTTGCATATTTTCATTACTTATATTATTACTTATATTATTACTTATATATTCATGTCGTTTTAATGTTTTATCCATATTTGTAACAAATATCAAAGCAATTAACACACCCGGCTGTCTGGGAGAATAAGTTCTTTACCTAAATTGTACCATTCTTATTTAGAAGAGTGTGGAACATCGATATAGCCCTTGTAGATAACTCATCTTTAATTTGCCTTCTATGGCTTACGTTTATCTACTGCGTTCTACTTTGTCTTATGTCCCAATTAGGAACTTAAATCTCACCAACAAAGGAGGAATTCTATGAAGCTACTTTATAATTGTTAATATTCTTAATAACATTCATTTTATAATTCATATTATAATATCTCGTTAGTGCTTTTTTAAGAAATGCATTTACTAAAGAAGCTTAAAATAAATCAGAAATTAATACCACTAAAATTTACTGAAAAATCTTAATAACTTTTACTGGTCTAATGATGTTTCCAGAACCATATCAATTACTATTAGTCCTTAAGCAAGAACAATTTTTCCTAGCGGTAAATCAAAAGATGATTTCGAAATGCTAAATGTCCTGTAAAGAAGGAAGACATGATCCTTATAAATCCCGAATTTTGTTTATGTATGTTGGAATGACATTCTAGCATATATCGAGTTTTTCCTTCACAACTTTATAAACCTTCCCATAACATTCCCATACAAAGCATGTAAAATATAATTTTACGTCATCATCGTACTCTTAATAATTTTCTTTTATCCAAACTTGTCATAGCTCTTTAATAGTTCCAACAATACCAGAATAACCGAAAATCACACAAAATATGAAATAACACTGCTTAAAAATAATTAAATTACCTCGTTTAATAATGTTTTAACAGAGTCACTTTCTATTTTAATATCGTTTCACATGTAAAATATAATTATTTGTCTTTCGATTCAAAATTGCCTGCTGGCATTTCTCGGTACAACGGCGCCTAATTTTTATTTTAAAAATTTAGCGTCCTAAGTAGATTTACTTATAACAGAAACGACGAAGCTGGCATGGTCGTAAATTTATGTTTGTGATTATATAACATTTGTCATTGTCCTTAGGCAAGAGTGCAATATTCGAGAAGAAAATGATCCCAGTCACGCCAGTAACCAGGCTAGGTGAGACCGGATATATTCTGGGATAACTCCTAAGTTACTCGCCAGTCGGTAGGCCTAATGGCGAGGACCGTGATTCAGTGCTCACGTTAAACTATAGGTTCAGTCCAGATCAACTTTCGTTGGTAAAAAAGAGACTAAAATTTCTTCCACGATATAAGATTTAACCGTGTCAAATTTCACGCCTCCAGGTTATTGAATTGTAACTGACAGAATTTTCGCTAAGTCGATTAATAACAAGTCAATTGAAAAGTGCCCGACCTAATACATAGATGGATACTAGAATTAAATCCATAAGTTTTTTAGTTAGCCTTAACCCTGAAAAGATGCGGGTATAAATTTGACAGATATCGGATCATTAGTTTGTGAATTATAGCATTTTGAGTGAAACAACAACAAAAACCACAAAATGATTTTGAATGACCGTAAATTGAAATTTAATGAAATAGCAGACACTTTAAACTGAACGTGAACATCACGAATATTTGTATATATGTATGTATGTGTATGTATGTATGTATGTGGGTATGAGAAAGCTCTGTACAAAGTGGGTGCCGCTCGAGCTCACTTTTCACCAAAAACAACGGATGATTCGGAGCAGTATTTGAAGATGATCAAGTGTAATAAACCCGAGTTTTTGCATCGTTATGTGACAATGGATTAAACATGACTCCATCATTTAATTCCGAAGGGCAATCGACGGTCATCTGAGTGGACTGCATACGATGAACCTGCTCCAAAGCGTGGGAAAACGCAACAGCCGCCTGGCAAGATTATGACGTCTATATTTTGGGATGCGTGTGGAATAATTTTCATTGAATACTTTGAAAAAGGAAGAACCATCATCAGCGACTATTACATAGTGTTATTGGACCGTTTGAAGGACGAAATAGCAGAAAACCGGCCGCATTTGAAGAAAAAGAAAATGCTTCTTCACCAAGGCATTGCACCGTGCCTCAAGTCAGTGAAAACGATGGCAAAAAATCCATGAATTGGGCTTCGAATTGCTTCACCATCCACCGTATTCTCCAGATCTGGCTTCCAGCGACTATTTCCTGTACTCAAATCTCAAAAAAATGCTCGCTGGGAAGATATTTTCGTCGAATGAAGAGGTAATCGCCGAAACTGAGGCCTATTTTGAAGCAAAGGACAAATCGTACTACAAAAATGGTATTGAAAAGATGGAAGGTCGCTATAATAGTGTATCCTTGAAGGGAATAAACCATAATTTTGCCAAAAAATATTGTGGTACTATGGTAGGCCAGGGACTTTTCAATTGACTTGTTAGATTATGAACTATACTTGTTAAAATATTAATTATATTAATGCTCTTGTGCATAATATAATTTGTTATACATATTAATGCTCTTATAAATTGCTATAATCTTAACAGACAAATCTAAACCGTTTTTTATCAGGCCAATTCGATTGCATTACCATAAAACAATGGTCTTTGTTTCCATAAAAAGAACGAATTTATATCGAACACGCCTCGGCATAATGAACATTGCAACAAAGCCTAATTAACCGACTGAATTTTTTCAAACAAAAATTTATACGCGTTCGGATAGGGACAGCCTTTTTGTTCGTGTTGATTGTTGTTGTTTCTATCGCCCCGCTACCACCCTCCGTCACCCCGTCCCGGTTTTCGTCGGAACTAGCGGATGCATTTCATATAATTAATCTCTTTTATCTGTTGAGGTTCGGCATGCGCTCTATTTGTTCTTGGTTACATGCGGAAAAACAGAAACTTTATTTTGTTCGGCCAGTTTTGCCGTTCGAATTTTCAATTTTAATTATCGGGATAGATTGGGAGCGCAACTATTGAGAGCGGGATTAACATGCAGTTCGTGAACAAGTATTAACCGGACAGAACAGTTAATGAGAGCGAATTATCGGCAATTGTGTTTTAAAATGTTTCGCTATTTCGGGATTTGTTTATTATTGAGATTAAATATGCAAAACTCAAAATTGCATGTAATAATTATTTTATTATTTATTATAACCTATTTTATTTTATTTTTATTTTTTATTATAATCCAATAAACTACTATATATACTAAAATACACTGAACTAGATCAAATGGCTTTACTCTCTTTAAACTTTTATCTAAGCCATCATTCTCCAGAAGCTGGAGAACCTAAATATAACTTTGATCCTTATTTTAGTTAGCTCCTTATGCAGATTGCAGTTACGAATGTACCATGTTGTTGTTATTGGAATGTGTGTTTGTATGATATTTCTACTGGATTAAAGACATGTTTCTAAAGGAACAACTTATAATATACTGACAAGATAACAGGCTTTGTACTTCAGATTGAGAATTGATTTCCATTTAACATCAAGGATCATGTCAGGATATTGTAATGGCTATTATGTCAAAGCCAAACTAAACTAAAACGCAGAGTTGATGCGGCAAGATTGCGACGTTTTGACGTGAAAAATTTGACGCATGCACAAATAAACTTTGAATAGACTATACCAATCATTTTAAACAGTAATTAATGAGAGTGGCCGCATTTAATTTTTTAAAAGATTAAACTTTGGTTATGGACTATTGGTTTTAGTTGATTAAGGCTGATTAGTATTTTTAACATCTAATTTTAAGGCCAATAATATTAAAAAAAACAAATTACTTTTAAAAGTATTTCAAAATTTCACATTATTTTCAGATAGGAAGTTTTATCACATTAAGAAGTTACATAATTAACAGGAATGAATTACAGCCCACTGGGCGATCACTGCTAATAATCAAATAGTAAGAGTGACAAGCATTTAATAAATTAACAGTACCTGTCCATGTTAATCGTGGTAAGGTTATTCATGTCAAAATAAAACGTATTTTATAACGAAATTAATAGATGCAGACTCTTTGTTAATATAGAAACATGCATTTGAATGTTTAAAAGAAGAAGTTTCTCAGATATCTTTATTGAAATAACTAGTGGGGTAAATTAGAATAAAACCGCTCTCATTTTAATACCTCGCCATAAAATAGAACTTCCCAACTAACGAACAGAAACGGAAAAACTTCTTCGAATGTTGGAAACAGCTTAACAAAACAAAATAAATGTATATTGTTTCCCGCTCATATATCAGCTTAAGAAGCATATAAACTTATTGGCCCATTTCGTCGGTTATTTGTGTTGTTCTCCCATTTATTTGAACAGTCAAAGTTGTTCGCTGAGCAATAAACTTTTTTAATTAACGCACAAATGGAAAGGCCATCGTCGTTTTACAGCAGTCGCAGGAATGCCCGCATTTTCCGATTTACCCTTCCGAAATTTCGAGGTGATTTCAGCTCGCATTTAAAAGGATTTATTAAGATTGTTTCGCGCCAGATTTTTCCTTTTTATTTTTTCCAACGGTGTCATTAATGGAACGATTTACCTCGATTTACCTGCCGAGGGAATTTTTATTAGACTTTCTTTAAACTAGTCCGACAGGTTCCGGTTCGAGAAACATTATTCTTTATTACATCACTTTACTATTAAACAATAAACAATATTTCGATAAAGGTTTTATATTAATTATAATAATATATTACACATTATTCATTATAACGATATATTGATAATTTTATAACTATATATATACTATATATATATATACTATATATATATACTAACTATATATATATATATATATACTATATATTGAAATGAAGTTATTTTAAGCATTAACTAAATAACTAAATCCTTAAACACATTAAAAATAATATTATAAATTGTAATATAAATGAAACCCTTAATTCTAGATGCTCATTTAATCTTACAACTAGACTAAACATAACTTTTTTTAAACAACCCTCCTGAGGAGACGATCATGTACATAGACGTTATGCTTTCTGGACTGCTTATTCTTACAAAAAACTTATTGAGTATCGACTATACATTCCAGATTACAATTGGATTGCTTTTACCCCAACTTATATATGGAATGGTTTCCAACATTTGGATTTCTACAAATTGATATACTACAGGGCTGAACAAATGAACTAATAGAATCCGCCTTTGGTAACCATGCAGCCAGAACTGCAATCTAGCTTCTACTCAAATCCCCGTTAACTTAATGAATTCACAACAACTTCAATCTTCTCAATTGATACTTGTGTCAGAAATCCACGGGCTAAAGGTAATTTCTATAGCACGGGTGGTTTCTAATTAATTAATCCTAAAGTAACGCTTAAAAAATAATCAAAACCTTAAACAAATTAAAAATAATATTATACAGCTAGACTAAATAAAGATTTTTATACACAATCCTCCTAAGGAGACAATCCTAGCATGTACGTGGCCATTACCCTGTCTGGATAGCTTACATTTATGATTAACTTATTGAGTACCGAATACACATACCAGTTTGTCTTGATGATCCTCTGAATTGCATTGCTTTTACCCCAATTTCCATGGCATAGCCTATATAGAATTATAGTATACTAAATACACATCACATACACCCAGAACTGCTGGCTAACTTCTACTCAAATTCCAGTACAATTGATAATTCCGAACTGCGATGCTTGTGTCAGAAATCCGAGTAAGAAAGAGTAAGGGAATGTTTTAAAGCATGAATGTTTTCTAATTACAATAACTCATGGCTAGGGGACTTGTGTACCTTCAATTTACCTTTAACAATTTTGAAGAATGAGAAACTGCGAAACTTTTGTCCGCACTTCAGTAAACTATGTGAAAAGTACTTCAACTAACTTCGGAACGATTGCCAATACAATATCAAACTGGCTTATTTTCTTGATATATTGTTGTTTTTCTAAATAAATAAGTTGATATCGGTTAATAGTATGGATTAAAAAGAAGCAGCATTATAATATTTCCGAAATTCTACCAACTGGCACAGTTGGGCGTTTAAAACAACAAATTTTATTTAATTTGAAGACAATTATATTTTAACGGAAAGAAGTATTGTTGTTGGAAAACCTGTACAGATAATAAAGCTCCAATTCAATTTTTATATCAACCAAACCATTAATACTAAACACCTCACGAATCACATCTTACACTCGCCCTTTAACTAGCGGCGCCATTCTTTTTCGAGTACGTTAAGAAAATGGTACAGCTATTAACAAATTTTAATTGTGCAAAGGGTTATTCCAATTAGAGCATGTACAAAATACCGCTTTAGTGCATATAATATTTTAAAGGGACTATGAAAGGGAAAATATCAATATATATTGAATATATTGATTCAATCTAAAGAAAATGGCCGAATATGTGTAGAGATTATAAATATCTTTTTTTATTACGTACAAGCCCACAAGTATGTGTATTAATACAAAGTACACATATTCTGACCTAATTTTTATTTATTTGAAATGTAATATTTTCCATAATGTCAACATCTTCCATCAGTGTCCATTTTTAGCTATATATCTACTTTATAAAAATAAATATTATATTAACACATTAAATATTTAATGAACATGTGATTCTTTTCTGTTTTTAATACTTAGTTTTTTTCTCAAAAACAAATATAATATTTTAATTTATTTTCAATCCGCTTTCTACTGCACTGAGCAACTTGGAACTAACACACGCAGTTAAAGCAAGTGATGGAGTTTCAGTACTTAGGATCAATACTAATTGTACTATGCCAATTTGATGCAGAATAGTTGTTATTATCACCGTTTCTGTAAGTTGGTTAATAAATTTAAAATACAGGAAACATTACAACCAGGACTATAATCCAGCCCTTTTAAACTTTTAATTTGCCAAATTATAATCTTGTATGACTTCGAGAATTGGTCACTGTTACAATCTGACATTTTATATTCTTTAAAACGTTCAAATGCAATAAAAATTTTACCATGCTCCTCCACGAGATAGTGTTAGAAAGAAGTAATTCGATTAAGATGGGACAATAAGTGCACAGTTAAGGCAAAATCCAGAGAAACAGAACAATGATTTGGACATGAACCGTGAAATGAACGGAATGATTTTAAATTGAAACTCCTCACATACTTCTATAACAAAATGGATCTTTTGAGTAAGACATCGAAAGACCAAAAAGACATTGATCAAAAGCATAAGGAACAATCTGAAAAATAGGAGACTAACATTGTCAGAGACCAGAACGCACATTCGAAGTCCTGAAGCATCAGCAGGAGCATTCTGGTTGCAAAGTAGACACTCTCACGGACCGTTGGCTATGGTTTAATTATGATATTTATTTATCTTATCCTAAATAATAATTAGTAATGAGTATAAGTAAAATGATGGAACCAAAGAAAGAAGTATATTTAGAACATGATTAAAATCAAATCATCTCAATTTAATCAACCGATTACAAACAAATAAATTCGAAATATGTGTGTATAGCTATAGTTACAATGTATATACAAATCTACAGCCAGAAAACGAAATCGAAATAAACGAAAATACGGAAGTTATAAAAATAAAAGGGTATTTACTAGAAACAGTAAAGTGGAAATAGCTAGGATTGGATTAGATACCATGTGGTAAATTATTCTCATAAAGAAAGCTTCAAAAAATTGTGAAAGTTACACAACGAATACATAAAAAAGAACAGTCCGTAATTAGACAAGAATTTATGAATACCAACAATAATCAATCGTAAGTATATTAATAATTATTTGTTTATGTTTATTAGTTATTAGATAACAGCAGTAATAAGACAAAATAGCTGTTTAATGTTAATAATGTACGACTTACCAGAGTGGTTGTTAAGTATCTCAATTGGGATCTTCATATATTTTGCAACAAACTATAGAATATTGCACTTTTCTCCTCGAAACTTATTTGTGTGTACCAGTGGATATATGTTTCGTCGACGGCCACGAAACGATGCAGATACTTCTTCGGCTAGCGCTTAAACAGCGTGAAACACTGTTCTTGTTGTCTAGAGTAAACAAAAACGGAACCCATCGCGCCGACATCTTTCTCATTACCAAAATTTGCATTGCATTCATGCAGGATATGACCAACGCCTGCCAATACGAGATCGAATTCGATGGATGTTTGTCATATTATCATCCGTGGTAGCCGTTTTCGTATTCACCTGGGCGTGGCTCATCAAAAACTGACGTGAGACCACATTGAAACTCGTTAAACCAATATATGATCCCGATTTCCTTTCCATACACAAGTATCGAATCACCGAGAAAAATATCTTTCATTTTTGTAAAATCCGTGGACTCGCCCGCTTCCCCACGCCATCAAAACAAAACTACTAGTCCGATTCGGATGAAAGTTCGACAGTAATCATCTACGAGGATATACTACACGATGGTAAATTTCTCATATGTCGATCTTTAAAGTTGGCAACACTGCACCTCTACTATGTTTGATTTTCATTCCTAAATAATTAGTTTGCTAGTTACATACTGCTAACAATATAATTGTTGCTATAGCAAATTCCTGCCTACTTAGATAATGAGAAACGTCTGTGAGAACCAGATTATATCGGCTGGAGGATTGAAATTTCAGGCAATTTACTCTAATTACAACACAAATATACAACTAAAAGAACGAAAATTTAATAATTTTTGTAAAACGCCACCTGAAATAAATGAAGCTCTATTGACGCCATGATACCAAAATTCGTTGATTGCGAGGAAGCATCACAACACATGAGAGGCACAGACAAAAATGTAAAAAAAAATTCAAATGATTCCTTGGAGTAACAGAAGTGGCGTAGGAAAAATACTAGGAAGATGATTTTATTGATTTTGCAAACAGGGACTGTGATCATCCAGAGATATTAAAAATGGATTTAAAACTAGTTTAATAAACGACAAAAGCAAAAATCTTACCATCCTTGAACGCTATCCAAATATTTGTACTCATTAGGATCTGTAGAAATATTTTATACATTTTCTTTGCCTCTCTTTTCATATTTATGTCACAACAACAGGCTGTGTGATATATTCATAAAAATATAAGTAACATTCTTTTTTTTACTGGTAATTTTAATTTAATATGCTCGGATATATTAGTTCTATTCTATTTAAATAACCTAATAGCTAACTTTATTTTGAATTTTAAATAATAATAATTAAAATATTGGATTTTATATTTTGTATTTCAAACACAACATTTTGTATTTCGTAATTAAAGGAAATTATGTATTTCTGTCACAGCTCTACTAGATATCAAATTTTAGTATCAACAAGTACCATTTATTCGTGTATGTTGTTTTAACAAACAAAAGTATTTATAATATATAATATAAGAAGCAAGGAAATTGCCTTTTACTCAGAATTGTATATAGCCGCAAAATGTAAATTGTCATTTCTTTCTATGTCTACATAGCTGTTTATTATTCATCTTTTATTTTGTCCGACGCTGTCATAATAGATATTAAAATATGGCTGATAAAGTAGTGTCTTGGGAACGCGGCTGCAGTCTTAATGAAGATGGAGATCAGAGAATCAACCAACAGTCGAACTCAACCTCAAATATAATCTGATGGATCTTCAAGATACTGACAGCTATCTGCTCAATTGAGAAAATGAATCATGTTAAGCCCGCATGCTAGAGAATATAGAAAACTGGATAAAACCCTTGTACTTGTTGGTAGGTTGGAAAGTATGAAATGAGGGGAAAAGCGTGTAGAATTGTTTCAATTTTAATATACTCCCCGAAATGAGCCGAACAATTAAAATTAAATCTTCTCCATTCTATCCAAAGTGAACGAACGAATTTCACTCAACTCTCCTTAATTTTTAAGGACTATTTCGTCGGAAACACGAACATCTACATCTTATCGACTAATATCCGCTTAAATCGTCAAAAATTCATCCGTAAATTGATGGAAAACGTTTCCGGCCGACTCAAACTTCCCCTAAATTATATCGTCGCCATTCAAAAGCCTTCGTTATCATTTGTATCGGTCCTTATTCCGTTGCGTCCGTCGAAATATTCTCGTCCGGATATCCGGAGGAATGGAGAGAGAAAAAAACACGGAAAGGAAAAAGGGAGCAGGTTTCTGTTTCGCGCCGATGGATCATCCACGCGACGCCAGGCAACTCATCCGAGTTAAAAATACGTCGGCATTTATTCCGTCGAACGGTGTAAATTAGGGAGATAAAGAGATTGGGTTGAATTAACTTTTTCTGCTTGTTCCGTTCCTCTGCCTCCCTTTTTATTTATTTAGCTAAATTTTTCTCTTTCGCCTCGTTTAACGCGATCTCTCCAGATTGTACTGTCAAGGGCAAGCCGAGACGGCAATTAAACGGGATCCCTTATTTTTACAGCCGGCAAGGAGAGCGTCACGGTCTGCCGGATCGGACGATGACAAATCGGGAACGTCCGTCTCGGCGCGTGGTGAACATGCTGTCGGAGATTCAAATTGAACCTTCACGAGATTTACTATCCGAACTGCCGACGCAAAAGAAATTTGGTTGGATTGGTCCATGTAGCTATATGTTGATGAATCGCGGTCAGCAATGAATCGGTTGGGGCCACAAAAAACAGAGAAATTAGTGTATCTCCCGTGTATTACCTGTGAAAAAGTTTAGCGTTCATTTGCCACTAGACAATATGAGTAGAGGGGAATTTAAGACATTTTATTAATAATAATATCAGTAATAAAAATAGTAAAAATTAAAATGCTATAAAAATTTTAAAATACATTTTATTTAAATATATGTAAAATTTATATTTCAAATATTATTTCAGATGAGAATTCTTAGAATTTTCTGTTGAATGATAATATATTATACTAACAATACATTAAAACGTAATATAACAAATTTAACACAAAACTTATACTTTTAAATATACAAAGTTTAATAAAGTACTGAATATGGAATATTTTATATTATCTTAAATATAACTCGGCCAAACACAGAGTACAATGACATTGTTATATGTTGTTGGTGATATAAAATATTGGACAGACTGCTTGTTAAGTTTTGTGCATAATCTGGGAATTAAGTAGAACAGTTGAGATATCATTTACCAACAAAGTAAAAAAATTATATTTTATTATTTATTACTCAATTTATTATATATAGTTAATTATTATATTAGATTATATAGATTATTTATTGCTCAACGCCATTTCTGACATAGAGCAGGATCCCTAGGAAAGCTGGGTATATTATTTGAAATGGTACTACATCCAGGGACGCAACACCTGAGATGTCTTAAGATTTAAACAAATCATTTTAACTAAAAAATAACCATAAAAACATAGTTAACAAAATAAGAGTAATTAACACGTAAATTTGTAAGTTTTTTTTAAACAAAAGCTTTGTCGAAAAAAAAATTAAACCGAAATTCTTTGTATATAAATCAAATTGTTTCTATAGGAAGCATAGAATTACCAAAAATGCTCAATATATCCAGAAACTTTTTGATTATTTCCGTCAAATATAAACATACGTACACTACGCCTTCTTAATTTTAAAATAGCCTTCTAGAAGCAGAAAGTGTCAAATTTCAGTTTTGCTACCAAATTTATACCTCTAGCCACCTAGCGGCAGATTAACAAACTAAAACACTGTATCGCATACGCCCCTTTAAGAAACCCTTCTAAATTCTCAATATTTTATAGTTGGGACTGAGTTAAATAATTAACATAGATCTGCTGAAAAAAAACAACTTAGTAGATGCAGGAAAAAATAATCCACGTGATTAAATTTAATTTTTTGAAAGTGTATTTTCTTTTATATGTACCAAATTAATTTATGGACATACGCAAGAGTTCCCGCCGCCTTTTATCGAAAATATGGCATTATTAATCAAAACTAACATCCGAATTTTTTCAACACTTATCTTGCCAAACCTTCTGTATGGCTCCGAGACTGTTACATTCTTCTAAAAATGAAGTCATTCGTTTAATATGCAACAATTAGTACACAATCGAGGAACAAGTTCAGAAAAGAAGTTTTCATCGATTTGGATATGCCTCTCGAATGAAAAATGAACGAACCCTTCACAATTTTATGTGGCGAAATCGACTTTTGGATAGAAGACGCAGCAAACAACTCCGAAAAAGACATCGATCAAGATCATAAAAAGTGGTCTGAAAAATGGGAGGAACATTATTCGAGGTTAGAACATCTATGTCCGATCGCTTGATTGGCTAATTCAATGTATATAGACGATAAGCATTGAGCGCTGAAAATTACATTTTCGACATACTTTCTTTTTAATGGTAGATTACAAGATATCTACATAAAACACTTTCAGAAATGTATGGTGATGCTGCCCCATCACAGCGAAATTGTAAATTTTGCTTTCAATAATTTAAAAGTGGTGATTCCAAAAGAGAGGCATAGAGAACCAAAATCATTTGAAGGTATTGGACCTGTTGGACAAAAACCCAACTAAATCTTACAAAGATTTTTTAGATATTTTAGCAATGGAAAATTCAACTGTTTTCAGAGGCGTTTGCATACGATTGGGAGGTTTCAAAACAAGAGAAACTAATACCACACGAATTGACTAAAAATATAATCTCGAAACATTTAAACGTCGCTATTTAGTTCCTTACCAAATAAGAAAAGAAGAGTTGCCTATGGCCTATTGTGACTGGCCATGAAAAAAACATAACGATAATATGATGGGATCAGTAAGATGTGTATTAGCAGTTGTTAGAACCGTATAAAACTGATGTAAATTGCAATTTTACACTCTTACCTAAATACAATCATACTATACTGTATACCCGAGACTATCGTGGCAGTAGATAGACCGTCTTATAACCGTAACCAGAAGCAGGACATTTAATGAAAGCGCCATGCATACATACAATAATAATTTCTTTAAAAAATAAATATTTATTTTGCGTTGATATCATATCACGCGAATTATACCATTTTTTTTCAAAAAAGTATTGCATAAATTTACAAATACATTTTATGAGTATACTTTGACTGAACATACCGCCACATAAGCATGATGATGGTGAGATCAGCTATGGCATGATTTTTCAGCCATACCATATTCTCAGAAATTCACTTTACAATAAACTGTAATATTGTACCTACCCATATTATAAACTAAGAAAACAAAATAAACCAATCAAATGATTTGATAGACTTTTACATGTAAAGAGAAATATACTGTTATTGGTATCTCTAATATTTCCTGCAAGAAAAAAATATTATCGGTGTCTAATATTCACCTAGTTTCAAAAGCGCAAAATTGGGAAAATTTGCTTTTTTGAACATGAAACATTTTCATTATTGAACATTTCAATCAAATCTTAAGAACGCTAATTGTGCTGGAAATGTGACATGATTCTCCTCCTACTACTGCGACAGTCGAGGGTTCGAATCCCATCATGGTTGTAAATGTATTTTTGTGACTGTTTCTAATTATAGTAACTCATAAGCAAGAGTATAAAATCTATAGTTATGGTAGGCCGGGTAAGACCGGATGTCCTTTGGAATGATCTCTAAGTCAACTCGTTATGATTTGCATGCAATATTTTGCGAAAGTAAAACCGTCATAGATTTATACCTCTTTGAAAATGTTAAGTTTCGTACCTAAAAATGTGCATTTGCGGCACGCAATACTTTTTTTATTTAATCAGAAGCGAAAAGCCACCGAAAATCATCGTTTGCCGGTAGAAACTTCGAACCTTAAAAACACGTGAGACGTGGTTCAAAATTCAAATGTGGTGGTTTTGTGCAAGGAATGTGCAGAACAAAGAAAGTTCTAGTAGACCGAAAAAGTTAGAATATACGAAACTGCAAGAGCTACTGCAGCAAGACCCCACCCTGAGCTCAAAAACAATTGACAGAAGTGTTAAATGTGACCCAAGAAACAATTAGCGACTGCTTACGAACAATGCGGAAAATTCAAAAGATGGGGATGGATACCACATCAATTGAGTGACAAAAAAATGGAAAATTACCTGTGAAATTCTGTTTCAAAGGTATGATCGTAAGTCATATCTGCATCGAATAGAGACGTATGATGAAAGGTGAAGTCGGCAGATCGACACCACGGCCAATCGTTTTGGTCGAAGATAATACGCTGTATTTGATGGAACCAGAGTCACGTGGTGTACTACCAACTGTTGAAACCTATTTAAACAGTTAAAAGTAATCGCTACCGACCACAAAGCATCAATTAGAACCACACATTGATCGAAAAACGTCCAGAATGGGCCCGAGAACAGCACGATAACGCCGTCTCATAAAGCAAAACTGGTCAAGGAAGCGTTCAAAGTACTTGAACAGGATATATCATCACACACGCCGTATTCTCCACATCTGGCCTCGTCCGACTATCAACTTCTCGCTTCAATGGACACGCATTTATAGAGCAGCACTTTTGAATTTTTTTGGTATAGCATTCATAAATTGCCTAAAAATGGGCAAGATGTTTAGAATCAAATGGCCAATACTTTGAATAACTACATTGTTCCATTTCCTTGAAATAGTTTTTTTCCAAAAAAAAAAGATAATGACTTTCCGATACATAAGAATTGGAACGGACTATCGCAACAGTAGGAAAACCGTCTTGTCGCCTTGACCACGCCAACCAATCCACTTGACGCTAACACGGCGTAACTTTACTTGAAAATATAATCGCCTTTTTCTCGCAACTATTTTTTCATGCTTGGTTGACATGATATTTCTCATTTAACTTAATATTTTCTATACACTTTTCTATTGTATAAAGTAGTTTGTAACAAAATTTGGATATTTTAACCAATTGAAACAATTTTTAAAAAAATCCGAAATGTCAAAAAAATTTATAGTTTTTTCGAACAGCTGAAATTTGACAAAATATATATTCTTTAACTTTGTTTAATAACAGCACTTATCTAGATTAATAATTTATAGTGGTTTTGGATTACTAGGAGGGTTGCAAATTTTTCACTTTTTTTCTTTTATACATACTTTAGACAAGAAAAAAATTAATACAAAAAGTAAAAAATGGGCAGTAAAAATATAACTTGTATTTGTCAACATGTCACCATTATTTATTCTTGAAATTAAATTGTTTAAGCCCACTTAGAGTTCCTATCCCTACATAAAAGAACAGGAAATTTTTTTACAGAAGTAAAAGGAAAATAAATATTTTTAATATAACTCACAGTACTTCCCTTTAAACCGGTATCGATTCTACCCCTTCGACACCGCTTTCCAATGCTCGCAATTCGTCAGGCTAGTTTATTTCCTTCCGATGTGTAAACACCTGCATCCAAAAACGAGTCTGTTCAGTGTAAAAATCGAACCGGAAGGTCTTTCATTCGTGTCGCTACTATATAAATCCTCCGGTTCCAAGCCCGTGTGTCGAGGGCTTAAATTATTGTTCGAGGTCAGCGCCATTTTTGTTTCGACCCCCCTTAATCCGATAGTTTGTGCCCCCTTTACCTCCCGCAACCGAATCCGTGAAAATTAAATTGGAACGGAGGCACAGCGTCGTATTTTTATTTGGAGGTTCGGTTTAACCCCTACTATTAACCTCCTTGACTGTATTGTTTAGCTTGGAATTAAAAGCTGTTGTTTATTGATCACAATTAGGGTTAGTCACGAAAATATTAACTTAAAATATTGTTAAACACGACTGGAGACCTTGTTCTTTATTTTCTTGCCGCTTGATTGCTAATACTTGTAGCGTGTAATAAAATTTCTTGTCTTGATGACATTTTCAAATGAACACTAAACATTTAAATTAATTATTTCATCTATGCTTTCTTTCTGAAATTTATCATACTAAGTAATCAGTTTGTCTGATATTACTATAATTTAAACTAACTATTAAATTCGATATAAATAACAATTTTTTTGACATAAAATAATAATTTTACAATATCATATTCAAATATCAAAACAGATCTTAATAATGGAACGCTCAAAATTTGTTTTTAACAGAACAATAATTTTGTTGGTAGAACTGAAGAAATCCGCTGCCGCAGTACAATAAACACTTTTATAAATATACAGTGATGCTGCTTGGTCATTCTCATTTGTCGATTTTGATGTCAATAAATGTTGTTGGACCAAAAACCAACCCAAACTCTCAAGAACCTTCAGAACCGAGACTTTCAGATTAGCAGTTGATGAATCAATTTTTTTCAGACGAGTAACATACATAAAGCAACGGAAACTACTTTCCCCACAAACTAACTAAAAGGACTAAAAGGAGCAAAGGAGTGGTGATGTGTCGTGTATGCCTCTGTCAAATTAAAATATAATCTCTAGAGACAAGTTAAAAATTGCTTGTTATAAGGTTTTGTTCGACAAAAGTAAGAGGGCGCTAAGCGTTACTTGTGGACACTTCAATGAAACAAATAATGGATATAAAAATGACTACCGCAGTTAATATTAAAGATATTCAGGATTAGAGACATTTTCAAGTACTGTAAGAAAGCTAAAATTAAATAAAACAGATTTGCAAAATTTTCTCATAGCAATACATTTAAAACAATTGGGAGTAAACCTTTCATTTTACCTTCAAAAGAAGTTTCTGTTAAAATACTCAAAAATTAGTTTAGTAAGGCATAGGAATGAAAATGAATAGTAGATTAAACAGTTTATCAAAATAATGAGTTATCAGTTAGTGTTCCAGGTATATTAAGTCAGTCAGCAGAAAATATGTAACACAGCAATATATTTAAAACAAACTGTTATTTGAAAAAAGAAAAACCGTTAATATAGTTAGTTAAATTCACATTAATCCATACGAATTAGAAGAGGAGAAAAAGACAGGAAAAAAAGCAATTAACCTGATGAAGTCAATAAAGTTTCTAAATAAAGGATGGTTTGATTGATTAGTTAAATATTTGCAGTTGAGGTGGAGTATTATAATTATTTATTGTATTAACACCCTCATATTCTTATGTGACTTATAACTAACAATATTCATACGTGTATTTATCATTTATTATCTTACCAATACTCAACAATGTTTATACCTGCTAAGAAAGAAAATGAAATGAAGTTATCTTAAACCAACCTTGCCTATACGAGTTTTATATTAGTATTGGATTGTAAACTGATTTGATAGACTGGTAAAATGTCATATCGAATGTCAGTAGATTTTCATCAGATTGTGAGAAGTGGTAATAAATAGATATGATTTGCTAAAAATTTACTATCATCAACTGAATGAATATACAATGCATTAACAATACATCCAATTAACATTAACAATACAACGAATTAATCCATCAAAAATAAAACAATCAAGAGCATCTCAACATAGAAAGAGTGATAATTGTTGAAATAGGTGGTTTTAGCACTAATAACTAATTAAACTTTATTTTTATGAAACTTAATGAAACCAAAATTATCTTTTAGGCCATATTCATTTTTGAGCGACAGCATGAAAACCGTCACATTTTAGGTTGAAGAATTCAATTGCAATTCAATGAGTTTTCTTGGAGATATATTATCGACAATGTATTGCAAGAGTGAGCCTAAGAATGAACTAATACCAAGCCTATGAGCCGAGAGAAAAATAGTTGGAACCAAGTATGGATCTTATGGGGGAAGGGAGGAAATCTAGAGAAAATCTCAAATCACAAAGGCAGGATATTAGTGTATAACGTTACTGCTAAACTAATGTGCTAGTAAAAGCTATTTAGTTTGATTTTCAAGCACTAACCATATCATACGAGAGGGTATAGAAATATTGCAGGTAAGTGTTTCTATGCTGCAAAAGTTAGAACTTTAAGATCAACCGCGGAGGTCCCGGATTCTATTCCCAATGGGTGCAGCAAGTTTTCTTATTCTAGTTTGGTTTGGACATTATTTTCAATCATTGTTTTTTATTCCTATTTTTCGTCAAACGCGCTGCACTTTTACTTGGGCTATCCATTGTGATACTTAACAAAATAACTGCGTAATTTACTGAGTAAATATCTAATACTAAAAAAGAGGAAAATAAATTATATTTAACAAAAAAATTGAACCGACTTCAACAAATAAATAAGGAACTCACTAAAAATTAAAAAATAATCAAACATAGATTTTTAACACAGAAAAAAGTTTTAAAATAAAACATGTACGTACTATTATATTAGATTATATAGATTATTTATTGCTCAACGCCATTTCTGACATAGAGCAGGATCCCTAGGAAAGCTGGGTATATTATTTGAAATGGTACTACATCCAGGGACGCAACACCTGAGATGTCTTAAGATTTAAACAAATCATTTTAACTAAAAAATAACCATAAAAACATAGTTAACAAAATAAGAGTAATTAACACGTAAATTTGTAAGTTTTTTTTAAACAAAAGCTTTGTCGAAAAAAAAATTAAACCGAAATTCTTTGTATATAAATCAAATTGTTTCTATAGGAAGCATAGAATTACCAAAAATGCTCAATATATCCAGAAACTTTTTGATTATTTCCGTCAAATATAAACATACGTACACTACGCCTTCTTAATTTTAAAATAGCCTTCTAGAAGCAGAAAGTGTCAAATTTCAGTTTTGCTACCAAATTTATACCTCTAGCCACCTAGCGGCAGATTAACAAACTAAAACACTGTATCGCATACGCCCTTTTAAGAAACCCTTCTAAATTCTCAATATTTTATAGTTGGGACTGAGTTAAATAATTAACATAGATCTGCTGAAAAAAAACAACTTAGTAGATGCAGGAAAAAATAATCCACGTGATTAAATTTAATTTTTTGAAAGTGTATTTTCTTTTATATGTACCAAATTAATTTATGGACATACGCAAGAGTTCCCGCCGCCTTTTATCGAAAATATGGCATTATTAATCAAAACTAACATCCGAATTTTTTCAACACTTATCTTGCCAAACCTTCTGTATGGCTCCGAGACTGTTACATTCTTCTAAAAATGAAGTCATTCGTTTAATATGCAACAATTAGTACACAATCGAGGAACAAGTTCAGAAAAGAAGTTTTCATCGATTTGGATATGCCTCTCGAATGAAAAATGAACGAACCCTTCACAATTTTATGTGGCGAAATCGACTTTTGGATAGAAGACGCAGCAAACAACTCCGAAAAAGACATCGATCAAGATCATAAAAAGTGGTCTGAAAAATGGGAGGAACATTATTCGAGGTTAGAACATCTATGTCCGATCGCTTGATTGGCTAATTCAATGTATATAGACGATAAGCATTGAGCGCTGAAAATTACATTTTCGACATACTTTCTTTTTAATGGTAGATTACAAGATATCTACATAAAACACTTTCAGAAATGTATGGTGATGCTGCCCCATCACAGCGAAATTGTAAATTTTGCTTTCAATAATTTAAAAGTGGTGATTCCAAAAGAGAGGCATAGAGAACCAAAATCATTTGAAGGTATTGGACCTGTTGGACAAAAACCCAACTAAATCTTACAAAGATTTTTTAGATATTTTAGCAATGGAAAATTCAACTGTTTTCAGAGGCGTTTGCATACGATTGGGAGGTTTCAAAACAAGAGAAACTAATACCACACGAATTGACTAAAAATATAATCTCGAAACATTTAAACGTCGCTATTTAGTTCCTTACCAAATAAGAAAAGAAGAGTTGCCTATGGCCTATTGTGACTGGCCATGAAAAAAACATAACGATAATATGATGGGATCAGTAAGATGTGTATTAGCAGTTGTTAGAACCGTATAAAACTGATGTAAATTGCAATTTTACACTCTTACCTAAATACAATCATACTATACTGTATACCCGAGACTATCGTGGCAGTAGATAGACCGTCTTATAACCGTAACCAGAAGCAGGACATTTAATGAAAGCGCCATGCATACATACAATAATAATTTCTTTAAAAAATAAATATTTATTTTGCGTTGATATCATATCACGCGAATTATACATTTTTTTTCAAAAAAGTATTGCATAAATTTACAAATACATTTTATGAGTATACTTTGACTGAACATACCGCCACATAAGCATGATGATGGTGAGATCAGCTATGGCATGATTTTTCAGCCATACAATATTCTCAGAAATTCACTTTACAATAAACTGTAATATTGTACCTACCCATATTATAAACTAAGAAAACAAAATAAACCAATCAAATGATTTGATAGACTTTTACATGTAAAGAGAAATATACTGATTATCTGTATCTCAAAAAAATAATATTTCCTGCAAGAAAAAAATATTATCGGTGTCTGGTGGTGAAAATTACCTAGTTTCAAAAGCGCAAAATTGGGAAAATTTGCTTTTTTGAACATGAAACATTTTCATTATTGAACATTTCAATCAAATCTTAAGAACGCTAATTGTGCTGGAAATGTGACATGATTCTCCTCCTACTACTGCGACAGTCGAGGGTTCGAATCCCATCATGGTTGTAAATGTATTTTTGTGACTGTTTCTAATTATAGTAACTCATAAGCAAGAGTATAAAATCTATAGTTATGGTAGGCCGGGTAAGACCGGATGTCCTTTGGAATGATCTCTAAGTCAACTCGTTATGATTTGCATGCAATATTTTGCGAAAGTAAAACCGTCATAGATTTATACCTCTTTGAAAATGTTAAGTTTCGTACCTAAAAATGTGCATTTGCGGCACGCAATACTTTTTTTATTTAATCAGAAGCGAAAAGCCACCGAAAATCATCGTTTGCCGGTAGAAACTTCGAACCTTAAAAACACGTGAGACGTGGTTCAAAATTCAAATGTGGTGGTTTTGTGCAAGGAATGTGCAGAACAAAGAAAGTTCTAGTAGACCGAAAAAGTTAGAATATACGAAACTGCAAGAGCTACTGCAGCAAGACCCCACCCTGAGCTCAAAAACAATTGACAGAAGTGTTAAATGTGACCCAAGAAACAATTAGCGACTGCTTACGAACAATGCGGAAAATTCAAAAGATGGGGATGGATACCACATCAATTGAGTGACAAAAAAATGGAAAATTACCTGTGAAATTCTGTTTCAAAGGTATGATCGTAAGTCATATCTGCATCGAATAGAGACGTATGATGAGAGGTGAAGTCGGCAGATCGACACCACGGCCAATCGTTTTGGTCGAAGATAATACGCTGTATTTGATGGAACCAGAGTCACATGGTGTACTACCAACTGTTGAAACCTATTTAAACAGTTAAAAGTAATCGCTACCGACCACAAAGCATCAATTAGAACCACACATTGATCGAAAAACGTCCAGAATGGGCCCGAGAACAGCACGATAACGCCGTCTCATAAAGCAAAACTGGTCAAGGAAGCGTTCAAAGTACTTGAACAGGATATATCATCACACACGCCGTATTCTCCACATCTGGCCTCGTCCGACTATCAACTTCTCGCTTCAATGGACACGCATTTATAGAGCAGCACTTTTGAATTTTTTTGGTATAGCATTCATAAATTGCCTAAAAATGGGCAAGATGTTTAGAATCAAATGGCCAATACTTTGAATAACTACATTGTTCCATTTCCTTGAAATAGTTTTTTTCCAAAAAAAAAAGATAATGACTTTCCGATACATAAGAATTGGAACGGACTATCGCAACAGTAGGAAAACCGTCTTGTCGCCTTGACCACGCCAACCAATCCACTTGACGCTAACACGGCGTAACTTTACTTGAAAATATAATCGCCTTTTTCTCGCAACTATTTTTTCATGCTTGGTTGACATGATATTTCTCATTTAACTTAATATTTTCTATACACTTTTCTATTGTATAAAGTAGTTTGTAACAAAATTTGGATATTTTAACCAATTGAAACAATTTTTAAAAAAATCCGAAATGTCAAAAAAATTTATAGTTTTTTCGAACAGCTGAAATTTGACAAAATATATATTCTTTAACTTTGTTTAATAACAGCACTTATCTAGATTAATAATTTATAGTGGTTTTGGATTACTAGGAGGGTTGCAAATTTTTCACTTTTTTTCTTTTATACATACTTTAGACAAGAAAAAAATTAATACAAAAAGTAAAAAATGGGCAGTAAAAATATAACTTGTATTTGTCAACATGTCACCATTATTTATTCTTGAAATTAAATTGTTTAAGCCCACTTAGAGTTCCTATCCCTACATAAAAGAACAGGAAATTTTTTTACAGAAGTAAAAGGAAAATAAATATTTTTAATATAACTCACAGTACTTCCCTTTAAACCGGTATCGATTCTACCCCTTCGACACCGCTTTCCAATGCTCGCAATTCGTCAGGCTAGTTTATTTCCTTCCGATGTGTAAACACCTGCATCCAAAAACGAGTCTGTTCAGTGTAAAAATCGAACCGGAAGGTCTTTCATTCGTGTCGCTACTATATAAATCCTCCGGTTCCAAGCCCGTGTGTCGAGGGCTTAAATTATTGTTCGAGGTCAGCGCCATTTTTGTTTCGACCCCCCTTAATCCGATAGTTTGTGCCCCCTTTACCTCCCGCAACCGAATCCGTGAAAATTAAATTGGAACGGAGGCACAGCGTCGTATTTTTATTTGGAGGTTCGGTTTAACCCCTACTATTAACCTCCTTGACTGTATTGTTTAGCTTGGAATTAAAAGCTGTTGTTTATTGATCACAATTAGGGTTAGTCACGAAAATATTAACTTAAAATATTGTTAAACACGACTGGAGACCTTGTTCTTTATTTTCTTGCCGCTTGATTGCTAATACTTGTAGCGTGTAATAAAATTTCTTGTCTTGATGACATTTTCAAATGAACACTAAACATTTAAATTAATTATTTCATCTATGCTTTCTTTCTGAAATTTATCATACTAAGTAATCAGTTTGTCTGATATTACTATAATTTAAACTAACTATTAAATTCGATATAAATAACAATTTTTTTGACATAAAATAATAATTTTACAATATCATATTCAAATATCAAAACAGATCTTAATAATGGAACGCTCAAAATTTGTTTTTAACAGAACAATAATTTTGTTGGTAGAACTGAAGAAATCCGCTGCCGCAGTACAATAAACACTTTTATAAATATACAGTGATGCTGCTTGGTCATTCTCATTTGTCGATTTTGATGTCAATAAATGTTGTTGGACCAAAAACCAACCCAAACTCTCAAGAACCTTCAGAACCGAGACTTTCAGATTAGCAGTTGATGAATCAATTTTTTTCAGACGAGTAACATACATAAAGCAACGGAAACTACTTTCCCCACAAACTAACTAAAAGAGACATTTCAAATCATTTCAACATACCGATACATACCGCCAGGCAAAACATTTTTACAAGACTTTCCTATGCGTATTGGAAATGAAAATTGTATCCACTACGACAATAACAAGCATGAAATGTTATGAGTTAAACCAGGAGACCATCCACATCGGCATCTATTGTTACAATTTTTCTAAAAAATGCTTTTTATAGCAAAGAAATTGTAGCGACCGCTATGACCCTTTAGGCCACCACGCATTCACCTATAGCAAGTTCAAAGGTTGACAACGCTGGCGGATTAGTACCATGCGGTTTCCGGGTATAAAGACAAACACGACGACGTCTGGCTCTCTTTTCTTTTCTCTACCCCCTTGTAACAGTACCACTTCCACAGCGCTACCGTACCTTTATATTAACTTAATATCCTGTCCATTCTCCTGTCGACCACATGTATCAATTTAAATCGAAATAAACATTAATTAATAAGTATTTTTTCAACCAGTGTTTTCAGTTTTTGTGCGAATTTCTTCCACAAGATAGTAGTAGCGACCGGACGAACATTCCTAGAAAATAATCATCTAATATTATTTAAAAACCAATCGTCACATAAGAAATATTATTTTTAGGTTTAAATGTCTTCATATAAAAACATTTTTTGTTATATTACATGTGTCCCATTTTATTTTAACATTTAATTTTAACTTTACTTGTTATTTAACTAAGGAAAAATTATCACTTACTTAAAAAAGCTTAAAAAACAAAGACCTATGAGCAAATCATATATTAATAAGCCTCGATAACTTTACTATACAGGTGATATGTACAAATATATTTTATTCTTCACCAAACAGTACGAAAAAAAATCTTCTATTGAAGAAATCTAAAAACCTTCGCTTTTTTGTACAGAATGATGTACTATTCAATTATTATAATATACCATTCGATATTGGCTGAAATAATTGACAGTCTGAGTCGGATTCACAGTTCAGAGGAGTGGGTCGAACAAACTCATATGATATCGTTTTTATTTCTATAGCAACAATTAGTATTAGGAATTTAATACAAACTCATCTTAATCTATTTATAACAATCTCTCTTTATAATCTAGATCAGTTTAAACATATCATCGTCATACACTTTGGTTCTTCCACTATGTTTTTTCATCTTCAAGTCAAGCAAGTGAAAATAAAAAATAAAAAATAGTGATATATGATAATGAAACAGAATCACTAATATTTAAAAGATATACGGTTGACAGATCTCAAATCAAATCTTCAAATGGCGTCCTCTTTTGCATACATTAATTTTTGTTAGAATAATTTACTAATAATTACTTAATGTAAAATAAAACATAAAACATAACTACATAAAAGACATATTTATCAGTTGAGGTGGAGTATTATAATTATTTATTGTATTAACACCCTCATATTCTTATGTGACTTATAACTAACAATATTCATACGTGTATTTATCATTTATTATCTTACCAATACTCAACAATGTTTATACCTGCTAAGAAAGAAAATGAAATGAAGTTATCTTAAACCAACCTAGCTTATATGAGTTTTATATTAGTATTGGATTGTAAACCGATTTGATAGATTGGTAAAATGTCATATTGAATGTCCGTAGATTTTAGGTGTTAAATAAAACCTATAATCATCAGATTGTGAGAAGTGGTAATAAATAGATATGATTTGCTAAAAATTTACTATCATCAACTGAATGAATATACAATGCATTAACAATACATCCAATTAACATTAACAATACAACGAATTAATCCATCAAAAATAAAACAATCAAGAGCATCTCAACATAGAAAGAGTGATAATTGTTGAAATAGGTGGTTTTAGCACTAATAACTAATTAAACTTTATTTTTATGAAACTTAATGAAACCAAAATTATCTTTTAGGCCATATTCATTTTTGAGCGACAGCATGAAAACCGTCACATTTTAGGTTGAAGAATTCAATTGCAATTCAATGAGTTTTCTTGGAGATATATTATCGACAATGTATTGCAAGAGTGAGCCTAAGAATGAACTAATACCAAGCCTATGAGCCGAGAGAAAAATAGTTACAAAAATTTAGTTACTGCTTGACAAATTCAAAAAGTGGATGACTGACAAACTGCCGTCGTATCATTTTTAACCGGTTTCTAAAAAGGAGGAGGTTCTATGTTCGTTATAACCGATTTTCAAAATTCTTTTTCTATTCGAAAGAGTGCACTTCTGAGGTGGTCCAGTTGGAACCAAGTATGGATCTTATGGGGGAAGGGAGGAAATCTAGAGAAAATCTCAAATCACAAAGGCAGGATATTGGTGTATAATGTTACTGCTAAACTAATGTGCTAGTAAAAGCTATTTAGTTTGATTTTCAAGCACTAACCATATCATACGAGAGGGTATAGAAATATTGCAGGTAAGTGTTTCTATGCTGCAAAAGTTAGAACTTTAAGATCAACCGCGGAGGTCCCGGATTCTATTCCCAATGGGTGCAGCAAGTTTTCTTATTCTAGTTTGGTTTGGACATTATTTTCAATCATTGTTTTTTATTCCTATTTTTCGTCAAACGTGCTGCACTTTTACTTGGGCTATCCATTGTGATACTTAACAAAATAACTGCGTAATTTACTGAGTAAATATCTAATACTAAAAAAGAGGAAAATAAATTATATTTAACAAAAAAATTGAACCGACTTCAACAAATAAATAAGGAACTCACTAAAAATTAAAAAATAAACAAACATAGATTTTTAACACAGAAAAAAGTTTTAAAATAAAACATGTACGTACTACTCGTAATAATAATAATAAAAATACGCAAAAGCATTATTTAACCTATCTACTACGCGAATTTTATGTTCTGCTATATACAGACAATTTAGCTTTATACCTACCTTAACCTATTTATTTATTTACAATATTATTTTAACTACTACCAACTGGTCAGTTTGAAGTCGGAGCCGAGCCCAAACAATACAAAAATTATAATATAATTTTGTGACATGAACAAAACAAATCTAATTTGTTGCTCGGCACTGATTTCAAATTGATTAGGTGGTACTGGTTAAAATAATATTGCTAATAGATAAACAGATTTAGGTAGGATTAAAGCTTATTTGTGTGTATATAAGTAGAATATAAAATACGTGTAGTAGATGGGTTAAATAAGTTTTTTGTTTGTTTCTATTTAGTTATTACAACGATTATATTATTTATTTTATTTTAAAACGTTTTTTTTTTGGTGTTAAAAAGTTTGAATTTTTTAAAATTTTTAATGAGTTCCGTATTTATTTTTTAAGCCGGCTCAATTTTTTTCTTAAAAATATTTTATTAACATATCTAACATTTTAAACTTCAACTTTTAAACTACCGATAATCTCGAAAGTTTTCAAGAAACTATACATCCAGAAGCTAAGCTATATAATAGAAAAAAGAAAAATTATTCCAGAACTTCAGTTTGGGTTTCGCAATAAGCATGGGACTATAGAACAAGTGCACAGACTTGTAAACCAAATAACAGGCCTTTGACATATAAGTATGGCATACGAGCTTGCAGGTTAAACTAAAGAAACTTCTCCCTCATCCGGACTATCAGTTACAAAAATCGTATCTCACTGATAGACATTTTATTGTAAATCAAGGCGATGAACATACTGAATTAAATCCCATGTATTCAGAAGTTCCGCAAGCTGGTGTACTGGGCCCAGCACTATTTCTTCTGTATACGGCCGATCTGCCTACCACAAAAATAACTACTGTGGCAACATACGCAGACGACACAGCAATCTTGGCATCCCATGAAGATCCGGTCACAGCATCAATAAACCTACTAACCCACCTGGATCAAATAGAATTATGGTTGAAGACATGGGGCATTAAAGTCAATGAAACAAAATCCACGCATGTAACGTTTACCCTGCGTAGAAGAACATGTCCACCAGTGAATATCAATCATCGTCAACTACCCCAAGCAGAGCATGTTAAATATATTGGTATGAACTTAGGTCGACGCCTAACCTGGAAGAAGCATATACTCTATAAACGAAAACAACTTCGACTGAAATTATATCAAATGTATTGACTCATCGGGCGCAAATCCAAGTTATCATTAGATAACAAGGTGTTGCTGTATGAGTCTATACTCAAGACTATTTGGTCATATGGAATCCGACTATGGGGTACCGCTAGCAAATCTAATATATCCATAATTCCAAAATAAAGTGTTGCGTGCCATTGTTGATGCTCCATACTATATTTAAAATAAAGTAATACAATGCGATATTCCTCTAGAACCTATAAGGAGTGTAATTCAACGGGTTTGTGTGAAGCATCCATGCCGTCGAATGTATTGCCAAATTCGGTTTTTAAAAATCTAAATTTCGTTTTAAACTCGAACGGGATTTTTCCTTCGAATTTTACCAATTAGCATTACTCCAGTTAAAGAGAGACATAATAAGGTTTGTTTTCAGAATAAATAATTTTTCCAAAATTTTTATTTTTCAAAGTTATAAATTATAATTAATAATATGTTTAAATAATATTAACTGATATTCATTTAAGTATTCGGATGAAGTAGTATTTACTCCTATAAATGTTAACTGATTACTTTTGATTAGAATTGGATACGGAAACACAATGGCCTTTTATGACGGCCCTATTAACTAATCGATAAACCTTTTACCGTTCCGTATCCGAAAATCCACCGAGTCCGAAAACAATTTAATTACAATGAGAAAAAGAACGTGCGCCACATCGTCAAGCGCTTCGAGCTTGTTATCCATCGGTCGGTTTGTCTTTCGAAAGGTTTCAAGTAGATGTTGTCGCTGATAACGTAAATCGCTGAACGTGAGAATAGGGAAAAATGGAGAAAAGAAAGTAAAAGAAGAAGCTGAGGATGAAGCGACCCGATTAAGAGACTTTATTGCGAGTTAAATAAGTACGGAGATGGAAAAGTGGGCAGGTGGTAATGCCAACGATTGAATTCTGCAAAAAGACTATCTCAATCTAAAACCTGGAGCTTGCTTACCTCAGCAGTAAATCCAGTTTTATCTCTTTTCAATTCAAATGCAATAAATATTAGTAAAATAAACAAAATAATACATTTTTGAGATAAAACGCAAACGGGTTGTTAGTTTACGAAACAGTTGCTGAATTTGAAACGTTCGATTCGATTTAATGGATTCTACTGATTCAAAACAATATTAGTGGTAACTTCGTTATTTTTGAGTACCAACTTCTTAATTTTATTGATTCACATCTACAGATATTGAAAGATGATCAGGACGTTCATTTTCCTAGGATACATTACTTAACAAATATCTCCCGGTTTGGCGAATGCGCACTATCCTACATAGAAACCCATAGAATAGTATAGCATAGAATAGTAGAATATACTATATTTCCATTCATAATTTAGGTACATTCTTTTCAACTGAACAGTGAAACCAACAAAAAATCTAGAATATTTAGATTTCGTGTTACATTATTAATTCAACAGGAATAATAATTAAATTGTTTGCCAAATTAAATTTTTTGATTAAATATGCCAAAATTTAATGATAACAAGAACAGAGAAGAAAATGATTCTTGTTGTGTTGGAAGTAGTAAATTCATTAATGAGGTTTGTTCATCAAGAATGGTAGCAAAAATTGTAGTAACTGGTAATAATTAGACACTTATTTTAACACGATATATTTTAATAATGATTTAATCTTTAGTTTATGGTGAAATGTTACATACATTTGTTGAGAATTTGTTGAGAACGAAAGTCGAAGAACGTGAAATTGAGAGAATCAGAGAAGAAGAAATTGGAGAGGGTTTTGCTAGGATTCAAGAATAGTAGACAGTGATACTATGAAATAATTAAATATGCTAACAAAAGTACACCTGGACCAAATAAACAGAATATAAAACTATCAACGACGCCTTAATGATCAAATAACAGAGAAGGAAAATAGAACGCATTGTAATATAAGAGTATAGGTAAATAACTTATTGTTTTGTAAAAACAATGATGTATTGAATGAGATTTTTTTCAGCTTAAAAGTACGATCATCCATTCATTTTAGGCTAATAAATGTACGATATGTTAATCGAAAGCTCGAGGTAGTCAATTCATTAATGGGGTTTATGGATCAAGAATATTAGCAAAAATTTCAGTAGTTAATCTTATTTAAAGATTTATAGGCCAATTTCACTGCTTTCTTATATATTGGGGCGTTTTCGTTTGGTTTTAATTATATTGGCTGGATTTGATCTAAACAATTTTGGTCTTGTTTATGGTAATATTTACGTATATGGATCTTGAAGTTTATGTTAATTAATGTATCCTCATTTTCATCCACACATTATATGAAGTATTGCTAATAATTTATACTAATTAGAAACAATTGACCTGGATAGAACATCATTACCAATTAACTTATTATGTCGAATGTTTGAACATTCAATACACTTTTTTTAACCTAAATATCTTACAACCCCTTTGCTCTCTTTTTTCACTTACGCGAGTACAAAATGACACTTTTAATTATGTAAGTGCAATCAAATAATATTAACTAGTGTTACTATGGTCTTCAATTTTAGACTGATATCACTAAAAGTCCTACCAACCTAAAACAAAAAATATCCTATTGAGAAATATTCGTATGATTGTTTAGAACACTTACTATTTTTTAAACACGGTCTTATTTTGCATACATATTTTTTATACTATTACTACTATTAATATAACTACATCTCTATAACGGTTCAACGGTGAAACTGGTTTATCTGGTGAAAATGATACGGAATCTTTACTAAGATTCGAAAGTATTAGCAGTGTAGAAATAAAATACATAAAGCTTTAAATAAACTGAAAAGATTAGTGACAATCATGGAGACTGATTATCATCAATGTATCATCAATCATCATATCATGTATGTATGTACTATATCAGTACTTAAGATTTAAGGATCTCTGTGAAAAGAATTAAAAAACTTCGAATGATTATAGAATTATAGTTGAACCAGTTGGTTTACAAATATAAGAATGAAAAAAATGTATTAAATTTATATTTAGATTTTCAAGGACTCCTAGATTAAAAAGTTATTTTGGTAAAGGGAATACCTTACTATAATCAATTAAGTAATTAATTATTTTTCCAAGTAACAATTAATAGCTCATTTTCAAATTTTTATAAAAATTGGGCCAATAATTGCTGACAATCCTTAGTTTAGTGACTCAATATGTTGCAAAACAATTCTCTGATCTCAAGCTTCCATTTAAAGAGAATATACCTTATATTTAAGCTCGCTATCATTATCTTATCCATAATGGCTCCATACTTATGTACAATAATTTTTTCTTCTTCTCTATGGTCATTTTGCAGACAATTTTCAAGACAGCAAAATGATTTTCTAGATGATTTTATGGCGGTAAAGTATAGTTCACTATAATATCTTCTTCATAATCTCTTCCAAAAATGTTTATGATTATTGATATTATACTTGATATATACTATATATGATATTTATGACTATAGCTGTTTAATATTTGTTCTTAAAACCAATATGCTACGATTAGGTTTTTTTTCTATCTATGATTGGTATTAATTTTATAGGAGTTCTTCAAATACTTTGAATATTACTACAAAATGATTAATAAACCAGTATATAAATAGCGTCATCATATCCCAACTATTACATTTCCTCAAAAACAGAGGCAGGCAGTCCTTATTTATATTTTTCAAGTGCAGTGGTTTTAATGATTCGTAAACAAGCAATGGCTTCACCATAAAACCACCTGAGGCATTATAACAAAACAAGAGAGTCTGAAAATTCTTAATTAAATCTGAAAAAGAAACCGCGGATAAGCGAAACCGTTTTTGGTGAAGTAGCGTATAACGAGGTATTACTGTATTTATAACTTTGGAAACTCTCTTTGTACTTTTTTTGGTTTAACAAGTATAGCCAAAAAATTAGCGCACTCACTGGTTGGTAGATTATATTCGTACATATTTTAATTTGGTTAGTTCTAAATAATGGGCAAATGCTTTTAATTTCTTATTGGTTTCGTAACAAATTTTCCCAAGTATCTTATAGATAGACTGTAAATAAGATCACTTTAGGGTTTTAGTGGCATTCTTGACTGAATAGTCTATTTCCCTGTTATCTCTTAGACCTCGCAAATACTTACTTATGGATTCGCTTTTGATTTACAATATTTCCTTTTCAATATTTGTGATATATTGTTTAAGTTACGATCTTCAGGTGTTCTATTTTATTGCTATTTTTCGCAATTTTAGTTTTTCAGCTACAGTTTGCTTCATTTCTTTCAGATTCTTTTCGTGTTATCCTTAGTTACAAGAGTATTATATCAAGCAGCTTAGTGGATGAATAAAACAAGATTTTTTCTGCAAATCTTTCCCAATCTGTTTATTTTTAATACGCTTTCACTTAGTGCCAGGATCAATGGTGAATTATCTGAGCTTGGATCAACATTTTCTTCGCCTTCAATATAGCTTGAAGATGTCTCCGGCTATTAAAAAAATCTAATAATTCTTGAGTTTTATTCGGATCAGTCGGCCAATAAGTTGGCTTTCCTAATAATATGTAGTTACATCCTAGTGCAGCAGCAACTTTTTGTAACTCATTATATTTAATTCTTCATTCTAGGCCCCCATCTTGTATTTACAGAACGTTTAATAAATTAAAAATGAATTAATTTGCTATATATCGCGTAACAGGAAAATATATTTCCACTAAACAGTATTGCGCAATCTGGATAGCAAAAAAAAACAACAGAGAACTTTACGATCAAACAGTAAAACAAATGTACCGGCCGCAACTATCGCGATACGACAACGCGCGCGTAAAAACCAATTAATTCGCAGCACACCGCCGGTCGTCGATAAATATTCAGATTTTTCTGCAAAAAAAACACATCGCCCGATTTTACTGCCCTTTAAATCGCCATGTTTAAAACGTCTACAAGTCACCGGTAGGAGGGAAAACTGACGACAGCAATCGTGAGCGCACAAAAACGTTGAAATTAAATCTTTTGTCGATATATATCCCAAGGCTAATTCGATTTCGACCAGTTGACATCTGAGTCTTTAATAATACTCGGAGAGCCCATTGAAGCACTGCTTTCTTGCCAAAATGAGAAGTGTCTGTTTCGGTATATGTCTCATCCTTATCTTAAGTGTAAGTAAAATTATTTTCCCTTAACTACTAGAGCAATAGCTAGCAATTTAGCACACTAATATATTATGTAAGTTTTTTTGATATAAAAAAAAATCAATTTCCATCTATATATTTCGAGAGATATTTGAAAGCTTTGGAGAAAAAACTAAACAATATTAAAATTTCCTAGTCGTCAAAGGAAATCTATATATTTCGAGAGATATTTCTTATTCATTTATTATTACTGCGGTGAAAAAATATTAAGGCGTAAAAATAATGGTGATAATCATTATGAATTTATTTCTGGAGGACTGAATTATAGGCCGATAACTCTTGCAATTCTTTATCACGATAAGACTCGGTTCTCAACTTGTCGCCTGATATAGATTCATCAGAATTCCGTCAATTTTTTAAAGTACTAAAAATCACTTGGAAGATCTTTATCTTTATGAGTATCCTGTTTTCCGGTTTATCTGGACTGGACCTAAAGTTTAACGTGGGCTCCGAACCACGGTCCTCAGCATTATTACATGAAATTGATTTAGAAATTATTCCAGAAGACATCCGGTCTGACCCAGCCTGGTTACTGGCGTGACTGGGATCACTTTTCTTGTCGGATTTTTCACTCTTGCCTAGAACGGTCACAAATTTTAAACAATCACAAACATAAATTTTCGCCTTTGCACTGCGCCACCAAGCCGGCGTTACTTAATTTTAAATATCCATCAAAAATATCTCTACTTTTTAAAATATTTGGAAAATTTTTTTAGCCTAATATTTCACTATTTTTATATTTTATTAAATATATCGATATATTTTTTGTAAAATATCGGTATTTTTTATAATTGTTGCAAAAAATTTATCGATATTTTTTCCCCAATATATCGATCTCCGATATATCACATATCGATATTTTCTAAAATATTGATATATCGAAATATCGATATATTTTTGGTGGCCAACACAACTAGATCATGGTGTCTGCACGATACTACTAGACATATATTCTCTACAGTAACACTAACAATCAGAAATTTAGCCGTTATATTACAAAATCTAAATAATTCATTATTAATTAATACAAAAAACATGTTTCAATATTGCACAGTTTTAAATTAATAATTACAATTATTGAAACTCAATTGCTTAATAATTTTTACGAAAAAAATTCTAATTTGCCCTTTTAAATGAAGTCGAATGAATATTTAAAATATGTCTGAAATGCCAGGAAAAAAACTGCCTCCCTATTACCCTACGTACTTAATGAAATAGGAATGTTTCAAATCAAAATCCGGCAATCGTGAAAATATTATTTGAAATTGGAAATGGAAATGTTCATTAGCAACCAGAATATACATATTTTGAACTCAATAAAATAAATTGCAGCCTTTAATAATCTCCATGCATTTACATAGTGGGAAAATATCAAATATTTATTAATGGTTTATTATTATAAATGGAAGGGTTAATTACTGGATGAGTTTCTACTTTAAATAGAACATATGAAAATACAAAATCTAAAATGTATTCCTTTAAAATATAATATTATCAAAAATATTATAATATTTATATATTTTCCATGAATTTACGCATTTTGTGAATATTGATTTATGAATCTATAAATATAGAATATGTAATACATAATTCTAAAACACTCTAAATAAATTTTAAAGATTTTTTATATAAAATATATATAAAAAATCTTTAAAATTTATTTATATTCTTATATAATATTTCTTATGTTTATATGTTTTTTAAAGTTAACAAGCCGGCTTGGTGGCGCAGTGGTAAAAGCGATAGGACGGTCCTCCTACTGTTGCGATAGCCGCGGGTTCGAATCCTGCTAGGGCATGGTCGTAAATTTATGTTTGTATTTGTTTAATATTTATGAATGCTCTAGGCAAGAGTGTAAAATCCGACAAGGAAAATGATCCCAGTCACGCTAGTAACCGGGCTGGGTAAGACCGGATGTCTTCTGGGATGATTTCTAAAGTTGGTCACTCGCCAGTCGGTAGGCTTAATGCTGAGGACCGTGGTTCGGAGCCCACGTTAAACTTTAGGCCCAGTCCACATAAACCCATAGTCGGTAAAAGGAGACTTTAAAATATATAAAAAAAAACAAATTTAACATCATATTTATAAGTAATCATTGTTGACAGCATTTAAAATATACCTAAAAAAAACGACACAACTTTACTTGAAGCTTACCAAAACCTGATTATTATAAAATGTTAAATTATCATTTAATAAAAATGAAAATACCTTTCAATCAAATAATTTAACATCGATCTGAAGAAACTACATCGATATACAGCTTTTGAGCATGGGACATGTGTACCCAGTTTTTGTTGCTTTTATACCTAAAAATATGAATAAGAACAAGAAATAATTCTGCATTTGTTTTTATGTGTGAAAAGATGCTAAAAACTAATTCAATCAAAATTCATAATATGTTTGTATATAAAAATGATTTATTAACAAATTTCTGTTTATGATTTATTTATCTTAAAATGGAGTCCTTACTTTACTATTTCTATCATCTTCAACAGAATTTCTCTTATCAGTCCCCAAATATAATCCCTCATCATGCTTTCAGCGTAACGAATATTCGAACATCAGAATCAAGTAAATTCAGTTGTTTTAACCGCGATGCCACTAGCTGCCCTTTATTTTTTGGAATAGTGAAGTCTCTTATTAAGTCTTTGAGTTTTTTAGAGTTAACGAGCTGTGGTATTTTTGGTTCATTCAATACCAAATTCGAAATACACTACTAGTAATGGATGGCTACCTTGAGAAACTAGCTAATTTTCCAACACTGTATGGTGTATTAGAGTTGATGTCGATGGTGGATAAGCATAAGATGTTTTCTTTGAATGTTTACCTATCACCTTACCTAAATGACCTAATCACAATCTGTATGATAGTTACTTAGTTCCCTTCAATTTCTTGGCACTGCAAACTTTATTGCTCTGTTTTTTTCACCTCTGTGCCGGCCTATAATAAGGCGTAACTTATAACTTAAGGAATGGTTATATACAATAAAAAAAAGAAAAGATAATGAACTCATCCTCCAGAACACATCTGCAAGAGTTACACGACATACGTGAAACCAATTTTGATCTTAACTTTTAACAGGTAGATTGAAGTAAGCTTGATAGGTTTCGTAAATGTTTAAATTTGTACTTAAATCGTACGTTTTTTCTCTTACATTAATAAATTCGCCGCAAATATAGCAAAACGAGTCAGCGTCTTGTTTACAAACTCTCGAAGCCATTTTAAACTGATATAAAATATGTAAAACCCGTTACGCTTTTGTAATACACAAATACAGGCTGTTGCACACATATTAGAGACACTAGAAAGACTACCCCATGCCCTCTTACGTCTTTTTGGGCAGCGACAGCGCGCAAAGACCGACATTATTTTTTCAAAAGCAAATATTTTCGATGTCCAATCGCACTTTTCATATAATTTTGCTTATATATATATATATATATATATATATATATATTAAGCAAAATCCATTCCCCAAAAATTTGTTGTCTTTTGTAGAGTGGTATGGGGACCCTAACAATGATGGACTGACTAAATGGACTAAAATACTAATATATATAATAATAAAAATAAATGCTTCTGCCTTTGTGCGATATATTGCGATGCTACAGTTTTTTAAATAAAAACAAGAAATAATTATTCATTGACAATTTTTTTGAATATCTCCAGTCCACCTCATTTTGGTAATATTTAATCCCAACAGCATTAATATTTTTCGGAATTTAGACTGAAACTGAAACCAATATTTATCAACTAGCATGTTGTATAAGATATATATTCATTATTAATTGATACAGCTACCAAAAAAAAGTAAGCATAGCAGTAGCATAGTAGTATCAGCAAAATAAATAACAAACTTTCGCTCACTACAGAAATGTCACTTATTGCTCTATAGATAATAAATTAATCCTAATATGTTAAAAAATATTCATACTTTATATACAATAGACTATATTTTAATATATTATTACCATAAAATATAAAGTTTCATACGAAAATTGCCTTTTCGACAGATTATCTACGAATCAGATAGTGCGAGCACCTTGAGCTACCTGAATAAAGTAAAAAAGTGCCCAGATGATGCTATAAAGAAAGCAGACGAGGCTCTGTCCAACTTTTCCAATGGAATATCCAACTACTTGAACGCTGTTAGAAGTTCTGTATCCGCTTTAACATCATGTACGACCCTGAGATGCCTGCAAGATAATTTCGTCAGCGTCTATGTGAATCTGCCGACTGACATAGTCGAAAACTTAGTGGAACTTGGCTATCGGTTGTTCTGGGTTATCTACTGTGCAGGATTGACAGGAATCAAGATCGTATTTCCTTTAGCAGGTTTACTTTTGTAACTCGTAAGATATAGTATATGACGAAAATAAATATCTCTGAAAAGTTTAATTAGATTATATGTTTCTGATTTTATTTGTCATCCATTCCCTTGTCGTTAATATAAGCCAAAGTATGTTTATGACCACCACACATTTTTTCTCGTAATCCCTGGAAATATTCACTATTTTACTATTAATCACTCGATAAAGCATTTTATTATAGGGACATTATCGTCTTAAAAAACTAGGTCTAAAGAGATTGAGATATTTAAAAATAAATAAATGTTGTCAAAAATCAATTTTTAGATCCCTATGATTTATAAAGCTATTTGTCAAGCAAATAAAATATTATGATTCATATCATTTAAGTCTCAAAGTAAATAACTGTTAAACAATCTAATATTTAACTGTTAAATTCAATACTTGACGATCCTTTATATAAAATATCACCATTTCTTTTAATAATATTGTATTATTCAGTATATAGAGATGCTAATCAAGGAACATTACTTATGTCACATGATTTGGATAAATACGATGCCAGAAGACATGAGAAACTTCTAGAAACTTATGTTGTTGCTCCTCTGTCATATTTCAATTGTCGATTTTGATTTCAGCAATCTAAAAATGGTAATTTTGATATGAATAACTAGGAACAGCTTGTAGGAACAAAAAGTTCGAAAACAATAAATTGCAACACTTGTTGGATCAAAACCTTGTCCATAGTTTCAAAACACTTTCAGATACCTTAACAGTTCAAAAGGAGGGCCAGTTAAAAAAGATAACGCTATGGTGTACTGTAAACACAAAAAGTGAAGGTCAAGGAAAGTTTCACGACCAAAAATTGTTAATTTTTACATGGTGCAATCAATAGAACACTGAATGAGAATGAATCAAATGAACACTGACACTGAATGACATATTGTTGAAAAGAAATAGCAAGAGCAAGTAATGTGAAGAATACATTGCATGTTAGAATGTTAACTTTTACTGCATCCAGCGAACTCATCACACATAGCGCCTTTTGAATACAGCTTGTTCAGGTCGGTACGGCATGGCTTCGCTGACACACTGTTTCGAAATGTTGGAGAAATGCGAAAATGGATCGATAATTGGATCGCTACCAAGCCAACATAATTACTTCGACAAGGTATAGCAGAATGTTGTTAAAAAAAATATAAGTGATATATATTGAAATTTTTTTTGAATGCATGTCTTCTTAAAGTGAAAGATAACCAGCGAAAAAACATACAAGCACTCCATAAAAATCACTAGTCTTCGGAAGATACCATACCATACCAGATGTACCAGAAAATCTTTATCGGTTTTGTGACAGATGGGCTTAAGTATGTAATGTTATGATTTGACATTTTATTCTACCAAACATTAAGCTTGAAAGCTATATAGTTATATTGAGTGGAAGTAACACGGTCATAGATTTATATCTCTTTGAAATCTGCAAAGGAAGCGTTGAGAACACTTGAATGGGACGTCTGACTACTAACTTTTCCCATCAAAATGGATCAAGGAATGGTTTTGCTCAAAGGACAAACAGTTTTTTTTTGAGATGGCATCCATAAATTGCCTGAAAGATAGGCAAGATCTATAAACAGCTAATAATTTGAACACATACATTTTTCCGGTAATAAATTTCCAGTACATCTGTTATAACATAGCTGTTCTAGTAAACCATAGTGTTATATCACTGATACGATGTATATTACTGATGGATTACTAAGTACCAATTTTGGAAATCTTATTTAATAATTTCCAGGCATTGAAAACACCTATAATTTGCTATTAAGGGTGACTCTTTAAAAAGCTGATTTAAAGTTCAAATATATTAATTCCTTTCCCCGAGTGGACGAAATGGTTCAAAAATAATTTACTGATATTGTCCCCGTTCGTGAGTCAATCTAGTACTTTCAATTGTTTAGAATTTTTATTTTGCATGTGTTCAATGATTTAAGCTATCCTAATGGCATAGTAGGATAATAATAAACAAAACTAATCTAAACTGGTTAACTAACAATTAAATGCGATAAATTAAAAGTTCGGGCGCTGAAGACGGGCCTTTCGGCAACCGGAGAAGTTTGAAGACGTCTCCGCGTCATCGCATCTCCCGACCGTATTCGATTATTCTCAACTAATTAACGAACTTTAACTTACCGGATAGTTCTGAAGCCGGCACATCTTCGTTGGAGTCCTCGGCGTTCGGATATTTAAGACTTTCTAGTCCGCATTTGCTGAGAAGGAGAATACTGAGGAGACTTAGCGAGCAAACGAGGAGAAGAAGGCGGGTGAAGAATCGGGTGCCTAAGAGTCTCTTCATGATGACACTCTTGGGCTTAATTTTCCTAAAATTAAAGAAAACATATTCAACTCTATATTTGTACATAATAAACATATTTGTGTTAAATAATTGTAATTAAAGTTAAATCTAAAATATTAACTATTTGAATCACGGTATATTATAATGTTACCTAAAATGGACACATTCCTAAATGAAAAAAACAAACATCTTTAAAATAATTTTTTACCAATAAGTCAGTGAGTCAATAACTGAGTTTCCTGCTTCATTTTCCAACTAAAGTTGGGCTGTCATTTTCCATTTATTGTAATCATTTGTATTAATATCTCATATTTCTAATGATTTGTATGTTTTTTTTAACATTATAACTTAAACTACAAAACAACTATACAACAATGTGTATCTGCACCATCAAACACAACTTAATATTTCAAAGAATTGTTGATGCGTCATCTCTTTTTATATTCATTTTAAATTTTAGTTTCATCGAAATAAATATTTCAACATTAATTTGCGAATTTGTCTTCTATTCTATAATTTTTTTAAATTTCTTCTATAGTTTTAGGTTTAATGTTTTTGAATATTTATCCATTATTATTATAAGAGCTTCCCAATCAAATGTGAGCCAATACAAGTAATACTAAGTGATGTTATGTCGATGTAAGTTTGTGATAAAACCCATATTAACAAAAGAAACTATAATAATGGAGAAGCCGCTGAGGAGAAAGAGAAGTAATTATGCTAGAGCAAGGGCCTACATTATATTTCATGACTAAAAGTATTTTTATTCGATTTTAATAGCTATTATATGTGGACAGATAAATGGACTAACGTATTTTTAAATTGTGATTTCTCTGTATGCAATTACTTGAGCTGGTTAAAAAAGAGGAAGATCGGTACGGTTGTGAGAAATGATTTAATCTTTAGGTAGCCAAAAGACCTTAAAATGAAACGTGGAACGTTTATGCCCATTATTTTCGGTAACACTTTCGACGTTGTAATAAAAATTCGATGAAAATACCTCCCCATCAGTGAATTAAATATTGCTACACAATCAAAATTTAAAATATGAAGTTTCTCAAAGACACCCTGTATATCCCAAGCAGGGCCATAACTACATTATCAGTACGGAGGGTGTCCCAACAGGCTTTGCACACCAGTCAAGTATATTAGCGAGATCATTATTATATAGCCTTTATTTCAAGTTCGTTACAACAACAACAATGAAAAGCCTTCACATATTCCAGAACAAGCTCTTCAGGCGCATCTTGAAATCCGATAGTTCGTCCGAAACTCCCTAATCTACCGGGAAACTGACATCCCAATAGTTGAGACATTCATATACAACCTATTCACAAATCCTCAATAGAAATCAAAGCATTCTTAGCATAAGCTCCCTCGGGAGCTACCCGACTTGTTAAGTTTAACAGTTTTTCTCCCGCCTTAATCCCTGTTTGTCGAATTACAGCTAGTCGTATTGCAGTTCTATGTAGTTATCTGGCTACAGGTACCCAATTTTCAAATTCAATGTCATATAAGTCATCATAAGCAGTTCAATCATAAAGCCAATTTGGATCCATGGGGTGCAAATGTGGTTTGCACTAAAAGATCCAGCCAGTAATCTGCAAGAGCTGCACGGTGACCTCTAAATCAAATAGATATACAAGGTTCTCCAAGATTCGCCTTAAAATACGAAATAAAGTTGCTAAGTCACAGTAATGTGACAACCAATACAGCTACTGGACATCACGCTGGAAATCAAAAGAGTGAAGCGAATCAAACCATACGAACTTGTATAGTGTATGAGACTATTCTAAACATTATTTAAAGTAGTTTAGTTTTATTATAATTTGGGAAATACATACTAATGCATTAATCCCGTACTCGCCTGCCTGTGTTTTAATGAAAGTACAACGGAACCTAATATAAGATACCTATATAAGATTTTTAAAGGTAGTCAATGAAAATCTGTGCACATCCCAAAATACAGACGCCATAACCTTGCCTGCCGACTGTTGCGTTTTCCCACGCTTTGGAGCGGGTTGATCGTGGGCAGTCCACTCGCATGACGGAGTGAAATGATGGAGACACGTTTCATCCATCACATATCGACGCAAAAACTCGGGTTTATTACGCTTGATCATCTAAAACACTGCACCAAATCATCAATTCCTCGTTGTTTTTGGTCAAATGTGAGCTCGCGCGGCACCTACTTTGCACAGGGCTTTCTCATACGCAAATATTCGTGAATGATATTATGTACACGTTCAGTTGATATCTTTAGAGAGTCTGCTATTTTATTCCATTTCAATTTACAATTATTCAAAATCATTTTGTAGATTTTTTTAATGTTTTCGTCGGTAACAACCTCTTTCGGACGTCCACTGTGTTCACCGTCTTCGGTGCTCATTTCACGACGTCTAAACTTAGCACACCAATCCTTGATGGTTGATTTTCCTGGGGTAGTGTTCGGAAACTTGCCATCAAGCCAAGTTTTTGCTTCAACTGTACCTTTTCCCTTCAAAAAGCAATATTTTATCAACACGCGAAATTCTTTTTATTCATTTTTTCACAATAACAAAAGTTGCTTCATTCAACATGCTATAATTCACAAACTAATGATCCGAGAGCTGTCAAATTTATACACGCATCTTTTGAGTGTTAGGGATAACTAAAAAATATATGGATTTAATTCTAGTAGTGCCATCTATATGTCAGGCCGGGGACATTTCAATTGACCTGTTAACAAGATCTGTAAGGGCCCAAAGTTTGTTAGTATATCGATTGTATAAAAATGGAAAAGTCATTGCAAATGAAAGACAAGATTTTGAATAAAATTCAAAGGCGCTTATCCTCTAAATAAAGGTTTAAACTTATTTATACACTATATGTAACAAAAAAGCTAATTCTGCAGTATCTGTAGCTACCACAACATTATTAAGCAGCATTAGCAACGATATTTTCATTCAAATGTTTTCAAACACCCAAGTACAATGATCTAAATTAACATTTATTCATACTTTTCGCCGACGCGACAAAATCGAAGTTACTTTCTTGACACCCCAATAAATCGACTAGCCGTTATTTCGGAAATAATTTTTCATGACAGAAATATCGAACCAATATGAAAACCAGCGAAAACACCCGAAAACTTTACGGAATTAGTTTGAAAAATAATCCGCCTTCCATCTCGCCATTCTCTCGCGCCAATCCGCCGATCGTAAATCATCAGAAAAAGTCAATTACATACCGCGGCAGCGCAACGGAACGCCACCCCAAATCCTTGAAAAAAGTTTCGCCATCCGCCGAGGAGAAATCGGAAAAAGAACTCGGAAGGACCAACTTTTAACCGGCACCACTCCCGGTCCCGGTCCTCCCACACCTGCCTGCCGGTCTTAGGTTACGGCATCGCATTCATATAGGAATTCGACGAGATTTCATTCATTTTCCCTGGCCTGACTCGTAATTTCCAATATTCTCGACTATATTTCACGTTGGAATTTATTAAAACTGGAAAAAAGAGAGCCGGGTTGAATTGCTTTTCTTTAGTCCATGAGTGCGATGTTTATAAACAACTCGAAATAGTTAATATTTTCAATAAATTTTCATTAAATGTATTTTTATTTGTTATTTTGTATTTCTAAATCACAGTCACTGTAAAAAAGTTACAGTTACGGTAAAATATAATTAAACACTATATTTGTATATGCAATTTTAAGGTTACAAATAAGTTTAATATACAACTAAATTATAGAATATTGGGTTTTTTAAATGAATTAGATAGCCCATTAAATATACCTAGTGCAATCCTAACTTACATACAACAAAATATCATGTAGTTGGTTCGGCTCGATTCAATATACTGATTTCCTGCTTGTTGTCTAATAGCTGTATTGGTTCCACGCTTCTATAATTTAGCAACCGTATTTCATATTTTAAGGAGAAAATATGGATACCTTCGTAAATTTGTTGAGTGTTAAGGAGAGAAAACATATGTAATATGACATTATTGTATTTTTCAACCTTTTTTTTATCGCTTTTTCTAGTATATGCACAATTATGATAACAGATTAACTGAAAAGTCCCCGGCCTGGCGCATAGATGGCTCAAAAGATGCGTGTATAAATTAGACAGCCGTCGGATTATTAGTTTCTGAATTATAGCAATTTGAGTGAAGCAACTTTTGTTATTGTGGTTAAAAAGGAATTTCGCGTGTTGATAAAATATTACTTTTTGAAGGGAAAAAATACAGTTGAATAAAAAACTTGGCTTGATGCCGAGTTTCTGGACACTGCCCCTGGAAAATCAACCATCAAATATTGGTATGCTAAGTTTAGACGTGGTGAAATGAGCACCGAAGAAGATGATCGCAGTGGACGCCCAAAAGAGGTTGTTACCGACGAAAACATTTAAAACATCCACAAAATGATTTTGAATGGCCGTAAATTGAAATTCAATGAAATAGCAGACACTCTAAAGATATCAACTAAGAACGTGTATATCATATCGTTCACGAATATTTAGGTATGAGAAAACTCTGTGCAAAGTGGGTGTAGCGCGAGCTCACTTTTGACCAAAAACAACGACGAGCTGATGATTCGGAGCTGTGTTTAAAGGTGATCAAGCGTAATAAGTTTTAGCGTCGATATGTGACAATGGGTGAAATATGGCTCCATCATTTCAGTCCAATCGACAGTCATCCGAGTGGATTGCATACGATGAACCCGCTCCAAAGCGTGGGAAAACGTAACAGTCGGCAGGCAATGTTATGGCGTCTGTATTTTGGGATGCGCATGGAATAATTTTCATTGACTACCTTGAAAAAGGAAGGACTATCAACAGCGACTATTACGTAGCGTTATTGTACGGTTTGAAGGACGAAATCACCGAAAAACGGCCACATTTGAAGAAGAAGAAAGTGCTGCTACACCAAAACACTGCACAGTGTCACAAGTCAGTGAAAACGAAATTATTTATTAAAAAAACTAGGATAAATAACTCATTATAATTTAACAAATAAAATTATATAATGTTTCGTTTCCATAAAAAATATTTACAACTATATTTGTGCCACATACTTTCTATCTCGTCCCCTGGCTTTGTCTCCTTATTACTAGCTACGGTTTATCTGGACTGCATCTACAGTTTAACGTGGGCTCTGAACTTCGTTTGCAGGCTTTATGCCTACAGATTGACGAGTGACCAACTTGGAGATCTTCCTTGAAGACATCTGGTCTTATACACCATGGTTACTGGAGTGATTAGGATCATTTTCCTTGTCGAATTTTACACTCTTGTCTAAGGAGCATCACAAATATTAAACAATCACAAACATAAATTCACGACTATGCCTCAGCAGGAGTCGAAACCGCAAACTGTCGCGGAAGACCTTCCGGTCAATTTTACCATTGCGCGAACCAAGTCGACTCCCCTGGCTCTTTGTGTTCCTTTAAAAACAGTGTTTATTTACACTATAGCGTTATGTATAAAAATTTACCCCGATAAAGACGTACAATAAAAAATTACATGAAAAGTATCAAGAGGAGAAAGAAGAGGAATTGTTAATACTGTGAACCAAATAACTGTCCGAGAACGGCGAAAAATTAGAAAATTGTGAAGAGAAAAAAAGATGAATAGTTACATTATCACCAAAAACTAAAAGGATGCGGACAATAACAAAGTGTGTTAAAATCACACTGAAGATATATCCCACGCGATTTGATTTTCGATTTGACCTAGAATTTTGAAAATTTTATGATTTCAATGGAGTGTGAATACAATTTCCAATAAAAATAATGTTCCGTGATAAAGCTCACTGAATTACTAGCTATGTCAATTAACAAGATCGATAATCCCCATGAGAATAATCAGTTTCAAACACAACTTAATAAAGTTACCACATAATGTAGATCTTGGGGTGACAGGGTGATGATGATGATCTTGGCATGACATCTGTGCTTCTTTAAAAACACTATTTCATAATATTCAGTTTCAAAATTGATTTTTGAATAAATTTCAATACCTGACTGTAATAAGAAATAGTATCTTCTGGAAGTTCAAGTAGATCCAATTCTAAGGTAAAGTCACTATTAATAAAAATATAAATATATGGTTAATTATATAAAAAAATTGATTGTTTGAAGTAATTTAGTCTTTATCTTTATCTTTATCTTTTTAGAACTCATGTTCCTGCTATCGAGATGACGAGGTATTATCAAAATTAAAAATCCAACTCCTTTGAAAACTTATTTTGCCAATCTTACATTATTACAGTGTGACATTCATAATATTTCTATTACAGTGCTTGAGGTAAATTCTACATTAATATGAGAGATCACTGCAGAATTGAGTGACTATTAATGTAGCTGTTTGGATATGTGTCTCGAATGAAAGGTGAACAAATTCCTCACAGACTTCTATAGCGAAGGCGATCTTTTGAACGGAAGCAGCGAATAGCTCCAAAGAAGGTATAGATCAAGATCATAGAGAAAGCTCTAAAATATAGGACACTAATATTGTACCAGTACTAGACTAATATTGTTCAATGATGCCAGTAAAATCTCGCCACTGTGAAGAATATTCAAAGTTCTGCGACACAACAATATTTTAGTTGTTGTTAAAAGGTCTGTCTTTATTTATATCCATAAGTTTATAACAATAAAATTTAGATTAATGTATTGATTGTACAATAGGTAAATTGCAGAAAGAACCATATGATTCATAGAAATAAGTACAAGTACCTAATATTGACATTAGATTTGATGCTCATATCTAATATAAATTGAAAACTGAATTATTAAAATGTATTCTATTTGCTAGATAATGAAATTCGAACACAATTATAAACCTGTTCATCAAGGTGTAAAGCACTCAAGAAGATCTGTTTCGCTTTAAGTCCTGGAATCTCCGATAATCTAAAGATTGTGAATCGTGCTGGGGCAGAGAACCAGGCACATGAGGGATTTTATATCCAACTCACTAAACCACCTGAGGGGAAGGCAACATGAACAAAAGTTAATATAATCGTCCATTCGGTACCAAGTTCTCGGTGAAACAGCGAGTCTGTTGTAATCACATCAGATACGAGTAAAAAAAGATTAACACTTTCTGTACCGCCAGGAAGCGTACAATGTGCCGCTTGTAACTTTAGTATGCATAAATACACACCTTAACCATTCTATCAACATTTAATGTTTACATCATCAAACAACAACTAATATTATATATAATTAACAACTAGGCATTTGCAGATAAATTTGGTCAAAATAAGGAAAACTAGACTTACATTTCGCAATCCAACTTACATTCTCTCATAGACTTTACCGAAACTATTGGTTAAGAACTGTCTCACTGAATACCATCTACGAATTGATATCTAAACGCATTTCACGAAATTTGTATCTCAGTAATTTCAATTATATGTAAAAATGTTACTAGCCAACCAACACGTAAGTAAGCAAAAGTGCTGCTGATAGAGAGCAAAGAATTCGAAATGCAAACATCGAAACCCCTTCGTTGACCTAAAGTGACCTTTCTGAAGATATATTTTATGACTGAAGTTTAAATTTGAATGATATTAAATTAAAAAATTCCCAAATTATGTACCTTAATAATTAATAAAAAAATTTCCATTGCTTAGTTTCTCTATTCAATCTACTAGACGTTCTTTTGAGACGCCTTATATCAACCTCCTTACTGGCTTGGAATTTGCAATTTAATGGTAAATAACTCTTAAGAAGTGTCTCATTTTCAATATATTCAGAGAAATTATAATGTGTGAAATTTAGATTTCATTAATATTTTCGATAGAAAAAAATATGATAGTAAAATAACTAAATTATCTCGTGTAAGCTTTCTAATACCTGCTAAAATCTCCTAAACGACTATTGATAGTAACCATTCTATTTCAATTAAAGGCCCTTTTATGTGGTAGTCCATTTGGAAAAAATATACTTTTCTTTAATTTAAAAGAAAAGTGCTGCTGAATATTATTACTACCATTGGAAGCTTAACATAAATATACTCAGTATCGATCTTGTGGTTTCAGAAGTGGTCATATTGATACCTATTAAAAACCTGATTTAATTTGGCTATTTATTTGAGTATCCATATTATATATGTGTTAAGGTTAGCTTGTCTATAGGTGTTGTATGTACAATGAAATCAATGCTATTGACTAATGTAGTTGAACAGTGCACTGAACAATAATCAGCCGCAAGCATTTCATAAGATAACTCTAACCTTCAAACCACTTCAACTGTGTCGATATTTAATGACAATCTGATGTTAACTCTAGCTCTACAACCAATCATGTAGTCCCGATATGGTCTTTAGTACCTACTGGCTCTTTGTGGACTTCTGAAAAAATAATCCAAGGATGAACCCAAGAAATAAGTGAATGAAAGACTCTTGGTGTATAAGTCATATATGATTTCGTCATAGTTAACGTTAAAATTATATTTAATTAAAATGCCTAATTCCTTCAATATTACTAATTGTTACAAAGATTAGAAAAAATCCAACTTTTGACCTTTTCTTGTGGAATCTAACCCTGTAAATCCTGTTGTATAAGTCACGAGAAAGTCCGACCGTGCTGACGTTGAAAAATGACGAGTCACGCCGACGTATTTCCTGCCGATATTCGCAATTATCGCTTCCCGGCTATAGCACGTCAGTCGTTTCGTTCAGTCAGTCAGTTTCGTTCCAGTTTTCCGCACAATTTCCACACACCATCAGCCGTAAGTTACGTTACAGTCGCCAATCCTAATGTATATTTATATATCTGGAAATCTCTTTGTTCCAGGTGACATTTAATGGAGAAATGCCGTGTTTATGACCCATAAAAGGAATGCGCCAGAAACGTGTAAGGCCGGAGATAACCCGAGCCCCTCCCTCTGGAAATTTAGCGATTAGGTGTTTTTTTTTGTTGTAGGGACAAGAAGGATAAAAAAACACTTATAACAAGCACAGTGGGAGCATGTCATTAATTCTATTTTCTAATGGTAATATTTTGATTGGATATTAGCTAAAATATAAAGTATAAAAAATAGCTAAATAATAAAAATGTCCGTACTCAATTAAGTTTTCGGAAGTTCCAAAGTAGAAGCCCTTAAGCAATGAATAACGGAGCCAGGCTTGGTATATTGACTTAAGTAAGCCCTAAGGCTGAGCAATCCAGCTTTAACCTATACCATATATCAAGGTGGAATTATTTACAATTAGCTTCAATTTTCTAAATAATACTTCTAATAATAATATTCAAAATAATATTTAATTTTACTAATATAAAAAAATCATAAATTTGTTATGAATATGAGTACAATTGTTATTAGCTTATTGTAAAACTATTTTAGTAGTATTTTAAATCGTTTCTATATCCATATGAAATATGTTTTTATAATACTCATATAAAGTGGTCCCGCTACCATTTTGATTCCGCACAATTTTGGTTATGTGATGTTTAGCTTAGTTTCGCTTTAACCATTGTGTTGTGTAGACTTTTAAATTTTACTGTGGATAATTATACGCCATAATAACGAGCAGAAATTGTGACAATATTTATTTAAGATAATCATTCCATTATTGCCACTCAGCGGAAATAGCGTCAAAAATATGCTAATAGTCCAATGCCTCACAAAACAACAATTTATCGTTTACATGCGAATTTTCGACAGTACGGTACGACAGCAGACATACCTCGTTCTGAAAAACAACGGGCATCTTGTAACCCTGAAAATGTGGCTCTGGGGCGCGATAGTGTTGCGGAGTTTCCAGAAACATCAGTTTGGACACGTGGTTCCCAGTTACACATTTCTGCGCGCAATTTAAGAAGAAGTTTGAAAACTGATTCGAAAATGTTCCCGTACAAAATTCAGTTAGTCCAAAAATTGCTACCGAGAGATCTTGATCAACGAGTTGAGTACAGTAATACAATTCTAAGGTTGTCTGGTGAAATTGATAATTTTTCGTCCATATTGATAGTGAGCGATGAAACCTATTTTCTTTTCAGTGGGCACGTCGATAAACAGAACAGCCGGTTTTGGGGAACACAAAATCCTCAATTAATTCATGAAACATCGTTGCGTCCAGTAAAAACAACTGTATGTTGTGGTATTCATGCTGGAAACATCATTGGTCCCTATTTTTTGAAAATGATCATGATGTTGCAGTTACTGTTACTGCTGAACGGTACCAAAACATGACTCAACATTTTCTTGTGACTGAAATGGAAGAGCAAGGACTAGAGGACATGTGGTTTCAGCAAGATGGGGGGCCGCAGCAGACATAGCTCGTTCAACAATTCAATTCATTCAAGTCATTCAATCTTTTTCCACGAATACTAATTTCGCGAATTGGCGATTTAGCATGGACAGCCAAATCTCCGGATGTAACAGCACCAGACTATTTCTTACAGGTATTTTAAAATCAAAAGTTTATGTGAATAAGCCCCAAACGATTCAACATGTTAAAGACAATATTCGTCACAAAATTGAAGAAATTCAGCCTCAGATGTGGCAAGATGTCATAAAAAATGCCTTAAAAAGAGTCGAAAGTTGCATAGCGAATCGCGGTCACCATTTAGCCGATATAATTTTTCAATCACAACGAAAAAAAAATAGATAGACCATATAAACTTTTTATGAAAATCAAACTTACTTATCTTCTCTTTGAGCAATGTTATAGGCAATCAAAATGGTAGTGGGACTTTTGCCCCATGTTCTAGTAAAAATTATACCAAAAATAAATTCTAAAACTATTTACCAATATCACCAAACACTTCATTTTAATATTTCTAATATTTCAGAAATATAATTATAGTAACTATTTTAAGTTTGAAAATATTCAACCAACTATTTATTTCCTTCCTTCTAAACCTTTCTTTCCAAACGCAAGCTTCTTCCATCTAAAGAGTAATTTAGATTGATTCTAATAGAATTAGAATGTTTTGATGCATTGCTTGTCCAACTTTACAATATTCTCTTAATGGTATAAATCAGGGTGATCTGTTAGAATATCACCTATTACTGATTTGTGTTTAAAACTTATATGAATAAATTATATAAATATAGAAAAATATGAAAAAAAAATGTATTTTTACCCCAGGGGTAGGTTATATTTAAACTTTGATTAAGTAAGGTCATTTTCAATGTACCAAGGTTTCAACCAATTTTAAAAAGTATGAACCTCATGAAAATAATAACTAAGTGCGGAAGAAGAAGGTTAACTTAACAAAACAACAAACAACTTTCTTACTATGAAGACGAGTAAGGTCCATACTACGTATAAAATATCATGAAATAAGCTAGAATATCTCAAACTTTATTCTAAACATTTACAAGAAACTGTATTTAAGGCGTTATATCTCAAATTTTACTCAATCAATTTATCTAAAAATTAATGCCAATCATCTTTTTATTTATTGTATTAGACAATAGTAAACAGTATCTTTCCTTATCTTGAACGACTAGAAAGATTGGAAATGTTAACATGTAGTTTTTTCGAATTTTTGAAGTTTTAATTTTTGCTTTGGTTTTTAAATATTTTTGTTATTTGCTGTAGTATGTTTGTTACGCTTTATTGCACTTCAGAAATCATATAAAATCTGTAAATTTAGTATCAAACATACCAAATACTGTCTTTAATTATTAACCAATAAATTAATTTTAAAGAATTTAGCACAGATTTTATATTAAATCATATCGGTAACCAGCTTCAGGTTGAGGCTTCACTTTTCAGTATGTTTTATTTTGTAGAAGAGTGAACAAAAAAAGAAATCAAATTTTTAGCGCGTTGAAAATGTCTGAACTTTTACGAAGTAAATCACATATACTTCAATTTGAAGAATAGGAAAACTGAAGGTCATCAAATGTCATATAAAGCTTATGGAAGCTATGCTCCATTGATTTTAACATGTGAACACTGGTGAATACGTTTTAAGTGGTGATTTTGATACCGAATATAAGGAGCGTTCTGACCAGCCAAAAAAAAATGAAAACGGGTATTTTAAAGCATTACTCGATGGTGTAAAATACGAGAAGAATATGCAAAATTGTTAGGAGTAACACAAAAGTAATTTTCAATCGCCTAAAGAAAACGGAAATGATCTAAAATCTAGGATATTTTGTGCAGTATAAATTGATGTCAAGAGATATAAAAAAGCCCTTGGTCATATGTGAAATGTTACTTCAACGGCAAAATCGGACAGGTTTTTTACATAATATTTTTGCTGGGATTCATTAGGATAATCCGATATCCGAATAAGCGAAAAGAAATCGAATATGGATGGCTCCAGACTAATGCTCTGCATTTAATGAAACTATGAGCTGGTAAAGCCCAATGAAACGGTAATTGGGGATCACTATCGACTACAATTGATATTCTTCAGCATGATAACGTTTGATCGCAGGTTGCAAAACCCGCTGTATTATCCAGACCTTTCTCCTTCTGATTGTTACTTATTATAACAGTCTGAGCTGCCTTCGCCATAAAAATGGGTCGATTCTTATGATAAAAGATAAATTGTTCTTTAAGGATGGAATTCATAAATTATCAGAAAGATGGGAAAAAGTAGTGGCTATCGATGGGCAATAAAATACATAATATGGATTTTTCACATAAAGCTTCAATTAAAAAAAAACCTTTAAAACTAATTTAAAACACATATAAGGTTTATATTTTTCCGTAATCTATGTTAAATAATCCAAAATAAAATTAACAAAAGTATGCCTACGAAGATATACATGAAATATTACGCAAAACAGGACAAAAACTAAACCGATCTAAGCATCCAGGTAACCGTCATAAAATTAACGTCATCCGCCCGCCTAACAAATCTTCTCCCGTCCGCTATCGGAACATTTCAGAACCTTCATTCGGTATCGCAATAATTCACGTTCACATAATAATATGAAATTTATATTTCCCCGTTCATCATAACGTCTTACCGCCCCTGTCGTAATATCCTTAAGGGATAATCCGGTTGAAGAGGGACAGCTTGCCCACCCTCGTCCCGTCCCCCCCGGCGACCCACCAACCGACGCGCCGTTTTCCTGACCCACGGTTTTGCCGCTCAGCTCATTAGGCCCGGATACGATCGCGATACCAACGCCGAAAATCGAAAACGCCGACAAAAACAGCAATTAGCCAATCGAGACTCACATTTTTCGCTTTTGATTCGAATGGGTGAGGGTAAGGGGTATCGGAGGGAAAAAGTATCGGTGACCTGGTTATGTAACGGCTACACGTGGTTTGAGATTAAAAACGATTTTTGGCTCCTAATCCAAATCCGGAATAAATTAAAATACATAAGAAAATCAGGGAATATAAGAGATTTGATTTGATTTTGGTCCAATTGTCATTTACTAATTAGCAATATATTTTGAAATCCTTTCTATTTCCATATGAAATAAATTTTCATAATGTTTGCAAATATCCTTATAGTAAAACTTGAACAAAAATAAATTCTAAAATATTTATCAATATTATCAAATAACATCATGTTCGACAAAAAGCAAAACACATTAGAACCAAAATAAAACAACTAAACTGGTTAGTCAGAAGATACTCTCAACTTGATCTAAAATCAAAGAGGTTGATTTATAAGACAATCATAAAGCCAATTTGGACCTATGGGATGCAAATATGGGGTTGTACTAAAAATTCAAATCAACTAGTCATCCAACGCGGTCAAAACAAGGTTCTTCGATTGATTACCAAAGCCTATCGCTACGTAACCAACAAAGAACTGCCCGATGACCTGGAAATCAAATGGATTTGCGAAGTTATCCAAAATTTCGCCTTGAAACACGAAAGAAGATTACTAAATCATACTAACGTGGAAGCAATACAACTGCTGGACTGCAAGATGTCAGAACATTTAAGCGAACCAAACAATACCAACATATATAAAGTGTATACCTTTATTGTAAATTATAGCTTAAATTATTATAATTTTATAATTGGGAATACATATTGATGTATTTTCTCACACTCGTCTTGCTTGTGAATTAATCAAAGTACAAATGAAATATAGTAATAAACTAATTTATAATTAAGATTGTACTAAGCGTATGTAATAAAGATGTTGACCAAAAAAATATTATCAAATACTTCATTTTAATATTTCTAATATTTTAAAAATATTATTTTAGTAATTATTTCAAGTTTGGAAGTGTTCAACCAACTATTTTCAAAAATACTGTCAGAATAAAACTTCACAGGACGACCCAACCTTCTTCCACCGAAAAAGTAATTTCTGTTTTTCCTAATAAATAGATTCGCGTTTTAAAAGCACATTAGATCATATTAAAGCCCATTTGAAAGGTAACCGTCCATAGGACCTTTCAGATATAATACTAAGGTATTCGTTTGTTGATTTACTCACAAGTTTATTTTCACCATATTTTGCTTTTTAACTACTTTTTAATCAGATATAAATAAAAATACATAAGAATAGCAGGTCTAATATAAAATTATACCTCATTTAATGATAAAAATTTTAAAATATACGATATGTATTCAAAAAGTGTTATAAAAATTCTCATTAAAACTTTCTTAAACCTAGTGTGTAGCTATGAATTATTTTTTTATATTTTAACATACTAAAAAAATAACAATATATAAGATATTTTCAAATGAAACACTTGGTTTGCTGATTGGACCGCCTCAAAAGGTATAGCTTCTTAAGTCTTAAGTGCGCATGTGCAGTATAAACGAATGAAATTTTGGCCGTTTTATGGACGCGATGACAGTAACGGTTTCTCAAAAATAGGTCAAAGTATGTAAAAGACTTCGTTTAATGAAAAACAGTTTTCCAGGAAAAATAAGAAGTCAGAGGAATTGCGTCAAAAATAATCTAATGGTTCTGTGCCTCAGAAAACCACAATTTATAGTTTACATGCGAATTTTCGACTGTACGGTATGATAGCAGACAGGCTTCATTCTGGAAATCAGCAGACGTCTCGTAACGTATTGTAGAGTCTCCAGAATCATCAATTCGGAGACGTGGTTCACAGTTACACATTCCTGCACGCAATTTAAGGTGAATTTTGAAAACTGATTTGAAAATGTTCCCGTACAAAATTCAATTAGTCCAGAAATTGCTACCGAAAGATCCTGATCAACGAGTTGAGTACAATAATGCAATTCTAAGGCTATCTGGTGAAATTAAAGATGTTTCGTCTAAATTTATAACGAGCGATGAAGCCCATTTTCTTCTGAGCGGTCACGTCAATAAACTAAAGAGTCAGTTTTTGGGAACATAGAATCCTCAATTAATTCATGAAACATCATTACATCCACTAAAAACAACTGTATGGTGTGGTATTCATGCTGGAAATATCATTGGTCCCTATTTTTTGAAAATAACCAAAGTGTTGCAGTTACTGTTACTGCTGAACGGTGCCAACTCATGATTCGAAATTTTGTTGTGCCCGAAATGTAAGAGCAAGGACTAGAGGACATGTGGTTTCAGCAAGATGGGACCACATAGCACCTAACTTGTTTAACAATTCAATAATTGAATAACATTTTTCCACGAAGACTAATTTCGTGAAGTGGCGATTTAGCATGGCCAGCCAGATCTTCGGATGTAACAGCACCAGACTATTTCTTACAGGTTTTTTAAAATCAAAAGTTTATGTGAATAAGCCCCAAACGATTCAACATGTTAAAGATAATATTCGTCACAAAATTGAAGAAATTCAGACTCAGATGTTGCAGGATGTTGTCATCGCCGTCACCATTTAGCCGATATAATTTTTCAATCATATGGAAAAAAAATGTAGCGACCAAATATACATGTTATGATAACCAAACTTGCTTATCTTTTCTTTGAGCAAGGTTATATGCAATCAAAATGGTAGTGAGACTTTTGTATCGCAGTAAATTTGCAGTAGAATGTATTTTTATTTAATTATTTAATTTAATTTTGGTACATACATACTGATGTATTACTCCAGTTCTCACCTTACTTGTGTATTAATGTAAGTACAACAGAAGTATAGTAATAAATTCATTTGTAAATTAAGATTGTACTAAGCATATTTAACGTAAGGTTCAATTAATTTTAAAAAATAATTTAATAAAAATTATTTGGTTAGTTAAATTGAATCGTATAATTTTTATTATATTCTTATTAAAAATTAAATATCAACACAATGTATCAAATTTTTAGTTCTACTGTTAACGAACATATTGCTTAATGAACTTATTGAACGACCCAGAAATTTTAAAGATATTTTAAAAAGAAAATGTCCTCGGACTCACGTACCCTCGGGATAAATGTTTCATCTTCGTTTTCACGGAAATCCAGATAGATTCTCCACCACTGACAAATATTAAAATCAAACGACAGAAATAATAATGCAAATTTAAACGAGACTGAGGCATCGGTTTTATTTGAATTTTTAAAGGTCGGCAAGCGTATCAGAAACGACCGGCTAGGTGTGACGGCGATGGTATTGCTTAAATTAACATAAATTTCGATGCTGTCGCAAAAATTTTTAATAACGTCAGTACGGGAAGTAGATTGAAACAATATTTCGTCTCGCCATTTGCATACCTACCGCTTTCTTTCTCGCCTGCACAATCTACGTCTGCTCCTGCTGCCGTCGATAAACGAGGCATTTTTCAGGAAAACTGTTTGAAGCGATTATCGGAAAATATCAATGTTAAATTCCGTATCATTTAGCCTGCTTGGTTGTATGGTTTCAAATGTATCAAAACTTTTTGTTTGAAATGATTTATATTAACGTAATCACTTAATATGGCTGTACAACTATTAACAGATCCATGTGGATTTTGGTTAATCCTGACATTCAAACGGAGTGGAAAATTTAATATAATTTCCAATATTATATTAATTTACAAGCTGCAGTGGCTCTAATAAAAACATTTTTGTATTATAAAAAGGACTGATTACATAATTTTGTATGTTAACTAAATGTTATGTTTGCCGGCAAAATGTACCGCTGAAGTCAAACAGTTAACTTTAAACAGCTTTATCAAAAAAACTGTGCTACAGGGGTAACGAATGTCATTGACTTTATGCTATAAGAAAAATTACAACTATTGTTGTTTTAGTTCCAGGTTCGAATACTACTGGGACATGGTCCTGAATTTATGTTTGTGATTATTTGAAATTGTGATTGTCCAAAAGGCAACAATCCGACAAAGAAAATTATTTCAGTCACGCCAGTAACTATGCTGGGTAAGATTGGATGCTTTGGGAAGATCTCTAGGCTGGTCACTCGCCAATTGATAGGCTTAATGTCGAGTTCCGTAGTTCGAAGCCCACGTCAAACACTAGGTTCAGTCCATATAAACTCAAGTTGATGCTAAAGAAACACTAATATATCACAAAGTATTAAAAAATATATTTTACGTCACTGTCGGATAACAGATGAACTTATAAACACTTGGATCAAAAATGTTGTCAGCCATGTAGGCGACAACCGGTAGAAGTCGTCCAAATTGGCTAATAAAAATTATAGAAAATGCATCAGAAAGTTATAAGAATACTGAATAAATGAAGAAATTGTATGAATCTGGAACATGTTGAATTTTACATGTGTCAAGAATGCTATACAAATTATCTCAGAATGTGAAATATCTGAAGTCACGACAGAGATCTGTAGATTTATTTACAGTACAGAACTGACAGATATATTTAAAAGACGTTCTCTCAAATACTTTTTTCATTTTGACCATTTTATGTTTGCTTTTGCTGAACTGCTTTTTTTTCTGCATCATTTCTTCGTTACGTTCACCTTTCTTGATAGAAGACAATCGCTTAAACACTAATTCGCATAATCTACTACTGACCCTGTATCCAGTCAGCAATCGAATAGAAGGCAATTGCGTCAATGATAAAAAAATTCGTTTCATTTTGTTTTAGGATATCACAGTTATTAATAAGATAAAGTCATATTATAGGAGTGGCGTTAAAAGAGCCGCGCTACTTTAATTTGGTGGCAAACATTACTGATAAGATGGATTCCGCATTTGATCCCAGAACAGAATAACCATAATCTTATTATATGGACTAGACATGAATAGACTATAGACGAATGAATTGTCAAAAAGGCGAGATGATTAAATTTGTCCGTAGAAATTATTAGGCTTTCGTATGTATTCTGATTCTGATTATCACTTTTTTCACTTTAAAAATGTATTTATTGAGAAAAATTGGTACGATTTCAGGCAGTCCTATTACTACGTAACGTACTTACTTGTCCAATATCCACAGTGAGATTATATAGTCAAGAATATTCCGCTTTTATTCAATATGGATGATTCTCCACAGACTTTCTTTGTCATTGACAAAATCGACAGTTGGATTATGACTGCTGAGCATCATTGAAATATTCTAAATGTATATGATGAGATGTATATTCGGTCGCAGATTTCGGAATATTGAAGTTTAAATTCAAAGCGTTTCATGACTGTTCATCATATGTATATATTGAATAACTCAATAATACGAAACGGAAAACTTTTATTTAGCAACTGATGTTATTTAATTTTGATATTTGTAAAAACCTAATCGAATCATAACCGAAAAATTTTAAAATTTTTAGCAAACAATCAACAGACTTCAATCAAATGAAAATTTAAATCAGAATCATTATATATTACAAATTTAATCAATAATAATGAAACGACTGTTTTTCAGCTCGTGTTGATTAATATACAAGCTAAAACAATGATTGATGCATTATATTTATTTTTCTGCATAAACTTTAAATATCATTTAACTAACTAACTGGTCTATTGAAAAGTCCCCGGACTGACACATAGATGGGGCTACTAGAACTAAATCTTAGTTTTTTAGTTAGCAATAACCCTCAAAAGATTCGTGTATAAATTTGAGACCAGTCGGATCATTAGTTTGTGAATTATAGCATTTTGAGTGAAGCGACTTTTGTTATTATGAAAAAATGAATAAAAAGGAATTTCGCGTGTTGATAAAATATTACCTTTTAAAGGAAAAAATACAGTTGAAGCAAAATCTTGACTTAATGCCCAGTTTCCGAACAGTGCCCCATCAACATCAACCATCAAGGATTGGCATGCTAAGTTTAGACGTGGTGAAACGAAACGCAATGAACGGTGAAAACAGTGAACGCAATGGACGCCGAAAAGAGGTTGTTACGAAAAAAAACATTTAAGAAATCCACAAAAGGATTTTGAATGACCGTAAATTGAAATTAAACGAAATAGCAGACACTCTAAAAATATCAACTGAACGTGTACATTATATCATTCACGAATATTAGGGTATTAGAAAACTATGTGCAAAGTGGTTGCCGCGCGAGCTCATTTTTGAACTAAAACAACGACTAATTGGAGCAGTGTTTGAAGATGATCAAGCATAATAACCTGAGTTTTTGCGTCGATATGTGACAATGGATGAAACATGCACGCCATGAACCTATTCCAAAGCGTGGGAAAACGCAACAGTCGGCTGGCAAGTTTGTGGCGCCTGTATTTTGGAATGAGCATAGAATAATATTTATTGACTACCTTGAAAAAGGAAGGGCCATCAACAGTGACTATTAACTAGCGTGGGCCGTAAATTATTGGGCCGTTTTAAGGGCGAAATCGCCGAAAAATGGCCGCATTTGAAGAAAAAGAAAGTGTCGCTTCACTAAGACAATGCACTGTGTCACAAGTCAGTGAAAACGATGGCAAAAATCCATGAATTGGGCTTCGAATTGCTTCCTCATCCACCATGTTCTCCATATCTGGCCCTCAGCGACTATTTCCTGTTGTTAAATCTCAAAAGAATGCTCGCTGGGAAGAAATTTTTATCGAATGAAGAGGTGATCGCCGAAACTAAGGCCCATTTTGAAGCCAAGGACAAATCGTACTATAAAAATGGTATCGAAAAGTTAGAGGGTCGGCATAATCAGTGTATCACCCTTGAAGAGAATTATGTTGAATTAAAAAAAACTAATTTTACAAAAAACTGTGTTTTACTATGGTAGGCCGGGGACTTTTCAGTTGACCTGTTACTATCTTTTTACAAGAAGATAAATGCATAATCCAGGAATAATTATAATTCGTTTTTGAACAGAAAAAAACAGTTGTTTTTTTAAAGAATCTAATAAGAAGAACCAATTTAAGATTCGTGGAGCGAACTGGGCCAGGATTCCGGGCCGTTCCCGAGAAATGACGGGCTATTAAAAATTGCATAGGCTCTGCGTAGTTTGCCAGATTAGATGTGGGAATATGGCTTCCCATTTGACCACGACACGGCACTCAAAATTGCGATATGAATATTAAACCAGCCGCCAGGCCGATGGCCAAATTGTGCCCATTATTCTTCCGCCTGTCAGACTGCAGATTCTGCCATCCAACTTTTCTGGTGACCGTGGCTTAACTTAAATAAAATGAATAAAAAAACAACAATTATAAAAAGGGATGCATTATAAAACATCAGAGTATGAGATAAAAATTAATAATAGAGTCTACAGGAAAAACATCTAAATGCTAATAACAAACCTTTAAAATATCAGTAATACATGTACTTCAAAACCTAACTCATATATTACAACTTTTGGGAAATACGTACTGATTAATCCCACATTCGCATTGCTTGTGTATTAATGCAAGTACAACCTAACAGTAGTAATAAGTGTATCGAATGTAAGATATAGTATATTCAAAGTTTTTTTAGTAATGCGTCATGGATATTTGTGACGTCGAAATATTGCAATGTTGCCGCATCAACTCTGGGATTTAGTTCGGTTTGGTTTTGACATACAATAAAATTCTAATTTAAATAAAAAAATTGAACAAAAATGTTATCAAATATAATTTATTTTAACATTATAGTATATCTGTAAACTACAGTTAATTACATAGCTACAATAATTTATAGGTAAGAGTTAAAACGTCTTAAAACTATTGCATTAAAGAATTTTGCATACGTCTGACAAACGGACAGCAGCCGGTTGTCAGACGTACGCAAAATTAATCAAAATATTAGTTATTATTACCACAGATTAAAAACTTTGATTAAAGCTTTAATTATTTTGATAAATTTTAAATCGCTCCGTAATATATGATATAATTTCGTTTGAAAATGCTGAAAACAACAAATAGTCAGGGTTAAAAATTGATGAGGCTTTAATAAAATATTTCGAAAATCAACGAGATAATAGAGGCTCTCTTTTGCCTATAATTTCCATTAGAGAGGTAATTATTGATGATAGTAAATAATATAAATCCCCACAATTTTATTGAAAATGTTTTTTAGCGGGTTGCTGCCGGGATAAATATTAGTGTGGGTACTGTGAATAACATCGCTTACAAAATGAAGAATAATATGTTAGATTCACCCAACAAAACCCGTCTAGAATTCAATTTTCATAAAATACGACCAAGGAAGATAAACTATTTGAATTTGTGTATCTTGATGAAACTTCATTCTTTGTGGCACTCTTGGCAAGACAGTAACATAATTTCATAACTAATAATTAATTTCAGATATATTGCTGGTCGAGAAGGATATTCCATCAAAAGCTGTTAGGATATGTGAAGGAAGCATTGTCAAACATAACACAACATCTTCGATTTGGATGAACTCGATAAGACATACAGAGGAAGTAATTGATAAATTGTGGAATCGTGAACATGTTTTAGACAGATTAGAAATTAACAGTTTAGCGATTGAATTGGACAGTGAGTGGGAAAGTGAAAGTGACTGAAGGAGACTTTCAGGATATGTGATAATGCTGTGCAATGCTGCAAATTCCTGAGACAGAGTGACGAGAGAGGAAACAACTAAAGGTATGCACATAATTAATTGAATGTAACTGTAGAAAATGGTATTGTATGGTGTGAAAGATTTGTATGCTCAGATATGTTTGTAATTGTTTAAAATTAAACATGAGCATTAGGTTAGAACGTATGAGGAGAGAATGGATACTAACTGTTTTGTAGATATGGTAAATGCATTAGATAGAATTCAGTGATTTATTTTATGAAGAACGGTATACACAGCAGAAGAAATAAAATATACAGTGATACCAAGATGACTTAACAAGTAAACACACCATCGAAACAAACAATAACTAACGAAAAAAGGTAAATATGCTCTCGAATGAAAGTAAAATATGTTTCTCAGATATGCAATTGTTAATTAGGTGGATAGGGCCTCCAGGGGGAAGCACTATATAAAAAAACGCGCCTAGAAACTCTACCTCATGGGTGAAGTGGAAAAGAGTTCAATGTAAACAGAACAGATCTAACCTACAAACTATGATACCTGTGTTCTTAATTGTAGTTTTAAGTCCTTCGATAATATATGTATTAGATATGCCATAATGTTAAAATTAATTATATTTGAAATATAATTAATTATCATACATTTTTATCTAGAGAACAAAACCAGCATTAGACAGTAGGGAATCAGGTTGCACAAAATGACTTTTGATTTTTGATCTTCTCAGCTACCGCAAGTATCCCCAAGGAGGAGTATAAGAGATAAAATGCGAAGTATTCCCCAGATCGCATGAGGCCGACTAGATCTGCACGGAGAATAACCATTATCAATTCCTTTCAGGCTGATCGTTCCAGGTAGGACTTGGAGAATCTCTATCGAGTGGGAAAAATATCAAATCCAATGTACCGCAAGAATCACTTCTAGCTTTCCTTCTTTTTAATCTCTATATGACTGACTCCCCACGAAGAGAATATGTCGAAACTGACGTTTATGCACATTACGCTTGGATTATATGCAGGGCAAGATCTAGGAGAACTCATCGACCCTATCTTACTTACTGAGTGACAGTCGGTATCTGAAGGTCCCGGTGTAAGTAATCAGTCTTCTAGTGTATCCATGCACCTACAATACTTCTCAGGACTTTGTTCTGGAAAACTTGTATTTATAATAGTTTTCGCAGAACATCCTTTATAATTTTAAATTTATTTTCTTTTATTTGAACTACCGTTCTTTCTTTTCATTTTTACGTATTCCTTCCAACAAAGCTTTGCATCATAGGCACTTAGCATTGTTGATACATGGAATGACAGTATTATTTATTGTTATTGGTGCGTGTGAGTCATATTCTCTCATATTGTCACTTACCTATTGTAATTTTCGTGTGGCTTCTTCTGCTTAAGAATTGTAGTATCATAACCAAACATAGCCATCGTGATATTTTCCAATTGAAGAGTAAAGAATTATCATGAACAAATACATATCGACAAAAATAAACCGCCTTTTCTGAATTATACAAAAACTTACTGAATATTGTTAAGAGAAAAACTAGGCAGTTTAATATCACTAATTTTTTCCCATAAAACTGAGATAGATTCAGAAAGAGCAGCAATAATTATAAGAGTTAACTTCACATCATCCATAACTAAACAGAAAATCGCAGAAAAAAAAGGAAAGTTTCGAAAAACTTTGTAACAAGCAATAACAGAAGAAAACAAGAAAAAAATTAATTAGGCAACAAGAACCGAAATAGCTAATTAATAATGAACAAAATCAGAAAAAACAAGAATATTTATGAAACCTAACGCCACCTGATCTTGTTGATGAAAGCTGTGCTCAAATAAAACAGATATATTTTTTTAAATATGATAGATATATATTAGATATAATTTCCAACAGATAACCAAGAGATATTGATAAGAACCCATCAGATCACTTTAATTACAGGTAATGACTAGTAGTTTATATTTGACAATATCTACCGCGATATAGCATATTACTGTATTATTCAAACTTAATTCCCAATGATAATGTATATTATTGGCCCGGTGAAAGAATACCTCTAGCTTCATTTTGATGTAACATCCCCTCTACAACCCTGCTATATATATTTATTAATTACCCTCCAGTTTATGTTTTATATGCGAACCATTAAAATACAAAACATACCAATGACGGTGGCTCCACCTGGACCGTTTTTTAATCTAATTGACGCAGGTCCATGTTTTGTATCTGGATCAATCGCCTCCTGCGGGAGCCTAATTCAATTCAGCGCACCGAATTCCCTTTATATTCCCGGATAATTAACGACTTATTGGACATATGAAACGAACGCGACGTCAGTGGCGGAGAAGAGGCAGACGTTCACGGCCGGCAGCGCCTCGCCGTAGAAACAATCGTACAGTTAACTGCATTATCGGCATCCGTGCCGTTGGCCGGAAAACATATTTGCGGCCACGGTGGACCTTTATGGATATTATGGGGCTGGAGGGGTCAGGGGACACGAAGCAGAGAATGTGAGGAATATTGGAAATGTTGCTGCGGTCATAGCATGATTAGATATCCTAAATGGATTATAGCCAACAATGTAGGTATATTACTTTATATACACGAATGAATGTCTATCCATATTAATCATCGAAAGGTTGTTCGGAATTAAATCAATGATGGATATTCCACGTATTTCTCTAAGTATATTAAATTTAATTTAAAAATAAACCAGAATATATTTTTAGTTGCAAGATTTAAATAAAATACTTTTAGCAATTTAAAATTTGTTTTATATTTTCTTTATTAACATGAAGATTTATTACTACTAATGATCACCCTGTGGTCCAAATTCGACCACTATGTGTTAAGTTAATCATGTTTCTCTGATAATAGAATAATGGGACTAATTTTTAAAACTGTTATGATACTAAAACTTAGTATCTTCTTTTTATTTAAACACAGCATTTTCAATATAAGATCATAAATGTATTTGATGCATAACATTAACTAAAACAATAGTTGTGTAATAGTCACTTACCATTTTTAAATGGCATTTAATAAAATCTAATTTTCATTAAGTTTTAATAAAATAAGTTCAGTGAACGTTATAACAAAGTATAATAAATAAGATTAGTTTCAAGACAGTAATATCTTCAGAGCATCAAATATAAATGCACATGGTATTTCTTTACTTTTATATAAATATGAATATGAAATAATAATTGAAGTAATACATATTTGTGTATTAAAACAGAAAATAAATCAATAAAAGAATCTTGAAATTGATATTTGTCTAGCAAGTATATTAAAGAACGAAGACAGTTAGTTAATTTATTTCTTACAACTTGAAAATATATTTTAAAGAAATGTATTTACAATCATTAATTTAACTATTTATTTCCAAAATTTAATAATTCATACAAGGTTCAAAGAATAAAGTACCATATAGTCACATATCTTATTGTATTTATCATTAAAGACCTTAATATTAATCAATGCTTTAAAAAGTGAACAAATATACGGTTAATAATTCATAATTTCTTCATTTTAACTTCTGCATATCCTTCCTTATCTTTTATTCATATTTCTTACCTAAGCTATATATATCAAAAACAACAGATTAACCAGGCTGATTAAAAGAATAATTTCTTTAGCTAAATTTTTAAATAAAATTGTATTGTTCTCTGTATATTTATTTCACTCGTCGATCTCGCCCTTGCAGATAGCTCATCTTTAATTTGTCTTATATGGCTTATCGAGTGTTTATCTATTGCTTTCTTCTTTGTCTTATGACCCACATAGGAATCATCAACTCACAAAGAAGTATGGAATTAATATTCAATTAATCTATTGTATAAGTGTTAATATTATATGTAACGTTAATTTTAACTCTAGATGCACAAATTAATGTATTTATCGCCTGTTAGTGCAATATCCTGTTAGTGTTTTGTTAAGATATACAATTATTAATAAAGCCTGGAAGTTAATACCACTAAAATTTACAGAAAAATCTTAATAACTTTTTTAGTTACTCCAGTACAATGATATATTATGTCTCAAGAACTATATTAATTAATAACAGTCCTTAAGCAAGAAAAATATTTCTTAGTTCTCTGTTCACCAGACAGCAAATTAAATCAAAAGCTAATTTCAAAAAACCTGTATGAAAAGAAAACAGACGATTCTCGTTATTTCAGAATTTTGTTAATCTATGTTGGGTTGAAATTTTCATATATCTCGTATTTTCGTTTCACAGCTGTCTAGTTAGCTTGGCACAACCTTCTGATAAAGCGAACATATTAATTTGTTTTTTTCTGCAAAATTTAAAATATAACTTTACATGTCCATACTATTCTTAATCGCTTTTAATCCAAATAACTCTTTAATAATTCCAACAACATGAGCATAACCGAAAGTAACACAAAATCTTAAATAACACAAAAATGCCTGACGGTAGTTTGTGGTACAACATTGTCAGATTTTGATTTTAAGAAACGCGTCCGTGAAGAATAATCTACCCGGTATAAGAATTGTAGTTACCAGCGCGTCGACCAGAGCCCAAAATATTTTTTGTATATAAATATGTTTTTTTTTAATTTATATATTTACAGATACCCAACACAGTTGTGTAGTTATCGACTTCAAACACTCACTTAATTTTAAGGAACACTATCCTTTATATTATACATTTTTTAAACGATCTTTAGCACCAGCGAGATGGATCCTAGTACGTTAGAATCGTCGAGCCGAACTCTTAGACCCCAATGGGTTTGTATATATATTTTGTATCGCCGATATGACGGCTAGTCCTAGTTGCTTGATTTGGGAGATGTTCGTTTTATTGGAATATTTATTTGTAGCGCATACTCAAAAATATTAGGCCTAAAAATTCTTCCTGGATATAAATTTTAACCGTTCCAAATTTCACTCCTCCAGGTGTCCCAGTTTTATCAAAAAAGGAGGGGGTTTAATTCTCGCTAAGCCGATTAATATATGGATTGGATGATCTGATCTATCTCTAATTAAAATTTGCGTTGTTTTTAGCGTGCATCATTGAAAAATATATTGTCCAATAAAACAGCAAATGCACGTCACAGATGACATACAATATACATCAAAACTCAGTTTGTAGAAACATAAAATTAGTTTTAAACTCGGATCGGATGTTTTCTTCTCATTTTACTAATTAGCGTTAACCTAGTTAAAAAAAGAGAGAACGCTTCCTGATGAGTCGGAACGTGAAACCGAATCACTCTATAAAATTCCATTTATGTTGGTAGTGATCAACACTGTTATTATACACCTGAAAATTTATTCAATACATTAATTAGATTTAATTTGATTGAAAATGGCAAAGCCATTGAATAGTCAGATTCAAGAACTGTTTGGAAAATGGAGGTCATCTCTTGTCAGTAAAAGGCGTTAGATATGTAAATATTAATACTATTAAATATTAACTTGTGGCGATTTTATTGGAAATATTTTTATCGTGTTGCAGCTATACTCGGCGGGTAAATACAAAGAGCGGTACAATATAAAGCGGTGACCTTACACCTTGATTTTAGCCCTATCTGAGATCAAATTTATGAAATGCATAAAAGAATGATTGATTTTTTGGATATAAATTTAATTTAGACATTTATTTCAGAGAAATCTGGAAAGCATCCATGGAAAATTTAGGAACATTTAGTAGTTCTATAAAGGATGTAAGTCATCCCTTCATACATTATTAGGAAACATATGATTTAAATGGTGTAAAAATAACCTACGAAGAGGTTTCGACCGATATGAGCTTTTAAGTATGCAGCTCAAAACGATACTTTAAACGTATATTCACTTTAAAAAATAATATATTACAAAAAATTAGGACAATAATAAATAAAAATATTTCTCAACTTTTTTCCAGCGTATGGCGAAACCCTGTCAGAAGTGTATCCTGCGGTGGGGTATGCAGTGTCTGTGAATCCTGCACAATTCTTCAAACATATAGCCGAGCATTGTCATACAAAAGCATGGCTTTGCTTATTTTTAGTATGCCTTTGCCTAAAGTTACTGGCTATTGGTGGACATTTTCATCGATAAACATATAGTAACTATTTGGTTTGGTTTTGGAAACTCGTAATAAACTCATACACAGCAAGGCTTTATTATGAATATTATGTTTCAGTGGATATGTGGATCTTTAAATATCAAAGGTTATATTGTTTATAAATTAGATTAGACGATGCAGATTCTTGAGAAATATTATATTTGGGATTGTATATATATGGTAATATAATAATTTTTCCTCCATAACAAAAGCAAAAGACAAACATAGTTATCTTATCAAAACAAGAAATATTTTTTATTTATTTAGATTTACCTGTCTGGTGAAAATGTTGCAGCCACATTGGTCGAAGGTTTCTTTGATAAAGCCAGGGTTCTCCTGCAACAAGAAAAATGAACGTTAACTACAGTACAAAGGCTGGCTCGACAAAAACAATTTTAACATTGCAAAAAACAACAAAGCCGGGGAAGGACCGAACTTTAAATAAAGAGTTTTTTAGTTTCACGCTACTTATTTCCTGCTGGGGAGGATAACGAGGCCGGAAAAAGTTTTGAAACGTCGAAATTTTAATTAAAGAAGTTGTTTTTTCTGGGGAAAGAAAATAACGCAATTAAAAGTGGACGGTAAGTACCTAAACCCTAGATCTGGTATCTTATCAATAAAAAAGGGAATTTGGCAGACTTATTTCACAAGAATGCATATTTTACGTCGTCAGATAATATTTCTGTGTTCTGTATTTTTTTATGGGATTATTTAATAAATATAACTTATAAATTGTATATAAAAATAATATAATATATACAAATAGATAAAAGTCATTTCAAATTTTAAGCGTACATTTATGTCCAATTTTTTCCATTGTCGCCCCCATAAATACGTATTTTCCAACCCCTTTGTCATCTATTACACGTGAGCTACACGTCATCAGTTGCACATGAGAAAACAAGATGATACTGATTTATATCTATTTACCTGATCTATATACTATTGATCTACGTTATTTATTATTTTCTATTATTGATATTTATCTACTTACAATATTATTTTAACTACTACCAACTGATCACTGTGAAGTCGGTATGAGCAACAAATTGGATTAATATTGTTCGTAATTTAATTTTGTGTCTGTCACAAAATTATATTCTAATTTTCCTCTTGTTTGGGCTCAGTAAAAGTTTGATTATTTTTTACCTTTTGGTGAGTTCTTTATTTATGTTTTAAAGTCGGTTCACTTTTTTTGTTAAAAATATTTTATATTTCTCGTTTTAGTGTTAGTTTTCTATTATATATAAATATATGTATATATATATATATATATATATATATATATATATATATATATATATATATATATATACGCTCTAACCGTTACACTCCATTAGAAGTTGACTACAATATTTCTATGATTTATAATACGATATGGTTAGTGCTTAAAATGGAAATAATGGCTTTTGCACTGAACGTCTTTCGATATTCCGTCACATCAGCTCAGCAATAACATTATATACAAATATCTGATCCCCCCCCCCCCTAATTACATAGTTATTTTATTAAGTATTACAATGGGTAGACCAAATAAAGGTGGAGCTTGTATGAGGAAAAAATAAGAATAAAGAAACCATAATTAAAAATAAGGAACGCTTCAGGTCCTGAAGACCGCTATTTAGCGTAAGAGATTTGAGAAACTAACCATCCAGAACAACAACAAAAAATTGCTATCCCCGTCGGGAATCGAACCCTCGACCTCCGTGTGTGAACTGAACGCTCTAACCGATACACTCCACTACAAGTTGACTACAATATTTCTATGATTTATCATACGATATGGATAGTGCTTAAAATGCAAATAATGGCTTTTGCACTGAACGTCTTTCGATATTCCGTCACATCAGCTCAGCAATAACATTATATACAAATATCTGATACCCCCCCCCCCCCCCAACAGATCCTGACTTGGTTCCGATAAGACCACCTCGGAAGTGCACTCTTTCGAATAAAAAAATAATTCTTGTTTTAGTGTTAGATATTTACTCAATAAATTACATAGTTATTTTATTAAGTATTACAATGGGTAGACCAAATAAAGGTGGAGCTTGTATGAGCAAAAAATAAGAATAAAGAAACAATAATTAAAAATGAGGAACGCTTCAGGTCCTGGAGACCGCTACTTAGGGTAAGAGATTTGAGAAACTAACCATCCAGAACAACAACAAAAAATTGCTATCCCCGTCGGGAATCGAACACTCGACCTCCGTGTGTGAACTGAACGCTCTAACCGTTACACTTCACTACAAGTTGACTACAATATTTCTATGATTTATCAAACGATATGATTAGTGCTTAAAATGAAAATAATGGGTTTTGCACTGAACGTCTTCCGATATTCCGTCACATCAGCTCAGAAATAACATTATATACAAATATCTGATAATTTTAGAAAAAAAATATCTGAAAAATGTGTACGTGTCTTTGAAATTTAAGGATTTCCCTCGATTTCCCCCGAACAGATCATGACTTGAACAGACCACCTCTGAAGTGCACTCTTTCGAATAAAAATATTTTTGAAAATCGGTCCGCAATTGACGGAGAAATCGACGAACATTGATTAATATATCCTCCTCCTTTTTTGAAGTAGGTTAAATATACTAAACGATGTGTGTTTTTTTTCGTAACATTCGTATGTTACCTGAGGTCACTAGGTCATAGAAAATACTCGATAAATGTGTACAATTTCGATGTCATAGACCAAATACATATTAGTCTATTATTTATTATTAAAAATGATCATATCAATGATTTAAATATTAGAGTACTTGATACTGAAACAGCCACACTACGTATTCCTTAATTTTCTATAAGGATTGAAATTCGATATCGTTATAACATACACGTTTTCCTTTCAAGGCAAATAAACAGAAACTTTCCTCCGTGATTAAATCAAAAAATTTATCAGCGCCTCGTGTATCCCTATTTCTCCTTTTCCCTTGCCACATCACAGGAATTACATAAGCATCTAACTGAGATCTACAAAGTTTCTTCTTTATCCCGTCAATTTTTCATTCCACTTCTCTCCACACCGGATACAAAAAACATTTGGATGTCGACAAGGTCTGCCTGTCAACCAGGATTAATGTTCTAGATGTTTGTATTTCTTGGACAAAAGTCAATATATGTCTAATATACTTAATAAAAAAACATTGAAAATTGAATAAACAACATTCGGCGAATTATATTTATGTATTAGTGATCATTAATTGTATTTAACGGTAACGTTAACCTTAAAAATAATCAAAATAGATTTTAAAATGCAGGTGATGCAAAATTAACGTACCAAAACGTGTTTCCATATTATATAACCACAATTTTTTACATGTAAACCAATTTTTTTAAAAAGCTACTTAACTCCTAATACTTTTGTAACCATAATTAAATTACAAATATCTCAACGAATATAAAGCAGCAGAAAGTAAGGCTCTTTGCCTTTTAAACAATAAAAAGCACTCATTCTCACTAATTACGGTTTCATATCATTCGTAATCAGAAACGATTAAACCAGGTTAAAGTTATCTACAGGATAGGAGATATTCATTTTCGAAATATTCGATTGACCAAAGGCCATATAGTATAAAAATATCAAATATAAATTTTGTAAAATAAATGTATTGATCAATGGTAACACAAAATAAACATTTAACATTTTTCAATGTAGTCGCCTCCGTACTCTACACAATTTTGCTACCGATATGGAAGCTTGAACATTCCTTCGTCATAAAAAGCTTGAGGGTGAGTTGTCAGCTAATTGCCCTACTTCTTCATTGTTTTCAATTTTTGTGCCTCTAAGTAATTCTTTCAAGAGCGCAAACAAAATATAATCACAAGGCTATAAAGAGGGTACTCGAGGGTTTCCCAGCGCACTTCCTTCAAAAAGCCCTCGAACAGCACGGATGTTGACATTTGTGGGCGTGGATCATGATTTTCATTTTCGACACATTCCCACCCATCCCTGAATTCTTTGACTCACTCTTCATAAACCAAAGAGCACAGGAGCACCGAATCCCCTAGATCGGAATTACGTGCTAAACTAAATTGTAAAATTACTGTTTATATTTGATTCCCCCTCGCATATATGTTGCATCGCTTCCAAGTATATAATGCGATAAATATGTATTGTTCATTTTGCATACCAAGTCTTGTAGGTTATATTTCAATGTATTATATGCTTTATTTTACGATTGTTAAAACAAGCGATCTTTGTTAACATCTGTAACTAGAACAATTAAATTTTCACGAATAATACTATCCACGTTAATGATAGCATACACAAAACATGATTAAATATCAATAAGAATTATGGCAGACAGCATAACACTGCTGCAGCAAAAGTGGCAGCATAAATAACACTGAACAATCTAACAATTATGGAAGGCCTGCGATTGAGTAACCCTTTATAATGAAAGTCAACGCTGAGCTGCTAAATAAGTTGTGCAACGTTCATAAATTCTGAACAATTGATGATTGGAAGAATATGATAGGGTCCGATGAATCGTTATTTATATTGTAGGAATTCAAGCAGCCAGGTTTATGTATAGAGAACCCCTAATGAAGCGTAGGACAAGCATGGAGGAGGTTACGCTATAATTTGGACGGCAATATCCTATTATTCAGTTGGTCCTCTCATTTACATCACTCACTGGAATGATGATGTTCTTATTATGACTAGCATATTGCTACCAAATACTGCCACATTCCAAGAAGATAACGCGCCCATACACACAACCAAAAAAGTGTAGTTCTGAAAAACGTCCTGAATATTATCAAACATATTCTTGGCCAGCACAATTGCTAAACTTGACCATGATTAAGACGTTATGGGGAATTTTAATTGTCAGATGTTTTTGTACAAGAATAGGATCACATACAATTGGAAACTGTTCAGACATTCCACGAATCTATTCCGCGAAGAATTGTGGCTGTTTTAAAAGCAAATGGCATCTCAAGACCTTATCAATAAATAAATATTGTGCAGTTCAATTCCAATTCTTTGTTCAATTTACATACCAACTCTTATAGGTTATATTTCAATGTATTATATGCTTATTTTACATTAAAAAATCCACAAAATGATTTTGAATGACGTAAATTGAGATTGAATGAAATAGCAGACACTCTACTGAACGTGTACATCATATCAATCACGAATATTTGGGTATGAGTAAGCTCTGTGCAAAGTGGCTGCCGCGCGAGCTGACTTTTGACCAAAAACAACGATGAGTTAATGATTCGGACCAGTGTTTGAAGATGATCAAGCGTAATAAACCCGAGTTTTTGGGTCGATATGTGACAATGGATGAAAGATGGCTCCATCATTTCACTCCAAAGTCCAATCGACAGTCATCCGAGTAGACTGCATACGATGAACGCACTCCAAAGCGTAGGAAAATGCAACAGTCGGCTGAGAAGTTTATGGCGTCTGTATTTTGAGATGAAGAATTTTCATTGACTACTAAGAAAAAAGAAGGACCATCAATAACGACCATTACATAGTGTAATTGGACCGTTTGAAGGGCGAAATCGCCGAAAAATCGCCGTATTTGACGAAAAATAAAGTGCTGCTTCACCAAGACAATGCACCGTGTCAAAAATCCATGAATTGGGTTTCGATTTGCTTCCTCATTCACCGTATTCTCCATATCTGGCCCCAGTGACTATTTTCTGTTCTCAGATCTCAAAAGAATGCTCGCTGGGAAGAAATATCTATCGTACTGCCAAAGTATTGCTAAATATTTGCATTCTAATTTCTATATTTTAATATTTTTGTTAAGTATACCGTCCCATAATGTTACTACTAAAGTTTCTTAATATTAATAGACTTTGAAACATTTATTTAAAAAAATAAAAATTTATCTAAATTTGAAAGAATTTTCAAATTATTTATTTCATTGGCCATATGGTCCATTACTTCAAATTATATGACTAGTTTCGTGGTAGTGCCTCTCTATTATATCAAACATATAAACTACTAAGAAGCCTTCGTTCTTTAGACCTTCATATTTTCCATTTAAAATACATAATAAAAAACACATCATTTGTAAACCTCTTTTAAAAATATATTAGGATATATTACTGACTTTTTTAAATGAAGTTTTTTCCGTTAATTATTCCACTCGTCCATGTTTAAGATTAGTGGAAATGTTTAGGATAAAGTATCTGATACTCTGTCAAAATATTGCTATATATTATATTTATTGTTAATCATATATCGTCGCATAATGTTACTACTAAAGTTTCTTAATATTAATAGATTTTGAAACCTTAACTTTTACTGTTATTGTACAAAACCACATAAATATATTTACTTTGTATTATGCTTTATGCATTTATTATACACTTTTCATCCACTACGGTTATTTTATCGTCAACAATATCAACATAGCAATTAATTCGAATAACAACGGAATGTCTACGGATCAAATGATAACATAAATGCATAGAGTATAGTACAGTGCACATAGAAGGAAGTTATCAACTATCCATCCACTTTAGAGTATAAGAATTGAATCTATATCAGTCCGGTGTATGTTGCAACTAAACGTTAGTTCAAAAAACACAGCTTGTGCTTACTCAAGCCGTAGAAATAAGAATAAATAAGAATGGTACGAGATTGTTAATCTCAATTTTGGTAAGAAAACTATACTTAGCAATGAAGCTTTATTTTAAATCTGCTGCATTTAATGTGAAGATAATTCTCTAGTCTAAGCAATATGAACTACTGTTTGGTATAGTAGTAGACCAGAAACACATTGTGATTGCTGTAGAGTCCTTGTTGAGGACTTATTACCTGAAATAAGTCACTTAGATATGAAGGAGATGTGGTTTCAATAAGAAACATAGCACAATTTACACATATGTATATATATACATTATGAACCTGTGAATTAGCCTCTAAAATCATATGATTTAACACCGCGTTGATTTTACAACTATTTTCTGATACAACCAATACGCTAAAAGTAAAACTACTCCATATTAATACGAATATTGCGCACCAAAGTTTGAAACAAGTTATCAACAATTGAACTATATACTTATATTTATATTTAAAGCAATTTTATGCGAATTAATATAATCTATTTGTGATTTTCCATTTTTAATGGCCAAATATCTATGGAATAAAAATCGCCCCTTATACGCGAAGGAATTAGAAGCTCGTATGAAGCAATTTCAAGTTTAAGAAATGTGAAAGGAACTTTCTAACAAACTTTTCTCTCGTAAAGCCATCGAAGCAAGAGGAAAAGTTCCCGTCCTATACATCATCTTTCGATACGGTAATAAAGCACCTGTGTAAAAGGACGAAAAGAAAATTCTTCCGCAAATATAATTTCCACCGTCTCGGACAATATTTCTCGGATATTTTACGGGACCGGCCCCACCGGAACGGCGGCATATTATTTTCTGGGAGACTTGTAAATAACTTAAACGAGGATGAGGGTAAAGCAAAAAAAAACTTTATTGCCTCGAAGAGGGACATGGACATTTGGCGGTCTTCATAAAAAATTCCTTAATGTCGAGCGTGGTAAAAGTGGATGGTAGTACATTTGGCTGAGGGGTCGAAGGGTGGCGAATTATCCGATATTCTTTTTTGGGAAAAAAGTGGTTGCATGTTCAAGGGATATTATATAAATTATTGCTAAGGTAATATATTGGGGATATGGCCGCAGATTTCTCGTGCGTATTCGATACAAATCCCGTATACGAACTCAATCGCACATAAATCTGACCAAGAATATATGTGATCCAAAAATAGCAAGAGTTGAAAATAATGATGTAATTTATTATGAATTCCTTCTGCCGTGCCAAACTAACGTCAAGGAACATTATTTGATTGTTAGGCATTATTCGCGTGAAGCTACTCATTTTAAAAAGTAAAAATTAGAGAGCAATTACTTTTTCACGAAAAAAGTATTCATATTAACAGCTCAATTGAAAATTCCCCGGCCTACCATAGTAAAACATATTTTTTTGGCAAAATTAGTTTTTTATTCAACATAATTCCCTTCAAGGGTGATACCCTGATTATAGGGACTCTCCAACTTTTCGATAACATTTTTGTAGTACGATTTGTCCTTTGCTTCAAAATAGGCCTCAGTATCGACGATCACCTCTACATTTAACGAAAATTTCTTCCGCATTCCGCAGGCAATCTTTTGAGATCTGAGAACAGCAAATAGTTGCTGGGGGCCGGATCTGGAGAATACGGTCGATGAAGAATCAATTCGAAGCCCAATTCATGGATTTTTGCAATCGTTTTCACTGAATTGTTACACGGTGCATTGTCCTGGTGAAGCAGTACTTTCTTTTTCTTCAAATGCGTCCGTTTTTCGGAGATTACGTCCTTCAAACGGTCCAATAACGCTATGTAATAGTCGCTGTTGATGGCCCTTCCTTTTTCAAGGTAGCTAATGAAAATTATTCCATGCGTATCCCAAAATAGAGACGCCATAACCTTCCCAGACTGTTGCGTTTTCCCATGCTTTGGAGTTGATTCTTCGTGTGCAGTCCACTCGGATGACTGCCGGGTTGCATTGTGTTGTGTCGGTCACTCGAGTTTATTACACTGACTACACTGCTCCGAATCATCAACTCATCATTGTTCTCGTCTCACAGAGGTTTCTCATACCTAAATATTCGTGAATGATATGATGTACATGTTCAGTTAATATCTTTAGAGTGTCTGCTATTTCATTCAATTTCAATTTACGGTGATCATTCAAAATCATTTTGGAGAATGTTTTAATGTTTTCGTCGGTAACAACCCCTTTTGGGCGTCCACTGCGTTCACCGTCCTCGGTGCTCATTCCACCACGTCTGATCTTACCATACCAATCCTTGATGGTTGATTTTCCGGGGGCATTGTCGGGAAACTCGATATTAAGCCAACTTTTTGCTTCAACTGTTTTTCCTTTCAAACATCAATGTTTTATCAACACGCGAAATTCCTTTTTATCCATTTTTTTCACAATAACAAAAATTGCTTCGCTCAAAATGCTATCAAATTTATAAAATCATCTTTAGGGGGCTATGGCTAACTATTAAACGTATGGGTTTAATTCTAGTAGCGCCATCTATGTGTCAGGCTGGGGACTTTTCAATTGTCCTGTTACTCCGCCTTAATTGGCCTTCCATCTAATTTAACACTACTATTCACTATTCACTATAACACACTATTCGTATATCGCTCATTGTTCGTTCACCATTAGGAAATGAAGTTTTGAGTTGTAAAGCTGCATAAAGAATAAGTTGGACACCTTTGGTAATTTGTATTTAATGAATAGCGTACCCTTTTTTGGGTACATTTTTAACCACCGCCGCCTACCCCGAATCTTATTTATTTCATGAAAAAAACTTCCTTCGCTTGGTTGATGGGGTAAGTTTCTTGGAAAGTAAATATTCTCTCAGGCTGTATGCCCACCACGTTAGTATGTAGCTAGAGGGCCTATAAAACGATAAAATTGATCCATTTTATTGTAAGCGGAAGAATGTATACATTTCAAATAAAATGGTACAATGAATGATTTAATTTACGCCATTCTGTGATCAAAATTCGAATACGATTTATTAAGTTAATCATGTTTCTCTCGTAACAGAATAAAGGAAATAATTTAAAAATGATATGTTACTAAAACTTATTTTCACAGTACCTTCAATACAAGATTAGAAATGTATTTAATACATCACATTATTTTAAAAAATAAATATCTGTATATTAAAACATATTAAAATATTTACAAACATTCTCAAAAACTAACCTTTTTTAAATGGCATTTAATTAAAACTAGCGTTGAGAACTATCGACTGAAAACAGTCGAAACAGTCCATAAGCGCAAAACATTCGAAACAGTCGATAGTCAAAAATCTAGCGACTGACGATTCGACTGTTTTTTTTTTCAATTTATGATGTCATACGAAGATGTACGAACCATTTCCTGTATAAATTGTGAGAGAGGAAAGGACGGAGATAATTGCTTGGAACAGTTAATTTTATATGTGCTTATATTTTCCAACGGTAGTATAAGCCAGAGGTAGATGAATTCCTTCAGTACGTGAACTCTAAAAAAGGAAAAAAATAATTACTGAATACTATCAATAATTTCATTTTAAACGAATTAGAATATTAATATACAAAATATTGTTATTTACAAACAAACTACAAAAAAATCATAAAACTTTATATATTACCTATAAATATATGTAAGCATAAATTGGGTTGCATTTTTGTCAAGGTCGCGGCTAGGACGACCGAGGCAGAACGTTAAAAATCAGTCCAGTGAAACTAGTAGAACCAAAAAGAGTAACTAAAAGTACACGACTGAAACAGTCGATAGTAAATACTAACCAAATCAGTCGACCCAAAAATAGCGACTGAAACAGTCGATAGTAAACTGTAGCAACTTCGGAGTGTAAACAATATATATCAAATGTAAGTATACATGATCTTTCTTTACTTTTATTTTATAAACATAAATATGAAATAATAAATGAAGTAAAACATGTTTTGTTGTAAAATAATTTTGAAATTGATATTTCACTTTACCATTTAATTAAAACATTAACGGACACAATTAGGTAATTTATTTTTTACAGTTTAGAAATGTATATTAAAGGAAGGTATTTACAATGATTAAATTAACTATTGATTTTTCAAAACTTAGGGCTATAAAGTAAAATATTAAAATAATCAAGTCTTCTATATCACTCCTTCCATAGAATTAGATTTAAATGTAAAAAACTTTCCGCATTTATATTGCAATATATTATATATATATATATATATATATATATATATATATATATATATATATATATATATATATATATATATGATATAACTAGTTAGTTTTACGTCAATGTTTGAGAGATAATAAAAATTAAACTACTTGTTAAAAATATATGGTGGTTGTTAATTTGGAAAAATTAATCCCATTAAAATAAAAAATAACACAAAGTTATTTTTAGTTTCCGTAAAATTTTATGTCTACTGGTATAAATAACATTTTATGGGGTTTAGCTTTATTGGTACTTTTTCTAATTTCAAAGTTTATTTCATATTTATATTAATTATAGTTAACAATATGCTATACTGTACTGTGCTGTAACAGTAAAATAACATCTTTCATAGAAAGTTAAAAAATTGGTTAAATATCATACCAATGTTCGCAAAGTGATAGGCGTCGTAAAGGACAAGAAAAGAGTGAATAGAACAGCCCACGGCTAGCAAAAGGACCGCAGTGAAAGAGCTGCGAGAATTTGTAGCTTATTCGTAAACACGGACGACAGTACGTTGTTTTGTGACCGTTTCATTGAAACATATGTACATCCGAGTCGTGTTTTATTCGTAACTAACATAAACAACAAAATTGAAGAGATATTCAAATAAATCCTTATTTACCTTTTCAGGGTGCAATAACAACTATTATTTGTATTCCATAGCATCTCATATACAATTTTGCAGAAATGTTTTAAACTTGAAACTTATGCGGTTTCTGATATTTGGGCTATTTCTTGCGACTTAAAGCTGCGTGTATTCACTGAAGATATATTCACTGTAATTTCAAAATTCAAACCACATAGAGGAAATCTTAGACGCTCTTAATCCCTAATCTCCTTTCAGCTTTTCTGTTGGTAAGGTTATAAGATATCCTGTGATTGTTCGAAAGTGTACATAAGAAAAACTGGGAGATGGATAAGTACACGGACAAAGGAACATTAACTATTATTAGATATTACTAATTATTCCTTATTATGAAATATGGACATACCATCCAGACAACTTGGACTGAACGCTGATGGATAGAGCACAACATTAATTTCGATAAATCCAAGGTTCTATCTTCTATACAAAGATATTTTGAAAGAAAATATATATATAAAAGCTTAACATATGTAATTATACAGACAGATAATTAACAGACAGTGAAAAATCAGCCTAATCATTTTATCGATCAGTTATGATACGTACTTATTTAAATGGATAAATTGATTAGAACAACCTCTGGAATCAGAGATCCAGCTTGTAAAATGTCGGCTTTTTTTTTAATAATAGTAAACACAGATCTGTTCCAAAACCTGATATGATGATATACATGATTCTAGCTCAAGGAAATTCCTATTAAGAATGTATTTCCGCCCACACAGGATTTAAAACCACAACTTATTTACATGAATATATAGTTCTCGGCACCTATTTTGAAATATTTCGAAAATGTTTGCATCAAGATTTTGTTTTACGTGATTAATTTTTGTTTCTAATAATTGCTTATAATATTAGGTACTTGCATCTATTTTGATTAATGATATCTGTTGATGAAAATGCGAAGTATCAATGTAAAAAACTGTTCATTCGTTACTTTTTTGTTTGTTTCAAGAAATTTGCTGCCGAGGCCCATTAAACACATTTAAATACTTATGGTGATGGTTATATCTTAATTGTCGGTGATGATTTCAATTATTTAAAAGCAGTGATTTTGGTGCCAATGTTAAAGAACAACCTGTAACTAAAACCAAGCAATTAGAACTTTCAGAAACTTTTAAACAGTTTAGCAGTTGTTGGGTCAAGTGTTGCCAAACGTTACATACGATTGGAACCTACCACACCAATTAATAGAAAATGCAATTTGGAACCATTTCAACATCGCATGTAAACTCACTCATTCATTCATTCATTCATTGATTAACAGACACTAAAAAGAGAGTTTTTTTGTGGTGTTTTATGATTTGCGATAAAAAGTACTACAACTCTAGTCCAGGAAAGACATCCACATCGACACCAAAGCAAAATATTCATGGTCCGGCTGTGTATATAGTGGGATCAACAGGGTAAAATGTATTTTGAGCTTCTAAAAGCGGAGTAAAGCAACCTGATACTGCAGATGTTTAACGATGACAATGTTTAACGAAGAAATTAAGCAACGCGTTTTTACAAGAAAAAACAGAAATAACCATCAATAGATACAAAGTATCCTTTTACTAGGCCATAAATTGCAAAAGTTGTGAAGGATTCACAAGCACATTTGCACCTAGCGTACTCATAGCGCCTTCTGATTACCAATTCCAGTTAGATTCGTTCGACGTAAAATGGCTTAGTATCGAAATTCATTCTTAATAATGTCTATATATAGTGAAATAATGATCAGATATCATGCAAACATTTCCAGTAGCTTAATAAAACAATATGCCATATCAAACCAAGCACAAACCATCAATTTTACAGTCGGCGGCAATGGTTCCTTTCTTTTTCCATATCCCATATTTCTGCCACAATACAATTAAGATATCAAAGATAACAATAAAATGATATAAGCACACTCCAGACCGAAATTGGATTGTAACGTAGCGTGAACCCTATTGACGATTCCCGGTTATTATTTATGTCTTTTTGGAGGGGCATTGGAGGGTGTATAAATGGGAGAAGGCGACGCGTTCAGGAGCCATCCATAAAAGTAATGTTCGCGGTGTCAACTCGGTTTTCCACGAAAAATATGAAGAATCGTTGAACGAAACGAAACCTAAATATTTATTTGTCATGTCTCTTGACGAATGGCGTTTATTAAGACGTCACCGGATTTCACCGACGCAAGAAAAATTAATAAAAATGTTCTCCATAATCACTGAACCCCTACATAATAATGACTCGTCTTCATTTACTTTCTGTATCTTTCACCAGTACACTCCATCTGACCAAATAAACTCAAATAAATATTTTTGTTTACTGAAAGTTACCGAAATGGATAAAAGCCCTTTATTTATTAAAAGCCTTTTATAATTATCCCTTTATATAAATATAAAAATAACAGGTCAGTTGAAAAGTACCCGGCCTACCATAGTAAAACACATTTTTTGGCAAAATTACTTTTTTTTATTCAATATAATTCCCTTTAAGGGCGATACGCTAATACTAGCGAACCTCCAACTTTTCGATACCTTTTTTGTAGTACAATTTGTCCTTTGCTTCAAAATAGACCTCAGTTTCACCTCTTCATTCGACGAAAATTTCATCCCAGTGAACATTCCTTTGATATCTGACAACAGGAAATAGTCGCTGGGGGCCAGATCTGGAGAATACGGTGAATGAGGAAGCAATTCGAAGCCCATTCATGGATTTTTGCCATCGTTTTCACTGACTTGTGACACGGTGCATTGCTTTGGTGAAACAGCACTTTCTTTTTCTTGAAATGCGGCCGTTTTCGGCAAATTCGTCCTTCAAATGGTCTAATAACGCTATGTAATAGTCGCTGTTGATAGTCTTTCCCTTTTCAAGATAGTCAATAAAAATTATTCCATACGCATCCCAAAATACAGACGCCATAAACTTGTTAGCCGACTGTTGCGTTTTCCCACGCTTTGGAGCGGGTTCATCGTGTGCAGTCTACTCGGATGACTGTCGATTGGACTTCGGAGTGAAATGATGGAGCCATGTTTCATCCATTCTCACATATCGACGTAAAAACTCGAGTATATTACGCTTGATCATCCTCAAACACTGCTCATGTCAAAAGTGAGCTCGCGCGGCACCCACTTTGCATAGAGCTTTCTCATACCCAAATATTCGTGAATGACATGATGTACACGTTCAGTTGATATCTTTAGATCTGCTTTTAGTATCTGCTATATCATTCAATTCCAACTTACGATCATTTGTGAATTTTTTAAAATGTTTTCGTCGGTAACAACCTCTTTTTGGCGTCCACTACGTTCACCGTCTTCGGTGCTTATTTCACTACGTTTAAACTTAGTTTATCAATCCTTGAGAGTTGATTTTCCTCGGGCAGTGTCCGGAATCTCGGCGTCAAGCCAAGTTTTTGCTTCAACTATATTTTTCCTTTCAAAAAACATTATTTTATTAACACGCGAAATTCCTTTTTATCCATCTTTTCACAATAACAAAAGTTGCTTCACTCAAAATGCTATAATTCACAAACAAATGATCCGACAGCTGTCAAATTTATACACGCGTCTTTTGAGGGTTAGGTCAAACCAAAAATGTTGATTCAATTCAAAACTAATGGAGCCAAATATTCAATTTATGCTTAGCTAATTTTTAGACAGCGAGTCGCCTGAAAAACTAAGTACCTGATTTACATCACTTTGATATGATATTTTATGATCACTTTGATTGATATTGGGGTTATTATAACAGACTCCGCATTAAATTTTTATACCAGACATACTCTTTTGGATATATTGTTATACCATATGGTATTTGAACAAAGAAAATGATCATGTAGAGTAGAGAAGCCAAAAAAAACGAACATTCTATAAAGGAATATTTTCTAACTATAGGATTCGAATGAAACGAAAACGATATCAAAATGTAGAATTATCTTAATTTTAAGATATCAACAAGCAAAATAGCAAGTTCTTTCTTTTATTTTGATTATGTATCAGTAGGAGAGTTTTACAAAAACAGTCGAATTTCGACCACTAGTATTTATTTATTTGGTATTATTTATTAATATTATTTACTAGATTTCTTATATATTTACAGTTGCCCAATATATTTATTTTAAAGTAATACAATCTTTTATTTCATATTAATTTCTAACTAAAATTTTTTAAAACGTAATTTAAAGTCTCTTTTTTACCAACTAGGGTTTATCTGGACTGGACCTACAGTTTAACGTGGGCTCCGAACCACGGTCCTCGGCATTAAGCCTACCGACAATCACAAACCACTCACCAATCACAATCGCCACTATCGCAACAACAGGAGGACTGTCCTGTCGCCATTACCGCTGCGCAAACCAAGCCGGCTTAACGAACATTAAACCTCAGCGAGGTTCGATCCTAGAACCCTATTTTTATTTGCCTTACTAATTTATTAAACTAAAATTGGGGATATACCAATATCCAGAAAATAAGAGCACTTAAAAATAAAAGTATTTAGAGAATTTTTAACGTTTTAAAACGTACTACATATCACATAACATAACAATTTTAGATTTCTTTATGGACCTACTTTAAATATGTAGATTGCGTTGAAAATTTTAGCAGCAATATTAAATTTTAACGCAGTTTTATTATAAAATTGGTTGTAGATTGACTTGATTGATTTAAGCGATATGGTCAAAATTATTTTTCAACCATTATTTACACAAATCTGAATTTAGCTATTTCAAAAACAGTTTGTTTTATTGAACACCTGCTTTTTTTCAATGTTCAAATGATTTCAAAATTTATTTTTTACAATTCGATTTAAATAAACCCAGGAAAAACCTGCAATTTTGGACATATTTGTTGTACCTTTCGGAATGTTGAAATATTTCGAAATTAAATCTATATATAGGTATATATGTTATAAAATATGAAGGGTTTAGAACAACAAAAACTTTTATTTTATACGGTTGCGACTTTTGAGCAGTGGCACAGAACAATACTCTGAGCTTAATCTTATTCTAATATAAACCAAATTTCTAGGTCTATACCGCTCAGTCATAACAAATTTTTATGTAACATGATTAATGAAATGTTGAAATGTTTATGAAACACTGTCTCGTTCGTGAGAATATACAAGTCGCATCAGTTGCGCGATTTAACATATATGCAGATTTTAGCTTAATTAACTTACATTTTCTAGTGGCGAAACCTTCAACTTGATGTGACCCCAGAAAAATATTTGACAATTTGAGAAGCGAATGAGCAACATGAACGTAACCATCGTGGTTATTGGTTCTATTACACTGTGTTAAATTTCCGTTGTCTGTAAATAATTACTTATAGACGATGCCCTATGCGAAATTCGATTACGCCATGTTGTTGACAGCAAGAGACACCGTTTTACCACTTAACCACAACACCAATATTAATTGTTCCTAATTTCCAGTTCATTATATCCAGTTGTAAAATAAACACATAAGCTGCCAAAATTTTATCCTAATATACAGTAACAACATTTGAAAATAACAAGAATCGTTTCGCCTATATCATATTCGCAGGTATTTAGATTTTCGCAGCTTTTTCAGATTCGTAATATAAACATTAACCAATTGATTTTAAATCTTAAGAGTGTATATAAATTTGATATATGAAAAACAGAACAGCTGAAAGAATTTATATTCGCTTAAGAACTGATAGTAATCGAAATAGTCCTGCAGACATAGTATAATCAGAGACGAGACGTATTTGTAAAGGTTATAACGATTCCTCTCTAATTTTATTGGTAATAATACTTTATTAATTTCAGATTAGTAGTTCAGGTCGTTAATACAAGCGTGGTTCAAATATGATCGAGACAAATACTCAGACACGTTTATTTATTATTGAAAATTTTACAAAAATGGGCAGTTTTTCTGGGTATTTCCCCTCACTAGTTACGCATGTTGTCCATCTTTCCGGAAGCTTTTTGACGGTGGTTCAAAGAATCCCATGGGCAACTGGGACAGCCATGTGCGCACGAAATCCTCTACCTCGTCATCGGTCTTTGACCTCCGAGGGCTTCTTTCAGTGGTCAAAACATGTGGTAGTCGCAGTGTGATAAATCCGGCCTGTAGGTGGCGGTTGGTGTTCCAGTACCTCCCACACTAACTCCGATATTGTATCGAGCGTGAGAGGCGCAGTATGAAGGCGCGCGTTATCCTGGAAAAGAATCCCACTTCGTGCTGGAATGCTCCTCCGTTTCGAGCGATAAACGGGTTGTCTTCGCTTTGACTGGCGCCCTTTCCTCATTGTTCCTCCACTCTTTAGACAACATCTTACTTTCGGGAGTATATATACGCATGTCTCGTCTGTAGTGATGATTCGCGTTAAAAAACCGCCTCCCACCGCCTCGTATTTCCTCAGCAGGCGGCGACAAACTTTCAACCGCGTAAATTTTTGCTCGAAGTTCTACAGTTTAGGAACCCATCGCGCCGTTATTTTGCGATATTGAAGGGGTTCGTGGATGATGCCGAGTTCAGCCGAAATATCCCGAACATTAACCCTACGGTCCTCCAAAATGAATTATTCTACGCGGCGAATATTATCTGGTGTGATGCTGATTCGCGATCGACAATCATGCGGCTCATTCTCGACGATTTCGCGGCTATCTTTGAATGTCTTAACCTATTTAAACACAGCAGTCCTACTCACTGCTGAACTTATTTCGCCAACGCAGAAAATTTTCCGTCTTTTTAACGCCTTCCCACACTAAAAAACGAATAACAATAGTTGCGCTACAGCGGTCAGCACTTGACGTTCACTCAAGTACTATTCGTAAGGAATCCAGCTTTCATATACTCAAGCCACGACCTTGACGAAACACCTACAGCGTTTGTCTCCATCATATTTGAACCACCCTCGTAAATGCTTTTTGTAACATAGCACTCACCGAATATTGCAGAAAATAAATACATATGTGCATCAATAGTTAAAAATAAATGTTGCAAAGAATACTAACAATCATAAAATAGCTTAATTTGTTGATGAGTTGTAAGTTCCCGCGTGGGGTATAAGACAAGGTAAAAAGCAGTAGATAAACAAAAGCCACAAAGTATTGGAGAGATGGTGGTGAGAGAGAGATTTGGTGAAATCGATGAGTGAACTAAATAAGCAAAGAACGATCAATATTATTTATATTAACTATAAGAGTTTTATAGTGTTTTAATTGCCCTTTTGTAGGTGAGTGTGTTCACATGTATGACAGAAACTCAAAACAAAGTTGGAAGAAAAGTAGTAATGTGTACTAAAAATAACGTTGAAATGTGATACTTGCTATTGCCTGAAATACTCCTAGGAAGGAATTTGAACAACTGGTGAAAAATATAATATAAGTGGCAACGAAGGAATGTAATCGTTATTGTCAATAAGGGGAATTGCCGGCTTGGTTGGCCCAGTGATAAAGGCAACATGACGGTCGATAGTCGCGGGTTTGCATCCTGCTGAGGCATGGTCGTAGATTCATATTAGTGATTGTTTAATATTTGTGATTTTCATTGATTTATCATTTGTGATTACAAGAGTGTAAAATCTGACAAGGAAATTGATCCGCCAGTAATCAGGCTGGGAAAGACCGGATCCCTTCTGGGATGATTTTCGAATTGGTCACTCGCCAGTCGGTAGGCTTAATGCCGCAGACCGTAGTTCGGAGCCTACATTAAACTATAGGTCCAATCTAGAGAAGCCCTCGTTGGAAAAAAAGACTTTAAAATATAAAAGAAATTTTAAAAAAGAAGGTCAAATATTGCAGTTTTATTTCATTATAGGTAAATTGCTGTTTTATCAGATAAATATTAAAAATTATAGTAGGTTACTCAAAATATACAGAAATATTAAGGAACTAACCACATAATTTACATTGATGATCCATGATTGATGTTACAATTAGAAGAAATTATGTATTTTTCACAGTAATTTAGTGTTTTAAAATGTTTATGCATTTCGAGATTATACAATAAAATATGTTTTATAAAATATATCAAATATTATTTTTGTTATTTACTTAATAAACATTTAGCGTTTATAGTAAAGTTCCTTTAATATAACTCTTTACTGTTACTATTTTTACAATTATTATTCAATATAAATAATTTTTAAAAATTTAAAAAATTTATGTTATTATAATTGGTGTTCTAAAGTCATCACTGTAAATCACTAAAAATAATCTTAATTATAGTATATTTTAATAATTTTACAATGTCATATCACCCTACAGTATTTTGAACTTAATGATATTTTGTTACTTATGAGATTTTGATATAAAGTACCGTTATATTTTCATAAATAGAAGAAACTATTTCATAAAAATATTTAATAGGCTTATTCACTAAATTAAAACAATATTATTGTGACCTATTAGCTTACCATAGCAAATATGGCAAATTCATATTATTATTTTTCTCCAGTCTTTTATAACAGTCGCCAATTTAATATATTTATATAATAATGACATAACTAACTTAGTAAAGTGTGGTCGAATTTCGACAATTGGATATCCACTAGTACTAATAAATATATAATAATAAATATCAAATTTAATGTATAATTAAGCAGTACAAAATACTAATTTGTATCAAACCGGTATAAAACCTAAAGATAGAGACACATTTTTTAGAACAAAACTTTACTATATACAATTACAATTCAAAAAATTACGGAAAAAATACAAATTTAAAGCATGGTCTGAAAGAATTCGCCCTTATATTTTTCAGGGCAGCGACTTTAATCAGATATTTACCGAAAAGTACTTAAATTTAAATTATAGGGCCTAAATTTTACTTAATGGTAAAGAATGACAGTTTAATTGGTTAATCTTTAAAGTCGATTAATTTTATTTCGTGGCATTTATTTCTCAATTTGTGTCCTAAACTGCTAAGAATTATCCAAGCAAACAATTAAAATCTCCATTAAAACCGTCCATCAAGAATGTTCCAGTTTTCGAACTTAATATTTTTTGAGCGATTTTAATTTTGTAATAATTAAACAATTTGTATATATTATGTTATGAACTACAAAGGAAAAGCTTAAATGAATCTGGTAATGTATATATTTAACAATTTGATATCTAATGACCAACAATTAGGCATAAAAACAGTGGTAAAAATTCGACCACGTTAGATTGAGTTAATCATGTTTAATTGAGTAAAGAGAATAATTTAATAAAGATATATTACTACACTGATTTGACCATATTTAAGTAATATACGTCTGTATATTAAAATTATTAATACAAGTAACTAGGCTTTTTTAAATTGCATTTAATTAAATCCAATTTTGAAATTGATAGTTGAATTTCGCATGTATATTAAAACAATAACAAACACAATTAGGTAATTATTTTTTTACAATTTAGAAATATATATTAGAGGAATGCATTTACAATTATTAAATGAACTATTAACTTTTTAGAACTTTATTCTATTTTTTTTTACCTGAAATAAATATGTAAATTATGTAATAACTGTTTCATATTTGCATTGTTCATTCTATTGTATTTATTTATCTAATTGTATTTATTTATTTAATTGTATTTATTTATTTAATTTTATTTATTTATTTAATTTTATTTAATTTCATTTATTTATTTAATTTTATTTATTCATTTAATTTTATTTATTTATTTAATTTTATTTATTTATTTAATTTTATATATTTATTTAATTTTATTTATTTATTTAATTTTATTTATTTACTTAATTTTATTTATTTATTTAAATTTATTTATTTATTTAATTTTATTTATTTATTTAATTTTATTTATTTATTTAATTTTATTTATTTATTTAATTTAATATATTTATTTAATTTTATTTATTTATTTAATTTTATTTATTTATTTAATTTTATTTATTTATTTAATTTTATTTATTTATTTAATTTTATTTATTTATTTAATTTTATTTATTTACTTAATTTTATTTATTTATTTAATTTTATTTATTTATTTAATTTTATTTATTTATTAGTAGTAGTATAATAAACTGTAGACCAAAAAATTCTTTTTCGACCTTAATATTCAGCCTTAACCGTGTCAAAATTTACGCTTCCAGATGCTTTCGTTTTTTTTAAAAACGGGGGAAAAATTTTAGCTAAGCCGACTAATATATAGTAGATAAAAGCAACTATGAAGTAATAAAAAACATAACGGACAATATTGTATTAATAATATTATTAGTAACTAATTTTTTTCGTTATATTTAATTTTACAATCTTTGGTCGATAATATTTTTCAGAATTTAATTTCCAAGTCTTATATATAAAACAAATATATATATATATATATATATATATATATATATATATATATATATATATATATATATATATATATATAGACTTCATATAAAAGACTTCATTTTGTCAAAATGAAGTCTTTTCATAGATTTATCAAAAAGAAGCGTTAAAGCAGTTCTGCTTCACAACGGCGATTTTTATGCTTCCACTTTTGTAGGCATCAAAGAAACCTACAAAAACTGACTCTTAATTAGCAGGTGTGCGGCGATTTTAAAATGTTGTGCATTTTGCTCTAACAACAAGCTAAGATTGCCAAATTACAATTCAATTCAAATTCAAATTTTGTATCTAGGAGATAGAGACCTAGTAAATCATTAATATTATTATCAAAAAGTGTTGACCGCCAAGGGTTGGTGAAAAGAACAATCTCCAAGGAACCTTGCTACTTACAGTTCTTTTACAATCGGTTCATGTCAAGTTGGGATTGATTAAAAAATTTGTAAAATCATTCCCAACATGGAGATTGCTTCAAAAACATATTTTTAAAGTTTCCAGACCTTTTCGAAGCAAAGGTGGAGTAAGGCTGACCCACAATTTATCACGACTTTGATGAGTTCTCAAAAACAAGGATAAATTACGTTTAAGGAAATGAGATTGTAAGCAAGCTTTAGGTTGCCTAATTTGTATGAAAGTATTTTTTTTGCTATTTTTGTGAATTGGAAAATTTGGGAGGTTTGACTGAAGAGCAAAGTGAACGATTTCACCAGGACATTAAATAAATAGAGCACGAAAAGCTATGCTTGTGTACGTATATTACATAAAAAAATATATCCTTAATGGTTTGTGAATAAAATTATATTTTTCAAGTCTCTATTTCAATTCCATTTCATTTTAATGTATTAACTCATCTAAGTTATCCAATAACCGAAAAAATTATTAATTTTCGGATTCAGCATAATCAAAAATATAGAGGTTACGTCACAAAACCCAAACAGCTCTTAGAATTTTTTACAAATCCTGTCAAATTTTATGAGAAATCCCAAAACAAAAGTTTTCCAGATTTTTCATATTGATATCTTACTTTATATCTAAAAGTTAAAAACGAACGTAACAAATAAACTAAACACTCTTATTTGCAACTATCCGTAATTCTTTAAAAATAATATTGAAAAATATCGGCACAACAAAATATTGATATATCGATATATCGATAAATAAATATCACAGAAAAATATCGATATTAAAAATAATATATCGATATATCGTAATTTTTTTGGCATTCCTACTTCAATATATTTTTGTTCCGTTAATAGCGAACGTGGAAACATAGCCCAGTTTTACGAAAAAAAAAAATTAAAATTACGTTGAATTTTTACTCTTTTTTTCTCTCGATATAAAAAAATTAATAGAACTCTTGAAACCTTTTTTTATACTTTTTTTATCACCACAGTTTCCTAAAACGAAAAAAAGGCCCAACTTTTAACTTGTTCCCTCTTAATGGCGAAAAATCGCGTCATAACAAAAATTGAAATAAATCCACGCAATATATTAGAGTCGTCCGTTGGTCGAGTCCGAAACGTTCATCTTGAGCCTCGGAAATGATTTATATTGGTCAGGATGCTTGGTAGAGACGAGGAGAGGGTGGACGGTTTTAAACGAAATGGAATTTCGAGTCGCGGTAGCTCGGAATAATTTATTGGAGGGGGCTCCGGAGCCGCCAGATATGAATCCGCCGAAACTATATGCACGGTAAGGGGCCACGTGTGAGTTCTGAGGTGAAAATTTATACGGGCTTAGGGGAGGAAGAGGATTCTATGATGTATTTTTGTCGAATTTGCTCACAGTATTATAATATTAGATAATCTGAAAATGCTGGATATAGTGAGGCATATTGGGAATGATAAAAAGTATTAACAGGTCATTTGAAAAGAACTCGGCCTGACACAAATGGTGCTAGTAAAATTAAATCTGCATGTTTTTTAGTTCGCCCTAACCCTTAAAAGATACGTGCAGAAGTTTGACAGCTGTTGGATCATTAGTTTGTGAATGTCTGTATTTTGGGAAGCGCATGGAATAATTTTCATTGACAACATTGAAAAAGGAAGGACCATCAACGGCGACTATCACATAAGGTTATTGGGCCGTTTAAAGGCCGAAATCACCGAAAAACGTCCGCATTTGAAAAAAATTATATTGCACCGTGTCACAAGTCAGTGAAAACGATGGCAAAAATCTATGAATCTATACTGTATTCTCCAGATCTGGTCCCCAGCGACTATTTCATGTTCTCAGATCTCAAAAGAATACTCGCTGGGAAGAATTATTCGTCGATTGAAGAGGTGATCGCCGAAACTGAGGCCTATATTGAAGCAAAGGGCAAATCGTACTACAAAAATGGTATCAAAAAGTTGGGGAGTCGCAATAATCAGTGTATCACCCTTGAAGGAAATTATGCTGAAAATAAATTTGTCAAAGAAATGTGTTTTACTATGGTAGGCCGGGGACTTTTCAATTGACCTGTTAGGTATTAGCTATAATATTAAGGCCTATGTCTAAAAAACTAAGTTACATAAAATACAATAAAATATTTAATTTGCATTTACCAAGTGACAATTTGAAATACTTCATTCTTTAACGTGATATCTTCACTTAATTTATGATTTTCAAGTCAATCCTTCATTAGAGCCTTTGCCGATCACTTGTTGGGATCTTTTTGTTTCTAAGATGAAGAACAATATATCTGCAATAAATTATTAAAAAATATTATGATTTACAAAACCTAATCAAATGTTATTCCAACTTATACCTTTTTCCTTTAACTTTTGTTTTCTTTAAATTCTTTTTATTAGCGTCTTGCCAAGAGTGGACTAATGTTCCATTTTAAAATACCTATGTCTGTACCCAAGTGATGATTTATATCCCTGAAGGAGCTGCATATCCCTAAGTTTTTTATAGATACTTTCCATACTAACAGCTATCTCTGAAATAGTAGCATTATATTATATTTAAGTTAAAAAAACTACTCACTGTTTTTATACATTTCGTAAATTTAATCTTGAATAGAGCTAACACCAAGGAATATAGATACTTTCTTTTCAGTGAATACAAAATTATATTTTTTCTCTTTACTTTGGTATATTTTAGTTATAGTATTCATTTTAGTTATAATATTCACTACAGCTGCAACACAATAAAAATATTTCCAATAAAATGCCAACAGCTTAATATTTAATTCTATTAATACTACCTCTCTAACGCATTTTACAGGTAAGAACGGATCCCGGTACCTCGTTTTTTTCCGAAGTTATGAATTAGAGAATTAATCTATTTCTGGATGACTACTTATTTGGCGTCGGCATTAATAACCTCTTATCACTAATGGTTTGAAGAATTTTTTAACTGGAATAAAATGAGAAGGAAAATTCTGCCTGGTACTATTGCTACTGCTACTTTGGATAAATTTTAATTTTATTTGCTTAATGATACATGGTTGCACATGGCTGTCGATGGCACCGACAGAAAAAAGCGTGGTTATATTAAAATTATAATTATATAGGAAAAAGACACGAATGTAGGCGCCATGATATTTCGTAATATCTGGTAGTAGTTCTCCTGTACTGTTAATTATATTATTTTAATTGCTCAATATGTGGTTGTTAACAAAATTTGTTCTCTAATCTTTTATCAGCATGTCAATAACTTGTTTGGAGATAATGGAGAACCTCTTGGATAACTCCCTAGTGAAACTGTCTTTGGATCCCTTTGGTTTATATTATTAGCATCAGCGATTCACAGACTGACGCTAATTTTAATTAACCTTGATTACTGACAACTGACTATTTCAATTAGGTTGGTATGTAAACAATAAAGCGCTCACTGTTTTTTTTTACATTTACTACTCATTTATTAATTCAAATATTTAAATCGAAGTGAGTCAAAGTGATGATTTTGACTAGGGTCTTTCTAACTCGGCCACGTGAATATGAATGTATAATAATGCAACGTGGTGGGCACGCAATCCCACCCTGACGGAATATTATAATTTCCAAGAGCTTTACCCCATCAACGGATTTACAAATACTCCCAGTAAATATCCATAATAAAAGTTTTCTCTATGATATAAATGATATTTACAGCAAGGCAGCGGTGTTAAAACTATCCAATAAAAAGTATATTATTCAATAAATAGAAATTTGCGAAAGTGACCAACACTAGCTGTTCCATTAAAAAACTCTCTAACAACGGTTATTTCTTGTTTTATATCGATTTATATAGTGATCGATTGTTACTAGTATATAAACCACCATAGACAAAATCATCGAAGAATCAGCTGTGACAGTGGGCGAGAATCGGTACCGTGCCGTTCGAAGAAAAAAGAGCAGAACGACTATGCTTCTCTCTCATTCCCGAACACTACAACTTTAATCCTAAGATAACAAACAACAACATGACTACTGAGTATTAAAATAAATTCCTGCAATATTACAGTAATGATCGATTTGTATTGTTGCAGAATTAATTTAATGAATTGTTGTAGGTTGTTGAAACATGCACTATTATTTGTTCAATATTACACGACACGACAGAAAATACTGGTTGATTTAAACTTTTTTATTTATACATTAAAGTTATATTTTTCTGTGGGAGGATGGACACGATAATTAGGTTAAGTCAAGGCTGCTTAGGAAATGGCAAGGAAATTATATAAAGATAAAGCAGGGAGAAACCTAGTCGTAATGGTCTTTTATACCCTTGAACTCAACCGTGGTGGTCTAAGGTGCCGTAGCGATCGCTACAGTACCTTCTTCTAAGTGGAGCTGCTGCAAAACATACCTTTGTAGGTGTGTATATTCTTGAGGACTCTTGAAACTACAGAATGAATGGCCCAGGGACTGCTTGAAGGATGGGAGAAAAAAGGAAGAAAAAATAATTTTAATTTAAATAAAACGTTTACTACTAGAGCTCAAAAAACTATAACTAAGAACAATAAATTACACTACGAGCTGCTTAATCCTCCAACAGATGTATCTCTCTGTGATATATGGGTCTAATAATAAGTAAAGTTTAGTTTTTATTTTCTTCAATTTTGGAATAATTTTGGTAAAATTTTAATTTTTGGTAATTGCTTATTTCGCGGCACTTTAGGAAAACCAATGTAGTATATTCAATTTCCTTAAATTTATACTAAAAAATAGACAATTTCACAACTATGAATCTTTTTCTCGAATTTGTTCGTGTGGAAAATAGAGAACCGAAGAAAATTCAGATTTGTATACTAGTTTCGTATTTCTCTTTTATATACAAATTAACAGTTCGTTCATTAAAGTTCATTAAAGCAAATTTTGAAGATAAATATATTTTTATAACTTTCGTCGATATCTTCTCAAAAATAAGAGCTATTCGAAGAGGAATGAACCTTTTGAAGCGCAATAATTATTTATGGGTTGTGGGTTAGTTAACTTTTCTCATGTAATCATAAATTACACATATGGCAAAAATCAATAGGTTCGTGTATTTTGTTATTTTTTATGATTAACCAAGACGAAATCCATATGTTCTTCTGATGATTTCTTTTTATTTTATATATAAATATTCCCATATATCATTATTATTAATAAACCAATAAATTAAAAAGCCATAGTGTTATATAAAAGGTCTTAAAGACGCCTTCACAATGATTAACACTGTTCAAGAAAATAGTATACAACAAAGTAAAAATACTGAACAGCATTGAATAAACTAGTTAGTGCGAATATAATAATTAAACATTCATTTTAAATTTAAGTTTTAGATTCTTGTATGGAATGCTAAAATTGTTCATCAAATATAGTGAATTACATTTTAATTTAGTTTTGGAATTGTTAAGCTGGGATATCTTGTTGAAAATATATATTTTTGGTAGTATACGAACGTATTGAACAACTTAGTAGTAATATTTATATAGATTATACTTAGTAATATTTATATATCTTATCTGTTGTTCTTTTTTTTCTCCTCAGCGCAATTTCAATGACAAAGCTACAATATTTGCGTGTTATTTTTTCGACGACATGATGGATGCCTGCAGTTTAACAAATGGATCCTAGTGGGGAACATCACTAATAAACCTCAGGACCTCCTCAACGAGCGATTCTTCATATTCTTCCCAAACAAACCGACGTTGACACTTGGACATTACGTTTATGGATGGCCCTACGAACTATTGTTTCCTTTTCGTTTAGATTCTTGGAAAACTTCCAACGCAGAACATAAATAATAGTTGAGGTTTAGTAATGATGTGTTGGCCTCGCTATAATATAATCTCCATCAAACCGAGTTTTTTGTCATTAAGAGTCCGTATTTGATTCTATTGCAGTTTTAGTATGTCTTTTAGCTATATTAGTGAAATTTCATGCACATTTTTAATGTTGTAAATATTATTATGCTACTGTAAATTAATTTTATTATGAGAAATTGTGTAACTATGATTTTAGTTTTTTTAACCAAATGTTGAAGAATATTATTAAATATTATTATTATGAATATTGTCTATAGCTAGTTAATACTGTTTCTATTTTTATAGCACTGAAATTTTGAGAAAATTCATCATCTTTCAGCTGTTTCAATTTCTCATATATTAATTGTGCTTATTGTGCTGTGTTTTAAATTGTGCTTAATATACTTCCTAGATATTTAAAAGCTACCTCTTCTAGCTCTAAGCTTCCTATTTTTTGTTATTTAATATGTTTGTGTTTTCAATTCTAATTATTTTTGTTTTATTTTGTTTCTTCTCGGCCTCAACTCTTGTTCTGTTATTAGTTTGTCTTGCATTCGTGTACCCTAGTTTGTCCACCTTATATAGTCTTAATCTATTTACGTATACTTCTGTATCTTCATTTATATATCTTCCTTATGTGTATTCAATGCAAATATAAAAAGTGTGACCGAAAATTGACTGTTATTATAGTAGATTCGGTTTGGATTACTGGTGAGTCTATCATTCCGAATTTGGAATTTGAGAGTCTGATACTGCCGAAAACCTACCGTTAATATTGGCATATTATCGTTCATATAGGATACATCAAATTTTATCCCCAATTTTATCCTCATGCCCTTGGTTTCTCTGTGTTGGTATAAAAGGTCGGATTAAACACATTTTTGTAGTCTGATTCATTAACATTTCTATGGGGGAAAAATATCAATTGTCAACTTGTAACATATTTGTTTGAGGAACGAACGTACGCCTCTAAATTACCAGAGATTCACGGTCACCAGAGTTTCCAGCGGGTTAAAATCACGAAGTTTTTTTTTCGGTCCTTGGCTTTTGTATTCCTATTGCTTTAGTGCCAACTTGATAACAATGAAAGCATATATGTACTTTTCGCCCTACATGACACTCATTTTATACATAATTAAGTTATGTCCAAACAAATTTTCTTCGCCAAATTATGGCTGTTCAAAAAATGAGAATTTGTTAACATTTTCGAATTTTTAAAAAATAGTAAAAATGCATATTTTGTCATAATTTCACTTTGATACGATAGAAGAATGGATTGAGAAGGTTCGCATCAAATTTAAAATAAATTCAGCCGAACTTTTTTTCCGTATATTTTAGTGTCTTATTTTTACCAACTAGGCTTTATCTGGATTGGACCTACTGTTTAACGTAGGCTATGAACCACGGTCCTCAACATTAAGTCTACCGATTGGCCTGTCACCAATTTGGAGAACACCCCAGAAGACATCAGACTTTACCCAGCTGGCATGACTGGAATCATTTTCTTTGTCGGATTTTCCACTCTTGCCTAAGGAAAATCACAAATATTAAACATTTACAAATATAAATTTACAACCGTGCCATAGCAGGATTCGAACCCGCGACTATCGAAGCACCAGGAGGAGCGTCCTATCGTCTTTACCACTGTACCAACAAAGTCAGTTCAGTAAAACTTGACGGTCATATCGACGGTCGCGAAAAATGTAGTTTAGGCAGACTTGGGTAGTTACGCGCAGTCTAAGCCTTACTATCGTACTTTATACTTTATACCTTTTTCCAACATTCTGTCCATTCCATATATTGGGCCCTCCTTACTTAAAAAAACTATTTTCCGAAGTTATTCTTCCAAATGAGTGGTTCTGGCTTCATTTTAAGCGTTAGAAGTTCGTATATCTGAGCACTCAAGCCGGATATTATCATGCTGTCACGCCTATTATTCTATCCATTCCGGCCGAGTTGCTTTAAATGATAGCACGGATAAATAAAACAACTTTATCCTGACAAATAATTTGAATTTTAGAAAATCCTTACAAGAGAACATTTGGCGAGGGTTAAGTTTTTCAACTGATGTTTTTTTAATTTCGAGACTAAAATATTACCAAAATTTCGGGTTAGTTACTGAGCCTGAGCCTGAGTCTTTAAAACAGTAAAAAATAATGTACATTTTGATAAATGCTCTAGAGGGTACATTCCTAACGGGAAATAAGAACAAAATCGATATTTTCAAATTTTTCATAGATAGGATTGAAAGTGAACCATTGAAAGAACTTTAAAATGTCGAATATAACGATTTCCAGATATATTTTGGGGATTGAACGAAGCTCTGACTTAATTACTACCTTGAACATTTATTCAACTAATAAATTATATTTTTAACATAACTCGTGTCATTGAAAATAATACACAGTACAATTTATAACAATGCCAATTAAAAACGCGTATAACGCAAAATTCCTACATATGATACGGAAAATAATTTACCAACTAAACGAGAAGGTTCTCGTTAAGAAAATCAATTCTAACGCCGACCAAAAAGCGGGGAAATATGGCCCCCTTGACACGGTTTTTTCTTGACGCCCCATTTCCCAGGACTATTTAATAAGTGGCTGGGGCTTAGGGGTTGCCTGGAACATCGACCCCTACGTAACCTCCAGCGACTCCTTCGTTTTCTTCACGTGTTCGCCCCACTCGAAATGCTGTGGTAACGATATCGGCCTAGTTGTGGTTTATTTTGCATATACATTTTCTCGTTTATTTTAAATATAATCATAAATTTAAATATTTAAGTATAATGGGCAATGGTCTCAAAACCGGATTAACTAAAGCATTTTATTAAACTTTTTCTAAGGAGGAACTTTTGTTTTGGCATTTTGGATCAATAATCTAATGAAAATATATAGTCCAGTCAATTAAAAGTCTTATTCTTACACACACACATCGTATGTTCTCGCTTAATCCCAGTCAAGCTATACTTTAATATATTAGAAAACACTTTTATTAATAGTGTTAGAGATTATTTGTTCAATCCGCCGTGCTTAGTACCAATTTCAGCTTAGTATTCGCTGTGTAGACACAATCGAAGTCTTGTATTTGGGTACCCTTGGGGTACCTACTTCGAACAACGGAAAGCGACCCAAGGACCGAAGACATTGGAGGCTGACTATGAGACAAAGGTGTTCGTCTGATCGGTCGGTCGAAATGTGTGGCTGTTGGTACGATTGTTTGTCTGAACACTCACTACTATTTTTGGAAGGAATTTACACGAGAACTAAAAACATTGGTTGAAAAAATACTTGTTTATTGCAATATTAAAGGAAACATGTGGTCGACGGGAAAATTGACGGAATATTAGATCAGGTAGAGGAAGTACGGTAGCGCTGTGGAAGTGGTAATGTTACAAGGGGGTAGAGAAAAGAAAAAAGAGCGATACGTCGTCGTGGTGGTCATTTATAGCCAGGAACCGCATGGTACCAATCCACCGGTATTGCCAACTTTCGAACTTGCTGTAGGTGAATGCGTGGTGGCCCAAAGAGTCGTGGAGGTCGCTAGATCACCTCCCACCTAGTGGAGCTGCCGTGGGACGTACCTCTTTGTGGTGCAGGTTCCGGAGTGCACCCGTAATGAATTGCCTAGTGATTGCATATGAGATGGGGATCCCAACCTGAGCGAGGAGTTTTACTGCTGAGGAGGGAGCAGCTGGCATCGAAGTTTTTTTATTTATTTGAGGATACCTATAAGTGTGGTGCCTTTACGTGTCCCGTTTCGTGATGCAAGGGTGTTCATGTGTTGATGTTATGTATGATAGGCTTCTGTGGTTTTCTTCCATCAGGCTAGTCTCGTGGGATAACGTCGACCATGTGATGTTGATGGGTTCCATTCCTCGTGCTTTCCTTCCGTGCACGTGTCAAACACCTGTCGAGTAGCTCATGTTGAGCTGGTTTACCTGTTAGGCACTTTAATCACGTCGTTCGTCAATCAATGTTCGTCTGATCGGTCGGTCGAGATGTGTAGCTGTCGATGCGATTGTTTGTCCGAACACTCACTACTATTTTTGGAAGGAATTTGCACGAGAACTAAAAACACTGATTGAATATTTTATATATTTTATATATATATATTTTAAAGCTTGTATTTACTCAATTTCAAAAAAAAATTACCTTTTAATGTTTATACTTCCACTGCGAGATTCCCAACCGCAAAAAGTCGTGGGTTATTCCAGGAGAGTAAGTATTATCGACATCCAAGCACAATGAATTATATTACGGGCTGATGCGAGAATTATATCTTATACGTGTATATTGTTTTATGTACTTTTACTTGTTCTTGTCTTTTTGCATCTTAGTAATTTATCTATTACGTGAATCTTATAGTGTTTATAGTTTACTTCTATCTTTTATTAAAACTATAAATTTATTAAAAAAACAGTTACAAATATTAGGCCAACTAATTCGATGGTTTTAAAATTTATCTGCATAAATTTACATTTTTTCGTTTTAGAATTATTGAACTATTCAGTTTATATAACGCTAATTATGGAACACTGCAAATTTAATTTTCGACATTAATTAGTTTGGTTATTTAAATTGCAAAAATCCGTAGCTAAAGCCCAACGAACACTTTCAGAAACTTATGGTGATGCTCTGTCACTTTCCAACTGTTAGTTTTCGTCTAAACTATTTAAAAGTGATTATCTTGATTTTAATGAGAAAGAATGGCCTGAAAGCCCAAGAAAGCTAGAATACAATTAATTGTAAGACATTGAACGAAAAAAAGCTGAAACTCTAAATAAACTTTCAGACAGCCTATCAGCTAATTTAATTGAATTTAATAAACTATTTCCAGACGCTTACAAATGATAAAAAATATATTAGGCTTAAGAAACTATATAAAAATGTACTCTGTATTATCGGCCCTTATTTAATTGCAAATGAAGTTTGATGGAATCATCAGAGGTTAATATCAAAGTAGAAAAGTTGATTTAAAGTTTAAATGCCTTTTTTTGACAAAATTAATTTGTACGAGTTTTATTTCAATGCGGGGCTCTATCACTAAAAAACAAACATCGTTTTTACATGAAGTAATAATATGTAATAAAATACTCAGGTTGTTCTTTTATATCATCCTTTTGTGTTCTGTATCGTAAAAACAACAAATAAAGAAGAATTATAATGCTTTATTATATTATTATGAAGAACATAAAAGCACATGTCTGACGGTCATACGTGGGCGTTTTATTAAGGGATAGAGGTTGTTAGCAGTTGAAAGAACACACTATTAAAGCAGATAACCAACAGAAAAACAACGTGTTGACGTAAAAATGGACCCATAAATGTACCGAAACTATCTAATATTTTTTCACGGAATTTTTTTTATCGCTGTTTTAGTCTGTGTAAATACCGAGACCGTATTGGTTGTTAAATATTATCTATGTCATACCCCACTGTCGGTGACTGAAAAAATATTTTAAGCGCTTCACGATCGACACCATTAGCTTCAAAAATAGGACATGAAAAGGTCAGCGTTTAATTTATCAGCGGGATAATATGCCGACACTCTTTTTATGTTTTTTTATCGATCTTCTAATTAATTTGTCATCAGGGTGGAAATTACGCGACAGACTAACGCTGGACACGTAACGCGTTAGATGAACGCAGCATGTCTTGTCTTTGATTTATTATCGTAATGATATAAACACCATCATTTTTGAATTTGTCATTATTTAACGTTTACTCGTGGGGTGATCAATTTCATTTTGATTTATGATATCATGTTATTATGGATGAAATATATATATATATATATATATATATATATATATATATATTTGTAAATGTGGCATATCAGAAAAAACATGGTTAAGGCTATTTTTGAAACGTCATAAAGACAAACTGTCAATTAGGAGGCGTACGGGAACGTCATTTGCAAGAGCAATCGGCTTTAATAAAGAAAACGTGGGCAATTTTTTTCAACTTTTAGAATAGCTGTACGAGGCAAATAATTATTCACCAGATCATGTCTACAACGTTGGTGAAACCGGCCTAAAGGTTGTCCAAAGTAAAATTCCAGAAATGATTGGACGCCGATGAAAGAGGCAGATAGTATCACTAACATCAGCTGAAAGGGGTTCCCTGGTTACAATTGTAGTATGCATGAATGCCATCGGCCATTTTGTACTTCCGTTCATCATTTTTACAAGAAAAGATATGAATCTACAACTGATGAAAAGTTGTCCTCCTGGAGCTGAAGCAGTTGCACATCCATCAGGCCAGATCCAAATGAATATTTTTACAGATTGGTTCAAACACTTCATAAAGCATACACACCCAACATCAGACTCAAGGGTTTTACTGATACTAAATGGACACTTCAGCCACACCCGAAACATTGATGTAATAGACTTGGCCATAGAGAATAATGTTAATATTGTATCTCTACCATCTCACACCACCCACAAGCTACAACCGTTGGACAAGACATTTATGGGGCCATTGAAAGTTTACTGCAGCGAAGAAATACGAACCTCGATCAGAAACAACAACAGAGAACTGAACCCTTTTGACATTGTAGAGTTATGTGGGCGAGCTTACATGAAAGTGCAAACAAGCGACATTTCAGCAAACGGTTTTCGCGTTACAGGACTTTGGCCATTAAATAAAACGATATTCAGCGATGCAGATTTTCTTGCAGCGGAACAAAATGCTGTCAAAGATATATGTACAGATTTTACTCCGAAAAAATCTACCCGCAATAATGAAGAGTCATCTAACAATCCAAGATTCCCCCTTATACTATTGACCTCTATTCAGAATGATAGCAAGTTAATTTCGAACGAATCACCGGACCTGAGACTCTAACAGAAGAATTTACTTCTGGAACTAGACATGAAGTAAAATATGACAGTCTTCTTCAGGCGTTGACTGTAGGAGTATAGATCTAGTATCTCCATATAACATGAGTCCTGTGCCAAAAAAAAGTTAAAAAGACATCTAATAGAGGTAGGAAAGCTGCTCGTGTCCTCGGTTATAACTTCGCAAAAGAAATGAAGTATAGAAAATAAGAAAGCTAAGACCAGGGACGAAAGTGAAGGTGAAGAAGTTAACCAATTTGATTCTGATACTACCGATGCAGCGTGTATGTTTTGTAAGCAACTTTTTTCCGAAAACGCAGCTGGCGAACAGTGGATTCGATATCTAATGTGTAAGCTCTGGGCACATAATGACTGTGCTGGGCCAGAGTTTAACACCTGTATATGTGATTTTTGTAAGTAAATTATGTGATTTCTTCCATCTACCAAAGTAATTTGATCTCTTATAAGATAACTATTTATAATTGTTATTTTCGTACAAGGTATTATAAGTTTCTATTTTTTGTAGCCCTTATTTGAGTACCTATACCATATTTAGTGTCCATTTTGATATTTGGTTTAATGCTCTAATTGATAATTATTATCAAGAGTATTATTACAAAATAAAGAAACAAATAAAAAGATCCCAAGGACCAGGTTTGATGAAACAAGAAGAAGAGGAAGAAAAATCGTTGAGAAATACTTGCACGCTATACATAAAAAGAGCACAAATAAAATTAATCCAATCCTTAAAAAACACAAAATAGAAATCATTTTTAACAGCAACAAAAAGATTAGCACAATCCCACCAAGCCTAAAAACCAATGAGTATATAAAATTGACCTGAGGAAAATTTCGTACACTATCCCCCCAGTAAAATCCGAATTTTTCACGGAATTTGCCTTAACCAGTCCAGAAAAAGCCGAACTCCTTGCTGAAGTGTTCTAAAACCAAATGAAATGCATTCCTTCACTGGGCCTTCTACGACAGATGCTAGAAGATGTCATCACTGACGTAATTCCTTTCGGAAAAAGGAAAAACTTCTCGTCAGACACCACACATTTCGTCCACATTTCCTAAACTTAAAGCAACATCAGAACAAGACCATTTTGTACTAGCTGGTCAACCTAGTTTACGCAAAAAAAAAATGAAAAGGTGACTTTACTGTTATAAAAGTATGCAGTAAACAAACCGAAAAAAATTACATATTATATACCTGTCTGAATTATAACTTTGGCTACGAAGCCTTCAATTCATACATTCATTCATCAAAACGGACCAAAATTGTATATATGTTGCTAGATGAACCTCTTACGGTTTGGCGTTGTTCCATACATGGTAATTATGCTTCTAACATAGCATTTCATACAAAATTTCGCTTGGTAGCATAAGATGAATAGCAAATAGAAAACAATGTGAATACTTCCGCGTATGCTCCTGAATCTATTACATTTTGTAGAGGTCCAAGTACTGGCGAAACATTAGCTAAATTGAAATATACTAAAGGCCGTGTTCATGTAAATTGCGGAAAACTTATTGTCTCAGACTTTTCTGCATGGTTTAACCGAGAGCGGTTATTAAAATTTCTGTTAAGTATTTACCGAACAGGTTGTTTCAAATTTCGACACCAAGCGTTGAAATGTCTATTTAGAAGAGATATCTTGTATGAAATTCACAATACACGCACAATTACCTTGAATACTTGTTCTATTTGTTATCAATATCACTTAAAGACCATTTTAAGTATTTCTATTAAATAGAGATATTTTATAGGTCCCCGTTATTTTCTCTCGTTTTTTAGCCATCTTACTAATATCTTGTAAAATGGTTTCGATAGCTTTTTCACTTAAAAAGTTTTGAAACTATCAATATTGTGTTATCAAATCATTTTTCAAAAAAAAACTTCCAGTTGCAAGAATTAACAAATTTTTTTATAGGCTTATCAAGATTGTTAAGAGGTACTTTTACGATTATATATTTATCGTATTTGATTTTAACACCGTGAATTTCAACATCACTGAACATACATTGAAACACCGTCTTAATGAAATCACTAATTCCTGATCTCCTGTAAAGTTAATATGTATACTCGAAAATAGTAATATATACTCGCAATAAAAATAGTTCCAATTCTAATACGTCTGTCAGTTACAATTGTTTCTGTTGCACGTAAATAAACTACGGACGTGTAATTGTATATTGTGACGTAAATCTGGTAATGCTGTACCGCAATATGCCTGCAAAGCAATTTTAAATCCGAAGACAAGCCGTTACTTAATATACTACCTATTCTGTGATATGAAACGATATTAACAAGGTAGTTAAGACATTATTAAATGGTTTTATTTAATGTTGAGCAATATTGTTTAAGATTTTATATTACTTGTGGTTATTCTTATTTGTAGGAACAACGATATGTCGATTTTAACGGAAGGTATATTCAATAGTGAAATAAAAAACACGACATGACAAGAATTTCATCCTAATAAAAAATAAACAAAACCCCAGAATAACAAGAATCGTCTCTCCTCTGTTTACAATGTATTTAGATTTTCGCAAGCAGCTTTTTCAATTTCATAATATAATCATTTATCATTCCACTTTCAATTTGAAGAATTTTAATTAATTTGATATCTGGTGAACTTTGAACAGCTAAGAAAATTTGTTATTGCTTGAAAACTAGTAGTAATTGAGAACATTCTGGTTAAATCTATTTCAGGTTTCCTTAGTAAAGGCATATGTAACAAAGCACTAAGAAAATATTGCAGGTAATAAATACATTATTTTCTGTATCAAGAGTTAAAATGAATACTGTACAGAAAGTTACAAATTATAAACTATTAATTAATTCTCCAAGATAGAAATTATAGAAATATATTATATGCAGATATAATACATTATAGAAATATGTATATAAGACAAATTAAAGATGAGCTGTGCCAATTTGGACGGTGAGGTGGTAAAGACAATAGGACGGTTCTCCTGCTGTTGCTATAGTCGCGGGTTGGAATCCTGCTGTGACGTGGTTGTAAATTTATGTCTGCGATTATATAACATTTGTGATTGCCATTAAGCAAGAATGTAAAACCCGACATGGAAAATGATCCTAATCATGCCAGACCAAGTTGGTCACTCGCCAGTCGGTAGACTTAATGCCGAGGAACGTGGTTCGGAGCCCACGTTAAACGGTAGGTCTAGTCCAAATGAACTCTCATTGGTAAAAAGGAGACTCTAAAATAACAGGTCAATTGAAAAGTTCCCGCACAGAGATCGCGCTACTAGAATTAAATCCATATGTTTTTTAATTAGCCGTAATCTCTCAAACGATGCGTTTATAAATTTGACAGCTGTCAGATCACTAGATTGTGAATTATAGCATTTTGAGTGAAGCAACTTTTGTTATTGTGAGAAAAATGGATAAAAAGGAATTTCGCGTGTTGATATAATATTGCTTTTTGAAGGGACAAAATACAGTTGAAGCAAAAACTAGGTTTGGTGCCGAGTTTCCGGACACTGTCCCAGGAAAATCAACCATCAAGGATTGCTATACTAAGTTTAGACGTGGTGAAATGAGCAACGCAGTGGACGCCCAAAAGAGGTTGTTAAAACGATAACATTTAAAAAATCCACAAAATGATTTTGAATGGCCGTAAATTGAAATTGAATTAAATAGCAGACACTCTAATGAAATCAAATGAACGCGTACATCACATCATTTACAAATAATTGTGTATGAGGAAGCTGTATAAAAGTGGGTGCCGCGCGAGCTCAATTTTTACCAAAAACAACGACGAGTTGATGATTCAGTAGCGTTTGAAGATGATCAAGCGTAATAAACTCGAGTTTTTGCGTCGATATGTGACAATGGATGAATCATAGCTCCATTATTTCACTCCGAAGTCCAATGCACACTGATGATTGTGAAGGACTGCACACGATGATCCCACTCCGAAGCGTGGGAAAACGCAACAGTCCGTTATGCAAGGTTATGGCGTCTGTATTTTGGGATGCGCATGGAATAATTTTCATTGACCACCTTGAAAAAGGAAGACTATCAACAGCGACTAATAGCGTTATTGGACCGTTTGAAGTACGAAATCGCCGAAAAACGGCCGCATTAGAAGAAAAAGAAAGTGCTGACAATTCACCATGTCACAGGTCAGTGAAAACGATGGCAAGAATCCATAAATTTGGTTTCTAATTACTTCCTCATTCACCGTATTCTCCAGATCTGACCCCAGCGACTATTTCCTATTGTCAAATACCAAAAGAATGCTCGCCGGGAGAAATTTTTGTCTAATGCAGAGATGATCGCCGAAACTGAGGCATATTTTGAAGCAAAGGACAAATCGTATTACAAAAACGGTATCCAAAAGTTGGAGGGTCGCTATAATCAGTGTAACACTCTTGAAGGGAATTATGTTTTTAAGGTAAATGATGTGGCTCGGTGAATGGAGGTAAAACGAAATGAAACAGTGGTGTTTACATTATGTGAACGTTATTTATTGGCTATATAATAACATGTGAAAATACAATTAGATACAACGGATGGCAGCGGTGTTACCTGGAGACGAGGATTGGGCAGTGGATGGCGGCACGTCTAAACCAAACGATGGTTGAGCACTGAATGACTGGAAATAACCTGCAATAACATCCCAGATAAACGTCTCGGGGTTGCTAGCTATTTGTTATCGGGTTCTAGTTGGCGCTGCTGGCACCCCGCCCGTGTTCAACATCTGGGATTATATTTCTGGGTATTTTGTAGACCGTTACTCCTCGATGTAAAATTCGACATGCCTCAAGGTCGCTACATGTTGAATAAAAAAAAAGTAATTTTGCCAAAAAAATGTGTTTTACTATAGTAGACCGGGGACTCAATTGACCTGTTGTAACAAAAAAAAGATGAGCTATCTGTAATGGTAAGATTACAGAATATTACATAAAATGATGGTTTCAAATAAATACATATAGTAACAGGAATAAAAGATGAATCTACTGTTTTAAATATTGAATAGTGGAGTAAATAAGTAAAAAAGTGCAATTTTATTCAAAAATGTAGGTAATTATTATTTTATCAAAAAATCGAGATTTTTTATTCAACTTATTGGTTTTCAACATATATTTTAGGTAACATATATATAATATATATATATATATATATATATATATATATATATATATATATATATATATATATATATATATATTACTATTTGAACCTTTTATCAATTATTTTAGTTATTTACTTTATAGACCTAATTCTGGAAAATCAATAGTTAATTTAATGATTATGAATACATTACTGTTACAATGTAATTTCTATATTATAAAAAGTAAGATGTCGCTGTCGTGTGAATATTTTAATGCATATACAAATATGTGTTACTTAAGTTGATAATCAATATCTATGTTAATGTTATTATATTTTCAATAAATATCTTATACTAAAAATATTGTCAAAACAAGTTTTAGTAATATTATTAAACCACTTTAAAATTATTCTCTTTACTCTAGTATGAGACAAACATGATTAATTTAATAAAATGTGGTCGAATTTCGACCTCAGGCTAGTAATATTGAATATGTAAAATGTAATTTCAGTAATATAATCGAATCTTTTTGACCAAAATTTCAAATAAAATTTAAGACTAAGAAATGCTGTCTGATTTTTCCTAATTCTTTGTAATAAAATTCAGTACAGCAAATTATAATGGCAACGAAACCTTCCGTCAAATGATAGACATACCTTAAACCCTTAGTTCCACCATATTAAGATAAGGGCATGTGGAAATACGCCCTGATATCTAGGCTGACGAAACCGAAAGACATAACGTAATGTCATTTTTCCAATTTTGAATCGTCCCCATATGCGCTTGTCGGGATGGGATTTTTCAATTTCCAGTCGTGCGACGGCCTTCAGAAGCCTGTCAGAAGCCGACGTCGGTAAATATTATTTTTCCATGATAATGGCCGAGAGACTTCGTTGTTTTCGGAGTTTAACTTGACAGGCGATAGTTTCCTACCCGCTCGTTTGATACTTTTCGAGCGAACATTGTTTGTTTTCTAGTTCGCAGTATTATCCGATACGTAGAAAGTAAACACTTATAGCTTAGAGTGTTTTAACTGAACATTTTTCCAGGCAAATACTAGAGGAGGTATTTTCATAATAAATTGGATCTCTATTATTCATGCATTGTCAAGTTACGGTATATAGTTTATTCAAAATAGCAGCGAACTCACGTTATTATGATGTATAACGTTTTGCCCATTGCTGTTTGTAAATTCGTTTTAATACCGTTTTTTCCTTCTCACCTTATTGTCATTTAAAATAGATACAATGCTGTCTGATGCATCGGAACATCTAACCCATCAATCAATAAAATTCGTCTAGTTGTCAAATGTCTGCAAAATTATTTAAAACATTAGTGGTATAAAACACAAGAGGTAATAAGTCGGTCGGCAAACGTTCATTTGGCGCTTTGTTTTTTTTTAATTTAATTTGGTGTCTGGTGAACACAGTACCGCTACGAAAAATAGTTCTTGCTTAAGAACTGACATAATATATGATATAACACATAAATAGTTTAGAATGTTTTAACTGAACAATTTTCAAGGCAAACCCAACAGGAGGTATTTTCATAATCTATCTCTTTAGTTAAAAAGAGATAGAATGCTGTCTGTACAATGCAATTTTATAATAGTGACTTAAAAAGTCACCAAATAAAACCTTCTGGATGTGGGATTATTATTCAATAATATAATTATAATAGGATTGTAATACAAGACTGTCTGATGCGTCGGAACATCTAACCGAATAAACCGATAAAATTCGTCTAGTCAAATTTCTACAAAATTCTTCAGAACATTACATTGCTCTGATTGAAAATGCCAAAGCCAATAAATGGTCAGTCAGAGTCAGATTTCGTCTCTAATCACTAGTTTTGAACATGAACAAGGTAAAGCGAGAGGCTCTTTCCACTAAGATGCATTAGAGAGGGAAGTACTGTTACTATTAAATGTTAACTTGCTGGTTCTATTTGAGATTAAATGTATGAAATGTATAAAAACTGTGAGTAGTCTTTCAATATAAATATACTTTAACACAATTATTTCCGTGATAACTGTTGGTACAGAAAGTATCCCTAGAATACTTAGGAATATCAGTTTCTTGAGGAATGTAAGTCATCCCTTCGTACACTTCACGAAGAGGTTTAACTATATTTTAAAATGGAAAATTAGGTCACCCTTACTAGAAAGAATGGTTTAACCTTGAACAGAGTTAGTGTTTTCCTCTACATCCAAGAGCAGCCAGCATGGAGAAATGAACAATAAGTTTTTCCACTGGTTTGAAAATCAGCTATTAAAAATTAGGAGGAACTATCAGTTATTGTTATGGACAATACACCATACTGTTAGAAAAGATCCCAAGAAATAAATAGGCAAAGGCTGTAATTAAGGAACGGCTCGCATAACATACATTAAGTTTTGAAGATACCATGTTAAAGAGTGAAGTATTTCAAATTAGTACTTCACGTCTTCGAGTGTAATGTCTTCCTCTCTCACCGCATATTCAATCAAATTGAACTGTTATGGGGTGTGGCAAAAAATGACTATAGTAGATATGCAAGTGGAGAAGATATATAAGCAATAACTGTTTGGATATGTGGAAAGAAGGATTGTCTACAATAACATGCTTCAGTTTGGACGAACTCCATCAGATATACGGAAGGAAATATTTACAAAAGGTGGAATTATGAACTAGCGTCATACTTGAAATTACCAGCTTAGTTATCAACTCGAATTAATTGGAAAATCGATTCGTGGGAATTAGAAAGTGACTGAATGAAATTTTCTGGATAAGGGATTATTATTCAATACAGATAATTATCAAGAATGAATGATGAGAGTGAAAACAAGTAAAGATTAGTATATAATTAATATAGTATAACTGTAGAATATCGAATTGAATGAGTGTGAAAGCCTTATATGACTAGATACGTGAAAAAATACTTTTACATATATGGCAAATGCATAAGGAATAATGCAGTGATTAAATCTAATTTTATCAAGAAAAATGTACACAGATAGTAACAGAAGAAACTAAGGAGAAATAGAAAATAAAAAACATAATATGCTCTAAAAAATAAAATAAAAGACATTACTTGGATATATAATTGTTAATTAGATAGACGGGGAATACCATACGTCATTTGGAAGAGACCTAATGTAAATATAATAAATTAACTCTAACCTGCAAACTTTTGTGATTGATTAATTAATTGAAGTTTATGTCCTTCCATAGTATATGCATTAGAGGTACTATAATGTTAAAATAAATTATAGTTTATAACAGTTTTTTTTTAATTATTTTATTGATATTAGAATATTGTTATATGTTAAAGCCAAAATAAACTAAATGTCAAAGTTAAACGCGGCAACAATAATTTAGATGACGCCAATTCACTGTTTTATTGAATAGACTGTATTTATCTTTACACACGATATATAAACATGCAGGACTCAGGACTCCCAAACGGTTGGACCGCTTTGGATACAATTTTTTGTGGATGATTTTGTCGACTCGACTTTAGTTTCACAATTGGACACGGTAGGTGGAAGCAATAAGTTTCTAGGATTTTTTAAATTATTTTTATTTCAACAAGCATGTATCCGCGAGAATGCCATTTTCATGGTAACTGCCGCAATAATGACCGTTGTCATGGTAATATTTAGAAATCTTGTAACTGCCAGTATTATTCCTGATGTGATTCGTTACATCATAGAGTAATAGAGAGAAGACTCGATAAGGATCTCTGGAGAAGAGTTTCGCAACGTCCAATATCTAAATGAGGTTATAATCGCTCGTTCAACTCACTCTATCCTATGTAAAGCAGCCCATAGACGCTCACTATTATTGTGCAATGTGGGTTGCGCAATATATTGACGGAGATCCATAGACGTTCTATATTATAGTACAATATTTTGGTTTGTCCAAACAATTGTACTGAATAGAGGCGATATGGAAGATTGTGTGATGTTGAAGATGTTGTGAAGTGATATTGCGCAATCTTGAAAACAAACGGCACAATATTTTCCCATTCGTAGACATAGTCAATTATATTCATAGAGAAATAGAAATTTAACTTCATAGGAAATTTTGGCGAAATGTTTCGCGACGTCGAACATGTAGATGTCGCTAAGTTTAACATATTACTTGTTTTATCCGCTATGCTAAGAACCGCGAGGGAATCTGATTGGTTCATTTCGTTCTATGCTTTAGCTTTTTATAACGTTTATACATTAAATCATTATTTTATTTTATTACCATATACAAATCGGTAGTTGAAATGCATTCCCGTTCTAGGAAGTGTTGTGTGTCCGGATGCACAGATAGTGAGGAAATGCATCATCTTTTTCTGGTAAAAAAGTGATCTTTAAGAAATGAGTAGAAAAAATCCTAAACTGGTTGGGTTAAACATGAAACAGATTTATGATCGTTACCATGTGAGACATTTTTGTGATATATTTAAACTTTCCTTTAAGTACATATGAACAATTCAGTAATGATGAAAATAATACCACGAGCCCAGAATATGTACAAATGGAAGTGAATCAAAATCAAAATTATATAGAAGGTAAATTGAAGGAGTCACTCACATTTCTATTCATAATTGTTACCATTAATTTCCAAACTGTCCTACTATATTTGTAGTGCCTATTTCCATCGTTCCAGGCCCACAACCAGGGTGTTCGAAGCAAGTATCATCGACATTTGAACAGCAGTTCAGAAGACTCAGAAATTGAGGCTGATTTTATAGAGGCAAGGCAATATCTCGTGCTCCAGACTCTAACAAAATTGTTTTATTATACTGTCAGTAGGTCTTTGAGCTATTTCTTATTTTATTAGACGATTTTGCCACGTCGATAATATAACAAAATTTTTGTCAAATATTTTTAAAAAATAAATTTAATATCCTTCGATTGTACATTCTATAATGATCTTTCGGATAAAATATTAAAAGTACTAACGGAAAGATGGAAGGGATAATTTTGATTTGCAATGCACCAAAGTTTCTTGCTTATAGTTTTATATATATGTATATAATATTTCATATTTTATAGATATATTTATTTTTATATTGCATTTATATTTTGTAGATAAATTTATATTAATTGTTATAGTTTATATTTATATTTATATATATTTACAGAATATATTTATATTTATTTATTTTTAAGTATTATATTTATATGTATATTTAATTGAATTTAATTTAATAAATTTATTTTAGAAAAAAATTGTTTTTTATTTAAATTTCATTGGTTAACATTACCATGCCAAACATTACTAGTAAGCCAATCAAATGTCTTCACTGTAAAATATTTTTCTTACAGGTGCCTATAATAGAGATTTGAATTGGATGAGAAATTGGCCAATGAAATTACTTAAATGGCCCGTTATGGCTCCCTCCGGATGTTGGGCAAAGCAAAACTTTGCGCCAGAGTCCCCTATTGAGTTGCATCTCTATTACTCTATGAATATATTGCACAAACCAATGTTGCGCAAATAAACAAAAAACACACCATAGAAACGAAGTGAAACAATAAAATACCTTGAGTTTAAAATATTGACATCTAAATATAGGATGTCGGAAAACTTAACTCCAAAACTGCTTATAAAGTTAAATCTGTATTTTTTCATTACCAGATGCAAATTATCAATTCTTACAAAATCATTTCGTGGGCAATCCGGATGCGGAAATTGATACACGTTGTGCTTACAATCCAACAGTATAGTGAACCATTCGCGAAGCACTACAAACGTTTGTTCATCAGTACAACGATTTAGTCAAAATATTCAAGATCGAATGTATTCTGACATTCATGTAAAATATAGATGTACATTATACATATTTCATTATTGATAATACGTTTCCATTATACCCCGTCAGGTGTCTGACAGCATCACTTCCAGACATCAGACTCAGTCCGAAATGGTGGGAATGTTGTAAACGAACTTTTTTACACTGATATCGAACATCTGCTTTTTTAATTTAATTTTTTTCTCGAGAAATTCAGCCCGGTATCACGAAACCTATGTTTTATGTTGTTGTTATTCCCGCTACGTATCCCATATATTTTATCGTGGATTTTATCAAAGTTGCCTGCAGATTACGACTGCTTTTCTCCGTTGGCCGTGTTGAGGAGTATGGCGTCCCGAACGAAAATCTAGATTCAGCACGTTTCTCGTCGCTTTTTTGCCCTTCTTCGGGCGAATTTTTTACGTCGCCATCGCGGGACTACAATATAATAAGTACCGTTCGTTGGGAATATTTTCGGGAGGTGGGAAGGGATTGGCCCTCCTAAGGATTGTGCATATTTTGCAGTTTTTTTTTTCATTAAGCTTGTTCACGTATCTAACTATCTACAAGGCCCTGAATATTAAACTTTGCTATAAAAAATACCAAAAATAAAAAATTATGTAAATATAACAAATGGTTTAAACAGTCCCGGGCGTCACATATAGATGGCGTTAATTATATTGCATTTGTGACAGCTTGGACAACGAACTATGCTTTAAAACGCCAAGTTATTGTGAGTTTCATTGCATCAAAACCCACAAATTGGTGACCCCGACGTGACACTGAAACCTGTATTTTTTTAACAACTATCCGAACGAGTCAAGATAATTTCGCCAGTAAACGCACCAATGGGACCTGTCTGAACACGCTTGCTAAAATGATGCACCGTATAATGGAATCGTTGGAATCATGTATATCCCAAGTATATCCCAATCCCGAGCGACTCCGACAACGATGCTAAGCACCGCAAGCGTGCAGACAACAACAGCCTACAATTAAATGAACTTACGAGAATGATGCACTAACTACGGCAGGAAGTGAAAGAAATAAAAACACAACTACTACAGCGGCAATTCATAGAGAGTGAAGAATCAAACAACATGGAATCGAAGTCAAACATCAGGAACTTATCCAGGACCCAAAAAAGTACGTCACCTTAGCTCCCTATCTAGGTCGCTAGGGGAAGTCATATAGCTGCTTAGACAACCAGCCACACTCTACAATGCGCAAAGCCCAAAAAATAAAATCGACCGAAAGGTATTTTTCCTTCTTATACTTTATACTGGCTGACTGTCAAGTAGCATAATTAGCACGATCGCGTTCAGCCAGGTACACATTCAAATACAACTCTTGGAAAACGCTCCCACTCTAAAGAGGAAAAAGGTCCAGTTAGTTCATCTTATAAAGACCATAGTCTCTCCCAGAAACCTTAAGCTCTTCATAAAACGTCTTCTGTCGTCTAAAAAATCGCGAGACACAGATGGTATAACATCAAACCATCTGAAAAACATCACTAGCAAGCAACTACAAGAACTTGCTAACATTATCAACTCAATCCTGAGGTTAAAGCATTTCCCAAAGAATTAGAAACATGCACTTGTCGTGTACAACCTACTATTTCCACCCCTCTTCAGAAAACGTAAACTCCCAATCCCCCCCGAAAGCTATTCTGTACAAAATGCTATTCCGTCCAGTCTGTCTCTGCGGAGCATAAGTTTGGTATAGGTATGTCTCTGAGAGAAAACTTTAACTAATCCAAGTGTTCCTATGCAAAAAAGGCCGCAAAACGTCGCTCTGTCGCCCGCAAAACACTCACTATCCCGAACCCGAAGCAACATCAGCAAAAGACCATTTGGTTCTAGCTGGTCACCATGGAATAAGAAAAAAAATGGAAAGCACTCTTATATCTTTTTCCCGCTGTTAGAAGAACTAGCCTTGTGTCGTATGGGGCCAGAGTTTCCAATCAAAAAATAAAACGCTATTCGTGTTTCTACTAAGTTATTGTGAATTTCATTGCATCAAAACCCATACATTCACCTATTAGGATCATTGTTTCATTTTATATCTGTTAATGAATAGATTATGCTACGCTACGCAAAACGATAACGCCATAACCAAGTAAATTATTCAATAACTGTTGAAAATCTAAGTCATTCTTATCAAGACATATATGGACCAATTATTAATGGTTTCCATTAATAATGATAGACATCCCTAGTTGGATAACAGAAGTCGTCTAGAGCTCAACGACATTTATCATACACCGAAGCAACGGCGATGCATTTTTCATACTGAGAACTAGCTCCCACCGGGATTTGTTAAGGTTGTATGTTACCGCGATAAAAAGCCCGATGCCGATTTTTAAGCGAGTTAAGGGCCTGGCACAGGAAAGCTGACGATTTGGCACGTTTTTACATTATTTCGCCCTTCGCCACTTTTATTCCGCCCTATTTATTTCTAACATAAGGGGGGGACACGACCGATGATGGTCGTTTGCCGATAGATTTCTGATTCGAGCAGCTCCCCGCTCTCCGCTGCCACCAACAGACCGTTGACAGCGATGTTTGTTCTGCGTTTGTCACCGAATAATCGTGCCGTAAATGGAAAGCGTTTGTGTTTTTTTTTGTCGATTTTAAACAGCAGGTTTAAAGATTGGTTTAAATTTAATGGAAATGTAGAGAATTTGTTTGGTTAAATTTTGAATTTGGTGATGTCATGCCTTTTTTATCGATGAAACTTATTATTAATTTTATTACAAACATTCTGTATCATAATCTCCTTATTTTTCTAAGGGTCCTGTTTCATGAATATATAAATTATGTTATGTACCTTACTATTGTTTTAAGGTTTATTGTAGTTTATTAATATCTTAATTACATTTTGCATTACATATATATAACAGGTCAATTGAAAAGTCCCCGGCCTACCATAGTTAAAATTTTTTTTGTCAAAATTAGTTGTTTAATTCAACATAATTCCCTTCAAGTGTAATACACTGATTATAGCGATCCTCCAACTTTTCGATATCATTTTTGTAATACGATTTGTCCTTTGCTTCAAAATAGGCCTCACTTTCGGCGATCACCTCTTCATTCGACGAACATTTTTTTCCTAGTGAGCATACTTTTGAGATCTGAGATAAGAAACATAAATTCATTTGATACCGAGGTCATTGCGTAGTTCTTCGTTGATTCCGTTGCGATAACTTATCCAAATAGCCTTTGTAATAGACTGATAAATCAGTCTCTTTGATTTTAAGTCATATCATTTTTGAGTGTCTTCCAACTAACGAGTATAGTTCTTTGATTTTGATCTGCTATACTTTGTATATAACCTGCGTTAATAAACAAATACATGATAAAATATGAATAAAACTGAATAAAACTCTTCACCATGTGAATACTAATTTCGTAGTCAACTTCAAAATCAATATTCTGCTTTTGGTACCGCAGAAGTATGTTGCACGCAGAATCACTGCCAAATATCTATCTATCTATCTAATATATCTCCTCCTATTTTGAAATTAGAGAGTCATGTTTTTGATCCTTTGTCGATTACCTTTCATTCGACAGACTACCGATAAACCACTGTAAACTGCATATTACAGAATCTTGCACATTGCGTTTGAACTTCAATCCTATAGATAAAAGGCTATAACAGTATCAATGTCTTGGAAATATATAGAAACATTATCAAATTAAGTGTTCGAAGACGACTTTTAGTTAGTATTCGTTGTAACATTCCTTCTCTGGTACAAGAACTTCTATCTTCCGTACGCACCATTTTAGAGAAACGAAACTTCTACTTTATAACTGTTTCAACATAATATATAACTGTTATAAATTTTCAACGACCCGGAATAGGTATCAACATATGCCCAAATTTAATGATAACAAGAACAGAGAAGAAAATGATTCTTGTTATGTTGGAAGTAGTGAAGTAATTAATGAGGTTTTTCCATCAAGAATAGCAAAAACCGTAGTAACTGGTAATAATTAGACATTTATTTTAAACATATTTTAGTAATGATTTAAAATTTATTTTATAGCTAAGCTGTAGCTAGAATTTGTTGAGAGTAAAGGCCGAAGAATGTGAAATTCAAAGAAGAAGAAATTAGACAGCAGTTTGCTAATATATAAGAACAGTGTACAGTGATACTTTGAAATAATTAAATTTGCTAACAAAAGTGGACGTGGATCAAATAAACAAAATATAAAACTACCAACGAGACCCTAATGATCTAATGACAAGGAAAATACAATGCATTATTATATAAGAGTATAGGTAACTAAATTACTGTTTCGGAAATATTATGATGTATTGACTGAGATGTCTTTCAGCTTAAGAGTACGATCATCCATTTGTTTTAGGCTAGTAAATGTTATCAATATGTTAATCGAAAGCTCGAGGTAGTTAATTCATTAACGGGGTTTGTGGATCAAGAATAGTAGCAATAATATTTGGAGATTATTAGGAAAATTTTACTGCTTTCATATATAGTGGTGGCTTTTTCGTTTGGTTTTAATTACATTGGCTGTATCTTTATGGTAATGTTTATTTATATGATTTTTGGAGTTCTTGTTAATTGTACAAATATGTAAATTTATTTAAATATGGTGTTTTTATAAAAATAGAAAGGCATATAGAAATTATTTTTATAATTTCATTTTATTCAATAATTTTTTAAATAAAATGTGTTATTTCAAAAATTTTACCCTTTATATTAACTTCCTGAACCTATTTACCTGCCTAATATATTCGACATTAAATCTAATAATCACAATAAAAAATAGGTAAATAAAGCTGGATATACGCATGCGCCAAACTCGGATTATTCTCTGGTTTAAAATTTTTATGGGCATACACCAAATCCGGAGATGTTGTGGAGTAATGTATCCTATTTTAAATTAGCTGCAATTGTTTTTCATGGAATGGATTCGTAGAGTGTCCTCGAATTGGCATTCAAAGAAGATTTGTAGGAGTAAGATTCGAATACTTTCTAAGGGAATATTGTTCCATTCTTGTATTTCATGTAACAAAATCTGAGAAATCACACATTTCACTGATCGCTTGACTCTGAAATATTATCTACACGATCTGACATTTTTGGCATGAAACTGAAAAATATATACGTAACATGTACTAAAATGCATGATGTTTATATTATTTTATAAATCCCCTATATTAACATTTCTTCTATTATTTCATCTATATTATTAAAATATCCTACGCGTTCCAATTCTTGAACTGTTATAAATAATATGGAAAAATAGTCAAGTTTTCTCTCTAACTAGGGATTAAATTGATATTTGTCGCAAACAGATCTGTTTGTTTGTCTACTTCTAGAGAAGGAATTTATGTTTACCTGTCAGTACGGACTGAACAAAATTCGTTTCTCGAAGATTTCTGAAAGGCCATAAATATTTGGAACAAACAAGGCCATCTGTCGTAAAGCCAATAAGTAATATTGGTGCGACAGCCCTCTCAAAGCCCAGCAAAATCATATAGCATTTAAAAAAATTGACATAGCCGAAATTATATTCTAACATTTTATTTTGATATACTTCTCAAAATATTGATAACTCTCGATAACTGAATATTATATAAGCCATGATATAACATAATCGTAATTTAGAATACTCAAAATAGTATTTTCGCCATTCATTACTATTGTTCTTTGATTTTAATTAATCTACCGCCGAAGGAAATAAAATATTTTTGAAACTTATCTTGATGTTTAGGGCGTCCAATTGTATCTCTACTGTCGAGATTGATATTATCGATATTAAATACAATAGCATATATACAAAGACATATTAGACGAAAACCCACCTCAAAATTATCACAGAATTTTCAGACAAATTAGCAGTTAATGAATCAATTATTTCAAGAAGCTTACATGGGAAAAAATAATATAATGTTTTTCTAATGATTTACTAGCACACGAATTAGATCAAAATGCCTTCTTGTATCGTTTCAACATCGCAGTTTTATTGCTTACCAGCAAAATAACAAACAAAACCCTGGTTAATAATGTAATTAATTCATAATTTCTATATAGTCACCATAATGTTCAAATAATCCTGCTTTGTGTCTGAAACATTAATCACGTTATTTACGTTACACAAGACAACCCAAAAAAATATTTGTAAAAACATATCAAATCAATTTACTTAAATTTAAGCAATTTCAGTATCAACATCGTTCACATTCTTTCACAATCTTATATATAAAAATGAATCGCAAAATATGTTCCTAAGCGCATAACTCAACAACGCCTGGACCAATTTGGCCAAATCTTTTTTTAAAATGTTCGTTGAAGTTCAGGGATGGTTTTTACGGCGAGAAAAATTAGAATTATTGCTGGAAAAACCCTAAAAATAGCCCTTTTTGTTTGAATTTGTTTCGTGTATCAGTTGACAATTCATCTGTCATCTGTCAAAAGTCATCTGTAACAGACAACTTTTTTTTTTTAAATTTGATATGACTTGAACTCAAATCCTTTTAATCCGTACGAATTGTTTTATTTATTTAAAATTTTTTATTTGTTTAAAATTTAATTCAAATTTTAAATAAATAAAACAATTCGTACGGCTTAAAAGGATTTGAGTTCAAGTCATATCAAATTTAAAAAAAAAAGTTGTCTGTTACAGATGACTTTTGACAGATGACAGATGAATTGTCAAGTGATACACGAAACAAATTCGTATATCGTGTTTTGTGCAGAGTGTTTAGTTAGTTAGTGTTTGTTTAGTTCGTGATTAGTGAAAAAATAATTTATATTTGATATGCCTCCTATAAGACGAAGCAATTTAGGTAGAAGAACCAGAAATGCTATAAACCAAGCTAATTACCGATCTAATCGTACTGCACAAGAACGTGACGACGGAAATGAACGTGAAAGAATTCGGATATCACAAACGCGTGAAGCGCGAGCGCGACATTCAACTAATAATCGCGCAAGTTTGAATCCAGCTGCTTTCAGTTACGATGTGTCAATTGACTACAGTAACTACCAATGTGTTGTTATTGGTTCTATGAACTTGGTTTGCTCACACTGTAAGGCATTAAAATACAAAAACGAAGCCAATGGATTGTGTTGCGCAAATGGTAAAGTGAAATTGATACAATTGGATCCACCACCAGAACCATTGTACTCATTGGTTTCAGGAATAGGAACAGATTCTATACACTTTTTGACACATATTCAACTATATAACAATTGCTTTCAAATGACTTCATTTGGGGCAACAAATGCAGTTCGGGAAAATTTTATGCCAACTTTCAAGGTATGTATTAGAGCAGTTACTCATAATTATTTTAGCGAACAAAATTTTCTGTCACCAAAGTTAAGATGTGTTACTAATCTTCAATTTCTTAATCATTACGAAATATATCACTTAGTCATCATATTATATGGTGATTCAGTTTCAGTGACACTTTTATTATATTTTATATTTGATAGATATTAGTTAAAACTAAATATATACTTTTTAAGATCAAATATTATTTAAGTTTGATCATTGACAATCCATTAATTTATACCACACCATAATATTTTTTTTATTTACAGATACAAGGGCAAATATATCACAGAGCAGGTTCACTGTTACCAGTGTCAGATAGCGACAACAAATTCCTGCAAATTTATTTTATGGGCAATTCACCACAAGAAATTGATCTGCGTTGTGCACATAACAATTTAGTAAAAAGGTCTATTGTAGAACAATTACAAACTTTATTTCATCAACACAATCAATTGATTATATTGTTTAAAACTGCCCTGGATCTGATGCCATCCGATAATCACAAAATTGTAATCAGAGCTGATAAAACACCTGCAGGTCAACATACAAGACGTTTTAATGCACCAACTATTGATGAAGTTGCTATCGTTGTAGTTGGAGAAAACTTGGAATCCCGTGATATTGTTTTACATCGTCGGAATTTTCAATTACAACCTATAAAGGAAACACACCGCTCATATGATGCACTGCAATATCCCATTATATTTTGGCAAGGTGAAGATGGCTACGATTTATCAATAAAAATGATAAATCCCATTACAGGTAACTAAAATATTAGTTTAGCTATGGCGATAATATCTCAGTCACTATATTATGTATTTTAATTTTATATTTGAATGTTATTAAAACAAAATCTGTTTACAGGTTCTGAAACCAACAAAAAAGTCAGTTCAATGAACTATTATTCATACCGCCTAATGATTCGGGAAAATGCAGATAATCACATATTGAAATGTCGGCGATTATATCACAAATATGTTGATGACATGTATGTTAAAATTGAAACGGAGAGATTAACATTCATCAGGTTGAATCAAACCAAACTCCGATCTGAAGAGTATATTCACCTTCGAGATGCGATTAATACTGATGGAAATGCACAGAATGTCGGTCGGATGACTGTTCTTCCAGCAACATACATCGGAAGCCCTCGGCATATGCACGAATATGCTCAAGATGCCATGTCGTATGTTCGTCATTATGGTACAGCAGATTTGTTCATCACATTTACATTCAATCCGCAATGGATAGAAATTAAGCAGGAGTTATTACCTGGGAAATCATCCATTGATCGTCATGATATTACAGCCAGAGTCTTTAGACAAAAGTTGAAATCTTTAATGAATTTCATCGTAAAACATAATGTGTTTGGTGAGACACGCTGCTGGATGTATTCTGTGGAGTGGCAGAAACGAGGATTGCCACATGCACACATTTTGATTTGGTTGGTTGAAAAGATAAGGCCAAATGAAGTTGATGCAGTGATATCAGCTGAAATCCCTAATGTACAAGTAGATCCTGGATTGCATGAGGTAGTTATCAAAAACATGATACATGGTCCCTGTGGAACTCTTAATCAAAATTCACCGTGTATGATGGATGGTAAATGTTCAAAACGATATCCACGGACATTAATATCGGAAACAATTACTGGTAATGACGGTTATCCATTGTATCGTCGCAGATCGACAGCAGACAATGGAAAATCAACAATTGTCAAATTAAATTAACAAGATATTGAAATAGATAATCGTTGGATTGTTCCATATTCACCCATTTTATCAAAGACATTCAAAGCACACATCAACGTTGAATCTTGCCATTCAGTGAAATCGATTAAATACATTTGCAAATATGTAACCAAAGGGAGTGATATGGCTGTGATTGGAATTGGTGCAGAGAATTCTAATGATGAAGTTACCCAATACCAAATGGGCCGCTATGTCAGTAGTAATGAAGCAGTTTGGCGAATATTTTCTTTTCCTATTCATGAGAGACACCCTTCTGTTGTTCACTTAGCTGTGCATTTAGAAAATGGACAAAGAGTGTATTTTACAGCACAGAACGCAGTACAAAGAGCTGCTCAGCCACCATCTACTACATTAACCAGTTTTTTTGAGACATGCCAAAACGATGATTTCGCACAAACATTGCTATATTCTGAAATGCCAAAATATTATACCTGGAATCAATCCTCAAGGAGATTTATACGACGGAAACAAGGAAAACCAGTTCCAGGATATACAGATGTATATTCCACCGATGCGATTGGCCGGATTTATTCAGTACATCCAAGCAATGATGAATGTTTTTATTTACGACTGCTATTAGTCAATGTACGTGGCCCAACATCATTCTAATAGTTACGAACTGTTGATGGTGAATTGTGTGGATCCTACAGAGAAGCCTGTCAACGTTTGCAATTGCTTGAAAATGACGCTCATTGGGATCAAACTCTCAATGATGCTGTAATATCATCACACACTCATCAAATACGAACATTGTTTTCTATAATCATATCTACATGCTTCCCATCAAACCCAATTGATTTGTGGATCAAGTACAAAGATTATATGTGTGATGATATTTTGTATCAAATACGGAATAGAATGGGAAATCCAAATATACAAATCAGTGAAGAAATTTACAATGAAGCATTGATTTCAATTGAGGACATGTGCTTGATAATGTCAAACAAACTATTAATTCAATTAGGCCTGACCGCGCCCAATCGTCCAATGCATGACGCTTTTAACCAAGAGTTGCATCGAGAAAGACTGTATGATCTCAACGCTTTGAAAGAATAAATTCAAACAAATCTTCCACTGTTAAATGAACAACAGAAGTATGTATTTGAAACTCTTATGAAAGTAACAAATGATGAAACTGGAGGGATTTATTTCTTAGATGCACCTGGTGGTACAGGAAAAACTTTTTTTATTTCATTAATATTAGCAACAATTCGCTCACAAAATAAAATTGCACTTGCACTCGCTTCGTCGGGAATCGCAGCAACTTTGCTTGAAGGTGGTCGAACAGCCCATTCAGCACTAAAATTGCCATTAAATATGCAAAGCAATGAAACTCCAACCTGCAACGTTTCGAAGAACTCTGCAATGGCAAAGGTTTTGCAGCAATGTAAATTGATTGTTTGGGATGAATGCACGATGGCACATAAAAAATCTTTGGAGGCTTTAGACAGAACCTTAAAAGATCTACGTAGCAATAATAACCGATTTGGTGGTGCAATGATTTTATTAGCAGGAGATTTTCGTCTGATATATGTGATATGATATATTATTATTATAATGATAATAATAATAATAATTATGATTCACATGATTAACAATAAAGCGATTACTTACTTTTCAATCCTTATATATGTTTTATTTAATTATTTTTTATTCACAACACCCTATCACCAGGGTGATGGTTCTGTTCAGGAGAATTTTTTAAAATACGTAGGCACAAAAACTGCCACATTACAAATCTTTTTGACAGGACGAAGTCTGTCGGGTCAGCTAGTACTATATAAAAATAACAGTTTTTAAAGTTCTGATGTGATGGATTTATACACAACAGTAATCAACCATCATATTGATATTCCATAACCATTATATATCCTGATAAATACGATCCTCTGGATCTTCACCCACATTACCTACTTCTTCAAGAGAATAGGCAAGGTGCAAGAGTTTCAACCTAACTCCATAAATGTATAATCAGGAACTTCGACACTGGCCAAAAATCATTGCCTCCTAATGCTTTATACTCATCAGCCACCTTTATATATAACGTTTACAATATGATTCATTCAACCCACCTGTAAATGTAGTAGTCGTATATCAATCAATTGAAATACTTTCGATAAAAATAGTACAAAAATAGATCAACAAAGCTAACATTAACGGAATGATGCGATTCCATAACCCTTTATGATGGAAGAAAATGCTACGCTGCAAAAAAATGGTGCAACGATCATAAAACTTGGACCCTTGATGAATCGTATATATTTTTTCCAACAAACGGCTGGGTTTATGTATGGAGAACCATAAAAGAAGTATTCCATCCGGACTGTCTGCTTCCTACAGTCAAACATAAAAGAAATTTTATCGTATTCACCTGATCCTCTCACTTACATTGCTAATCGCATTACTGCGAATGAAGATCTCGGCATTCTCAATAATAAATTTCTTAGTATAACTAGCATGTTGCTGCGAAATATCGCCATATTGCATACAATACTTAGACCTCAACATCATTCGAACTACGGTTGTTTTGTACAGGAAATTTACAATACTCCGTTGGAAATTATTCAGCCAGCTTGTTTGACCCTTTAGTTAAGTCGACAGGATGGTCTTTCTACTGTTGCGATAGTCGCGTGTTCGAATTCTACCGTGGCATGATCGTCAATGTATGATTGCTTACTTATAATTGCTTTTAATTGTTATTGTCTAAAAGACAAAAGTATAAAATCCGACAAGGAAAATGATCCCAGTCACGCCAATAATCAGGCTAGATAAGACCAGATGTCTTCTGGGGTGATCTCCAAGTTTCTCACGCGCTCACGGTTTAATTCCGACAAACACTAGTTTTATGTGAAAAACAGTTCTATTTTTCTAAGAAGAAATGGTGGCTCAATACCTTTTTAATAAATAAATATTGTGTATATGTCAGGTGTTAAATAAAACATAAGTATTTCCATTATATAATAATAGATTAATTGAAAAGTCCCCGGCCTACCATAGTAAAACACATTTTTTTTGCAAAATTAGTTCAACTATTCAACAAAATACCTTTCAAAGGTAATAAATTGATTATTGCGACTCTCCAACCTTTTGATGCCATTTTTGTAATACGATTTGTCCTTTGCTTCAAAATAGACCTCAGTCTCGGCAATCATCTCTTCATTCGATGAAAATTTCTTCCCAGCGGGCATTCTTTTGAGATATGAGAAGAGGAAATAGTCGCTGGGGGCCAGATCTGGAGAATACGATGGATTAAGAAGCAATTCGAAGCCCAATTCATGGATCTTTGCCAATATTTTCATTGACTTGTAACACGGTGCATTGTCTTGGTGGAGCAGCATTTTCTTTTTCTTCAAATGCGACCGTTTTTCGGCGATTTCGTCCTTCAAACGGTCCAATAACGCTATGCAATAGTCGCTTTTGATTGACGCCACAACCTTGCCAGTCGACTGTTGCGTTTCGCCACGCTTCGGAGCGAATTCATCATTCATCGTGTGCAGTCCACTCGGATGAGTGTCGATTGGACTTAGTGAAATCTTGGAGCCATGTTTCATATATTTTCACATATCGATGCAAAACCTCGGGTTTATTACGCTTGATCATCTTTAGACACTACCCTGAATCATAAGCTCGTCATTTTTGGTCAAAAATGAGCTCGAGCGGTACCCCCTTTGCACAGAGCTTTCTCATACCCAAATATTCGTGAATGATATGATGTACACGTTCAGTTGATATCTTTAGGGTGTCTGCTATTTCATTCAATATCAATGTAGGGTTTTTCAAAATCATTTTGTGGATTTTTTCAATGTTTTCGTCGGTAACAACCTCTTTTGAGCGTCCACTGCGTTAATAGTCTTCGGTGCTCCTTTCTCTACGTCTAAACTTAGCATACCGATGGTTGGTTTTCGTGGGGCAATGTCCGGAAACTCGGCAACAAGCCAAGTTTTGCTTCAATCCATTTTTTTCACAATAACAAACATTGCTTCACTCAAAATGCTATAATTCCCAAACTAATGATCCGACAGCTGTCAAATTTATACACACATCTTTTGAGGTTAGGGTTAACTAAAAAAGATATGGGCTTAATTCTAGTAGCGCCATCTATGCGTCAGGCCGGGGACCTGTTAGCACATATTTAAAATTTGTTTTTGATATTCAAATATGAATATTAAAATTAAAAATTGTGATTAAAATTAAAATGTGAAAAATTAGTGGATGATACGATATTTTTATTATTATTTACCTAATCATATATCAATAAGGCTAATGTGAATATCTCAATTTCATACACTTCAAAAATAAGCCAATAGCTCACCGTATACAAAAATATTTATAGATTGGGGAACTGCACGAGATTTTGCCAGATATAAATGTAGTAACCAAACGACGATACACAACTGAGAGCACGAATAAAACGTGCTTAAGGATTCCTTTGCCAACTGGTGCAAACCACCATCATATTATATGGCGTATTTCCGAAACCGAACAAGAAGCTGGCGGATGTTTAGAAGCCACAAAACCCCGATCTGAATAGCCAGTCTTTCATACTTAACGTTAATGTTGCCGTAAACTGTGGCACTAGTTCAGTTCTATTTCAGCATGGTGTAAATATTATGCGCGCTCCTGCACATTTATCATAGAGGGAAATGACCGGGCCGTTCTATATTCTAATGGGATAAACAGAGTCATTTAATTAGTTATAATTAGCTATTGCGGCAATATACGTTTATAACTAGATAATTAATATAATAGAGATAATAAGTTATAAGAATAAAATAGTCATGTACTTTTAGTTAGTATTTTTGGTTTTACTAGTTTCATTTGACTGTTTTTTACGCTCTGGCTGTCATCCTAGATGCGACCTTGACAAAAATATGCCGAATTTAGGCTTATATAGATTAATATGTAATATATATAGTTTTTTGTTTTATTTGGTAGTTTGCTTGTAAATAACAATATATTGTATATTAATAAAGCAGCATTTTGGAACGATATTTTTCAAGAGTGTTAATATAATAGGGCAAAATGATAGGGTTGTTGGAATACTATTTTTCGATATATTATGTTAGGGTCACCTTATGTTATTCTTTATGCAGTAGATATATTACTGCGATTTCAAGGTGGTACACCTTAATTTTTTCCAATATATGTCTCAAATGTGCTTGTTAGCAAGTTTATTTTTTAGTTTAGAACTTGAAAAGATACTAATACTGCATAATATCCTCTTATAAAGACTGTGACTCTTCACATATATATACATTATTTTCTTTTGGGACTGAATATATAGTGATCTGACTTTGGATTATTTTGTAATCATTACAGATATGTATATGTTTGCAAAAGACAAAAAAAGACGTAGATCAAAATTATGGCGAACGATCTGGAAAAATGGAAGACTAACGCAATTCTAGGTTGCGGTGGATCGTCAAAAATAGCGTAATGGGTCAGAAGTGAATACTATCCCCGAGAACCTAAAGTTTGAAGATGCTGATGTTAATGATGAAAAAATCATTTAGAAAATTTTGTTTGCTACCACACCTTTATTATCTGGTCAGTCCTGGGATATAGTTAAAATATATATATATAAAGTTAGCTTTTCACTTTTTTCAGCGTAGAAAATTATATTTATATAAAATATAAAATAATGTAATAATATATTTAATTAAATACGTAAACCAATATCTATATTAAGTAAAAAGTTATTAAGAATGTAATTTTAAAATTGCATTACACTCTAAGTATTGTCTATATTGTGACAGCCTCCTTATCAACTAGGATTTATCTGGCCTACCATTACGGCGTAAGAAAGGTCCCAAAACACAGTGCTTTGCATTAAGCCTACGGACAGGAGAATGACTCCAGAATACATCCAGTCTGAACCAGAGTAATTACTGGCATGACTAAAATGGCTTCTCATTGTTGGTCTTTAACACTTTACACTTTTCTCTAGATGCCTTTTCTGGTCATAAAAATCTCCTTAATTTATGCTTATTTCTAGCAATATTTCGATGATGATGTCCAGTATTTAGTCAAAAGAATATGTTTCAACACTTTAATAATTACTTTTAAAGTTATTATATTTCATAGATTTGCTAGTGTTTGCTTCTCTATTCTTCTAGTTGTAGCGCCAATAGACTCGAGCTCCATAGACTTAAACATACATTCACTGTTGCCAATTATATGAAATATAGTGCTCAAATAATAGCTCATAAAAATAAATAAATAAATAAATATATCGAGATACTTGATTCTTCAAATTTTTTGTATAGAAATTTCCGGAAAAAATTTAAAAAAGTGTTTTATTGTCGGTAAAACTTGCGCCAACTTGTTATACTTATTTTCAACGATCAACGTAGCTACATAACTGTAACAATTTTTCAAAAGGACTGCAAAATACTAATCTGCAGCAATAATAGCTTGTCTGATAAAATTGTTTCAGCAAAAATATTTTAGATTCAATAACAGTCGGCTAAATCGAACAAATAAACTGCATTGTAACAAATCATACTATAATTTACTAAATTTAACATTATCTTCATTTTGGGCATGTGATTATCCTTTAAAACATTGTAATTCTTTCTGTAAATCGGATTTCCTTTTTTTAAATTTTTGCACCCAATTCATTTAAAGACAATTATAACACCATCTAGTAATTATTTCTATGTAATATTCTTCAAGCCCTTTTACATTTTAAGCTCAACCTCAAATAGCATATGAGGGATTCCACTAGTACAGTACACGTAAGCTTAAATCTCAGTACTTCGTTTACTAATAGCAGAACTATTAGTTCACTACTAATTAGTTTAAAAGTATTTTCTCGCTTCAAACTCTATTGTTATGCAATAGTTTTAGTACTTCAACGTTTTTGTATTCTAAACCGTTTAATTTTTTCACTTACCATATTACCCTTACGTCTTTACGGATATCCTAATATAAAATGGAACATGAACAATGCTTCAATGAACGCTGTCTTGATATATATAAAATTATGCTGATTTTGCATTTCTACGCAAAGAAATGCACCCCGTAGTTATCCACTCAATAAAGTAAAACGACTAAAATAATAACAATTTATTGTGTAATAATGATTTGGATTATCGTCCGAGCAGACAGCAACCAAGCAGATTTTAAGCTAATACTAAGGTTTTACTTGTTTCTTCATAACATGTTCTTTCCACCTAAGCTTAGTATAGTCACGAATCAACTTACAAAATAAGTTTAATCCTTTCCCTCTTAATATATATCGTATAATTCGTGCACACATCAGGGCTGTGTCTATAAAAGCTTCAAAGTGAATTAAATCCAGTCACAATATTTTAAAAAAATTATTTTTAAAACTGAAATATTAAATTCATGTCAAATATTTTATTTTGTTATTGATCAATTGATGCGTTTCCGCGAACTCATTAAGATAGTAATATAACTATCAAAACAAATTAGTAATGTATATCAAATAAAAGTCTGCTGCATACAATAGAACAAACATACAATAGAAAAACTACAGAAATCATTAAGAGCATGCCGTTAATTAACTTTTAGCCAAACTAACCGTGGCAAAAGTCCACCCTCTCCCACTCAACTAATTATTCTCTCCTTTTATCTTTCGTTCGCTCCCATTCACTTAAATCAACTTTAAAGCTTAAAATATTAAATTCTACGTCGAAGGTACAACGGCCGCCCTTCCACCGACGCCCCCACCCTTTCCCGGCGACCCGTCTGAAACTCGACCCGACTATAAGTTAATTAAAGCAAGATGGCAAAACGACTAATTATTACAAAAAGTAAACAGTGCTAAAACTTCATTAAGCTGCGACCGGATAAAACCAACAAAACTACAATGAAACAATATGTTTTGTTGCTCGCAGAACTTTGCAGATAATATAAATTTATTCCTTTATGTGAACGTTATACGGCGCCACATAATTACTTGTTAGGTTGGTATGACTCCTTGCGGAGAAGTTGAGTTGGGTACCGATTTCAAACACGAGGGAATAGTGCACCTTTTATTAATTGTTTAATTTTTAATGGGCCCTAAGCAGGTAGTTGATACTGTACAAACTTTACAAACTGGTAATAGCTCGACTAGATTATGTTTTATTTAACTCCCGATTTCCTTCTATGCTTAACGAAGTGAGGACCTATTGTGGATATGACCACTATCTCGCTAAAGCATTAACTACGACCCCAACGGGCAAAGTGCAAAAAGTCGCATACAATTGCGATTGGAATTACTGGCGGAAGTCGAAATGCCAGAAGGAGTTTTTAATTAAAATAACAAATATATTTCAAATACTGGAAAATATAAACTCTACAAATATTTCATTGATAGAAACACATAAATACAAATATCTGAAAAAATTGTTGAGGGTGGCACTAAAGTATGTCCAACAGTTTGAAATAAAGCACCGCTCTGGATATCCGACGAATGTCTAAATATTGACAGAAGAACGAAAACGAGCAAAACTAATCGATCTCGAAAAATTCAGCAAATGAATTTGTTATAAGCAGTGGTCAGCAGCAATAGTGTAAGCCAACAGGCAGTTACACATAACCTAGTTAACCCTGTCGATTCATGGGCAAGTCCCCCTCCTCAAGGTTAGCTATGCACGAAGCATTTCCCCACCCTGTGTCAATCACTTTTTGGCTAGAGAAATAAGTTAAATATATTTTGCCACTTGTGAAGTAACACGAATATTCTTAAGCCATAAGCAGGTTGTCACGGTACCTATAATGTAGACCACTTGTATTAAGAGCTACACAAGCGAAAGCACAATTAAATATCTATTCGTATCCAAAATTTGCGTTAGTTGCTGCTCCCCATTCCATTGCCATATGTGATACATTTCTCGTTATGTTTATCATCACCAGTCTCAAAAAATGATTTTATTTCAATACATTTCAGCAGCCCATCATAGATAATAATCACATTTTTCAAGAATAATTATTTTAGACAACCCATAATACCATACTAATATTAACACTACTAATCCACTTTGTTGGAAGGACTTTTTAAAGAATTTTGGAGACTAGATAAAACGTGGCTCATTTTTTTTCATCAATTTTAAGGCACTTTCCAGATTCTTCTTTCACTATATATATATATATATATATATATATATATATATATATATATATATATATATATATATATATATATATATATATATATATATATATATATATATATCTCACTACTTTAAATTTTTATACCCAATTCTTCCATGTGTCATTATCCACTACAAAAAATACGTATCATTAGTTCATTAGTTAACAGAGTTTTCATCACTTTGGAGACTGATTCATTAAATCATTAAAAAATAAACGTAATCACCTCGGACATTACAGAGGTCCTTGATCAAGATACAGCTTGAGAAGGTAGGGCTTAAAAAATATAAATAAGAAATCCTCAAAATGAGCAAAAATATCCAATGTTAACATACTATAAAACGAGAATTAAAAAGTGTCCTTTCAGTACAGAAAAATATACATAAGACAAGCTGAAAGTCAAATAATGCCCCAAATAGAGGAATATTAAGGATGTGAGATATAGACATTCGTTAAGGCTAATGACCTCCAGGGCCAATTTGAATAAATGTAGCTAGATTTCATTGATGTAGAGTGGACACCATATTTAGTTTATTAAAATTTTAGCTACTCCACAAGAAGAGCTATTTTAAGAGAAAATATCAACTGAGATTTGAAATTCAAAATAATTTCAACCGGGACCGGCTTGTTGGCAAAAATGAGACTCTAAAATATATTTTAAGAAAATAGACCTAATAATCAACTATGCCCATTTTTGTGATCTTACGTAAGAACTACAAAAATCTCTTTAAATAAGACATGGTCGACCCCCGACACCCCAAATCGTCTTCCAATACATCTTACCTAATAGATGAATGGCCTCTTATATTATGGTGAGTAACAATTACTTATTACAAAAATATTGAAAATAAAAATTCCAAAATTTACATCAACAATCGTTTCATTTGTTATATAATTTAGAATTATTCAAATTAAATATTTTTTAAGAAATCAGAGATAATGTACATAAACTAGACGTTTTAGTTAATTGATAAATGAAAATATTTACCTCAGAATATTAGAAGCCAGAATTGATATATTCGTCATCAGTTATCCATTTTAAGTTTTCTGTAAACATCCATCTGAAAAACAAAACAATATTTAAGCATTAAAACAATATTATTGTTCTAAAATATTTTAAAATCATGTTTTGATCATTTGATTGTTTTAAAATAAAATATGTACATAATAGTCTTTGTAATAACTAAATAAACATAAACAAAAAACCTTATTTGACCTATCTACTACACGTATTTTATATTCTACCTAAACCTATTTGAACATAGTTTATATTAAAACCTTTTTTTTGTGTTTTTGTATAAGTTTGATTTTTTAAAAAATATTAATGAGTTAATTACTTATTTTTTAAAGTCGGTTCAATTTTTTTGTTAAAAATAATTTATTTTAAACATAAACGACCCAAAATTAAACGGTCAAAACTATCGAATTACTAGATGGGATCGTAAGTACCATAGATATATGATTTATGATTTCCTTGAATGGTACATGTCTTTGTGGTTTAAGAAAGAAAAACTTGAGAAAATATAAACAAATAAAACTTTCTTTTACACATGTTATTCGAAGTATCGCAACCCTTGGGTAACATTCTAGCAGAACACAGACTCAAAAGTATTAAACAATTTGGTCTTGTCTAGTACTGTGAAATGTACTTAGTTGAAAAAAAGGCGATGTCAAATAAGCTATACTACTTTTTGGACATAGTAATATACTTCGTTGGGCCAATTCGAATACGATTGGCCTCGTAAGTATAAAACGTTAAGAGCCTTTCCTTAACTACGTCAATATCAAAGCAACACAATAATCGTCATAAATGAAAATGAGAGAAAAAATGCCCTAAAAATCAAACCTCCATTGTAACCAGAAAAAACTGAAAATACAATAAAATTACAGAACTTTTCACCATTTCACTAGAAACAATGTTTAAATGACGAACGATTTCAAACCCCAGGTTACAATAGCGTATTTATGTTAAACCGACTCCGATATAAAAGAATTTTTATATATCTCGACGGCCATCGAAGGAGTTATGAAAAGATTTCCTCTTACAGAGAAAATGAAGCATTTCTTCGCGACAATGAATAATCCCCTTAAAAGCTTTCCACTCGGAATCGCCCAGGCAAACGCTTCTTATTTCTCGATTTTTTTTATTTTTATTCAAAACGCTCTTGATAAATCTAAGGTGGGCGGGACGGAGTCAGTGCTGTGACAAAAAAAAGGGGGGAAACGAGAAAGAAATGGAGAAAATATTTATGAGCGGAGGACGGACGTGGTTAAGTTGTGCTGTTAAAAATGCAGAACATTATTTTTTTCTCCTTGTTGAATTTTTATGGTTATTCTTCTTGACAATATATTGGGTCATTATAAAAGGAAAGTTTGGATTATACACTTAAAGAAAGGCCGATATTTGAGGGAGATAAATATAAACATTTTTTACCCGAACTAAGTGTTTTTAATAACCGCAGTTATAAATATATAAATAAGTTTATAAATCTACAATCTGTATCAAGCCTGTCAAGAATGGTTCTAGTTTTCTTGTTCGTGCAGATGCTCAGTAAATGTGAAAAAATGCACTAATGTGTTCAAAGCGCGTATTTACAGTACTGACAAGACATGGATATCGAAATTGTTTTGTAAAGCTTGCATGTCAAAATTGAACGAGTGGTCATTTGGTGAAAATGTATACTTTACAATTTCTGATAATTGATAGTTTTGCTCCATGAATGTCGTCAATATAAATATAAAAAATAGCACAGTATAAATAGCCTGACGTATAGAGTTAAAGGCAGTACTGACAGTGATCACGTACTGACAGTGATCCATTATCAATTTGTTCAGGTACAAGTGCAAAAACTTCCTTAACAATTTTGCCTTCATCACCGCCGTTCGTTTGTTGAGTTTTTTGTATCAAGTTTACAGGCATCGTTTCAAAATGTTGTTCACAACTTTCTCGGTAACCACAAATTACCGGATTACAAGCACTTCATCAACAATTGGTTGCAAGATTATCACAAGATTGGAGCTCGTATATTTCTCAAAATATATTCTCTGCAGTCACGTCTTGGGAGACATGAGCAAGCAACTTAACCAGCTAAACCAGCAAGGAAAGCAGCTAAACCAAGATATAGCGAAAATCGAAATGCGATACCAAGGATTTTGAGACGAAGGTATGATAAGCGAATACTGTAAAAAGCTAAAAACTATAAATTCATAATTATTACCATTTTGACATTAATTAATTTCCCAGATATTTAAATAAATCCTATCTTTACTTTTTCTCACAAGAATCTCTGTATGACATTGCCATACCCTTTTTTCACCGTACTACATCTGTATATCCTGATTATAATAAATTTCCTTCGCATATGTTATAAAAACTTGTGTATATATGTCATCCATCGCAGTATCTAGAAAAAGTTCAAAATATTGGATAGAATCATCTCAATTTGGACCATTTATCTCACATTCTTATCACTGAGAATGAACAGAAATTTCCCCCCTCATTTTTTGGCTTCACTCACTTTTTTTTGATAACATCTTTATAAGATATGCTCTATACAATCTTAATTATAAATTAATTTATTAGTACATTTCATTTGTACTTGGATTAATTCACAAGCAAAACGAGTTCTAGATAAATACGTCAATATGTTTAAATAATTATAAAATTATAATAACTTAAGCTACAGTTTGCACTAAAGGTATACCCTTTATATAAGTTCGTATGGTTTGGTATCCTGCTCATTGCGCAGTAGTTGTATTGCTTCCACGTTAGTATGATTTAGTAGTCTTCTTTTGTATTTTAAGGCGAAATCTTGGAGAACTTCACAAATCCATATGATTGCCAAGTCGTCGTGCATTTCTTCGTTGGTTACGTAGCGATAGGCATTGGTAATTAATCGAAGAATTTTGTTTTGACAGTGTTGGATTGCTAGTTGCACATATTTGCACCCCACAGGTCCAAATTGACTTTATAGTTGTCTGATAAATCAATTTCTTTGACTTTAGATCAAGTTGAGAGTATCTTCCAACTAACCAATATAGTTGTTTTATTTTGGTTGTAATGTGTTTTGCTTTTTGCCTAACATATTGTTTCCAATTTAATCTACCATCAAGATGGATGCCGAGATATTTAGCTGATTTTGCTTGAGAAATACGGCATCCATTGAGTGATATAATTAAGTTTTTATTATTTCGCCGCAATGCAAAATTAAGATGAACAGATTTGGAGCTATTAAGTTGAATTCTCCAATCATTACTCTAGTCTTACGGAGAAATTAGATTTAGATATATATCGAGTTAATTGTAGATCATTAGATTGAAATATGTTAGCTAAGTAATTCAGCTTTTTCATCGTTGCATCGAACCCATTCAATTCGATCATTTTTAAATGGCGGTATTCGAATAATTGGTCTTTTAAATCTTCGAGTTGCTTTACAAAGCGAATAATCTTTGTCTGCTTCTGGGCTTAAATCACTTACATATCTTTGAAAGCAATTCTGTTTATATTCTTGGATCTTTTGATCCTTTTTTAACACACTCTCTAGGCTTTTTGCCTTTCTTTTGTCATTTCTCTAATTTCGGGAGGGTAAATTATTGTTATTGTGCCATTTTTGCTACTGACCGAACTTGTTTAATTATATTTTTGGTTTCTTGATCAAAATCATCTATAATTTTAAGTATTACTTTTAAACTGATTTGTTCTTATTAATTTGAATTTTTCCCAGTCATTATATTTGTTGGTAATATTATAACTTACTGCCTATAGCCTTTTTGTTTTTCTTAGGATTGTCGCGCCTAGTGTTAACAATACTGGAATGTGATCAGATGTTAGATAGCACAAGCTTTCTGTACTAATTTGATTTAATGAGATGCCTTTTGAAATGTAGAAATCCAGCAGGCCTTTGACTTAAAATTATCTCAGTCCTGTTTTTCTCTATGCTAACTATCACAGCTTGTATTTCTTCATTTTTAATATCTTCTCGTTCAAAGTGTTCTATATTTTGTTTAATTAGTAAAGCTGTTCCGCCTCGAGCCCGTTCGCTGTGTGTAGGCCCAGCAAGCATCATAACCCCGTATTTTAATGTAGTTTTTTTAGAAAAATATGTTTGCGATATGAGAGCTGTATCTATGTTATTTGTTTTCAAGAATATTTCTAGTTCCCGGACTCTTTAATTTAGTCCGTTTTGCGTTCCATGTTATAATTCTTGAAAACGAATTACTCGTTTTTGTTTTTCTTCTAGCTTGTTTTAGGTAGTTTTATCCAATGCGGATTTCTCCAGTGTTTCCACCCTGAGTACTAAGTGACTGAATTTCTGTCCCATTTCAATCTGGAATTCTTTGAGCAATTTACTCACTTAATGGTCACTTCAAAGATAAATATTTATATTGTGAAAATATTGTCAATCTTCCTGAACCTCGATACAAAGATGTTAACAGTTCAGTGTACCCAAAACCAAAATATCGATATCACACACAATAAAAACCCATTTCTTAATCCAATTTGTAAGAGCTCCTATAATTAGAATGAAGAATGAAATGGCGTTGATATCCTTCTTTATGCAAACACTTTACAAATATATTGACTATGGCATTGATGTGCTTATTCTAAATTGGTTCTTCATACCTTCCATGAAAATATAAGTGATCAGGTGCACCATCGAATCGACTCCTTCAGGAAAATTGGAAACAGATTTTTCGCAGCGTTTTATTTGGCATTCCGGTTAGCCCCCGATATATATCCTGCAATTCCTGCACGTCGGCCGCTCCTGCAAAGTTTTATTGAAACCGTCACTTTAAGGCACTTTGAGATAACTTTCTCGCGCGGAAAATCTCGAACAGCTATAGCAAAGGAAATGGTATAATAGAAAAGTATAATTTGCGAGACCCCCTTCCATCGAAATAGCTGCGGAATTTACGTGTTATTTCATGTTTCCAATCGCATAGGACTTGTAAAAGAAAGGTTGCAGACTTGACAATATTTTATTTTCCTTAGACTGACAACGGGCCGTCGTACTTTTGTCACAAGTATATAAAATTCTTGAAAGCAATAGAGAAAAGAGGTTTTAACTCTTACCTATAAATTATTGTGGGTGTATAATTAGCTGTAGTTTTTAGATATACTATAATGTTAAAATAAATTATATTTGATAACATTTTTGTTCAACTATTTTATTTAAATTAGAATTTTTTTGTATGTCAAAGACAAACTGAACTAAAACTCAAAGTTGATGCGGCAACATTGCGACGTTCTGATGTCACATATTTCGAAGACGCATATATAAATAAACTTTAAATAGACTATATACTAAATCGAAAATTGACTACACGATTGACTTAAAATTATGATTTACTGTGAAATCCATTGCGGTAGTCATTTAAATCAACTTCTTATGTATTTCAATAGAAAAATTGTATTTTTTACTTAAATAAACATGATTAAAAACAATTGATTTTTTTTACATGCATTTTGATGTTTTCAATCTTGAGCCCCGTATTAGATCTTTAGCATTGTAATCTCCCACAATAATGAATTTATTATCTAATATAACAAAGAAACCGTAGAAATGTCCGGCCTTGTTGTTATGTTTAGATGGACAATAAACAGCACCCATTGTTAATGACCCATATTCTCCTCATTTTAGGAAAACTTCACGTTAGGAGAATTTAATCTCCTTCTGTGATAATAGACAGATCTATGTTTTTGTCTACCTCTTCTAGAGGCCAGCGTCTTGATGAGAAACACGTCTTCACTCTGCGAAAGCTAGGATTGAACTTAGTAGATATTAACCTTTCCGGAGCCGTTATACAAATTACGTTTCAGACCGTGTGTGGTAACTATAATACTGTAGTACTACAAAAGCTTATGTAAATTATGCAGGACTTTTTGCAAAGATATAAAATAAAACTGATAAAAAATTACTTTCATTTTGAGTCATTATTAATTATTCATCATTTCATTATTTTTAGTCAGGACATAAAAATATTTTAGTTTCGTCTTGGTGGACATTGCAAATGGGGTTTTTATATGTACTGCATGATGTTTTAGTCTTTCTATCCCGTGATCCTGCACAAAAGTTGCATCTTCAATTTACATAATGTTGAATCTTTTGAGCAGGATTTTCTTGAATCGTGACATTGTTGTTCACAAGAAAAAACTATATTGTAATTACTAAAATTTTGTGACAATTATTGCTATTTTTAATTTAACAGGAAACAATGTTTAGACCGTATAAGAAGTCGTTGTGCCATGTTTTCTAAAAAAAATTTGTCGTGTACTTCGGTCATTAAATTTCTAGTTGGGAAAATTTTTAGTACATATGATATAGGCATTGAGTGCAGCCATATCAATAATTTCCATAAAAAGCCTAAATAGCCATCGTCTATTTGAACGAACACATGAATATTATCATATCTCACGATGAGACATGAATTGTGCGCATTGGATTTCGATACCTTCGCGCGGGGAAACGATGACGCCCCATGTAATTAAATTTAGTATTTCGTAGCAAATTCCAACTAAATTCAATAAATCATTAAAAAATGGACTTAGTAATATATTTTCTAGAATTATCTGAAAGGAAAAAACACAAAAAACGGCAAGATTAAATCAAAGTTGTTGAAAAAGTCGCTAAAATATATACTAAACCATAATTGTATAGATCTCATAAAATGTAAACAATCAAACAGAACGAAAAAATAACACGCCAACATTCTGCAATTTAGCATGAAATGAGAGCGAATATCAATGATCCCGAACCGATTTTTTCTACTTCATTTTATCCCAATACCGATCCCTCTAAATATCCCCTCGGTTCGCCTTTTGAACGAGCAGAGCGGCGCCTATTTAAAATTTCGGCATATTAAGAAAACCGAGGCATTGAATAAATTCAGCCGCGCCGCGGTCGTATCCATCCGCTCTCGACTTACAAAGTAGGAAAATTATTCGGCGCCCGCGAGAACCATCTCCTTTCAAGTCGGAAAAGCGGCGAACGTACGAGAGAAATTCCGTTAAACTTACGTGTTTCGTGTCGAATCTTTTTGCGCTCAAGACCCACCATATACGTCTCAGAAAAGAAACGAAGGATCGTCGTAAACACTGTTTTCCTAAAACTAGAAAGTTATTGCAACTAGTTTCATCGGGTTTTGTGTTTTTTTTAAATTTTATTCGTATTGTTTAATATGACAGGATTCAAATCTAGAGCAGCATCACAAACATGTGAACATGGGACCTTCCTCTATGGGACCTATTGGAAAATAAATTAATCTTATTATTAAGTAACATGTCAGTCAATAAACATCCGGCCTAATTAAGAAAAACATTTGTTAACATATTCTACCTTATTTATGAATATGTATTCTTAACAGTAGACATATTCCAATGCTCTTCTAAAGCTTATTACGTTTTCTAGAAAACTACTTTCTACGCGCTGGTATCCTACTTCGTCCATTGTTATATATCAGCAAATCGAAAATCCCAATATTATCGACAAATTGCAGTTATATTACTTATGTTCAAATTTTCATTAACAATTATAAATACGTTGCCTTCTGATATCTTAATATGAAATTATGAAGTTATGAATTCAGAACCTCTGTTGATTTTTGATATCAGCGAATTCGGCATAACTGATGTTTATATGATCAAATTTGAATTGACCTTATCAGTTAATAATAAGTGCGTTCTCTGTGATGCAACAATATATCGGATAATCAATAGTTATCGATCCACTATATATAGCTAAGTCTTATACTATATATAGCTGCTCGGCCTAACTACGATATGTGCTAGTTTCAGTAAAAGTTATCTAAATGTTGTAAAAAGCAACAAAAGAGGCTTGTCAACATCACTTGATTAAATTTTTCAACTATAAATCAACAATTTCTACGGTGTAGAAATTTATTTTACCAGAAAAGAATCAAAATGTCAGGAATCGAAACGACAGTTTTATACCTATGACATATGCTATATACATATATATATATATATATATATATATATATATATATATATATATATATATATAAACTTGACGATGGAAGCAATGACAAGTATTGGAAAATTAATTTCATAATATAAATCTGTAAACTCATCAATTTAAGCTACATCTTGAGAGGAAGAAAAGAAAGGTGAATTCGACTTTTCCGTAAATAATACCATACATTCCTTACACACAAATGAAAAGAAGAAAAACCGACGCTGACATGAGCTTACTTTATATATTGCTACACCTGTAGGCACTCCAAAAGTAAATGTCCTCGAAAAGTAACGAGAGATTGAAGATGCATATCCGAATCTGCTTAAAGTGACAATGAGACCCTTGGCAAATAGTGGCACGAAAGTGCCTTTCAAATGTCTTTCTCAAAATCAGGAGCCATTAAAACTTAAACCAGAAACTGGCTGTTACTATCAGTTAATGTTTTTTTAAACTGGTTGGTATAAAATACTGGACTTAAACCTCTTCATAATAAATAAACATCGTATGTTTTTATTTTTGTTTTTATCCTTTGTATTTCAAGTTTCGTATTCTAATTAAAATTGTACACAAATAAAGGTTTTAAATCAAAATACATCTTTGCGGATTAACTTACACAAAGGAAAAAGTATGTTTTAACAGAACGTGTGTTTTTCCCTTAGGCTTCTGAATGAATAAAAATTTGATAGCCATGATAATAGCCTCTCTAGCAATATAGTATTACTGAAGCTGCTGATGTTCCGAGTACGTGCTTAAGAAAAAGAAAACTTTAAGTCAGTTGCTCTGATAAGAAAACCTTTTTTCAAAACAGAATATAATAAACTAAAAAACTGCATCTTAATATCGAGGAATCCACCTGCCTCTAAGCTTACTTCATTACTCAATAAGCGTCTTCAAGTAGTGCATCCCACTACATCGACTCTAGGACAATAAGATGCCCTCATCCCCGAAATTGACAAACGTCGCCCCTTTTCTCGAGGCATTTCCTCCGATCGTCAGCGAAGACTTAAAACTTCCTTCCGTGTTTTTAATTAAACTTTTTTATCTTCGCCTTTGCGGACCGAAACTTTTTCCACCGAAAAGGGTTAAATGTAGTGGGGAATAAAGTCGGCAACATCAGGACGAAACGCGACAGGGATGAAGACGAAAGCGTCGTGAAACTTTTTGTTTCAAACCCTCGGCCCCTTCCTGTCCTCATCCCCGCCGCTGCCACGCCAAAGAAAGTTTATGGTCGCTTTTTGCAAATCTACCGCCGCTCGCCAGTCCCCCCCTGCCCCGTCGAAACGTTAAATTAACCCGTTTAAAGATAAACTGGCCCAATTAGAGGATTAAAATGATTTCATTAGGGTTGTAAAAAAACCGATTAATTCCAGTTTAAAAACGCGAGGGTGTGAGGATTGGGGAGGAGGAGGATCGAACAAAAGCCAAAAGTTATGCAAAGTTTCGCCGAGGCGGGCGGGGATATAAAGGGAAACTTTTGTTTGTAGGAAATTAAGAACTGTTAAAGACAGCAGCCAGTGAACTTGGACCGCAACAAACAGACAATAGTAACGAGAATTAAGAAACACCCAGAGAGAAGATAAAATCTTTCATACTTTACACCGCTTACATTTTCTTCTTTATAAAAGGCGCTTACATGTATCTTGATCAGTTATATCTATTGGTACATCTAACCTAACTATTATTAAATTTGCTAGCCTTTATATTTCTCTACATGAAATAACAGTTTTCCATTCAGTATTATTGAATTTTTCAGTGAGTACTGGTACTAACCGTGGAAAGCTCAAAAATTAATTTCCGACATTAATTACTTTTGTTATTGGATTTGAAAGAATATCCTGCGGAAGCCCGTATAAATTTGTAGAAACATGTGGCGATACTATTCCATCATAGCCCAATTGTGGTTCTTTTGTTTCAACAATTTAAAATACATGATATTGATGTGACCAAAAAATCAAAGACGATAAATTGAAGACTTATTCGGCGAATATCTCCAGACGTTTACATGCGATGAGTATATACTGCATCACAAGTAGAAACAACTATAGTATATTCAAAGTTTTTTTAGTAATGCGTCGTGGATACTTGTGACGTCGAAACATTACAATGTTGCCGCATCGACTCTGAGTTTTAATTCAGTTGGCTTTGACATACAAAAAAATTCTAATATAAATAAAATAATTGAACAAAAATGCTACCAAGTATAATTTATTTTAACATTATACTATATCTAAAAACTACAGTTAATTATACAGCCACAATAATTTATAGGTACGAGTTAAAACCTCTTATCACTATTGCTTTCAAGAATTTTGCGTCCGTCTGACAGCTGGTCGCCGTCCGGTTGTCAGATGTACACCAGGGGTGTGCAACTGCAATGGTAAGTAGTGGGGCAAAGTTTCGCTTAGTCCAATCATTGGCGGCGCTGACAACGCGAATTTGATTGGTTAGTTCAAAATAGTTATGTAGAAACATGTAAGGAAAATACTTTGCTTTGATTGGTCTGCCATTTCCCCTGATTATTTTGTGACGTTACTTTTATTGGCCAATAGTATTTAAATAAAAATCAAATTTAAATTTTAAAATTAATTTATTAAAATAAAATCCTATACAAATATACATAAGTGTAAATAATATAAATATATATAAACAAAAAACAAAAAAAAAACAATTATGAACTCTATTCTAGGCAATATTAAAATATCTATAATTCTTCTATAACGCCTTCCCATATATGTTTAGTGCCATCAATTTTATGGGATCTATTAGAGTTCTAACTTATCTTGATATATTGAATGTAAATTTTAAATCCTTCCCTGTTGATATTGCATTAACTTCATTAAACCAAAAATACAATCACACCTCATAATAACTTAAAATTTGGTCTTGAAAATCATTATGGATTGGACAGTTGAAACACTAAAAATGTATGTGTTTTTTAAAAATATTTAGATTTTAGAGTATTTAATCTGTGGAACTACTTAATATAGAATATAGACAAATATTGCATGTTGTCCCTTTTTCAGAAGTTTTGTTAAATAGCCTGAAATAAGACTAAATTACAATATTAGACTCGTTTTCCTCAGAACAAAATTCTCTGGAACTGAAAATATAGACTCAACTGGTGATTTAACAACCTCAAGTGGTACTAGATCTCCCGTTAAAAAAGAATATAAGTTATCTAACATGTTCATCTTCTTCACAATTTTCTCCGGGAGAATGATGTGAAAAAATTGAAGTGATGAGCCCTTTTAAAAATTTCTCTAACATACTAGGGGAAGGATGCCGTTTCTACCTCCATGACCTCTAATAGATCTAACAAAATTCTTTAAGCAATCTTGGTTAAGATTTGTTAAACAAATGTAGTTATTTGTAAATTTAGACAAAATAAATTTCTTTAAGGTAATAAATCCCCTAAAAGTAGCAATTATATTTATTGATGGCACCATAACAAATATTTTCTTAACAAGGCAATCAAATTTAAATATATAATTCCTCTACTATAAAATGATTGAACACTGATTGTTCTAAAAAGTTAAAGTATTGCAAATATTTTAGGGATATTTTACAATTAAAAGTAGTATTTATTACTACTAATTATCCAGTTATATTAATTGTTACCTTCTTGTAAGACTTCTTTATGTAGAGACATCACACTGACAGCATACGAACAACTTGATAGATTAATTGAATTTTATTACTACTAACATCTTCATAAGGTTTTGAATTTCTGTAAACAAACACTATATAAACAGACATGTAGTAGATAGATAATTTTATATGTACCTGATAAAACCAATGATGGATATGCATTTACCATAATACCTGTTCGTGATGGAAGGATAATTCTAAATTTTTCACTAAAATGTCCATAATAAACACCATGACGTTGATATATTTGCATTGTGGTTTATCCAGGTAACTTACTACTATTTACTTGATCAACCCATTTTAGAAAAGGAGCGAGATCATTCTTTGGGAAACGATGTCTAATTTCCGTAGTAGAATTTTACCCCGGTACACTACATCTTTTACTACACTGACGCATTGTCATCAATTTTTATATTATTACTCCATAATAATTAATGTAAAACAGAAAATATGCACAACGTAAAACGAAAATTTCGTGATCTAAACAAAAACCATAACCTACAAACAACAAACATAAAAATGGACGCCCATAGAAAATGCTGATTTCACACAATTTGATCCAATCACATTTCATGTTAGTGGCGGCACCAGAAATTTAAACTAGCCAATCACAATTTGCGATCGCAGCGCTACAGTTAATTGAACTAAACAAAACATTTCCCCAAGGTCGCCTATATCGTGAAATTTCTATTTTTTCTATGATGTACACTAAATTATTCAAAATATTAGTTATAATTATTACAGGTTATAAACCGGCACACATTATTTTAGCCCTTTATTTTGATACATTTTATGTCGCTCCGTAATATATCATATTACTTTGTTTGAAAATGCAGAAAACAATAGATATTCAGGGTCACAAATTGATTGCGGCTTTAGGTTCGGTTATTTCGAAAAGGAACAAGATAACGGAGGCCCCCTTTTGCCGGTAAATTCCGTTAGAGAGGTAATTATCTATGATATTAAATAATATAAGTCCCTACAATTTTATTGAAAATGTTTTTTTAGCGAGTTACTGCCGTGATAAATATCACTGTAGGTACTGTGAATAACATCGCTTACAAAATGAAGAATAATACGTTAAATTTATCCAAGAAAACCCGTCTACATACAAAGTACATGACGAATCTTGACCATCTTGATATTGCCTCTATTCAAGGCCAAATATACGAAATGTATAAGAAAACTAAGTACACAAACTATTTAATCGATATAAAAATAATTTAATAAAATTATTTTAGAGAAAATTGTCTCTATGTAAAGTATACATAAAATAATTAGGGACATGCAGCTTATTGAGGGATGACAGACAATCCTTTCATACACTCTTACAGGGCATAGGGTGTAAATGGCGTTAAAATAACCCTCGAAGAGGTTTAAAGGAACTTCCAGTCATTACTTTAAAAAGAATTGAATTAAAGGCATAAAATATTATAAGAATCTTGAATATTTCAAAATGGTTCATTGTGGCAGTCTTGGCAAGACAGTAACAAAAAAGTGTAAAAACCGTTTGGATATGTGGAAGGAAGTATTGTCAACCATAACACCTTCGGTTTAAATGAACTAGATAAGACATATCAAAAAAGTAATTGATAAATGGTGAAATCGTGAACATGTTTTAGACATATTATAAATATAACGGTTTTGTGATTGAATTGGACAATGAGTCGTAAAGTGAAAGTGACTGAAGGAAACTTTCAGGATATGTGATAATGCTGGAAATTCCTAAGACAGAGTGATGAGAGTGGAAACAACTAAAGGTATGCACATAATTAATTGAATATAACTGTAGAAAGTGGTATTGTAGAGCGTGAAAGATTTGTGTGCACAGATATGATTGTAATTATTCAAAATTAAACATAAGCATTAGGTTAGAATGTATGACGAGAGAATGAATACTAACTATTTTATAGATATGGTAAATGCATTAGACAGAATTCGGTGATTAATTTTTATCAAGAATGGTGTACACAGGTAGTAGCAGAAGAAATAAAAATACAGTGAAACCAAGATGACTTGCCAAGTAAACACAATATCGAAGGAAACAAGAACTAAACGTAAAAAGTAAATATGCTCTCGAATGCAAAATACGTTTCTCAGATATATAATTGTTAATTAGGTGGATTAGGCCTCCAGGGGGATAACACTACATAAAAAAAATGCTCCTAGAAACTCTGCCTGATGGATGGTGTGGAAAAGAGTAAATTACTATCCTTCCAATTCCTGTTCAATATTTTCACTCAACATGTTAATTTCGCCGGAGAAAACTATTGATTCTTCATTCAACGAACCCCATATTAAACTACATCTTTACATCTTTACATCTTCGTTCATCAACTATGTATTGATTGTCACATCTTAAATGAGTAATTTTATTTTTATGGTATCTTAAGTATCGCAAAATTTAAACCTAAGAATGTCCAACTGTAATAGTAACTGTAATCAAATCTCGAAGCTATACAGAAAATTTGATAAAATAAAAACTTACAAGAACCTGTTCTAACACTTTCCTTCTTCTATCTCATAATTTCTTCACTTTTACTTGTTCTAATCAGATACCTTTGAAATCTACAATAGGAGCTATCCGACTAAATATTTTTTCCTAAGCCATATAGCTAAGTCAGAACATAACATCATACCGACCGATACCACTGCTTCCAATGATGCCTAAATTCTTCGAGATGATATTCTTAAAAAGGCACAAAATAATGATCAAAGAGCAACTCATTCCGGCACACTAGCTTGGATTTTGTAACATCAGGTACATCGTGTTACATCAGAAACTGAGAAGGGTTTTGAAGGGAGGGAAATGTATTCAGCAGTATTTATAGACGTGGTTCGAGTCTTTGATAAACTGTGACATAATGGACTCAAATTCAAGTTGGCAAATAAACAGGCAGAAATTCAAACTTTAAATCCTAGAATTCCAATATTCATTTCAAAATAAGATACGATGACAATTATTCTGACTTGAAAGCCATATATACCGGTTTACCACAAAGTAGCACACTTGGACCAAAATTGCATTAACCGTATACTAGTAATATCCTTAAAATGAAGAAGTTACAATGGCTACATTTGCTAGAAGTACAAGTACTAGTACAGTAGATACTGCACCACAACTAGAAACAACTATATATATAGTGCACTAATAAATAAAAAAATAATATGAAATACTACGAAGTCTACACATGTGGCTTTCACATACCAAAAATAGATTATCTATCAATAGAAAGAAACAGAAAATAGCATGTTAAAAATCAGACAAGAAAAATTTGGTATGGGGCTCAAAAATGTATATATTGTGGTTACGTGATTACTTGGAAGACGAACCAAATTAACAATTCGTAATAAAATTTTATCATAAAAACAAGCCAGAGCAGATATACGGTATGCAAGTTATATATATATATATACTTCTTTGCAATATTGTTAACGCACCATGATACATTAGAAACAAGGAAATCCACAACAAGGGTACTAACGATCAACAAAAAAATTAAAAGATTTGTGAAAAATCATCAAGAAAAGTTCTACAATAACGAAAATGTGGCTAAACAATAAGAATTTTGAAAAATGAAGAATTTTCACGAACATATGTGTCAGCAATATGTTCAGCGAACATAGATTTAGAAATATAATTTTTTTCGTGAGACTAATAATTAATATCTTGAATAGCAGTGGAGAAACATTTCCTTCGTACTCATACAAAACTGCTAAAACTACTGCAAGATCATGTATAAGACGCTGCAAAGCTATCCAAATTTAGGTGTAATATCGACTATCTATATACGGTCTACGTAGTCGAAAGACCAACAAAGCTTCCGTAAAAAAGAAGAGTGTAAAAATGTTATCTATAGGATCGCGATAAGGTCTACACTCATTTATATGATTTTCATTACTCATATATATTATTTTAATAAAAACAATCATTACTAGGCTTAATACTCCGAAGTTTTATGCTGTTAATTTGTTATAATATCGTACTATTCCAATGTTGCAACGAAACTATCCTGGTATAAACTATTCTAGTACAATGCTCAATCAGACAGCATCAATGGTCTTGCAGGCATCTTGTTCCTAACATTTTCTGAAATCACAAATCCATTATATAAACCGCAGACGAGTTTCCGTAATTCACATTTAATGATTGTTTCAAATATTTGCTTTTCAGACACTTTAATATCAATATCATTTGATAGCTCCAGTTCTATCTCTAATTAGAATAAGCTTTTAACAATTCAATTGAAAAGCCGGCCATGTTTTTAGTTAGCCCTAACCATCAAAATATCCACAAAATGATTTGGAATGACTGTAAATTGAAATTGAATGAAATAGCTATAAAGATATCAACTGAACGTATACATCATATCATTCACGAATATTTGGGTATGAGAAAGATATGTGCCGCGCGAGCTTACTTTTGACTAAAAACAACGACGAGTTGATGATTCGGAGCAGTCTTTGAAGATAATGAAGCTTAATAAACCCGAGTTTATGCGTCGATATGTAACAATGGATGAAACATGGCTCCATGATTTCACTCCAAAGTCCAATCGTCAGTCATCTGGGTAGACTGCACATGATGAACCCGCTCCAAAGCGTAGGAAAGCAGAACAGTCGGTTGGAAAGACTATGGCGTTTGTATTTGGGATGCGCATAGAATAATTTTCGTTTACTACCTTGGAAAAGGAAGAAACATCAACAGTGACTATTACATAGCGTTATAGAACCATTTGAAGGACGAAATCGCCGAAAAACGGCCGCATTTGAAGAAAAAGAAAGTGCTGCTTCACCAAGACAATGCACCGTGTCACAAGTCAATGAAAAGGATGTCAAAAATCCATGAATTGGGCTTCTAATTACTTCCTCATCCACCGTATTCTCCAGATCTCGCCCCCAACAACTATATCCTACTCTCAGATCTCAAAATAATGCTCGCTGGGAAGAAATTTTCGTCGAAGAGGTGAGCGCCGAAATTGAGGCCTATTTTGAAACAAAGGACAAATCGTACTACAAAAGTGGTATCGAAATGTTGGAGAATCGCTATAATCAGTGTATCACCCTTGAAGGGAATTATGTTGAATAAAAAAAACTAATTTTGCCAAAAAAATGTGTTTTACTATGGTAGGTCGGGGACTTTTCGATTGACCTGTTACGAAATCTTTTTTTTATTATATTTTAGAGCAATCTAGTAAATTAATACTAATAAGTATTTGTTCTACGATAGACACTTTGAGCTTAACATATGTCACTGTTTTAATGTTCTACTTATAACATCACTGAATTAGATCAAATGGTTTTACTCTCTTTAATCTTCTTACTAAGCCATTATTACCCAGAACCTCAACATTGATTGGCCGATGGAGCCTCTTGTAATGTCTTTGGGCAATCGTTTTTACATTCAGGTCTTTATACAGACTCTCATTGTCAGGAATTTCAAGCATCAACAATATCTTGCAGAACCTTGTTTTGGAATCTTGAATGATATTTTGAATACTATTATTTTGGCCTATACAACCCCAGAGTTGAACACTGTAAGTCCACACTGGTTTGAAGACTTGTTGGTAAGGCAAAAGTTTAATTTATATAGACAGGGCTGTATATCTACCCAATAGCCAGTGCATTTATTTATACTTCAGCTTGAGTTTTTCTCATTTGTTTAACATGTGACATCCATCTGAATTTAACATCAAGGGTCGTTCCAAGATATTTGGCTCTATTTCCATACATATAGATTTTGAGGTATCGGTCAATTATATATGATTCTACAATTTTTGAATATCGGTCAGAGAGAATCATTTTAATCTTATGCTTATATCATGATTAAACATTATACTGAAATAAAATATGTTTTTGACCATGACATGCATAATACCCATTACACGATCTACTTTAGGCTGAAATGCGATTAATTGGAAATATATTTCAAATCAATAGTCAAATTGTTAAAAAACGTATTAGATGTCGTATTATAAGTAAATGTATATCAACGCAGATGCCACAAGTAACTCGAATTGATCCATTCGTAGATTCCATACCCCAATGAAAATGGTTTGCTTAGTATCACAACCTTTCGTAATGGAGATTTTTGTGCTTGGTCGCTCAGTCGTCGTCGTGTGAATTCTCTTCTCCCTATGACTCCAATTTATTTTTTTCAATAATGATTCCCTTTTATATTAAAATTCCCTCTATAAATGATATACTGCATTACCATTAGAGGGTTCCTAAAAATATTATTATATGATTCTAATTTTATTATACACAAAAGGCAATTTTTCTCGTGATATTTTGCGAGCGCTATTTTCTAGTCTATGGTAGGTTTTGCAAACTATAGTCTCGCCCCTTCATTTCTCCAGCTACCGCCATTGTAATAACAAATCAAATCAATCAAATTGATCAAATCTGTTCTTGTGGTTTATTTGTATTTAAGTACTGCAGCGTTAAATTAGCAAAGGTTTTAAACGTCGATGCGCCAACTGAGCAAATTGAGCCACACGCTCGTTGCAGCTGGAACGAGTGGGGAAGGGGATGACAAACGTAGTGGAGGTTACGTCAAATACAACAAGATGTAATTTTCACGAGCCCAATCTCTCTGTCTATATTTGCTCTGCGAACAGCAGTTCGCTATTAGTTCCGTCAACATTCCGATAGAGTTTATCGATTTATTCTAATTGGTCGTTCGAGATTAGCAGGACCGGACCGACGGAATGAAAGATAAACAGCGAGGAACACCAGGCTGCAAGAAGCAAAGTTTGCAGTAATGTCGACGCGTCGTCCATAAATCTTCCAGCTTAACGTAAACCAATAAAGTTAGCTCCGCTGTTGGCTTTATTTCGCACAAAAATGACATCCAAGAGTCATTAATAAGCTATCTGATATTGATTGTCTCATTTTCGGGAGCTTCTTTTGTTTTTATGTCTTAATTATTCTTCTCTCTCTCTCTCTCACTCTATCTTCATATATTTTAATTTTATATAAACCGTATAAACCGTCTAACAAAGTTAAATAATACAACTATAAACGTATTTAGGTATTTTACATAAGCATTATATACTACAGGAGATACACAAAATGCTTACATTATTTGTAGGTTATATTTCAATCAATGTATGATACACTTTGTTCTGCGATGGTTAATACTAATAAGTTAAGAGATTGGTGAAGTATGTGTATGGTGTAGAGGAATAGTAGCCAAAACCCTAAGTAACTGACAGAGACCGTCGAATATTAAAAAGGATTGTGGCCAGATCAGATAAAACTATCGCTGCAAAAGTGTCAGCAAAACTCAACATTCACATTAGTATGGAATATTACTGTTGCAACAAAAACAGTACAGCGGCTGTTCCACAAAGCTAACATTCATGGAAAGGGTGTGATTGCGTAACCCTTTACAAAGGATGTTAAATGAGCACCTGATGGTTGATAATGTATGGTATGGTTCGATGAACCATCGTTTATGTTGTTTCCTTCAAACACCCCGATTTATGTAAGATGAATACAAAAAGAAGCCTATGATCTAGACTGCCTGTTTCCTACAATCAAGCTGGGGAAACTTCCGCTCTGATTTGGGCGGCAATACAGTGGTACATCTTATAGCTCTTATATCTTATATCTTATATCTCAGCTCTTATATCTTATATTTTTCTAATTATCTTTCCTTACATTTCCATCATTGACCGTATTACTACTTACTCTCGACAACCTCAATGTTTCCAAACACTGTCATATTCCAAGATGATAATAATCAGTGGCTGAGTGCCCATACACTCAGCCAAAAATGTTCAGCCTTGGTTTGAGATCATGGTCAGTATCATCAAAAAGGTCTGGAATATCGTTATCTAGCACAATCACCGGACAAGACGTGAAAAGTTTTAGATCAAAGAGTAAGCAGTATATTCCGATCTCTAACAACAGTGAAACAATTGGCGGGTGCTTTTGTCCAAGAATGAGACAAGATCCCGCTGGAAACCATTCAAACACTCTAATTCAAACTCTCTATAAATCTTATCAAGCTGATCAAAAGTGATACGAATGCCGTCGTGATAAAAAATTGTTAACTTGGAAGCGACAATCTCACTGACGAATTTACGCTCTCATCATCCAGTGCCTTGGGCTGCATAGTCCAAGATCAAGTTAGCTGAATATATAGCTTAGCGTAGCATTTCCCCAATTTCCGCAGGTTTAAAATTGTTTCCTCAGTCATGCAACAGATGTACAATAAGGGCTCACGTAAGTGTACATAGGAGAAACAGGGAGGCTGGCAAGTACACAGATAAGAGAACACCAATGATGTATATTTCAATAAGGACTACAACAAATAGTTCATTAGAGTCTAGACTCTAGCCATTCTATAAGGAAAAATATAGAGAGGATTTTCAGATGTATAAACACCAAAATAATCTCAACAAAGACAAGAGCTACAAGGCTAACCGTATCTAATACGATACTTCCACTTTTTTAATTACTCCTAGGCTAAAACAACGTAATTAGGAAAGCCTCAGTATCAGAGCTCTCGCCCTGAAGATGCGAAATATAACGTTTTCAAAAGACCCAGAGCTAAGAAAAATAAATTTTCTGAATCATCGAACATTAAGGACACAACAGTTTATAAACGTTCGAATGAAATTCGCTTGATATCAAATAGTAAATTGCATGTCATGCGAAATTAAATTGGGAAATATTGAACAGTGAACACTTCAGCAGCAGAAACGTACAGCTGGCAGTGAAAAATGAATATGCATCTTGAACGCGGCAAATTTACTTAGTCATACATGATTATAAACATGCTCTTGCTATTTCTATAGATTATTTTGATGTTGTAAGTTAATAATATTCCCAATATTCTCGATAATATTCCCTTCTTTGTCTTAAGATTTTTTAGAAAACCAAGGATATTATTCGCAACATGTTTGTTAAAAAGAATGTTGCATCTCTACAATAAAGCCCCCATTCTTTGATGTGAATTCGAATCGTTAGGATGACAAACACATAAACAAAAAGGAAAAGAAACACCAAAGGAATATTTTACTGATAGTAGTTTAATAAATAACTTAAAATAACAAGCATAATATGCTGAAGGCTACTAATCATATTTGAAGCACAAGCATATTGGTTTTGTCTTCTCTAAACTAAACCTGTGGATATACACTCATAATATACTAAGTTATAACCTTCTTCATCCCTTGTTACTCGTCACCAGCTTAGAAGAATTAACGAGATGGTTCAAAACATTCCATCGAAACGACTCCAGAACCTACTTTGTTGCATTGAGGGTGTGAAGTTGTCGGAGAAAATGCGGACTAAATTTCTATAACAATCAACATTGATAATTTCACATTGAAGTAAATATTTCTTCAACATTGTCCTTTGTGGTCCCAATGATATCATGATTGCGAATTTATAGACTGAAGGGCATACAATATGATGGATAACTTCAAGTACAGTGAAAGCATCACCTTCATGTTCATACTGCTACAAATGATCAAGATTTCCTCTTAATCCAATTTTTCTTACTTTGTAAGCTTCACGCCCCTTGTGCAAGATTTTTTCACCACAATAACATACAGCTTAGATATCTCTCAGCAAAAACAAACCATTCTTACGCACCTTAAATTGGCGCACCAAAAATTCACGTATTACGTAATTATACTCTAATGTCTAATTCGTCAACTAGTATAGTCAATTCAAAACAACACATGTGACCAATATGTATCTGTTAGAAGTTGTACATTTGCTTTACAGTCAGACAATATTTTCCTTCTCATTTTATTCTATTTAAAAAGAGATAAAATGCTGTTAGAGAAGTTCGAACATGTAGCCGAAAAAGCCTGCAAAAGTTGTCCGTTTGTCAAACGTCTTCAAAATTCTTCAAAATATTATAATTACGAGTTCTAAACCATGGCAAAATGATCATAAATATAGTGTAAAGACAACAAAAGTTGATGAAAAAAGGTAAACGTTGGAATAACTATCGATTAGGTTTTGTTAGTTATAAAATTAATTAATCATTCATTGCAGACATATAGTTGTTCATGCTGGAAACAGGGATGGTTTTATTCCTGGTGCAGAATTAGTATTTTCCTCTAAGTCCAATGGTGACTACCATGGAGAAATGAACCATAATTTGTCTTTGCAGCACTTTGAAAATTAGCTTTTAAAGAACTTGGAGGAATCTATAAAGTACACTGGTGGAGAAAATTCCAACAAATGCATCAACAAAGGCTGCAATTAAGGAACGGCTTAAAGTACATAAAATAAGTTTCGAGGAAACCATGTCAAAGAATAAACTATTTCAAAATGTTGCTCGGTACATATAAATGAAATATTTAATTGTATTTTATGTAATTTACTTTTTTAGAAATAAGCCTGAGAAAAGATACATGGTAGATGAGATTACTGAATGTTATGGTCACAGAGTATTACGTCCTGCTCCCTATCACTGAATTTTTAATCCAATTCAGTTGATATGGGGTATTGCATTATTACCATAGATATTCAGGTCGAGGAGAATATTCAAACCAGAACTATCTGGATTTATGGAAAGAGGCATTGAAGAAGAAATTGATAAATGGTAGAATATTGAGCAAGTTGTGATAGATAGATTTGATAAATAGCTTGGTTATTAACTTGGTTAGTGTTTCTGAAAGTGACACTGACAGAGAAATAATACTAACTGTTTTCCAGATACGGCAAATGCATTAAGGATAATGCAGTGATTTTAATATAGTTTTATCAAGAAAGATGTATACAGGTAGTAACAGGACAAACTAAGGAGAAATATACTATATAACAAGACCTAAACGTAAAACATAAATATGCTCTCTAATGAAAGTGAAATACATTACTCAGATATACAGTTGTTAATTAGGTGCATTAGGCCTTCGGGGGATACCACTACATAAAAAAGCGCCTAGAACCCTACCTATACTAGTGTGGAAAAAAATTCAATGTATATATAATGAAACAACTCTAACCTATAAATTATTGTCGCTGTATAATTAATTGTAGTTTTAATTTCTTCGATAATACATGCATTCGATATACTATAATGTTAAAATAAATTATAATACATAACATTTTTGTTTGACTATTTTATTTAAATTAGAGTTTTGTTATATGTGAGAGCCAATATCTGCAAGAACTCAGAGTTGCTGCGGCAACATTGCGACGTTTTGACAGGTCACGTGTGTCACTAATGTTACTATACTATATATACAATATTATACAAGTTGTGTTATTAATTCTGTGAAAATGGATAAGTAAGAGTAAATTTGTTATTTTAAGAGGTCCTAGAAAGATTTTTATTTCTCAATATAAATTTATTTTAACTCAAAACATTTAATCCAAATAGTAGATTTTGTCAAGACCCTCAACTTAGGCGTTTATTTCAATGACATCTTTATTGTACCCAAATCGTCGCAAGAGATTGTTTTGTTCATGTTTGGAATCAAGAAATAATATCAGGGAGCTAAATCTGGAGAATCGGCAGTTCGCAGACCAGTTAATGGATTTTTAACATGGTGACTATACCTGATGGTGACTATGCGCACCCGTGTATTACCTTACATCAAAACTCTGAATAATATTCCCCGGTGATCGTTTTATCCTCTTCAGGATGATCGGTATAAATAACATTGCGTGCATCCGAAAAGCTGTTACCAATCGACAGACACCACTTGGCGCCAAGCCCGTTTGGTGCACGTTCACCTGGGAAAACCCACTATTTTGATTTTTAACTGGTCTGTGAAGATTTTTGATGTATCCAGGTTTCAAGTTCTGTGTTGGAGCAAAAACTCCTTCGAACTACGGATGTACATAAACAACCAAGCACTGCTTTGAAAAGGTCACATAACAGGTAAATTGAAAAATCTCCGGCCTACTATAGTAAAACACATTTTTTTGGCAAAATTAGTTTTTTATATTCAACACAATTCCCTTCAAGGATGATACAGTGATTATAGCAACCCTCCAACTTTTCGATACCATTTTTGCAGTACAATTTGTCCTTTGCTTCAAAATAGGACTCAGTTTCGGAGATCACCTCTTCATTTGACGAAAATTTCTTTCCAGTGAGCATTCTTTTGAGATCCGAGAATAGGAAAAAGTCGCTGGGGGCTAGATCTGGAGAACACGGTGGACGGGGAAGTAATTCGAAGCCCAATTCATGGATTTTTGCCATCGTTTTCACTGACTTGTAAGACAGTGCATTATCTTGGTGAAGCAGCACTTTCTTTTTCCTCAAATGCGGCCGTTTTTCGACGATTTCGTCCTTCAAACGGTTCAATACCGCTATGTAATAGTCGCTTTTGATGGTCCTTCCTTTTTCAAGGTAGTCAATGAAAATTTTTACATGCGCATCCCAAAATACAGACGCCATAAACTTGCCAGCCAAATGTTGCGTTTTCCGACGTTATGGAGCAGGTTCATCGTGTGCAGTCCACTCGGATGACTGTCGATTGGACTTCGAGTGAAATGATGGATCCATGTTTCATCCATTGTCATATATCGACGCAAAAACTCGGGTTTATTACGCTTGGTCATCTTCAAACACTGCTCCGAATCATCAACTGGTCATTGTTTTTGGTAAAAAGTAAGCTCGCGCGGCACCCGCTTCACACAGAGCTTTCTCATGCCCAAATATTCGTGGATGATATGATGTACGAGTGTCTGCTATTTCATTCAATTTCAATTTACGATCATTCAAAATCATTTTGTAGATTTTTTTAATGTTTTCGTCGGTAACAACTTCTTTTGGGCGTCCGTTGCGTTCACCGTCTTCGGTACTCATTGCACTGGTTGACTTTTCAATTGACCTGTTACAATAAATAAATAAATATTAATATTAGGATCATCCGCAGCCAGCAATCAACATTGATCTCTTGTTCAATGATTCAAAAAAATACATTATTCTTTAGTATTAACTGAGAATAGAATTTGAAATTAAAATATACAATAAAGCTGTTGTAAATGGTAACGTTCACACTAGGTCGAAATGTTAATATTTGTTCGTGTAAACTCTCATAAATATGGAGCAACACTACTTGAAACGTATTCTGTATATTTTAAATAAAAACCTGCAAATGATTTCTTTCTCTCCGCCCTCGCATATTATAATTTGTGCCTATACCAACATATGTAAATTAGTAAGCCAAATGTCGGATGTTTACGAAGGCCGTCGAAAAATATCTTTTTCTACATGGGAAAAATGCCTCCTGTTCGAATAAATACAGACAACCGCCAGGCAATTTGCTCCGGCCGGTCCAAAACGCTGTTTTCTGACTGGAGCGGTTTATTAAACTTCAAAGAATCGGGAGGCCTTTTGACATTCTCTAATTTTGTTTTAAATTCGGTAGCTTTCGCTACCCGCTCGGGGTGAATAACATTATAAACGACCGGTGCGAAGAAGAACTTTCTGATGGGTTAGCCCGGTTTTTCGCTTGGGTTGCTTGATCATTTTTAATAAAGGAGGAAGTGTAAATATAAATACACACAAAATATCACAATACTCCTACGGACGCAGTTTTATAACAAAAGGAAGACAATAATTAAATGATTTGGCATTGGTTAATTAAAGTTATATTCCCAGACACCTTGTTAAACACAGTGACGGTTGCTACACAAGCGCTGCAGTGCTGCAGAGCTCCAAAAAAAAAGCTCTCAAAATAATAATATAATCTCAGTAAAACACTAAAATATTTCCTATTACTTACCAAAAAGCAAATCCCACTTAGCATTCGCGTATTCTTATTGTAATAAATCATAAAATACTGCAATGGAAGTGCGAGCTACAAAAGTAACATGGACCAGTGGAATAACCTACCGGTCTAACGACTCACGCTATCGCTTATACTATTATTTATCTTGATCACTCATCGTACTCTGTGAGCTTTTTCAAAATCCCGCGCGGCGCTCCGTTACCCACGTGTCCGTTCAAACGGTCTAAAATAAGCCCGATATTTTTAAGTGGAGATTTCGATGCATTTAGTCCAGTACGGTATGAGCCGTACATGATATCAGTTATCTGTATCGAATTTTACGAGACTTCCGGCCAGCCATGCTTCTAAAAATCCGGGGATATTTCGTAGAAATTTTTCGGGATGAACTAGATGCAACTCTAAGTGAACACTGAAGCATGCTTGAGTAGCTAAAGGCACCTTCAAAGAAATACAGAACTCTTAAGCGTTATAGATCCCGTAATTGAAAATTCACTCAACAAACTGAAAGACCCAGAAAGTTACGATGGAGCAGGAGTGATGAACGGCCAACATGCAGGTATTCAAGTATTAATTAAAGAAAAACATACCTTTGTGTACATCTATTGAAAATCAGTTTATCTCAGAAATAGACAATTTTAATGACAAAGTAGTTACCAAATTTACGAACATAAGAGAACGTAGAATGGACTTAATTTATAAAAAAAATACATAAATTTTTTACAAAAATTGCAAAACACCTTTTAAAATTTTTATCATGAACCACCACTGGCTGAATTTAAATCATTTTATGCTGAAAATTGTTTTATATTATAAGGTATATATAAGGTATATTATCAAAAGCAAAGCAAGTAGTAGCAAAATAGATTTCAGAGGAGGAAGAAAACATATTTCTCCAATATCCTATGTTTCCTAACAATGAATGACAGAACAACTTACATCCCTCAACAAGCTGCATATTCCTAATTTTTAATAGATACGAATTCTTACATCTCCTGTCATCATCCGTAATCATATATTTAAAAAAAGTTTTAATTTTATTTTACTGCAGCAGCGAATCACTAGTGGAAACTAGATCCTTTAAATATTTCCTTGTTAATAAATCTGGAACCTAAAGATTGAGCTTCTCTTGGTATCCAATCTTTGCAAATGGCCCAAACCTACTTTATGACCAATGTTTAGTTCCTTAGTTATAAAGGTCAAGTTTCGATCGAACGTTCTATTCTAACAATGAAAATGACAATTAGTCACTCATCATAAATACCACAGAATTTTCGCTGAATCTGCGCTGTATTTCTCCTTTTTGGGCGATATTTTTTACGAAATATGATTAAAATTAGCATTGAAATCTGTATCTTCAAAACACAATAACTTTTGAGCAGTATAGTACTTTTAAGCGGATGTATTATGTAAAGAATTCGAATTATTTCACCAGCATAAAAATAGTATAAATACACCAGTTTAAAATTGTTGGAAATTGAAAAATTTCTGATTGGCAGATGCAATAAAAATTTTGTTCCATGCACAATTTTAATGAAAAGGATTACATATTGGACATTCCCAAAATGATTGAAAATGTAAACAATGTATACAAGCGTACTGTTCAATATAAAAATATACAAACTATTAAATAAAATATTGATAAGTACTTATTTATTGGCAATAATAATATTCAACAGTGTCCAGTTTTATCAAAAAGAAAAAGGGAATTACAATAATTGAAATGAGATTATTTATCCGTAGACATTCGTACTGAATGTTATTTTACCCTCATTGGATCTCCTGCCTATCAACAAAATGTAGTAGCCAGCTATTCATTTAATGTCTCATTTTCACCTTATTTTAACCCTGTTAAATACATTCTGAAATATATTTCCTTACCTCGTTACTGTTGTTATTGTTAGAGTTTTTTTTATTCTATACATGATCCAAAATGTTTAAACTATAATATTCAAATAATAAATTAAAATGTTAAATATACTGGATACAGAATTCATCGTTATATGTTGCGCTTGAATAGAATCTATTGAAACAAATAAGTTAAGTTGGAATAGTTTTTTTCATTTTTATGCATATAAGCGTGTATGTGCGCTGTTGCATTATACTGAGGAAGCGATAATCTAAATCCAGTCAAAAAATCAGGACGTAAGGAGAAATTATATTTGTGTTCGGTATATTTTACTTCTCTTGAAACGTGCAACAGATCATTGTGATGCAAAAAGAATTCAAGCTACTATGGGCCATTACCTACCGGTAACTTTCACTCGTGTTTTACGATTGAATTATTTCTTATTTAAATTGTTCAATTGACGTAGATAGGACTCATCAGTCCGTCATAGTTTCATTAAGTTTTGGCAAATCTTAGTACACTACTCCTTGCGAATCTTACCTACTATATTATTATATTGAGTGCTCTGTATAAAACAGCAAGTGATCATAATACTATAACACATCATAATACATAATAGTTTTGCTATAACAGGTCAATTGAAAAGTCCCCAGCCTGACACATATATGGCGCTACTAGAATTAAATCCATATGTTTTTTAGTTAGCCCTAACCCTCAAAAGATGCGTGTGTAAATTTGTCAGCTGTCAGACCATCAGTTTGTGAATTATAACATAATGAGTGAAGCAACTTTGGTTATTGTGGAAAAAATGGAAAAAAAGAAATTTCGCGTGTTGATAAAATATTGCTTTTTGAAGGTAAAAATACAGTTGAAGCAAAAACATGGATTCATGCCGAGTTTCCGGACACTGTCCAAGGAAAATTAACCATCAAGGATTGGTATACTAAGTTTAGACGTGGTGAAATGAGCACCAAAGACGGTGAACACAGTGGACACTCAAGCCAAGTTTTTGTTTCAACTGTATTTTTTCCCTTCAAAGAACTTTCCTTCAGAGAATATTTTCTCAACACGCAAAATTCCTTTTCATCCATTTTTTTTCAGAATAACAAAAGTTGCTTCACTCAAAATGTTATAATTCACAAACTAATGATCCGTCAGCTGCCAAATTTATACACGCAGCTTATTAGGGTTAGGGCTAACTAAAAAACATATCGATGTGTCAGACCGCGGACTTTTCAATTGACCTGTTATTTTCCTCGTTTTGGATATTTTAAAACTGTTAACAATTACCATTTATAGAATTCCAGAACGTGAACATCTTATTTATGAATTTGAGCTGTTGGTATATCTCATTATATTTCAATTATTAGAATATCGTTAAAATTATATTATTATGAAAATATCCTTCATTACGTACGACATCATGCTGATTATCATGCTGGCCGCCATATATTTAGTCAATAATATAACAGTTACTTGTAGTCGATAGTATTATCACTCTTTCAATTACATGAAGAATTTCAAGGAATAGTCCAAAGATAAAAGGGCTTCGGCGATACCCACTTATTTCACTATGGAATTAATTATAGGTTATAGATGACATTAGCTTATATTATTGTTGAAACAAAATTACTATATAAATATTCATTCTCAATAATAATTCATAATCTAACTGTATATGATAACCACTTTTAATTATAAATAATTCCATAGTCAATATTTGATATGCAGTATTGCAACAATGGAACTCAACCGAAAGCCAAATTGAAAACAGAAAATTTCAAAGCCGACTCTGAATCATCCATTTTTATCGTGTTTTCTGTTTCCCTCTTTTGTCGGTCTTACTTTCAGAGGCTTTGGTGGCAATTAGATATTCGGACAATGGAACTAAAGCAGTATAAATGCTTTCTTTTGTTGTTTTCGGGACGGTTTCGAATAGAAATTCCATGAAATTAATGTACAGGAAGTATTTCCGGAAAAATAAAAGGAGAAAAAACCGAAGTGTGCGCGGGACAGAGGAGAACGAGAAGGAGTGGGGTGCAGATGGTGCGGAAAAGGTATATCTTTCAACTGTAAATCTTCCGGATCCTTTTTCTAATTAATTCCGGTTTATAGATAATTACTTTTCGCCATTAATGGGGAAATTGCAAATAGTTGGTTTGGAGCGGGAATGGCTCTTTTATGAATTTCGTGGTTATTTTACTACCTCTTCTATTTGGAGACTATGGCAATAAAAAAAGGGTTTTATTTATGTCAATAGAACTGGTGCTGTAACTTTTGTTTATTTTTTTATATATTTTTAAGTCCATTTTATACCAACGAAAGTTTATCTAGATTGGACCTACAGATTAACGTGGGCTCCAAACCACGGTTCTCAGTTTTAACCCTACCGACTGGCCAGTGACCAACTTAGAAATACCCATCCTAGTTACTGGCGTGACTGGAATCATATTCCTTGTCGGATTTTGCACTCTTGCCTAAGGACAATCACAAATATAAATTTAGGACCATGCCCCAGAAGGCTTCGAACCCGCAACTATCACAACAGTAGGAGGACCGTCCCTGTCGCCTTTACCACTGCGCCAACCAAGCTGGCACTTTTGTTTATTATTTTATAATTAAAGAATTTTATTATGATAATATTGTGAACAAATTTTAAAGATTTACCACTAAATTTAATATTTCTTATAAGCCAATAAAATTGGAAAGTTTGTTTCAATAAGTTGGTTGATACAATTCAAATAATTCAGAATAACTTGTGTCTTCAGAATAAACATCAAAACTAATGGACAATATTATATACGGCAATACTTACCTAATTCTAAAGAAACTAAACATTCCAAATTTCAAAATAATCTTCTTTTATCTCTATATGCTAAACGCAACTTCTTCACACCTTTTAAAAATATTTCGGAAAATCTTTAAAATGATGCATAACTATCGTTGGGGAGTTTTAAATGAAAACACTCTGACCAGTTGTTGGTAATCAAGAAAATGATTTAGTTGAAGGTACGCTTCGAATTTTTATCCATTCGTAAGATAAGACGGAGACGTGCTAATTGCTTCTCGTACGAATTTTGAGGGAGATAAAGAAACAGATAATTGTTGGGCTCTCATCTGTTGGAAAAAACAATTTTCATTTTCATTTTATATACTAGTGACACTTCAAATATGTACAATATTCTCTCAAAAATACTAAAAACAAATTTACGTATAACTAACCTTTCCCATGACTCTCTCACTTATCTGTATATATCAACTATTTAACCATCCTTAATCTAAATAAAATATTATTACAATAATATCGTTAATTGGGAATATTTTTAAATTGCTATTCATTATAACTTGAAAAAAAAGAAATGTTAACGTTTAAAATACTCGAATAAACATCAATAGAATCGAAAGTAATTAGGTTGTTAAAGCTAGAACGGCAAAATTTAATCAGAATGGTATCAAATATTTCACACAAATAATGCAGTAGCGACTGAAAATAGTCATTAAAAAAAACATTAGACTTTTTCATTCGATAGTAAGAAGTAGTCAACTACTAAACAGTCAATAGTCACTTTGATCCGATAGATTCCAACGCTAAATATAACCTGCTATTTGTTAACTAAATAATATTTTTAATTGAATAGGCTTGAAGATGTTATAACAATACAATACAATTTAGTTGTTGAAGCTGTTGAGAAAATTTAAACGAGTCTTCTTAATTGTCTTAATATCCTTCAGTTTACATACTGTTGTAAAATAATTAGGGAAAGGTTTTAATCTGTGGGCACAGCTTCCATTCCTCTACATAAATCTGTTGCTGCAACTAGGGAAGTTGCATTTGTTGAGTATCACTGACTGTTGTCGTCTTATTCCAATCAGGGCCCATGCCAGCTCCTGTTACCTTACGTTACGTAAGTCTCCTCTGATACTTTATGCCATGCTGGCTAATTTCTTACTTTACTGTTCGCATATTAAGATCTAGATAAATGTATCTGATGCTTACGCTTTGAGGGGTATTGAGCATGTTGCTTAAACCCTTAAGCAACCTGTTAACCAATTCACGCCAGAAATCTTGTTATCGAGTTGTTTATGCTTAGTCCAGATATGCCTCCACCAATGCTAATCTACAATCCAAGTAAAGGCCAAAGTATTTTGCGCGTTCTTCTTGCGGTATGTCTTCATTGCATAATTTTACTGGACAAGTTTCTCTTTTCAGTATGTAAGTAACATAAGTGGACTTGATATTTCAGTGGACTAGACATGAGATTTCTAAACTGGTTAAACCATTTCTCTATTTTATTTATATAGTGTTAGACTTGGAACGAAGCACTTTTTGGTAGGTTGAAGTTATCACTAATCTGAAGATCTTCAATGTAGATCAGGTACAATACCGGTCCCAGTACTCTACTCTGTGGGATACCCAAGAGTATGTTGCGCCAAGCAGAATATTTATACTAACACATAATATAACACATAACCTAACGCTTATTTAGTATGTGATAATATGTATGTGGAAGCGTCTTTTTTAGCTTGAATGCGACTCAATCATGCCAGACTTTACCAAAAGCTATTCAGTATTTTGTTATTACTGTATTTTCCTGACATCTACTGAAAGCATCTACAGTGCGATGTACTTGTTCGGCGATTTAATGATCTTCCGGAATCCAACTTGGTAACTGGGAGTTATGTTGTGTAGGTATTCCTTCATTCTGCTTAGAATAATACAAAATAAGAATAAATTAGAAAGTTATAAGAGATAAAGAAAGTTATAGTCCATATGACGCCCTATCCTGTAGTGGTCTGCGTGGTTTGAGTTGGAACGAAATGTTCGAGCTTATAGTCAACAATGATGCGGGCTTTCCCCTCATTCAATTTTGTTCATGGTCCCATGTTGTCTCTAGTTTTTTTTTTCACTAAACCGAAACCGCCTCACAGTTGACCCCTGTGGATCACTACTGCTACTGCATTAAATTTGGGGATATGGCACCCGCTGATCGGGCAGCCGTTATTGGGCACGAGGGCCCGGCGATTCTATTGATTCGCGAACCTGAGTTAACACACAACTGGATACTGTTGTATGGGGGCAAAGTTATAACTGTAGCGACAGATGAGGTCGTTTCAGCCTGGAAAAGGGGGGAGCTTGGCGGTGACGCGGTGCTAAGCTCCCAGCACGTCGACCAGCTCGTGAATAAGCGCGTTTTCAGAAGAACTTGAGCTGAGTTGTTGTTTGTGGAATGATTGAGATATGAAGTGCTTGATTTCTGGAGTGTCAGTTTCCCTATGAATTTGATTATTTCTGACAACACATGGAGCGTTTAATATTCTCCTGAGGTTGTCTCTAGTAGGAGTTGGCTTGATAGGCAGTTCCGGAGGTTGTTGTTTGTGAACATGACTATGATGTCATGATGAACATGTCATGACAGTGTCTATGACAATCTTCAATTTTTTCGAAGTTTACTAAATAAGGTTTTATCTCTTAGCTATCGAGTGGTATGCCATATTTTTCTAGGTCTTGTTTCTATATTATCAAACATTATTCCAATTTATTTATAGATTTCATGTGGAAAAATCGATTTAAAATTGTATAGCTTTAAAAAGTTTCAATTTCTTACACCGCGGAGTTGATCTATTAATAAAATATTATATAAAACACCATACATAACATATATGTAAATTTAACCAGGCTTAGATCTGCTTTGCCCCAAAACTGATCTGAACATTATTCGAAGGACAATAACATTACACTCGAATAATTCGGCTTATTTTCTTTGGGAATCCAATTCTTCTTCCGATATGCCGGAGCCGTCGCCCTTCTCTGCGACCCTCGATCCCGTATCTTTTTCGGTCGGCCGGAATTTTCTGAAAATTAAGGGATATTAGACGGGATACAATTCGAGCTCCCGAATTTCGACACGACCTTTCATCGATTAAAATTACCTAAACGCCCTTCTTATTTTTCACTTTGAACTTCATATATCTAAATGCTTTATTGTTGTTTTTGATTTACAAACTTGATTCCGCCTCTATTAAATATATATTTCTAATGCCACTGCCTCATTTTACTTCACATTTTCAAATTTTTCCTATTTCGTTTGATATTTAACTCAACACAGTTAGTCAAGCATTTAGAGTATATAAAATAATAGTCTTTCTGAAGAGATTCAAAATAGCTGTTGTAATCGCCTCAAATCTCTTAATCTCTTATATAAAAGAGCAGGTTATAGGTCAATTTATAAGTCAATAAGTTTTCCATGCTATCTATAAACGTGTGCACCCGTACATTATATTGATCAATATCAAATATGTCCAAAAACTCTAAATAATAATCGTCGGTGATCATTGTACCCTTTTCGAGATAATCGATATGTAAACTGTGGCTTTAACTCTGTTGGTCAACAGACACAACTTGGCCTTCTTGGTGGAAACCGACTGTTTCAATTTTTTCTTGGCATCTTTGGTTATAAAATGATGCAAAACCTTGTTGAAATCGCAGCTGAACATCTCCAAACACTCCTCTGACGAGGTCACACGGTTGCTCTTATGATGATGAAATATGCATTCCTTTCATACGTATATCTTTTATATTCATAAAAAATGTGATTTTAAGACACCATGCATTCCTAGCGTATCTATCTATTCTTCGATCGTCCAATATCACGCCGGTGATTTTATCGACAGTTTCTAGCGAAGCAACATCTTTTGGCCGACCTAAACGTTTGTCGTCACTTGTGCTGATACGACATTTTCTCCAATTTTCAAATTTTGTTTGGGTTTGGATCAACATCTTCCTCGTACAGTGTTGTTGTATGCGATAACCTGAATAACAGGTCAATTGAAAAGTCGCCAGCCTACCATAGTAAAACATATTCTTTTGGCAAAATTAGTTTTTTTATTCAAGATAATTCCCTTCAAGGGTGATACACTGATTATAGCGACCCTCCAACTTTTTGATACAATTTTTGTAGTACGATTTGTTCTTTGCTTCAAAATAGGCCTCAGTTTCGGCCCTTCATTCCCCTTCATTCGACGAAAATTTCTTCCCAGCGCGCATTCTTTGAGATCTGAGAACAGGAAATAGTCGCTGGGGGCCATATCTAGAAAATACGGTGGATAAAGAAGCAATTGGAAGCCCAATTCATGGATTTTTGTCATCATTTTCACTGAATTGTGATACGGTGCATTATTTTGGTGAAGCAACATTTTCTTTTTCTTCAAATTCGGCCGTTTTCGGAGATTTCGTCCTTCAAACGGTCCAATAACGGCTGTTGCGTTTTCCCACGCTTTGGACGAGTTCATCGTGTGCAGTCCACTCGGATGACTATCGATTAGACTTCAGTGTGAAATGATGGAGCAATGTTTCATCCATTGTCACATCGACCCAAAAACTCGGGTTTATTACTCTTGATTATCTTCAAATACTGTTCCACTGCATTCACCGTTTTCGGTGCTCATTTCACTACGTCTAAACTTAGCATACCAATCCTTGATGGTTGATTTTCCTGGGTCACTGTCCGGAAACTCGGCATCAAGCCAAGTTTTTGCTTCAACTGTATTTGTTTTCTTCAAAAAGCAATATTTTATCAACACGCGGAATTCCTTTTTATCTATTTTTTTCACAATAACAAAAGTTGCTTCACTCAAAATAGTATAATTCAAAAATTAATGATCCGACAGCTGTCAAATTTATACACGCATCTTTTGATTGTGCTAACTAAACTATTAGGTAGTAAAATAAACTGTTGTTTATATCTTGATTAACTACATATTTAAAATTACAAAGTACATTCTACAATAGACCCTTTGGTCCTAACATTCGTGTTACTATTTTTAATGTGCACCGAGTTTCTTTGCAGTATATATATATATATATATATATATACATAATAAATATTTATATATAAATATATCGCTCTTCTTGTGCAATTTGTCGTTCTTCATCAGTTAATTGATTCGCAATGCAAATAATTTTGCTGCGGACAGTTCTTAATATTTTATTATTAAAAATTTCATTATTGTTATCGTTAAAAATTGGCAATATTCTTAGTTTCATAAGCAAACTTGTTTCGAGCCATACGAGAAACCATATTGTAGAATCTTATTTTATAATAATCCCACTCTGAATTATTAATTTAATTCTGTTATATGATCGTAAATATTTACCACTGGCAAATGCCAGTAAAAATGTAAAAATTTACATAACTTTTTTAAACAATTAAGAGCTTTTACATTATATGTGTATAGTTTTTTTTGGTTATAATTAAATACATATTATATGACATTTTAATTTTTACCACTTAGGAAAAAGGAAGGAAAAGAAAACAGGGAAAAAATATAACTATGCATTATAGGCATTTATTTTTTGTCTTGAAAAATATGATTGAAATATTTTTAAACTGTATAAATCGTAATTCATTAATATATTATAACAATTACTCAATATTGCAAAGGAAATTAACATAAAGGTCTTTATTGATATTGTCCGATTCTAAATTAATAATTTATTTAAATAGAAACTTATGTTATATGCAGCTTTAATATTGTCTTCCCAAAGAAATATACCCTAATAAATATCTTCAAAAATTGCAAGTATGGAAATTACTATTATAAGCTGGAAATCTGGATGCCAAATATGTTAATTATTTCTATTTTATATACCACTTAAATTTAATGGTCACTATTAAAAAGTATAATATTATATAATCACATTATAATAACGTTGAAAATAATACAAAATAAGATTCGGCTCCTTATGAAGGTTTCATATTATTTTATGAAACTACTACTCAAATGTAAGCTATGATTAATAACCGAGCCGAAATATTGATCCAAAGATGTCAAGATATTTCTTTTAGAATATTTAGTTATTGTTATGATATATTAATTGAATATAATTTATACGGTTAAAAAAAACATATCATTATTTGTTATATCATAATTATTTGTGATAGTTGTTAAGCTTTTGCTGTATTTTATTTTTATGTTATTTATATGTAATTTATGTCTAACCAAATTATTGACTAGCCTAATTTAAACTATTGATTACCACAATAAACCACCCTAAATATAAGCCGCTCTAAAATATGTTGTTTTATAATGAATGACATTGTTAGTTATTCATCTTTGATTTACCAGAAATTATAACTCAAAACTATTCAATAATTATATTTTGATTCTCTTGACGGCTTGCTGACCTATCTCAACAACCGAAATGTGTAGCGAGCCCTAGTTTAATTCTAATCTGTTAGCACTTCTAATAATTTTTTAGTTCACATCATTATAGGTCTAAAGTAAAATATTCGAATCTAGAAGTGTAAACAAACTTCGATTGCGGTTCTTTACATGTCTCGATGACCGTAAACGCAAATAAGAGTATATTTTAACGAATTTTACGTTGCATGCACTTATCAATACATAGTATAAAACAAAGTCGCCTTTTCTGTCCCTATATCACTATGTGCGCTTAAATCTTTAAAACTACGCAACGGATTTTGATGCGGTTTTTTTCAATAGATAGAGTGATTCAAGAGGAAGGTTTATATGTATAATACATGCATAATATACTAAGGCAACATTGCTAATTTTAGAGGTTTCTAACGTGATGTCGTAAATTAACCTATATTTTTAGGCTTATTTAGCAATTAGCAAAAACGCTGCCTAACCCTACGAGTTAGATCAAATTAATGTACTACAGTATTGTACACCATAAAAAGGTCTACAAAAAAGTCCGCGATGGTATATGTTTATCTTTTAGGGATAACCCACATTAACCAATTTTATTGTTTACTTTTTACGTGAGAAAATGGCTTATTTACGAAGCTATTTTAAGCAATACGGCATTAATCCTTATCGAATTAAGTACCTTAAATACAGTGTGCAATTAATATAGATCAATATGGTTCCTTACAGCATGTAAATTAAACAAATATTTTCGGAGATATTACAAATTTAAAATTTGCGTTTAAAAATGTGTAATGTAATAAAAATTGTATGAATTTAGATATTCCAAAGATAGCAGGAAATCTTCATAGTAAGTATAGGGGAAGAGGAATTGTTTTACTCCAAATTTAATGCGTGCAGGCCAAGGGCAGTAATGAATGAACCAAAAATACTGGATCGATTTTAATCATGTTTTCATTGAGTGACATAGGCATATATATTTTATGCCCGTGCAAAGTCGGAGCGGGCCGCTATGTTTTTATATACAACGTTCATATTTTTTCTGTAGTGTATTTAATTTAGTATCAGCATTGCACCCGTGCGAAGCCGGGGCGGGTCGCTAGTTTATTTACTAATTTATATATTGTTACTTTTTAAAATTCAATGACAACTACACAATATTTTAACGAAATCAGCTAACAACACGAGAACATATACCAACGTTTTTGAATTTTTCTTAATTATATATTACTCTGCTTATAGGGACTCAATAGCGAATGCATCCATAGCCAATGAGCTAATTTTTTCATAAACATATATTTTAATGTACTTCTACAGGCTATTAGCAAAAATTAAAAAGACAAGCAATTGACAAGGGGAAAAATCTATTTACTGAATGTTAAAAACCTTAGTGGCCTCTAATTTGTTTATTAATTTTAAATGGAGAGATAGGGTCCTTTAACTCTTGACTGAAATACAGTTAGATATCTCGCTTAAATTTTATAACATAAGTAATCTTTGTTTTTTTCTACTAGATATATTTACAACTAATTAACGACCAACGATTAATTTACATTACTGCAAAACAATAGATTTATTACAAATTATAATTTATTATTGCCATAATATATTAGACATATGTAATACACAAAATATATAATTTATACTATCGATCAACTGTACTATAATATTTTATTACTAAATGTACCATATTTTATATTATATATTAATGTAATAAATTTTAAAAATTAATTCTGCCGAACCCCTGTTAAATCCCTTTTGTTTAAACAAATAAGTTTGTCGATACATTCCTTTTGACAACTAATTCTTTTAACGCATTTCAATTATATTTTTTAAGACAAAAAGTAAGTGCCTATAATGCATAGTTATTAAGTTTTTCTCCTGTTTTATTCTTCTTTTTTCCTAATTGGTGAAAATTAAAATGTCATAATTTGTTAATTGTATTTATTTGTTATTGTTATTTGCATACTTGTATAACAGAAATATGAACTATACACATGTAATGTAAAACCTCCTAATTGTTTAAAAAAGTTTTATAAACTGTCAGTGGTAACTATTTACAATCATGTAATAGAATTAAATTGATAATTTAGAATGGGATTATTATAAAATAAGATTCTAAAATACGATTTCTTCGAAACAAGTATGCTTAAGAATAACAACAATAACATTATTAATAATAAAATATTAAGGACAGTCTGCCGCAAAATTAATTTATTTTTTATTTAAGTTAACTATTACGGAAGATAATTTAAAATTACTACATTATGTGTAGAATAAATGTTGTTAATATATTAATTATATTAATAACACACTATCAAAAATATAAATATTAAAACATTTTATTAAATTAAAGCTTATTAAGGGTTAATTTAAATCTGATAATCTCGAACCGATATATATTTAAAACATATCATTTACGTCAAAATTAACTCATTGCCCTTTTGAAACATAAACAGAACGATGCATAAACCCGGCAACAGTGCCGTATTTCCACTTGTCGATAGAGTGTCAAATTTTTTTTATATATACACGTTGGATCCCACCTTGTATTGTAAATATATAATAATGCATGTATATTAATTTTTGAAAATATCTTCAAAACTTAAAATAACTTATCCCTCGTTTCCCCTTACAAGTTGTTTTCTTTTTTTTTGCTAAAAAATAATTTAAATCAAATTGTTGTTACCGGATCGGGTGGATCTCGGGTTGTCATAGTTATGACATGGAGCTCATCCTGTATTACAAATGTAATACATATATACACACATCTATATATATACACATCTATATATATCTACATCTATATATATATATATATATATATATATATATATATATATATATATATATATATATATATATATATATAAGGATTCCCGTCAATCGTATTATTTTTAACGGAACGGCCGAATTCAGATCCACCTAATCCAGTTTCCAGCTGCATTAAAAGCTACACGGTCCCGTGGTCCCCTCCCTCACCGTTCCGCCCACGTCGTTGCTCCGCTGAAAACGAGACGCAGCCAGGGAAAAAAAACAATAAGGGCCAAGCTGGAAGAGGATTTTCGCCGGCATTTGTTTTAAAAAAGATAACGGGCAGAGCTGCGAGTTTTGATGTTTTAAATCGTATTAGGATGGAGGAAACGTTATCGTAAAATATCGGGTCGGTCGGGATGAAATGCGGCCTGATATAGAGGAGAAGTTTCGGTTTTTTTATTTGGTTTGGTTTGTGGAAATATAGGAGGAGAATGAATGATAATCCGACCCTTTCAATATGAGTTTTTAGAGAGATGGCCGTACGAAAGTTGAAATATTAGGTCAACGAAAATATATTACAGATTTTTAATATTATCTTTATTCATAATATTTCTCTGTATTATAATATTCGTTCAGATAGGCATTCCAACAAATGTTTTTTATTATTAAACAATTATAATTCATAATATACAAGAACGATGTACTTTAAAATGTTAAGCCTTTTAAGAAGTGACAAGTGTTTTATATAAAGCTTTGATTTAGTTTCGAAAACAAACAGATTATAATATAGCCTTGGTAGATTCAATGTGTCACCATTTCAAATAATAAGGGATTATTTGAAAAGTCCCCGGCCTGGCACATAGATGGCGCTACCTGTGCTAAATCCATATATTTTTTAGTTAGCCCTAACACTCAAAAGTTGCATGTATAAATTTGACAGCTCTCGGATCATTAGTTTGTGAATTATTGCATACTGAGTGAAGCAACTTTTGTTATTGTGAACAAAATGGATAAAAAGGAATTTCGCGTGTTGATAAAATATTGCTTTTTGATGGGAAAAAATACATTTGAAGAAAAAACTGGGCATGATGCCGAGTTTCCGGATACTGCCGCAGGAGAATCAACCATCAAGGACTGGTATGCTAAGTTTAGACGTGGTCAAATTAGCACCGGAGACGCAAAAAGTGGACGCCCAGAAGAGGTTGTTGCCGATGAAAACATTTAAAAAATCCAAAAATGATTTTAATGGCCGTAAATTGAAATTGCATGAAATAGCAGACACTCTAAAGATATCAACTGAACTTGTACATTATATCATTCACGAATATTTGGGTATGAGAAAATGTGTAAAGTGGGTGCCGCTCGAACTCACTTTTAACCAAACTCAACGACGAGTTTGTTATTCGGAGCAGTGTTTAAAGATGATCAAGCGTAATAAACCCAAGTTTTTGCGTTAATATGTGACAATGGATGCGCATTTAATAATTTTCATTGATTACCTTGACAACAGCGACTATTACATAACATTATTGGACCGCTTGAAGCACGAAATCGCCGAAAACGGCCGCATTTGAAGAAAAAGAAAGTGTTGCTTCACCAAGGCAACGCACCGTATCAACAAGTCAGTGAAAGTCAGCAAGCACGAATCAGTGAAAACGATGGCAAAAATCCATGAAATGGGCTTCGAACTACTGCCACCGTATTCTCCAGATCTGGCCCCAGCGACTATTTCCTGTTCTCAGATCTCAAAAGAATGCTCGCTGGGAAGAAATTTTCTTCGAATGAAGAGGTGATCAACAAAACTGAGGCCTGTTTTGAAGCAAAGGACAAATCGTACTAAAAAAATGGTATCGAAAATTTGGAGGGTCGCTATAATCACGCTTGAAGGGAATTATCTTGAATAAAAAAAAACTAATTTTGGGAAAAAAATGTGTTTTACTATGGTAGGCCGGGGACTTTTCAATTAAACTGTTACCTCAAGAATAATGTAAATAATCTACCCTATATACAAAGTTTTATTTCACACACGGCCAAAAAATAAGTTCCCTACTATCCCACTAAATTAAAAACTAACACTATAGCTTCTCTATCTCCGCTTTAAGAAAACCAATAACCCATTCTATCGAAAAATAACAGACGTGACGATAATTCGCTTTCGCATACGTTACTAATAATTATGTAAATATTAATGTACTTAATCTCCTGTTATAAACCCCTCATGGTATTTATACAATTAAAACGGTAATCCTGCCGTCGAGATCGCACCCCCTGCTTGTTCAAACTTTAACAGGAAAAGTTTCCAATCTCATATCAGTCAATATATCCAGACGGGAACACTCAACAATTGGAAAATTCCGAAACTTCCATCAAAGTTTGTATCGAAAAAAACCCCGATATTATTTTCAAGTCAGTAGATTTGGATACAACTCCATGTGCGGATCCGTAAAATTCAATCTGACCGAGGAGTTCTTAGAATAGACATGTTCGAGCACAATGACCCGGGAAAGAAGTAATAAAATATCGATTTCCTCGATGAATGGGAAACTTGGGCGATGCTGTAATTTTCTTTTGCATAGATCCGTTCGGCAGATTCGGTTTGGTCATTAGAAGGGAATCAGAGCGAATTTGAAAAATGGCAAAACTGTAATCGAAATCGGAAGGTATTCTCCTCCGTTTATTGAAAACTGGTTAAGAAGATCGGTTTTCTTTGATGTTATGGTTATTCAAATATACTCTATGAAATATTTTTACTTAATAAAACATCATCAGAGCTATATATAATTATTATTTTGTCTCAAACACTTTGTCTCAAACGAAACTCTCTATCTGCAATTTGTTATTTAGAACAATTACGCTGCCACCCAATAATATTAGGTACTTGCATGAATTTTGATCACCAATATATATTGATGAAAATATAATTTATCGATGTAAACAACCTAATCCAATTGTATAATTCTATTATTTTGGTGTATATAGGTGCTAATTATAATTATGGAAGGCATCTTAGACATTCAACATTTCATTACGTTTCGTTTTTTGATTTGTAAAAATTTGCTACAGAAATGCTACAATTCAAACGCTATGGTGATTTTCTCGGTCATATTCCAATTATCTTGTTTTCAACAATTATAGATGATGATTTTAGTATCAATGGCAAAGAACTACAAAACCTAAAAGTTCGAAGACAATGAATTGCAAAATTTACTGCAGGAAAACCCAATTTAAACTTTCAGAGAATTATCAGATATCTTAACAGCTGATGGACGAATTCTTTTTGGATGTTTACAAGCGATGGGAAAGATACTATTTGGCACCATTTCAACGTCGTGATTTCATTAACGGCTGAGAAGAAAAAGAGTTTTCTGTAACATATTAAGACAATCAAAAGCAAAAGCTATGGGTTAGTCTAGTAATTACCATAAAGTATTGCTTTGGCTATAGTGGCAAAGCTTACTTTACTATTACGGGCTGCTGTAATAGCAAAGTCAGGAGTTTTTGTGCGTTGCAGGAGTCTTGATGGAAATTCTGAAGTAGTGTCAAAATGGATCGATGATTGATCACTATAAAACCAACATCATTCCTTAGTTATAGATTCCAGAAACAACGAAAAAGGTTGTAGAAATTGATAACATAAGGGTAAGATATTTTGATAAATATATTTTCTACCATTCCTTCTCTGTAGTTCAAGTTCACAGAGTATGTCTTTTCAAAAATGATCAATATCAATTTAAAAAAAAAGGAATATAACCGAATCTTTAATTAGCTTCTACATATTGCAGTTCCCACACAATCCCGAATATATCAGTTGGAATTAGAATATTAAGACAGGGTGGAAGCAGAATTCAAGAAGACTTTAACATCCCATTCCTATCTCGATTTTTTCCACCTAGTCAGTAATGAACATGTAAAAATTTTCGTGAGAATCTCGCGAGTCACACACTTAACACCATCACAGAAATCTTACCCAGCCTGAATACTGGCCTAACTAGGATAGTTTCAGATTTTACACACTTGCCTGTTCACAATCACATTTCAATGCAATCCATGAAATTCGAATCGAAGACAACCTATAAATTCTAATTTGAATATTTACGTAATTTCAAAGGCACTGAAGGCGGAGAAGCCATCGATTCATTAGTTTATACTGTATATTTTAGTTTTTACATCTACATTTTTACATTTATGCCTACTGGGAAAGTTTAAATGATGATGTGAAATAAACAAAGTGGAGTTGTTGCTTCTTTTCCGTGGAATCAGTAGCATTTACTGACACCTGGCAACAAAAATATTGCCAAAGTATAATATTTGGTATATCCAAGGGGCAACACAATTTCATAACAATTCAGTCACAACGAGTAAGTTCAATGACCGCAAGTTTATCATATTTCGTGCTATTCAACTTAACAAATGTCGATTAATATGATGAGTTTGTACACAGAATATTCCTGTACTCTCTTTAATTTCATTATATATTTTTTTGTTATACTTTAAAATTATCTTCTTTTTACCAAGCAGGGTTTTTATCTGATCTGGACGAACTTATTAACTTAAACTTCGAACCACGGTACTCAGCATTAATCCTAGCTATTGGCTAGAAAACGACTAGGGATCATGTCACAAGACATCCCATTTTACCCAGCCTGGTTACTAGCGTAACAAATTTTATACTGTCAGTTGCCTATAGATATTACAATATTACAATTACACAGAGAACATCCATGTCCTGGAATCGATCGAAGGACTAAGAGGACCGTCCTGATTTATAAACTAGAAACTTAAAGTTGGTGTCAGCTACTAACGTTACAGTTATAGATTATTAATAATTTGAAGCATATATAAATGTTACTGGCACCATTGGTTGCTGTCGATCATAAAAAATAGAAATTCGATTGTATAGGCGACCGAGGTAAATGTTTTGTCGAATGCAAATGGCGAATTATTTTTAAGTTTGTTATTCTCCAAACATAGCATCAATGAATCTACAAATACACCTAAATCAAATAAAAATGGCCGAAAAGATTGCGAATAAAAGCCAACAAAACAAAATCCAGTCATATAACTTTTACGCTCCGTAGAAGAACATGTCTACCAGTCTATATCAATAATTGTCAACTGCCGCAAGTAGAGGAAGATAAAAATATTGGTATGCACCTAGATCTACGCCTAACTTGGAAGAAGCACATACCGTCCAAACGGAAACTACTTGGACTTAAACTCTACCAAATATATTGGCTTACCGGGCGCAAATCCAAGTTATCATTAGATAACAAGATATGGTATAAATCTATATTCAAATCTGTTTGGTGATATGGAATCCAAGTATGGGGAACCGCTAGCAAATCTAATATATTCATCATACAACGTTTCCAAAATAAAGCATTGCGTGCCATTGTCGATGCTCCGTACTATGTTTGAAATGAAGTGATACAACGCGATATTCCTCTAGAATCAATAACGAGTGTGTATGCGAAAAAGAGTCAGTGCATCCCAATGTACTCGCTAATCAGCTAAATATGCGGAGTGGCAGTGAAGTGCTTAGTCTACGCACGTCTAACACCATCCGATCTGATTATTGGACGTATATAGACTATAAAATAAGACCAAATATTTAAAATAGTATTTGGTACAGTAATTAAGGAATGGTTTAAAGTTCATAAAATAAGTTTTGAAGAAACCATGTTAAAAATAAACTGGAATAAACTATTTCAAATTTTTACTCGGTAAATATAAATGAAATAATTTATTTATTTTTTTAGAAATAAGCCTGAGAAAATAAACATGGTAGATCAGATTGCGGAACGTTATGGCCACAGAGTAATACGCCTTCCTCCATATCACTGCATATTTAATCCAATTGAGTTGATATGGGGTATTGCAAAGAATTATTACAATACACTCAAGATTCAGGTCGAGAAGGATATTCAAACCAGAACTGGATTTATGAAAAGAAGCATTGTCGACAATAACACCTTCGGTTTGGATGAGCTTGATCAGACACACTGAAGAAGTAATTGACAAATGGTGAAACCTTGTGCAAGTTTTTGATAGATTGGAAATAAACAGCTTAGTTATTAACTTGATTAGTATTTCTGAAGGTGGCAGTGATTGAATAAAACTTAATGAATGTTAGTTTATGATTCAGTGCTGACAATTACCAAGACAGGGTGATGAAAGAGGAAACAATTAAAGGTCATTATATAATTAATATACTTACAGCAGGAAATTGTATTATAGAGACTGACAAACTTTATGAGCCTGTGTTTTATTGTTCAGAATGTACATGGACGTTTGATTAAAATGTGTGAAGAGAGAAATATTGTCCCTCGGATATGGAAAATGCATTAAAGAGTATGCAGTGATTAAATGTAGTTAAATCAAGAAAGATGTATACAGATAATAACAGAACAAACTAAGCAGAAATATAGTAATATCACAATGACTTTACAAGGAAATATTACATCGAAGGAACAAGAACTAAGCGTAAAAGGTAAATATGCTCTCCAATTAAAGTAAAATACATTACTCACATATACAATTGTTAATTAGATAGAGTAGGCCTTCGGGAGATACCACTATATAAAAAACGTGCCTGGAACTCTTGTTCATGGGTGTTGTGGAGAAGAGTTCAATGTAAATATAATAAAACAACTATAACCTATAAATTATTGTGGCTGGATAATTAATTGTAGTTCTCAGTTCTTCGATAATATATGCATTAGATGTACTATAATGTTTAAATAAATTATATTAGATAAAATGTTTGTTTAATTATTTTATTTATATTCAGTAAGTCAGAATTGATGCGCCAACATTGCGTCACCAATTCAAATGACGTGGGTTCACTGCTGTTTTGAATGGACTATATTATTATATTTATTATGCTTTTATAATTTATTTCTGCTAACCAATGTTTTGCTTAGAATAAAAATTGCTTTGTTATTTTATTTATTTATTACATAAATTTGTAGCCATGCCCCGGTGGCATTCAAACTCACAACTCTCGCTGCACTGAGTTAATTAGGATTAAATAATTGACAAAACTAAATAACAGGAAAGATCATACCATAAGTAATTATACCCGATACGTATCAATTTCTGGAGAATTTTTCCTTTTAAAAGAAGACCATTTAAAGCCCTATCGCCATAGTTAACTGGGATGATGTACGGCCGTTGTTCTCAGGGACGATCAACCTACGACTGTTGTTTTAATTGCAAAATTTCCTCGCGGCACATTCCTCCAGACCGCCAAAATGTCGACTATTTCCGAATGAATTTCGAACAAGCGAGGTCGGGCGCGCCGTACTCAACGCCGATGACGTATTGTTTCCAGTATCGACTGCGGGCTATGTAGCTGCGGTTCCGCTCTCCAGCTCATTTGCCCTATTGGGACACCAGTTCACTCCCCCACAATATGACTAATAGCGCTTTCAGGGCCATAATGGATATAGAGCGGGATACATTCCAACGCCGAAGGCTTCGAGAAATACAGACTAAATTCTTTAGCCCCAAGTTCTAAGCAGCTTTCCTTCAAGGCCTACACTTTGACGATGTATGAGTCATATTATCTATAAGTACTTAAATAGTAGTTTAGGACAATATAAAATCAAACCATGATTATAATATTGAGTTTGAAGATTCACTAAATTATTTAAAAATTAAGTGTTGTTAATTTTTACAGAATTTTCCACAAATGTATTACCCAATAAGGTATTTACATTTATTTTAATCAACAATATATATCACTAAAAATGCAAAGTAGTAATGGAAACAACCGTTACCCTAATATAAGCAGTTATATTCGATGGCTTTAACATTCCTCTACATACTTTAAACAGTTCTTCTTGCAATTTTATTTAGTTACTCGGTGTATACAGATACTCGCCATGGAACGCCGAAAATTGCATCAAACATTTTTACAAACTTATGGAGATGCCACTTCATCATCCAATTGTCAGTTTTTGTTTCAATGACCTAGAAGAGGTAATTCTTATATTAGTAGCAAAGATCGGCCTGGAAGACCAAACGAGTTCGAAAAGAATGAAATTCAATAAAAATGAAAGTTAGAAACTTAGACTTGAAACTTGAAAGAAAAGCTTTGACTTTCTTTATTTTTCATTCGACTGGCATACAAAGTGATTTTATTACTTGCCAGTCAAAAAAAGGAGATTTTTCTGTGATATATTGTGACTACCGACGAGTCTACGACAATTCCAAGCGGAGACGGTTCACGGATAGTCCAGGAAAGACATCGAACATCCTCGACACAGACGCGAAATATTCCTGATATGTATATGATCGGATCAGCTAGGTCTAGGATATTTCGAACTACTGAAATAGAATAAAAATACTTCCTGCCGACAATGTCTACCGACGACAACTGAGTAAACTGAGTGATATATTAATGCAGAAAAGGCCAAAAATAACATGGAACAGTCGCGAATAACGACGATAAGATTATCCTCTATCATAATAACGTTCAATCATATTTTACAACTTAAAGCATACACTATTGCAGCTCGAATAAAAAGTTTTACTCTATCCAAAAATAGACAACGAGAAACTTAATCTTGGAAATGGGGTATATTGTTTTCCACGGCCTTGAGTAATATCTCAAGTAAAATTGCTACGAAATAAAAGTGTAAACATTGATTTGGCAATTGCACGGAATCTTTCTAGAGAATTCAGGATTATATCACGGTGTATATCCACGTCTCTTTAGGTTTGAATTTTTTTTCTTTTATAAATGTTTTCCACTTGATGCAAACCCTACTAAATAACTGTATGGATAATCCCTAGCCAAGCTTCAAGCTCTTGTTGTTTCGTGTTGAGTCTCTATTCAACGGAGATTACAAATCCACATCTTCAACCTCTAAAGAATATACAAGATTCAAGTGGTTACTAAGATAAAAATAACCATTTCTAAAAAACTTCTACCAAGAATTAAACGTTTTACAATCGATACGAGATCGGCACCTAAATCACTACAAATTGTTGGCAGTGTTTTAGAACCTTTCCTTATTGGAATATTGGAAGTTATTACAGGATTATTATGTAGATATTTTATTTTAAAATGGTTTTTTTTTTGTGTTAAAAATCTAAGGTTGATTATTTTTTAATATTTAGTAAGTTCCTTAATTATTTTTTGAAGTCGGTTTAAATTTTTGTTAAAAGTATTTCATTAATATAATGTATAGCTCAGAATAACGTGTAAAAATGGCTGACCCAATATCACTACATAGTATAAAACAAAGTCGCCTTTTCTGTCCCTATATCCCTATGTGCGCTTAAATCTTTAAAACTACGCAACGGATTTTGATGCGGTTTTTTTCAATAGATAGAGTGATTCAAGAGGAAGGTTTATATAATACATGCATAATATACTAAGGCAACATTGCTAATTTTAGAGGTTTCTAACGTGATTAACGTAACGTAAATTAACCTATTTTTTTAGGCTTATTTAGCAATTAGCAAAAACGCTGCCTAACCCTACGAGTTAGATCAAATTAATGTACTACAGTATTGTACACCATAAAAAGGTCTACAAAAAAGTCCGCGATGGTATATGTTTATCTTTTAGGGATAACCCACATTAACCATTTTTATTGTTTACTTTTTACGTGAGAAAATGGCTTATTTACGAAGCTATTTTAAGCAATACGGCATTAATCCTTATCGAATTAAGTACCTTAAATACAGTGTGCAATTAATATAGATCAATATGGTTCCTTACAGCATGTAAATTAAACAAATATTTTCGGAGATATTACAAATTTAAAATTTGCGTTTAAAAATGTGTAATGTAATAAAAATTGTATGAATTTAGATATTCCAAAGATAGCAGGAAATCTTCATAGTAAGAATAGGGGAAGAGGAATTGTTTTACTCCAAATTTAATGCATGCAGGCCAAGGGCAGTAATGAATGAACCAAAAATACTGGATCGATTTTAATCATGTTTTCATTGAGTGACATAGGCATATATATTTTATGCCCGTGCAAAGTCGGAGCGGGCCGCTATGTTTTTATATACAACGTTCATATTTTTTCTGTAGTGTATTTAATTTAGTATCAGCATTGCACCCGTGCGAAGCCGGGGCGGGTCGCTAGTTTAACTATATAAATCTAATAGCGATCATTTTGTGCTTTGTGACGTGCTTTGTGAGACGACATTATCAAGCTATACTGGATACTGCAATACAAATTAATTAGCTGGTTTGGTTCAATAAAAATATAGCCGTCCAGCTGAATAAATCAGTTACATTACCTTTTTAGTAAAGTTTACCCCTGGAGCAACAGTTTTCACGGGACAGCAAATATCTGTACATACTAGCTCACAAATATTAAATATCTCTAAGAATTATTCTCTCAATTAACTTTATCTTTCATACAGAAGTTGCAAGTTATTTATGTATCTGAGAATGGAGGGTGGGCAGGTGGTTTTTATAATAAAACTACTGGATTCTACTATGGTTTATTCGAGAAACCAGCTCAGAAGCTCATTCAATTGACCTTGAATTAGGATTCTTTCTTCTTCTTCCTCAGACCACACCACTGGTACCAAGACTGCCCTAATTGGGCGGCCGCTCAACATTCGGTGTGGGGAGGAGATCCCCATATTTCTTGGAATATTCAAAGGAGGCCTTGTTTGAAATATTTACGGCCAATAAATGGCGTATGCTCACATGTACCTGTGTTTAAAACGGCGGTATCTACATTACTGACAGTTTTCGATTGTTCATTAAAGAGTGTTAATGCTTGCTCAATGCTGTCAAATAGAATATTGTACCTCAAACCTTTAAAATTGTCTCAAACTAATTGCAAAAAAAATCGTTTATTATTGCCCTTTAAAAGTACATTGAATGGAAAATTGATCTGTAATTGAACATTTATTTTCATGTGCGACAATATCCATGATGAGTGATAATAAAACTCAATACATGAAGGCACGATCTTACGTTTACAAAACATTTTATAATGGAAAGCAACGCTAAATTGACCAAGACCACTTATTGAATCTTCCACTTATTGATCAGTCCACTTATTGAACTATTTTCGCAATTCTTCAGCATTCCGTGTCACCACTCAAGAAGCGGTAATCAGAACTTCTTCAGGTGCTGTATTTGTAGAACTTCTAACTTGAGCTGCAACCTGTGTAACCTTCACAACTCACACGACAACTGGACACTCTCTGGCCGAGCGTTGTCATGCAATAGAATAATTTTGTGTCTGTTACTCGCTATTGATGGTCCTTTTGGAACATTACGTCGTTATAGAGATCCAAGAAATAAAATATGATGACTAAAATAATGGAGATGGAGCGAAAGATGAACGTCAATTGTTTCGAACAACCGTTTAAAACACCGTCCCACATACTCATTAATTTCTAATAAAAAAAAAGATCATTTTTAAGATCTTCTTACATTTTTGTCGCCTTCCGGCTCCCTCCTTCAAACTCAGGTTCCTTTACAATAAAATCACCTAATAAAAGAAATACCAAAATAATCGCGAACTTTTCCATTAAGGCAAAGTAAGAAGTTCAATTTCATCGTAATCGACTTCCACTTATTTGCTAATATTAAGTGAATATATGAAATGTTATTAGTTGCTTGCGTGTTTTCTGATCATTTTTCACTTTAACACAGCACTTATTGAGAATATTTGGTACATATAGATTAATTAATTATTGATCATTCCTATTACTGAACTATTTTCGCAGTTCTTCAGGAATCCGTATCACCACTCCATAAATAGTAATCAGAACTTCTTTATATACTGTATTTGTAGAATTTCTCACTTGAGCTTTTACCTGTGTAGTTTTCGGAACTATTACGACCAAAACTGAACTCTCTCTGACCAAGCATTGCGATGCAATAAAACAACTGTTTGTCTCTTAGTCACTATTGCTGGTCCTTTTGCAACATTACATTGTTATAGAGATCCAAGAAATAAAATATGACGACTAAAATGAATGAGATGGCAAGAAATTAACGTCAAATAAGATAAGGACAATGTTCTCTCTTATAAAATTGACAAATGTATGTGTTTAAGAAGGGGGTAGAGAAGGTCCAAGGCGGAAATTGAGGTAGTGGATAGGAAGGGGAATCAGCTATTTCCAATTAGAGATCCGGGATATAAATAAAATATGATGACTAAAATGAAGAAGATGGAGCAAAAAAGATAACGTTAATTGTTTCGAATAACCGTTTAAAAATACCGTCCTATATAGTCGTTAATTTCTAATAAAAAAAAGGTCCTTTTTAAGATCTCCTTACGTTCTTGTCGCCTTTTTCTCTTCGAGCTCCCTCCTTCAACCTCAGCTTCCTTTACAATCAAATTACCTATAAAAAGAAATACCGAAATAATCGCGAACTTTTCCATTTAGGCCAGGTAAGAAGTCCAATTTCGTCGTAATCGTGTCGGAAAATGCCGTCGAATTAAATGCCTAATGAAAATGATTTGGAATGTTGGCCCGATTTTCTCGAGGGTCGATACGATCCTCCAACGGTCCGCTCGCCGACGGTGGGTAACGAACGCTCTTTTTACCGTGTTTTTATAGAAAACCGTTTTAGATTGGCGCAAAGAGATACGTCCGTAGATCCGAAAATGTTTTTATAGCCGGCGAAAATCCCGACTAAATTTACCTTTTTGAGCGTCGGTGGGGGGAGAGGTGTTGGGGGTAGATTCGGGACGGGGAAGAAGGGGCGTTCTCGACCTCTTTTCTATTGTTGCTAGTGAGAAATTTCACTTGAACTGATTCGATTTAGTTCAATAAAAAACGTCCGCACTTTTCCGAATAAAAATAAAAAAACGAAAACCAAAAAAAATTACCAAATAAAAAAGAAAAATATATATCGGCTTTTCTTTCGACTTTACAAATATTTAGACTTTATATTAAGTAGGGGGGCGTTTATATATCTGTTGTTAAATTGTTCATTTGTTCAATATTTATCTCGTTTATCTTAATATTTTAGAGTCTCTTATTTTATCAAGTAGACTTAATCTAGACTGGAACTACCGTTTAACATTTGCTCCGAAACATATCCCTCGCCATGAGGTGCAAGAGGTCTTCCTGCAAGAAGACAAACGTCAACCTCAACTGAGCGCGCTGCATCCTGCGCAAAGTTAAATCCTGCATTTACTCTGTCAACAACATTCTGGAGACCAAGGGTGGAATAACCTGATAGAACGGGTGCCTGGTCTAAATGCCTGGTACCGCAAGCCAGAGATGGACCTGTCCTCACTAGAACTTGACCAAACGCTCGACAATTTCAAAACTTAAGGGGAAAATAGTCTTTTGGAAATGCGAATAGGGGGGAAACAATTATGGAAAAAAGTGGTAACAAATAAAGGTGGTTACAAAAGTGGGAAAATAATGGCCTGACGAAGTCGAGAGGGTGGTTATGGGGGACATTTGCTGCATGCGATTTCACAAGAGGAACCAAACATCAGGGCCCAGTAAGCTGGATAACAGGAGCTTAGCTCCTTTGAAGGAAACGGCCTGTCCAACTAGGACAGACACGAGGGAAGCAACATCAGGAAGTGAACCGAGTAGTGATCACAACAAGCAGCAGATGAAGTGGATATAAAGCCTTGTGGGCTGTTCAAGGTGGTTTCAATATAACACGGGAAGACGTTCTCAGGGATGTCCGCCTTTTTTATCAAGGTGGATAAATACATAAACCGGCATGACATAGTGAAAATGGCGATGTTAAATATAGCGATTCTAATGGTAATGACAGGAAGACCGATCGGTTAAATGAGGGGACTGTCTTGAGTTGCAAAAATTGTTTTAAGGGAGTTAAGGGAACAGAGGGTCAAAAGGGAAGACATACGTGCACAAACGCGATCCGCTCTGCTAATGGCTTTAAAAGAATATATTTGCGGTAAAGTGGACGCACTTGCACCACCGGAGGGTTTCTGCGGCATTTGGTAATACTAGATCGTTGTGTACAACTGGATAAACATTACAATTGCTTTGCTACCTACTGTATAGTCCACATCTAACACCCAATGACTACTGGCTATTTCAAGACCTCCAAATATATTGGCTCAAATGAAATGATTGCCGAAATTTATTTTGAAGACAAAAAATGGTACGATGACTGCAGTGAAGAACTCGAAGAAGAATATCTGAATGAAAAGGCTGTTAGTTAGGACAATAACTTATTGAATCTGGTTTGCTCTCGCAAAAGTTTTTTGGGAATATTTCTGAAGTCGCAGATCCATTCCGATAAGCCTATGCGGGAACTTGAAGGGTGTTATATGCCATCCATAATAAAATATATGGGACTTTCAAATATTTAATAAGAATTTATTTAGTACCTCAAACACACTTTTCTTAATGAATAGCTGTTTAATACACAGCTTCTTTCTTTCAATTTTAATATCGACCCGCATTGAAAAACGCCATAAACTAAAAATAAAGCTGCTAAATACTGATGACATTTATAATATATGATGAATACTTATTGTTGCTGGCCTCTTTGCGACAATACGTCGTTCAATTTCTTCAATTGTCGTCTATAGGCATCTGTAGTAGCAGCAGTTTTAACACTATCTTACTGATACTATAAGCTCAGCAAATCTTTACATTGAATGATGAACTCTTGAATTTTTCGCAATAGATCACGTTTCTTCGCTAACCTTTTTTCCCTGTCAAGCGATCAATCAGTAATGTCAATGTCAAGCAATGAAACCGTTTGAATGGTCTTTATACTCAATTAATCAATTAGTGTGGTAGCCATATTCTCTCATTTTTTGATCTGTCCCATCGCATCTGGGATTATCATCATCACCATTCTTGACATATGGAAACAGTTGATTCAAAAAGCTGTCTGAAACTTAGTTGATTTTAGTTTAAGCTGGGTTTTCTATATGTTCTATATGTTTCTATATGTTAATATGTCTTGCAATTCATTGTCTTCGAACTATCCTGATCCTCCAAGTCATTCTTTATCACTGACATTAAAAACACCGCCTTTAGAACGTTGAAACTAAAACCAACAAGAGATATATCGTATGACGAAATGTCCTCAAATGATTAGGGACTGCATACATTGAATAACTCAATAATAAATGGAAAACTCCTATTTATATAGTGAACTATCAAAACCATCGAATTTCACGGTTAGATTAGGTTATTTAACAATTGTTTTCGTTGATACTTCGCATTTTTATCAACATATTTAATTAATTAATTGAAGTAATATAAGCAGACGCAGCAGCCTCACCATACGATTCTAAAAGTGTACTTTGATAACAAATGTCCTCAAATGAAAACAGAAGTAATGAATCTCGGATAATCTTCTATTAAAAGAAATTAGTTCCTTCTAAACCCGAACTAAACTTAAACTTAAACTATATTACTTCCCCTTCAAGAAACTTCAACCAAACTAAACGAATATTTACCACCTCAGCGATGGATACTTGGTAATTTTTTATGTTAATTCATTTTTTGACAAACGACCGTAAGGCAAAAAGTAAATGATACGGAGCGAGAGCAATTAAAGTAAACAGGCCATTATTTATGGCGATTATTTTTCACTACCATTATATTTATCGGTATAATTATTTATAACAATTAGACAACAACATGACGCTGTTTGTTTGGCTTGTATAGTCGTTCTCATGAAACGGTTAAATAGTTTCGTATTTGTTGATGAATTTCACAGTCATAAATATTAATTCCGCTTAAATAATTAGGCGATATTAATTGGCGTTTTAGATGGCGCTAATGAGTAACGCATATATATTATTCGGTGGTGTAGATTTAAAATGATTTTTCAAAATTATAGTAGGTCAATTGGATATAGGACTAAATCGGTGCAACTAGCCATATGGGCGAGATGGCTAACATAAATATTTCCTACAATAACTAATTGATGTTAGTTGTTAGAACTTGTACAAAAAAAGTTTCTTATTTGTCTTGTAATACGGTAAACATAATTAATACGTATTATGTTTCATAATGTAGTAATATCATTTTCTGCAAATGAAAGTGAAACGAATCATAGATCTACATAATAATACTAAGATAATGACCTATACCTCCATCAAAAGCAAGTTGGCATGTTGCTAACGTTTAATTAAAAATATTAAATTAAAAGAAGGAAATGTAGAGAAAAATTGAAATAATACAATTCACATCTCCGGCAAAAAGTATAATAATAATTATACAGCATAGTAATAATCGAAAAAAGGGAGGGGGTCCAAATTAAGCATTAATTTTCTACTCTTATAGCAACATAAATGAAATTCTTCAGGAATAACCAACCATTCAAAGACAACCAACTGAGAAAATTTTAAATTATATTATAATTAAATTACAATCATAACTTATATTTTTTTAATAATTATCGTAACGTTAAAAGTTCATATTTTCATGTTTTTATTAAAACAATGGTGTTCATAGAAACGTGTATATTTTCATTCAATGAATGCGTGTATTTTAATCACCTTTATCTATCGGTTTTCGATGGTATTGACATTTCTGTACACAAGATAACAGCATTCCAGGAGTGCCATCAAAATCGACACTGATGGCGAATATGCGTGGCCATAATGTCTTGGTGTGCATATGATGGGATCAGAAGGATGTAGTGTATTATAAACTGCTAAAATCAAATGAAACTGTCGCTGTGGATATCTATCAGTCTCAACGTAAATAAATAAAACGAAGTATTATTGTAAAAAAGCCAGCAATAGCAAGTAACAGACGCAAAGCGATCCTCTTGAAAAAACCCGGACATATTGTATAAATTCTCTAACTCAAAAAATGCCTTTATAAATCGAAAAAGTGGTCAGAATACATACTGAATACATTACTCACATTGTCCAACAGGCTTTGAAACACAGCAGTAGCAAGTGGGAAGTGATTAGTATAATCAACTCTTCTTCGCAAACAATTCAATTGATTTCGAAACAAAACAAAAACTTTCTGGAAGATGAGCAAAAGTTTTAGTTTTATATACAAAATTTTAATAAAACTTCTTTTTTATTATACGAATGTTAAGGCTATAGTTACTGAAAATATAAATATATAATTATCCACAAATGGCTGTTTATTAAAAGGCTCAATATTTTATCTATTCTAATTATTTTTCCTTCGAAATTAATGTAACTAATGTTTGAAAAAGTAATGAAATACACCAAATATTAAATGTTTGTCTAAATTGAAAATATATTTCTTTCTAAATAAAAAAAAGTGACCTAGTCTTCACTATCCCACAGACATTTATATCTGAAAAGAGTTATTATATATATATATATATATATATATATATATATATATATATATTAAGGCTTTCATTTTATATAAATATATTACAAATACGAAAAACGTAACTATTTACGTTAAATATTGATGATGAATTGATGGAGATGCTGAAACTAATGATCTCAGTAAAATTCCAGGGATACAGTACATTTAAAATACGATAATTAATTCGAATTTATCTACAAGGAACGTAAAAGTTATAGATTCCTTTATTTGCCAGATAGTAGCGATCAAAAGAAGAAACTAACATCACCTATTAAATATTATTTTGGCAGTATATCCAAACACAGATAATTGAACATTATCAAATTACAGAAGGAGAAAACGGTTTAATGTATTAATATAAAAAGCAATTATTACAAACATATTTAAAATAAAAATGCTGAACTTCTATTATCCTTTGAATTCCCAATAGTAATTTTAAGCCAATAATTCTAGCGTGACCCTCGTATAAATAAAAAATAGAGCAGATTCTTTTTACTTGGGGAAAAAATGCCTTTTCAACATATTTAGCCCGTTAACATTAACAAAACAATTCAATTTATTATACCTTAAAATTACCAACTTTACGGAAAAAAGTGACGGAGCTTTATTTTGCGAAAATTAAAAGGGAAGATAAATCGTCATTGTAACGCGAATTTATCCTCATTCATCTTCCGGAATGGACCACATGTTCTGAAATGATAACGCAAGGGACACGATATAAAGTGTGACGGTCATCTTCCAGTCCTTTGAATCATTAGGCCGTTAAAAGGTCGTTAGCGCAGTCTGTTTGGTCAGGGCTGGCAGTCGCGCGAGCCAGGCGTCTTCTCCAGACTCCTGACGGTAGAAAAATATCACAGAGAGACACCGTGCTGATAGTAAAATTATTCGGAAACTAGCAGGATCCGGAGGGAACGGCCGCGATAATAGCACGGAACAGCAAATATGCATTGTGGCCATTTTAAATTTAAATTAGATGTACGAGAAATGTAAACGATATTGGCCACTTGTTACGCGTACGAGACGAAAATAAAACACGGTTTTGATGTTGCAAGTCTTCAAGTTTTGTTTAAAATATAAACTCGGTTCATATCTTGTCCTATAATATACTTTTATAGTTAGCTTTATTTTATTGTATGAATATTAAATGATGTTGGAGATTATTTTATTTATAGATCTTGATTTTGTTCAACAGGAATTATTTATAGTTTTCTACATTCATGATTTCTGTTTTGTTAATTTACCCATTATGATACGTCCCTACAGTACGTCATTACTAATTCAAAAATTAGTTTTGTAAGTAAATTACGACGTCCCCTGTACCTGTATAGGCAAAATAATATGGACACTATTCTAAATAGTATACCTTATTGCATGTTGACAACACTGCTTCGGCGTCAATGTATATGTATTACTCAGTTTACATGGCAAGTTATGTAGGTTGTGTGTGCAAAACAACTAAATTATTTAATGTTTCATGAGCGACAGTATCCACTGTAATGACAGCAGACATAAAAGGTAGTAATATTTCATTGGGTAAGGGGAATAGGGGTGAAACCCAAAGTTAATTGATTACTATTGATACTATTGATACTTGTGATAATTGATATAATTGATAAAGACGATGAGCATTGAAAAGGCTTGTGCGCAGACAACTTAAAACTACCGCGGCAAAGTCGACACTAGAGAAAACAATCACTAGAGTAATACTTTTTCAACAGAAAGAGAATGACGGGATCTCCACAAAGCTAACATTAATAATGAAAGGGCTGTGATTGTGAAATCCTTTACAACAGAAGCCAACGCTAAGCTGTGAAAGAAGTTATGCAACGATCATAAAACCTGGATACTTGATTATTGGAAAAATGTGGTATGATGAATCATCGTTTCCATTTTTTTTTTGCTACAAATGGCCGAGTTTATGCACGAACGATTCCAAAACAAGCCTACGAGTTAATTTCAACGAAACAATTCATAAGGCATGAGGGTATGAAGTGGCAACTGGCGAATTACTGAAAATGAGTATCGAGATATTCATACTGCCACCTTATAAAGACTGTCTATTCCAAGATGATAATGTGCAATAAACATAGCCATAAAGATTCAGTATTGTTTTGAGAATTATCAGGATATCAGGACTATTATGGGGAGTTTTAGAGCATAGATTGAAGAGTAGATCTTGCACTATTCATCTCCAACATTACTGAAGCAATTGGTGGATGTTTTAGTATAATATTAGGACAATATTGATACATTCCATACAAGAATTATTTTGTCCATTCCCTGTATATTCAAAAATAACGAAAATTATTCTTCAAAGCAGCCCCCATTGGATGTTATGCACGTATGCAAGAGCTTCTTCCAATCACCGAAATACTTCTGAGATTTGTTACTTGGATCAGGAGTTGAAAAAAACTTAAAAAGAACGACGAATGACCCTTTAAAGTCCTTTAGGCGACATAAAAAATCACACGGGGCCATTTCTGAGAAATAAATAGGCTAAATAATAAATATAGCTTGAAAGCAGTATTGTTTTACCAAAGCTTTACGAATAAGCAACAAAGCCTGAATGAGTACAATATCATAATCCGAAAGCCATGAATTATTTCTCCATAATTATGATTTAACGATTACTTATGATCAATTTTTTCTTTGAAAATCTTGAAGACTCTTGTATTAGTCAGAGCAGATTCATCCAAGGCAATATTTTTGCGACTTTCACCCTTCATACCACCGTCATAAAAAAATTTCATGGAAGAATCCCATTTATGTTATAGAGCTGTTATCCTATTTTCATCTAAAATGTCATATTTTGTTCTAAAAAACGCGTATTTTTTTAAATATAAAATGCGTATTTGTGGAGATTTTACTCCTTTCTCATTTCATTAAGAAAACTGCTGCAGAAAATAAACTTATTCTTGTGGAAATTTATCACAAACCTGTTATATATGATACTATTTATTTATAGAACTTGGTTTCATGTTCACAAAACAAGGATAGAAATAGAACTGGGTATAAAAATGTGAAAATAAAACAAACTTGCAAGTGAATAAAATGTTAATAGACCCATCATTTTCACTTGTTTTAAAGTTCTTGAGATTAATCAAAATTCATTAGTGCACTTTTTGGTTATTTCCATGAAGTAAATCAAAAGATGATTTCTTACGAATCGCAAAGCCGCATAATCCAGCTGGCATCAGTCGATTGAGGCTTAGATCTACGAGTTCAAAAAACGCTGCAAGAAATGTGATCAAATTGCCATGAGGACGTGAATTATTCATATCTTTGAAAGGGAATTTATTCGCAAAAATATTAATAATCAGTGATATTTATATGGTTTTGATCGATAATCCTTTACCAATTATCTAGTAAAATCATAATTCCGTCGATGTTAAATTTCTGATATTTTTCCCAGAGTTTGCATCTTTTGAACTCAATTATACATCATTAACGGAGTTTTGCATAGACCGAAACAAAAGGCAATCAGCTAGAGCCAGATTCGGGCTATACTGTCAACTCTAATCGCCGATCTAACCTACATCAACGTTTGCACTCAATTTGTGTCAGTAAATATGTGTGTGGACTAACACTGTAATGATGGAATACGGAACCTTTCCTGATAATAAATTCCGTTTTTTTTATTAATCTACTTAACAATATTTAGCTATTGATAATAGAGAATCAAATTAATGGTTTGACCATATGCGAGCAGCGGAATTTTAAACAGTTACTTTGCAATAACCTTCACTGACATCAGTGCTGTTCATAAATAAAAATTCGGTCCAGTAACTTCTTTTAGTATCCAGTTTTATACAAATAGTAAAAATTTTATGGTCGATAGTTCCTGTAGCGATGTCCGGAGATGGTTGGTTATATTGTTTTGTTGTTGTTGGTTTATCTCACAAAGTCATTCACATCTCACATCATATATCATAAAATCATTGGAGGTAGAAAAAAAACTAAATTAATTTTCCCCAACATATATATATATATATATATATATATATATATATATATATATATATATACCCTTTTTTATTCACTTGAAAAGAAGTAGATAACGCCCAGTTGAAGACGTAATTCTTATTTATTTTTGGGATTTTCCCGTCTCCTCACGACAGAAATGGCCCAGTTTTCCTCCAGTCTCGCATGATTTTCCTTGAATTATACTTTGCAGGCTGGCCCTAGGTTCTTTCTTTAGATTCTTAGATCATACTCTAGTATAGTCTCGTTCGTCTTTGTGATAATACACCTATCCGAGTACATTAGTTATTGTCCCATATGTCGGCATAATAGAAAAATGCAGAAGCATACAATAGCCTTTCCGTATAAGTTATTATATTGTAGAAGAAGAAGTGAGTTTCTTATTTATTTTACCTATAACTTCGTATTTAAAAAGAACATGCTTAGCTTTAATTATATATGTATTATTAGATATAAATAGTTAATAGACTAAGCTGCATATTACATATTCAAGATTTTGTTGAGGAAAAATTTTGGACAATATTATATTTTTAAAGTGTTATTTATGCATTTTCCGTTTTTTGGCAGTATTTGAGAAGGGGAACATCTAAAAAATTCGACTCCTTATCGCGTACTAACAAATGCAATTGTCATTCAACCAGATTATGCGACATTAATCGAAAAAAGTAATAAGTAAAGAACGGGCAAACGGACACGGAACTGGTGAATGTAATAAGACACAACCGCTATTTTTCAATACTCAACTCAAACATTTTAAAGTTCATCTCTGAAGTACGATCTCTGAAATCCCGCACTAATGGGACGCCAGATTTCCTACGAATATAAATGCATCAGCCTTAAATTGCAAGCTGAATTTGTGCTGGAAACTACGGTCGAAAAGATTTTTTTTTTTTTATTATTACTCTTCGTGAGTCCACAATCTGCCCTATTGGCAATAAGTATTTCTTCTGTTTATATTATATATACATGGCATGTAGAAAATCACTTCATTAAGCAATCTTCTGTATAAAATATTATCTTAATTAATTAGTCTTATTCTAATGCTTATTCTAAACTCTACATATGTCCAGTAATCAGATCAGATGGTGTTAAACGTTTTAGTCTACGCACTTCACTATCCCGTCGCATATTTAGCTGATTAGCGAGTACATTGGGATGCACTGACACTCTTTCGAAGTACTTCACACAAACACATTGGATTACACTCGTTATAGGTTCTAGAGGAATATCGCGTTGTATCACTTTATTTGAAATATAGTACGGAGCATCAACAATGGCACGCAACACCTTATTTTGAAACCGTTGAATGATGGATATATTGGATTTGCTAGCGGTACCCCATAGTTGAATTCCATATGTCCAAATGGGCTTGAGTATAGACTCATACAGCAATACCTTGTTATCTAATGATAACTTGGATTTGCGCCCAATGAGCCAATACATTTGATATAATTTTAGTCCTAGTTGTTTCCGTTTAGAGAGTATGTGCTTCTTCCAGGTTAGGCGTCGATCTAAATGCATACCAAGATATTTAACATGGTCTGCTTGGGGGAGTTGGCGATGATTGATATTTACTGGTGGACATGTTCTTCTACGCAGGGTAAACGTTATATGCGTGGATTTTGATTCATTGGCTTTAATGCGCCATGTCTTCAACCATAATTGTATTTGCTCCAGGTGGGTTTGTAGGTTTATTGATGCTGTGACTGGATCTTCATGGGATGCTAAGATTGCTGTATCGTCTGCATATGTTGCCACAGTAGTTATTTTTGTGGTGGGCAGATCAGCCGTATACAGAAGATACAGTACTGGACCCAGTACACTACCTTGCGGAACTCCTGAATATATGGGATTTAATTCGGTATGTTCATCGCCTTGATTTACAATAAAATGTCTGTCAGTGAGATACGATTTTAGTAGCTGATAGTCCGGATGAGGGAGAAGTTTCTTTAGTTTAACCTGCAAGCCCGTATGCCATACTTTGTCAAAAGCCTGAGATATGTCTAGGAAAGCAGCCGAACAATATCTTTTGGCATTTAGGTCAGCGTTTATTTGGTTTACAAGTCTATGCACTTGTTCTATAGTCCCATGCTTATTGCGAAAGCCAAACTGATGTTCTGGAATAATTTTTCTTTTTTCTATTATATAGTTTAGTTTTTTTATGTATAACTTCTCGAAAACTTTCGAGATTATTGGTAATAAACTTATAGGTCGGTAGGAGGTCACATCTTCTGGTATTTTTCCTGGTTTAAGTATCATTAATATTTTAGCTACTTTCCAGATACTAGGGAAGTAATTAATTCGTAGCATAGCATTAAATATATATGTTAATAGTTTTATAGCCTTTTCTGATAGTTCTTTTAAAATTTTGCCAGTAATTAAGTCATAACCAGGAGCTTTTTTAATATTAATCTCTCTCATTATTGTATGTTTAACTTTTTTGACCGTTAATTTCTCGTGCGGTAAATCCATTTGAAATGGCGAATCTAGAAAGCTAGTAATTTTATTTTCGTCATCTTTATGTAGCTGAGACTGGAAAGGTTTAAAAACATTTTTTAAGTGTTTTGAGAAAATGTCGGCCTTCTCTTTATTGCTTCTCGCCCAATTATTTTCGCTTGTTTTAATAGGTGGGTTATGCTGCTGGGATCTCCTAAGCTTTTTTGTTGCTTTCCACAACGAATAGTCTGTAGCCTCAGTTGATGTCAAGTTTTCTAGGTATTCTTGAATGCCTTGGTTCTGTTCGATTTGGATTAGATCTCTCAGCTCTTTTATGGCCCTATTAAATTTTCTTTTATTCTCTTCAGTCCTTTGCTGTTGCCAATTTCGTCGTAACTTTCTTTTTTCTGCTATCTTTTTCTGTATTGTACATGATATATGTGTATTTTTTCTTGGAAATGTTTCAATGTTGGGAGTCGCGGAATATGCTGCCTCCTGTATATTTTTTGTAAGATTTATTGCTGCTATTTCTATATCCATTTCAGTTTGTAACGGTAAGTTTAGAGAGATATTTTGGTCTAAGTTTTCTCTAAATGAGGGCCAGTTAGTTCTATTATTGCACAGAGAAGGGGGTTTATCTTTGATGGTAATTTTTGAAGAAATTGTTACTATTATTGGTGAATGATCAGAAGACAGGTCGAAACATGATTCTGCCTGACACTTTTTTGGATCAATATTTTTTGTAATACAGAAATCTATCGTATCTGGTTTTTTATTTCTGTCTGAAGGCCAATATGTTGGTTCACCAGTAGAGATATGTTGTAAGTTATCTATCCTTATGGCTTTGAGCAGTTCTCTACCTTTTGAGGTTATTATTCTTGAACCCCACATTAAATGTTTTGCATTATAATCTCCTCCTGCTATAAATCTATTACCTAGCGTACGGAAGAATTCTTGAAATTGTTCTGCCTTGTTGTTATGTTTGGGTGGGCAATAAATCGCAGAAATTGTTAATGGTCCATGGGCTTCCTCTATGGTTATACTGGTGGCTTGCAGGTAGTCTTTGCGGAATTTTTCTTCTTCGAAATGCTTTACATCATCTCGAATTATTATGGCTGTACCTCCATGTGCTTTATCATCAGAGTGATTTGTATGATAAAGCTTATATTTAGGAACTTTCAAATAATTTTTGTCCGTAAAGTGTGTTTCGGAAACCATCATAACGTCAATATTTTGTTCAATTACGAACATTTTTAGTTCCCTGGCATGTTGTTGGAGCCCATTGGTATTCCAGACGGCGATTTTGTAGCTATTGGTTTCAGGCATTAAGCAAGTTTGCTTACGACGGTTGTGAGTAGACCAAGCATCGTACTCATTTGATCCATTAGTTTGGCCATCATATTTTCTAATCTTGAGATGTTGCTAGTTTCAGTAGGTTGAGATATTGTCTCTCGTTTTTGTGCTGAACCATTTTCAACTATTTGGGCATAAGTTATGTCTGGTTGACTTGTTCTGGTGGGTAGTGGTAGATTGGTAGTAGTGGATTGTTTTTGTTGATGCCTTTTTTCCCTTAAGGCAGGATAGAGTTTCTGCTGTAGTTGCTTGTGAACTGCGCAACCCTTGTAGTTCGCTGGATGATTTCCGTTACAGTTGACACATTTCACTTTTTCATCGCGAACTTTACGAGTACAATCTCCTGTCTTATGTTCTCCTGCACATTTTACGCATCTATATGATTTGCGACAGTAAGTCTTTGTGTGCCCGTGCGCTTGACACCTTGTGCATTGTGGTATAATTCTTTTTATATGTGGTGGTTCGCATTTAATATTATTTTCCAATTTGGTGATTTCATACACCGCCTTATTGTTTCCATTAGGTTTTATGTCTATATAAAACATAGGCAGAGGTTTTTTTGTCGTGTGATGTCGTATATTGTGAATATTTACGACCTCGTGGCCTTTTTCAGCTAGTGCTACCTTGATGGTGTTAAAGTCCGTCCCGTGATGTAATCCTTTTAATACGAATTTAAATGTTCTCTCGGATTTTGGCCTGAATGTATGGTATTGGGTGTTTCTTTCATCTAATTCTTTTATAAGAACTTTAAAGTGATCCGCTTCGAACAATTGGATTTTAATTGTTTCATAGCTCACTGTTTTAATTGTGTAGTTCGTAGTAATGGTTTTTAATAAATCATGGATGTTTTTTATTATTCCTACCTTATAGACTGTTATTGGTGGTGGTTTGGGAACAACTTTTTCAGGGCTTGGTTGTATGTTCTCTTCAATTTCTTCCGACAGGTTGCTAAAACTGTTTTTTGTCTCTATCGGTTTCTGCAACCAATAGTCACTGATTCTTGTTTGTTTCCTCGCGATTTCTTCTTCTGGACTTCTCAATCGTTTTTTGTTAACGACTGTAGTCCATTCTGATGGTGGAGTTTGCGTTATTGCTGTTTGTTCTAATCTTATATCAAAGTGTGCAGGTGATTTGGTTGAATCGCTATTGTTTGCCATTTTTTAATTTTTAATATTTTATTTAATTTACTTCCAGAGGATAAAAAAAATAAAATAAATACATTGTTTATTTCACGCACTTCATTTTTCACTTACGTTATTTTAGCACTAGTTTTTTACTATAAATACTATAAATGAATTTCAAAAGGACTGTTGTAAAATAAGATGAAATTATTTTAAACACTAATAAAAATGAGATGCAGTCCTTTTGTCTGGTCACGTAAACACGTATTCACTACACTTTAGGTCCACTGAGAGACGGATAGCCGCATCTGTTATGCGTTTTTAACACTCAATTAAATAACCGTAATAAAATACTGGGTTTTTTAAAGAAAGGTATCTTTTTATAGCTTGGACCGTATTGAAAATACGTCTTCACCCTACGAAGGTTGGAACTGAACTGTACGATCGAAAAGATATGTGGCTTTTTGCAACCAGAGGGTCGGCATTATCAGCTGCATACATACCTGCTCACAGTAGAAGATAATAGACCGAGTCTTTCAGGAGTTGATTTGCAACCTCCAAAAGTTCAGCCAGTTTTGATGTTGTAGTCTGATGTACATGTTATCTATAGAAAAATTGCTATTGGTCAGAACATGTAGTAGTTGAATAGGGCAAGAAGGCACATAATGGGAAAATCAAGTTCAAAAAGTTATTAAAAACATTTTAAAGTTCATCTCTGAAGTACGATCTCTGAACTCCCGCACTAATGGGACGCCAGATTTCCTACGAATATAAATGCATCAGCCTTAAATTGCAAGCTGAATTTGTGCTGGAAACTACGGCTGAAAAGATATGTGGCTTTTTGCAACCAGAGGGTCGGCATTATCAGCTGCATACATACCTGCTCACAGTAGAAGATAATAGACCGAGTCTTTCAGGAGTTGATTTGCAACCTCCAAAAGTTCAGCCAGTTTTGATGTTGTAGTCTGTTGTAGTTACATGTTATCTTTAGAAAAATTGCTATTGGCCAGAGCATGTGGTAGTTGAATAGGGCAAGAAGGCATATAATGGGAAAATCAAGTTCAAAAAGTTATTCTTTTGATGTGGTGGTAGAACTCATATAACAATAACATCAAGTTTGATATGGTATTCTGAGTTACGCGATCAACATCGAACATTGCATGATTGCTGTATTCTGCATTAGCTGCCTAACCACTTTCCAGAAGTTTATTAAAAAACCCATAATGCCCCATCAAATGGTTTCCAGGATCAATCCACGACTTTTTATCAACATATATGTCCAATAATTTTTGGTCAACCACGGTCATAGTTACCAAAGGTGGATTGAAGTCCTCTAGCCATGAACTAATGAAATTAAGAAACATCCTTGAAAACGTGATATGTCCGTGAACTCTTTGCACAGCTCAGATTATATGGCATTTAAAAGCTAATTGCGGTAGCTCGCTTTCTCAGCCATAAACTTAAGTAACCATTCCATATAAGCTATACCATGTAAAGTTAGGTAGGCACAGTGGTGCACAATGGTTAATATTAATTAAAAGCAAACTAGCCGAAAAATGTATAGGTGAAACCCTAATTATTTTACTACAACTATAAGTTGTCCGGATGAGACCACGACCACATGCATCCCTTTGGTCGTTTCTTTAAAAGAAAATTGTTATATCATGTTACTGTTAATGAGCCTGGCTACGAAAACTGTGTATTTTAAAATGTGGGACAGTATTTATGTTAAGATTGGAGAGTGGTTATGTTTGAAACGTCTAGACAGCAGTTTGGTTTCTATCCCAATAAATAAGAAATATTAACAAAAAAAATTGAACCATACATTAACAATATTATTTTAACTACTACCAACTAATCACAGCAAATTAGATTTATTTTGTTCGTAATTTAATTTTGTGTATATGTCACAAAATTATATTATTATTTTTGTATTATTTGGGCTTCAAACTTCTAACTAATCAGTTGGTACTAGTTAAAATAATATAGTAAATAGATAAATAAGTTTAGGTAGATAGAAGCTAAATTATCTGTATATAGTAGAATATAAAATACGTGTAGTAGGTAAGTTAAATAAGTATATTGTCTATTTTTATTTAGTTATTATAACAATTATTATATACATATTTTATTTTAAACTTCTTTTTTGTTAAAAATAAAGGTTTTGATTGCATGATTGCTGTATTCTGCATTAGCTGCCTAACCACTTTCCAGAAGTTTATTATAAAATCCATAATTCCCCATCAAATGGTTTGCAGGATCAATCCACGACTTTTTATCAACATATATGTCCAATAATTTTTTAACCACGGTCATAGTTACCAAAGGTGGTTTGAAGTCCTCTAGCCATGAACTATTGAAATTAAGAAACATCCTTGAAAACGTAATATGTCCGTGAACTCTTTGCACAGCTCAGATTATATGGCGTTCAAAAGCTAATTGCGGTAGCTCAGTTTCGCAGCCATAAACTTAAGTAACCATTCCATATAAGCTATACCATGTAAAGTTAGGTAGGCACAGTGGTGCACAATGGTTAATATTAATTAAAAGCAAACTAACTGAAAAATGTACAGGTGAAACCCTAATTATTTTACTCCAACTAATTGTCCAGATGAGACAACGACCACATGCATCCCTTTGATCGTTTCTTTAAAAGAAAATTGTTATATCATGTTACTGTTAATGAGCCTGGCTACGAAAACTGTGTATTTTAAAATGTGGGACAGTATTTATGTTAAGATTGGAGAGTGGTTATGTTTGAAACGTCTAGACAGCAGTTTGGTTTCTGTCCGAATAAATAAGAAATATTTTTAACAAAAAAAATTGAACCAACTTCAAATACCTACCTAAACCTATTTATTTATTAACAATATTATTTTAACTACTACCAACTGATCACAACAAATTAGATTTATTTTGTTCGTAATTTAATTTTGTTTATAGGTCACAAAATTATATTATTATTTTTGTATTATTTGGGCTTACGGCTCCGACTTCAAACTGATCAGTTGGTAGTAGTTAAAATTATATAGTAAATAGATAAACAGGTTAAGGTAGATATTAAGCTAAATTGTCTTTATATAATAGAATATAAAATACGTGTAGTTGATAGGTTAAATAAGTATATTGTCTATTTTTATTTAGTTATTATAACGATAATTATGTACATATTTTATTTTAAACTTCTTTTTTGTTAAAAAAATAGGTTTGGTTATGTTTTAATTTTTAGTGAGTTCCTTATTTATTTTTTGAAGTCGGTTCAATTTTATTGTTAAAAATATTTTATTTTCCTCTTTTTAGGAATATTTCACAGTATATTTCTCAGTAAATTACGCAGTAATTTTATTAAGAATTACATTTTATAGCCCAAGTAAAAGTGCAGTCCTTTTGAGGAAAAATAGGAATAAAGAAGCAATGATTGAAAATAAGGGATAGTCTAGGTGAGTTGACCAATGTTTCAACCAAACTAGAACAAAAAACGTGCTGCATCCGTTGGGAATTAAATCCGCGACCTCCGCGTGTGAGCTTAGGGTTCTAACCGTTGCAACATAGAAACAGTTGCCTGCAATATTTCTCTAGCTTCTCATATGATATAGTTAGTGTTTAAAAAGCAAACTAAATAGCTTTTAGACTGAACAACTTCCAATTTTTCGTCGCATAAATTTATCAATAACATTATTAAAATATCTGACAATATGTGAAAAATGTGTACGTGCCTTTAAAATTTTAGGTTTTCTCTCGATTTCCCTGGTCCCCCATCAGATCCATACTTGGTCCAATGGATCACCTCGGAAATTCACTCTTTCGAATAAAAAAATAGTTTTTAAAATCTGTCCATAATTTACCGAGAAATCAGCGAACATACATTAAAAAATATATATCTATATACACAGTCAAATATAAAACTTTAGTTGTATTTAATAACTGAAAATTAATTATTTCTTAGTACTAACGATCGGCTATATTATACCAGATTATTAAATTCATTAAAACCGAAAACCATCAAACTGGATCCATATGAATCGCAGTATAATTCTGGCACAATTTGCATGATTATCTGCAACAACGCTCATTAGCATTTGATGTAGGCTTAACACATTAAACAGTAATGACTATTGGAGATCAAAGCGTTCATATAACGAGACCGACAATATACGTAAAGCCAGTTGATGCAAGGGTATCGATCAAACATTGCGCAACTTTTATCTGATGAATGTTCAGGATGGCGGCGATAGAAAGATATTCGCGAATTCTATCTGTACGGGTGCAATTGAAAGTAAAGTTATTCATCGACAGAATGGAAATATCTGGAGATCAAAGGGAAATAACGACAAAAATTGAATGTCAATTCGTTTTACTTAAGACAGCATTAGAAAATAGACATAGCTTAAAAAGGAATATGAAACTGACAAAGAAAAATAAGTATAGAGTCTATTCAAAGTTATTTTGTACATACGTCATCTAAATTTGTGGCATCATTTACGTGTTTGAACTAATCAGACAGCATTGCATCTCTATTCTAGAGAACAAAATGAGGAGGAAAATATTGTCTGATTCTGAAACGAATTTACAAAATGCAGACAGGCAATATATTAAACATCTTGATGTCGTATATACAAAACAACTTTGAATAGACTATACGTTTGATTTTTCTGACTCGCTTCCATTTTATTTAGATTACTTATCTTATTGTTATAAAATTGATTTTGTGCTACCAAGAAGAATTGTTAAGATAAATCAAAATTGCACAGTCAACAAACTTACTGAAATATTTTATGATAATAATTTTAAGGTGTAGATGCAAATAGATTTGCCGAAAAGAAGTTTGAAGGCTACTAAAAAGTCAATTTTGTACTCGTATACTTCGTATTAAACACAGCACAAAAAAATTTTAGTTATATATATTTGATAAAGGATGTTTAAATTGTTTTAAGTGTTATCAGGCCTTTGAAAGTTTCAAAACAAAATGCATTATATCAAAATACTTTGTAATGTTTGGGTACCTAACATGCACAAATTGTAATTTTAGTTATTCAAATTGCATTTTAGCTTAGTTCACAATAAGTTAAAGATTTATTGCAATTACAATACTATCAAGTACTTTTTCTAAATATGTGATTAAACTATCTTTAACATAGTAAATTCTGTAAGTGTCTTGGCTTCAGAGACAACACTTGAAGTCATAGAATACTGTACATAAGTATGTATTTTTAATTATATTTTAGAGTTTCCTTTTTACCAACTAGGATTTATCTGGACTGAAGGTACTACTGAACATGGCCTCTGAACCACGGTCCTAGGCATTTAACCTACCGACTGCCGAGTGGCCAACTTGGAGCTCATTCGGTCTCAAAAAAACCTGCAATTTCTTGCCTTTTGGGCAAACACATAAACAATCACAAACATAAAATGACGGTCATGCCCCAGCAAGATTTGAACACGAGACTATCGCAACAGCAGGAGGACCGTCCCGTCACACTGACCACTGCGCCAACCAAGCTGTCAATATGTAAGTATTGTTCGAAATGTTTGAAGCTTGTGTCTACAATAACACATTCATACTAGGCTGTAAGAACTTGATAAAACTACATTGTTGAACCAACAAAATTCCATTTATCAGTAATTATTAGACTGGTGAACTATACTTTATCGAACTATTTGATGTACAAAAAACCAAATATAATATTATAGCTTCTTGATATCTAACCACCATTTTTAAGGTTTTTGTTTAATTAAATTTTTTCGTTGATTTTTGGGAGCATATGATCATTTAGTAGTGTTAGAACCCCAATTAGTTATCTTCTGTCTGGTAGGCCCTCATATATTCTAGGAATATATGCTGATTCTATGCGCACCTTTAAAACTAAACCTATCACATGACATTAAATATTATTTTCTATAATATTTGGTAACAAGAAGAAAGTTATAAGGAACTCATATAAACAGTAAACAAAACAGGTGAGTCCTAGACTAAGTCCTGAGAAATGTTATTGACAGTGTTATTTATTTTAATATTACGTTTGTGAGATACATTAGTAGACATTAATAAAGGCAACAAAAGTAGTAAATACATACATTAAAATGATTTTTAATTACCGATGTTGAAGCTATATTTACTGGTTCTCGCCTCGCAATATTTAACCTTAGTTCTCTATTTTGCATTAGCACAACAATACAGAACTTGTTTTCATCGACGCATTATAAAATTGAGGAACCGCATACCATCGATACGCATTAGAATGCATAATTAGGACTCAAAATTATAAGCATTAATAAGACTTATAACCAACCGAAATTATACAAAAATCGTCAAATGCGGCCAAAAAAAACAATAACATCATTCAGAGATTTGCAGAATTTTAACGCGCATTTAAAATTGCATCATTTCAAATCCTTTTTTTTTGCAAACATAATATATATTCTGCGTAATAATAAGTAATTTCATAGAGTTTTCGTAAAGTAGTTTTTCAAAATTAGTCCAAATTTTCATTAGGCAAGTTGAAACCATCCCAGTGTCGATATCGCACCTTATGCCTTCTGATTATTGGCGTGACCAAGACGCTAGCTTCCTCTCATATGTTGCCTAGAAACATATACTGTATGTTGATCGACCTCTTGAGGTGATTCAAACTCACCACAAAGACAGGAGAAAGAATATCGTCCCAGATCTGAGTAATTTAATTTTCTATGATACAGCCCACACAGGTACCTAATCTTAATAAAAACACTACCAGCACGTTTTACTCAGTAAAACACAGTATAAAATATTATAAAATACCAGCCATCCAAAAAATATTAAGTTCAGTAATTTTAACGTTTGTTTCTTTTCGCTGTAAATGTTTATTTCCTGCTAGGCCATAAAACTGCGGTAGTTTACAACTTAAAATAAAGCTGGTGATCTATTCACTTTTATCCAACGTAATTTTTGACGGATTTAGCCGACCGATGATTTAAGTGACGGTAATATTACCGAAAAATTATAGCATGCCATGTCAGTTTTGATTTGAAATAAACAGAGGTGGTCATTAACGATGTTATGCGTCATTCCTTGTAGTATATAACTAATTGGAAAGGCGCGATGGTGTTGAGTAACATGATAAGTAGTTCGAAAATAGTTTACAGAAGGTTTATTTGTTTGTAAGTTTCATTTAACAGAAAATTGTCGTAAAAAGGATTCTTTGTTAATAATTTTTTTTTATTCTCGTAGCTATCAACAATTTGTAACAATGGGCAATAATTCTTATATAATTTTGTTATATACTTACACGCAGAAGGTCACTTCACTTAGTAATCAAACATGATGTATAAACTTATAAACTAGAACTTAATTTAATTACTATTATATCCTAATATTATTCTTTATATTTGTTAGGAAGGATTGCAATATACGTATTAAACTAAGCACTTCACTAACATAGTGCGTCTAACTGTTTGGCGAATATATTAGGGTATATTAACACTCTTTCAGAGTACTTTACACTGATAGTTTGGAGCACACTGGTTATAGGTTTCAAGGGATCTCTGAATGACTATCTATGAGTTTATATCTTAATATACGCTGAAAGGATCTGTAACATAGTGCATTGGTTATAAACATTGAAATGTGTGAAATGTAGCAAATAAATATTAAAAGTTGAAGCCGATAAATGTAGAATTACCGCAAAGCAATATGCTAGCTCCAATGTTTTACTACTCAATTTCAATCGCAGTGGGTTATGAAGAATCCTTCAATTTTTCAAACTTTACACTGAAATATTGGTAAATAAAAGGAAGATTTCACACGTTTATTTCAAGTATCACCTTTGGAGCATGTTGAACTAACTTGTTACAAATTTTAGTAATCAGACTTAGTATCTACTACCAGTTTACAACTTAGTTAATTACAATAAGTCACGAATCCAATTTTACTCATAGAATGTTTAATATAATTTCGTAAAACGTGTGAAATCGGTTCGCAATATAAAAAAAATCTGAAAGTTATAGGTAGAGGTAAACTGACTGGTAAGCTTAATAAACAATCTCCTATAGAATTACATAAGATGAAACCTATTAATTACGTAATAGTTAATATATTTCATCTGATCAATTATCGACTTATTTAGAAATAGTAGCCATTCATAATAGTGGTTCAATACTATCTAGGAAACCAAACCCTAGAGTTGCCAGCTGCTGAATATCAAAAGTATTTAGAAAAGCCTGATATTAGCTTTCATAACAATATTTTCTTTCCTCCATAAACTGTCTTTATAAAAACTTAAAATAACAATAATGAATTTTTGAAATAATCGCCATAGAATGGTTAATTTAGCTGCTTACTCCAGACACTACTTCCTTCACCTGCACTTGTAACATAGTAAGTAAACAATGCAGTAACATAAGCTGTCTGACAAAGTTTAAGGACTTGTTCTTCTTGTTCCCTGTAAGCTTTAATACTTTCATGTGCGATACTTAAGTCCACTTTTTCAATATATAATATACAAATCAATATTACTTCAATCAACTTTAAACGGCATTGTTTGTTATTAAAGGTATAATAAATTGTTATTTTTTTTAAACGGTGAAGCTAGCTAAAGCGTTATTTTTTTAGTTGATTCTAGAATCATAACAGAGAAAGATTTATTTATTACTTTAATGATGTTTTTCCTTTAGTTCGACAAAAACCACCTAGTAAATAAACGCCTAATATTAGAGCAGCAAGTGATTAAAAAAAAACAGATAATGTTGCTTCCAAAACTAAACACTGATACTAAGATCCTGATAAAAAAATCCTTTAAATCGAAATACTTCTAATGAGTATACTTAGAATTACCAGAAATCACCAGAATATCACATAAAATAATTATTCTGTGAACGTAAAATAAACTTGTTGGGTACCAAATATTACGAAATATATGTTAAAAATAAAAAATCATCAATGTTTATTAATACAGTTTTTATTAGTTTTGCTAAACCAACAATCTTAATAAGAAGAAAATAACAAACAAACGCAACATTTTGCGACAAATTTCGTTAATCAAATTCGTGATATAATGCGATACAGGCGTGGAGGCAACCTTTCGCGACCTGCCGCTTGAAAATCGCTATTTTATAGCCTTATGTCATTAGTTAAAATACATTTTTGTTTTGTTTTTCTTTAATGAGGCACATCGTGGCTATCTTAAAAATTATGTCATTTCAATTAATTAGCTTTAATATGTATATTATTATTTGTTACATATGTTAATATATTCATATCGAATTTTGCTTCAAGTTTAAAATCATGTTAAAACTATGTCCAATAGAGGAGCTAGTATCACGAAAAAAATAGGTAAACACAGATTTTAGTTTGAAATATTTGATGGATCATTCAGTAACAACCTATTAAACTTTCAGTTTCATATTTTACGTTAGTTATATATGATATAATTGTGGATAATGATGTTAAAATGGCGAGCTTTCCCTACAATATGAAAAATATAAGTTGAATCTTAAAAACCCTGATAGCCATTTTTATATTACGCCTATAACTAAATTTTAAAGGACTTTTTTAATTTGAAGTTTTATTGTGAAAAATCGGTAAAATATATTTTGTTCAATGTATTGAACGCTGATAACATCTACTTTTTACGATCTTTCAAGATATTTTCGGATTTCATCTCGAAAGAACGACGTATCTTTTGAGGCTATGCAGGAGTAGATCTCTTTTTTGGCACCATTATAAGAAGTGAAGCGCTGCTCAGGCAGATCAGAACTCCTATGTCCGAATAAGTAGTGATCAGAAGGAGCAGGGTCTGAAGAATACGGCGGGTTTCTAATATTTTCTTAAAATTAGAAAGTTTCTAATAATATTTTAATATTTCCAAGTATGTTTTCACCGGTTTTCAAACATGTGAAAACAACAAAAAAACAACATTGCCGTGTCTTTACTCGTATTTCGGCTGATTTTTAATCATTTCAGATTAAAAAAAGTATTTCTTATGCCAGCGTCAATCTTGATGCTTCGCAATGATGATATGTCTCTAATAAACTGATCGCCTCTTCTTTCCGTTGAATAAAATATATAACCCTATTCACATAAAACAGTTACATATATATATATATATATATATATATATATATATATATATATATATATATATATATATATATATATATTTACAACATAGGTCGTCTCAGACATTGAACAGTCACTGATAAATTTCCTTTCAGACCAGGTGATATACGACTCATTTATTTGTTACAGGAAACTGCATCTATTCAACCGTGTTTTAACAACTGTTAAACCTTGATCGGGACCTTGGGGACTTTTTGGTACGACAAAGATTAAAACAAACAATAAATCGTTTAGTATTTGTTCATTAAGTTATGCTCAGGATATATAATAACTGATACATTGTAAACACGCTGTTCTGGCTGATTAATAGGCCATTACTGCGATATTTTTATGAGTTATTTTATTCCAACAATCGCTTAAACCAGAAAAGATAAAAAACGGAGAACGACGATTAATATCTCCTTATTAATAGCTGTGTTGAAAAGTGTTTTACGTGGTTAAAATGCTGGAGGTTAGAAATCGCTGGAGGTTAGAAATCGAAAACCGCCATCCCATAGCTTGAAAAAACAATATATCTAGACCTACTTTGTGATTGAAAGCCATTTAGTTTCCTAAAATTCAGATCAGGATAGCCAACAGTCTGTACTCATTCATCTGCTTAACATGCAAGATTTCCACCACAATCAAATGCTTTTTATATAATATATATTAATCCGTGGTTCTTTTACCATTTCTACAAATTTAATTGATAATAAAAATAATTAATAACTGACCATCCTTCCAGCAACATTTGAATTTGCAATTCTGTATCTATATATCCGTATAAAACTCAGTCCACTTAAACAACCTAATCGAACTGTTGAATTCGATAGTATTGATATTCCTCTAGATAAAATAACGGTGTGATTGATTTCATTATGAAGTTATTCAGTGTATCTAGACGCTAATCGTGGAAATCTAAAAATTTTATGGAACGTATTTTCGTCAATACCTATGCTGTTTGTTTTGAATAAATCTGCTGTCGAAGCCTATTAACACTTTTAGAAACGTATGGTGATGCTGCTCCATCATATCCTAATTACCAGTTTTGATTTCATTGATTCAAAAATGGTAACTATAATAGTTCAAACTTTCCAAGAACTTATCAGCTTAGTAACAGGTGAATGAAACACATGGTCTGAAAGTCCCGGGCCTAACACACAGATGGCGCTAGAGTTTTATTATATTATCCGCTATTTCAGTTAGTACTAACCCTCAAAAGAAAGGTGTTCAATTTTATGATATTCTACTCATAAGTTTGTGAGTTATTGTGCTAAGAGTGACGCTACTTTTTCTATTTTCAAAACAACGGATTAAAAACAATTTCGTGTTTTAATTTTACACAGCTTCTTGATGGTAAAAAATACCGTTCAAGTAAAGCAAAGGCTTGAAAAGTGTTATATGGACTCCGCTATATCAGAAACAATAATAAAACGTTGGTTTGTAGAACGCAGAGGACGTCCAAATGAAGTGGTAGCACTAGAAAACCTCAAAAAATCTACAAAATCGTTTTGATCAAAAAGTGAAGTTTCTAATGAGTTAACATCGTAAAGATATTAAAAGAACGTCTTGGTTTTATATTGCATGAATATTTGAGCATGAGAAAGCCTTGTTCAAATTGGATGCCGCATTTACTGACTGTTGGCCAAAAACAAGAAAGTGTTGATAAATTTGAGCAGTGTTCGGCTATATCTCAACATATTAAACCGGAATTTTTGCGTCGATGTGTGGCAATGGATGAAACATGTATCCATCACTTCACTCCGGAATCAATAGGATCGTCATCTGAGTGAATAGCAACTGGTGACTGGCCTATTTTGAGGCAAGTTGTGAAAAGGCTGGTTCTAATTTAGAAGTTTATGACAAGATTTATCTCTTAGATGCTTGCTCATTCGGTGATTAACAATTTCATTACTTTAAAAAGACATTTATTCAGACACACCAATAATGGTGCGATATATTAATCAAAACATTTTCTTTTTTTTTTCATTATTACATTCGTTTTATCAGCTTTTCCCATCTTAATGAAGAACAATGTTGGTTTCGCAGCGATTTAATCATCGATCCATTTTCTCACTTCTTCAGAATTACCATACCGTATGTTAACCAAGTCATGCCGCAAAGATCTAAACAACTGGCAATCAGAAGAAGAATACACTGGAATGGCAAAATTTCCCTTTAAAGCTGTCACAGTGTATCCTTCACAACTCTTACATCGTGTGCCTCAGCGTTGTCATATAAGAGGGTATCTTTGCGCCTGTTGCTCGCCATTGCAGATAATTTTACAACAATATTAATAGTTACTCATACTAAATTACTCTTTCGGATCCCATTATATGCAAAGATTGGTTCTTCGGTGTAAATATAGACAGCACTTCTGGAGCAACCCATGACTTTTTAGGCTTGGCACTGTCATAATGTTCTTCATAGTAGTCCCCGCTTTGTAAAAACTACGTATGGTAACCATTTTTCTCCTCTTAAATGTTTCCTATTACATAAAAAAGTCTGAAGTTAGTTAATTCATCAATTACTAAGCTTTCTGAAACTTTTTTTGAGAGTTGAATATGTCTTACAGTTCAACTTTTTTGGATCTCCAAGCAGGTTCTTGTCATTTCCACATCATCACATCAAAATTACCACTTCTAATTCGTTGAAACCAAACCATTTAACCAGTTTTAAAAACATTTAGAACATAAGTTTCTAAATGTGTTTGAAGCACTCCGGATGCAGAATTTGAGCTTTCCATGATTAGCCATTAGATCAACATATGAAAGAGTGTTGTAAGAAAGAAATGTCCTGATTTAGTAAAAAAGGACTTTTCAAGGAATCAGGATTTTGGTCTGATTCCGATATCAATTTTATTTTCGTTATAAGATTTGTTACAGAAGCATTCAAATATTTTTGGGGGGGAGGAGATTGAAGCCCCTTAGCCCCTTAGCCCCTTATATTCATCAAACAACCTTCATGTTTTTCAAAAGTCCCATCTCAAATTATTTAATTTACTTATAAGCTTCTATCTATGAAATCACTGTTCACCTTCTTAGTTGCAAAAGCGATTTTTATTGGTTTATATTTCCTCGATTATTTTAGCGAAGACATGTACGATGATATTTTAGACTTTTTTAAACTTTTAAGTCGTTTATGTTTAAAATGATTTGAACGATAATCCAAAGTGAACCAGGCGGGATTGCCGCTTCTTTTAGACAATTGCTAGGACTATTATTACCAGATGTCTTAATATGTCCAAGAGACATTAGAACTTCATTAAAGTTATTTTATGAAGACGCGACGCTCAGAGTCACTACCTTTTTTTTTATTCTGTTGGTTTTACTGCATTTGGTGCCGCCCAATCTGAGTTTCATCAAATGATAAGTTCGTTCACAGAATATGCCAGTTTTCTTATTTTAATTCTATTCCCTTTATTATTTTCTTTTATTTTGTTATTTATTACGACCTTTTCCATTACTCTTAAATTACTCTAAATTATAGATAATAGTTGGTTGCAACAGTAAAGTATAAATTACACCTATTTGTGGTAGATATAAAATGGCCAAAGTATTTGTTATATAGTTATGATTTATTTATAACTTGAAATAAAAATAAAAGCCACCAAAAGTAACTCCTGCTGCCTCTTGGTGGCAGCATATCTAAGGCATCCGCGTTTGCTTTTTTCCATCATACGCATTGAACATTCGCCATAGTCGGAGCTAGAAAAGTGAGTAAAGTAAGTGCCCAACAGCAAGAGTGTTGCTTATTTTTTCATATGAGATTTTGGCATCACCCTAGCGAGGCGTACTAATCCTAATGGCAAAGTATCTTCTTCCATTGTTCTCACTACACATTCATTTTTGTGAGTGTCACAAACACATAACATACTTTAACTCATCATGTTTATCATTGCTCTCAATTATTACTACTATCTGTTATCTGTTATGATTGTTCGCACTGTTACTAACTAGTGTTGGGAACTATCGACTGAAATCGACTATCGACTGTTTAGTAATTGACTACTGTTTACTATCGACTGTTTCAGTTGCTATTTTTGGTTCGACTGATTTTACTACTTTTTACCAATGACAGTTCTGTCGACTGTTTCAGTCGACTGTTTTCAGTCGCCATTTTCGGCCCGACTAATTTTGTTACTATTTACTATCTGTTTCAGTCGTGTGCTTTTAGTTACTAGTTTTGGTTCTACCAGTTTCATTCGACTGATCTTTAATGTTCTGGCTCTGTCGTCGTAGCCGCGACCTTGACAAAAATGTACTCAATTTATGCTTAGCACTTAGATTTATATGTAATATATAGAGTTTTATGATTTTTTGGTAGTTTGCTTGTAAATAATAATATATTGCTTATTAATATAGCAGAAGTTTGGAACGCTATTTTTCAAGATTGTTAATGTAATAGGGTAAAAGAATTAAAATTGGAAATGATAAATAGCAAAATACTTCTGATATTTCCATTCGTTCGATAATAAATAAAGCATTTGCTTTATGTTAAAAAGCTCCAGTATTTATTGTGCGATCATTTTTAATTATGTGATGAATTAGTTTTTTTCTATGATAAGCTATATGTTTAATTTTAATTTAATATTTATGGTTATTGTACATGTGGAGTCTTTAGGTTTTGTTTAAGTTATATTGTATTGTCTATATTTATTATAGTATATTAGTTGAAAATAGCAATTAACATATTAAAATACAAAAAAAACATTTGTGTGGTATTATTCCATTCCATAGAAAAAGTCCATTCCTTTTTACAGATTCATAGAACATTCAAATATAAAAAGTAATTCTACTTCGTTTAAAGTGAAATAATTGCATTGCATTGTTAATAGTCCACAGTAATTATTTTTTCTTTTCTTTTTTAAAGTTACGTGAAGGTAGTACGTGAAGGAACATGTGCATCTTCGTATCGGTTATACTACCGTTGTAAAACATAAGCACATATAATATTAACTGCTCCAAGCAATTATCTCCGCACTTTCTTCTCTCACAATTTATACACAAAAGGGTTCGTACATCTTCGTCTGACATCACGAATTGAAAAAAACAAGTTCACACTTATCATTGAAAATTGATTGCTCAAGTACGTTTTCATTTCGTTTTCAGAACTGTCATCTGACCACCTCGACATCAAGGTCTCGTACGTTTACAATTTGCTTTATTTATTATGTTATTCATTTAATGTAGATAATTTAAATATATTTTTTTATTTTATGTCCTGTGCTTAAATGTAACCACATATTAGTAAAATTGGTGCACAACATGTATTGGTCTACTGTTGCTATATAAAATATAAAATTATATACTATAGAGTATATATAAAACAATAATATAATATAAAATTTCACAGAAACTTCTTAAATATCAAATATAAAAGAACAAGCTTATTGTCTATTATATAAAATTAAAGTGTGTAATCAAACGTTATGTTTGTAATCAACGTATATGATAAACGTATATATAAACGTATGTAATCAATATGATTACACATAAATAGATACATTTCATGGAAAAAACTTCAATCAGTCCTTGGAAATACCTCAAATATCTGCAGTAAGAAACACAGATCTATCATCGAGGTAGAGGTATCTATCATCAAAACAAATGGATAGATTTTCCAATTTTCCATTTTTTTTATCATCAGACGAAGTAACAATATTGAAAATTATTCAGGAACTATTTTATCGCAGCAGTGGGACAAAACAAACAAAACGAATAAATATTAACCACTTACTTAATAAAATCAAGAAGGTATTCGGCCGCTGGCTGTCCAACAACACCCAGTCAAAGTCTTTCATCTTTCACCACGCTCTTCGAAGGGCATTAAACCGATTTGTCATATATGTTGAACCGCGAGAACGTCAATGGAAGAAAATGCAAGGAAATAATCGACGACGATTTCGTGCTAATACGAAAGAAAGCGATGCCGATTGAATAGGGATGGTGTAAAGGGCGCTCGGCGTCGCGACGCTAACCATCCGGACGTCGCGCAACGACTAAACGGGCGTCGAGAACGTCGCGGTATGTTGGCAATCGTCGGATTCGCAGACTTTGCGCAAAAATTCCGACGAGCCGTGTAAGAAGGATAGAAAAATACGAGACGCAGTCAATTAGACAGTCGTATTGGTGATTCCGCAAACGATTAGGATCTTTTAAGACCGTTGGCAGCCTCCGATAACAAAAACAACCGTAGCAAAAACGAACTTTCAACAGAATCACACGTTGTTTACAAATTTAAAAACCCAGTTTTTCTATCAGGCGATTTTTTTGTTTTACTTGTGACTCGTACCCGATTTTATAGTTCCGAGACATTACAATATACTTTTAATTACACAATCAGATAATATAACATTTAATTTACCATATATAAATCAAAAGTTTACCACCAATTTTTGATGTACAAATATTAAAATAAATCTAAACTAATCTGTAGAAACACATATAATATCCGTAATGAATTACAAATTCAATCGAAAATAATATTTCAATTAATATTTCAGATCAAAATGTAGTAATTTCCTATATACACGAAAAATTAATACACAATCATAACAGGTCAATTGAAGAGTCTCCGGCCTACCATAGTAAAACACATTTGTTTGGCAAAATTAGTTTTTTTTATTCAACATAATTCCCTTCAAGGGTGATACAGTGTTTATAACGACCCTCCAACTTTTCGATACCATATTTGCAGTACGATTTGTCCTTTGCTTCAAAATAGGCCTCAGTTTCTGCGATCACTTCTTCATTCGATGAACATTTCTTCCCAAAGAGCATTCTTTTGAGATCTGATAACAGGAAAGAGTCGCTAGTGGCCAGATCTGGGGAATACGGTGGATAAGGAAGTAATACGAAGACCAATTCATGAATTTTTACCATCGTTTTCCCTGACTTGGGACACATGCATTGTCTTGGTGAAGCAGCACTTTCTTTTGATCAAATGCGGCCGTTTTTCGGCGATTTCGTCCTTCAAACGGCCCAATAACGCTATATAATAGTCGCTGTCGATGGTCCTTCCTTTTTCAAGGTAGTCAATGAAAATTATTCGATGCGCATCCCAAAATACAGTCGCCATAACCGCCTAACCTAGTCTAAATTTGTGGCGTCACGTCGCAATATTGCCGTATCAATTCTGAATTTTAGTTCAGTTTGGCTTTGACATAAAATAAAATTCAAATCTAAATAAAATAATTAAACAAAACACTGTTATATTATCTAATACTGTATACATATATTATTTAAGGACTTAAAACTAAAATTAAGTACACAGTTTTAATAGTTTGTAGGTCAGGGTAGTATTTGGTTATATTACAGTGTAGTGTTTCCTTGTAAAGACATTTTGATATTGCTGTATTTCTCCTCAGTTTGTTTTCTTAATACGTTTATACAACTTTCTTGATAAAACTAGATATAATCACTGCATTGTCATATGACATATTCAGAAAGTTTCATTCAAGTAAATAACTAAGCTATTAATTTCCAATCTATCTAACATTTGTTTACAATTTTATTTGTCAATTTCTTCTTGTGTGTCTCATCGAGTTCATCCAAACCGAAGATGTTATTAACTATTCCTGTTTCCAGCATGAAGTACAATATATCTGCAATGAATTTTTAATAAATGTTATGACTAGTAAAACCTAATCAATTGTTATTCCAGCGTTTACCTTTTCCCATCAACTTTTGTTGTCATAACACTAATTTTATTATCATCTTGCCGAGAGTGACCAGTGGGTATATCGGCCCCATTATGAAATATCCATGTCTCATCTAAATACATACATTATCTTCCTTCATTTTATTATATGCTTTTAAAAATTGTATTATTTTAAAAGTAATATCCGGAAGCTCCATTAGACCTCCTCGATTCTTTTCAGATTGACAAATTCCTTTCAAATAATTGTATTAAATGTTTCTATTGAAAAACTACACTATTATAGTAAAACTAATCCATTTTTACTTAAAGATTTAAACTGCAGTAATTAAACAGCTACAACAGTTTGTATGTTGTTTTATTATATTTATATTGACATAAAAATATATACATATTCGAACGCATCAGACTTCATTCTGTGTCTTTTAACTAGAGTAATGCTAATTGGTAAAATGAGAAAGAAAACAGATCCGAGTTTAAAAGGGATTTTTGGTATTTACAAACTGAATTTGGTAATGCGATTATGTGATTGTTTTATTGGATGACCTATAAAACAGAACATTTAAGGAATGAACATTCAAAGAAGAAATGTTAATTGAAATCCTACTACCCAATTATAAAAGTCAAAAAACAATTCGTTTTAACCGTTTTATTGCCTTTATTTCATGAAAATAATATTAAAGTGTATAATATTGAACATTACTGTTACATTCAATAGTATTTTACGACCTTTGATAATAGTGGTTATGATATTAAACAACAGAAATTTTATGTTATTGTACATACCCAAAAGTAATAAATAATGTAAAAACATAGTTTTTGTTCCCTGTTTCTTTTTTTATTTTTACTATTGTGTAACCTCCTCTAATCCTTTTTTTCCTGCTTTGAACATTATCTGCTGGCCGTGCAACTGGATTTAGAGCGAAATATGTAGCAACGATTACAGCTAATTTTCCAACAAGCCCATGAAATTTTTAATATATATTTTTGCATTATTTATATGGCCGCATCTGTAGTACGCTCGTTAGCGCCGCCTGTTGCCATTTTAGATGGTAAATTCGAGGCTTCTGCCGGTACATAAACCGGACATTACATTTTTTAAACTCAGTTTTGATTGGTTTTTACTGCTTTAAAACTGACAACACATATTAAACCATTTAAAATATATTAAGCATTGTTAGTGGCGATTTAAATTATGACAATATGGTGAATGAGTTTTTATCCAATGAAAATAATAATTTGAATATATAAAATCAAATAGAGTAATTTGGCGTGTTAGATCATAGAGTCCAAAATTTTATTTACTTTACTTATATAACCAGGCTATGTAAAACAATTAGTACTACAATTAATTGACAGTAACGCGACTAATTAGATAGAATAAAGTAACATATTTTCAAAATTCTCTGTTATATTTTCAAATCATATCAAAGTATAGTTCAATAAAAGAAAAACTAAGCAATAATTATAATTGTAATATTTTTAAATGTGAAATATATTTTTTAGACAAATATTATTTATTGTTATTACTTTATTTGTATTCATATTCACCAATTATTAAATATAATAAATATTCTGTAGTTAAAGACATTATAATACAGAATGTTACAGAATTAACAACATAACCTAGAATTTTCTAGATTATTTTATCACAATTTTCTGGGTTATAATACTTATTTTATAAACATCTTCAATATCCAAAATAAGGTTATAACACTAATATTGAAGTGTTGTGGTTAGAGTAGTTAAACATTAGAAAGTTAAGGTTAGCAGATCTATATATAGAGAAAATATATATTCATCATTTTCTGATTTTTATTTTGTAGCTTTTTTTATTAAGCATGGCCGAAAGTTGCTCAGGATTTATACCCACTAGGGCATCTTTATTGAAGAACAGTGATGCAAATAACTACCAGGATATTTCTTATATTAGTTATAAATCAAAGAAGAAAAAGGCTGCAAAACAAGAAGAATCAGATACAGATGAGAACATACAAAAAAGTTTCGATGTCCGAAAAATGAAACATGAAATTGTGAAATTTAGCATTGAGGGATTCGATAAAGAGAAAAAAGAAGAAGTTAAAAGGAATTTGGCAATCAAATTAGGTAAGTTTGTTCCTGTTCATGTTAATAAATCTGCAATAATTTGAATTGTAGGTGCGAAACCACCAAGAAATAAACGCAAGAACTATAAACAACTTTTAATTGAGAAAAAACGAGAAAAGAAAAAGCTAGAGGCACAACAGAAATTCCAACAGCTAGGAAAAAATGCTATAGGTAAATCTCTTGCGAAAGGAAAGAGTTATGACCGCAAAAGGAGAAAAGATGGAATTCTAGATGTCTATGGGAAAGTGACTAAGGAGCTTAAACAATTAAAAAATAAAAAAAGGTGATTGCGAAAATTAGAGTAAATAAAATAAATTATATAAAGAAAATCTTATTAATACCCTTATTTCCTATAAGATTAATTTTAAATAGATAACAAAAACTACTATTAATTAGTGATAATTAATCTTTATTAAATAGACTTATAACAATAATTCAGTATATAAAATATTTAATAATTTTTTCCTTCACTCCATTTTTGTTTCCCATAATTATAAGATAATATAGGTTACAAAAAAAAACTATCAAATTAATACTAATTAAACTTTATTATTAAATTACACTTATCAATCATTCAGTATATAAAATATATAAGCCTAAAAAATGGGGCCCCATTCATTCGTGGCTTAAAGCTGAAACTCAAGAAACAGAATCTTATTAAATAGGTCTATCTTACAAAAACTTAAATCAAATATTCATAGGATATATACCATACTAAAGATTTGCGTATCAGTCTTAAAAAAATCAAATATAAGCCGTCCACAATAAAGATCTTTTCCAGTACTATTCCGGTACCTTTCCATTTTTTTATGTTATTATTGTTCTAAAATTAAGAAAATTTTAAGGAAATAATAGAAATAAATAAAAATATATTTCAGGATTTTAAACTCTGATATATTTTTTTTATTTTTCAGCACCAACATATTCAATGTATAACATTAAAAAATAATGTCTAACATAGACAAAAATACTTTTTTTATAAAAGCACAAAAAACTTTTTATAAAAAAAACATTTGACAGTTACAGCAACTTTCAAATTTTTAAAAAAGTTAATAATCAGAGTAAATTTCCCAAAATCTAAACAGACAAGGGAAAAACTGAATATACCACACCTGATTATACACCTGAAGAATTTTTTTAATGGAATATCGCATCAATATTACATTTCACATTTTATTCCTGATACATCAACTTTCCCCTCTCACATACCTAAAAAGGTTAATGTTTCCTATATAAAAAAATGGGTTAAAGATCTTTTAATCAACTGATACTTCAATATGATCAGAACTTTTTATATTTGGTTTACAAAACATTTCCCAAATATTAGTTCATTATTTTCATTTCCTCCAGAAATGTATTCACTCATTCTGGTATATTCATGTAGTTTTCCATGTCTTTGCACTGTCACTACATGTGGGACAAAATTCTAGGGACACTTTATTTTTAGAAACATGTAGACATACCCCCACATCGTCAGTATTAGAAACATTTTCTGATTTAATCAAAGAATTATTTTGTTCTGGAACTATTGTTGTAGTTTCCAGAGCTTTGTCATCAATAAAGTTTAACAATTCATCACTGTCCATTTCTAAAGGTAAATCCATGTCCAACAATAGCCCTTCATTCTTTAGTTCTTCAAATCCTGGACTGCTATAATAAGAATAGTTTGATTCTGGAGTGGGATAGTTCTCATAGGATGATTCTTGTTCTTGCCAAGGATGTCTCTTGGTTTCTACCTCCTTAACAACTTTTGAGGAAGACTTATTGGTGACGGAATCCACTTCAGGCACCACTTGCTTATTCACAGGGCTTTTAGCAGGACCACCTGAATTATCATCTGGTAAACTTTTCTCCAAAGAACAAGTAACATTTAAACCTGTATTCACATTAATCGTACGAATCAACTTTCTAATATCTTCACTATTTGCAATAACACTTTGCAAATATTTCACTTGCTTCTGAAACTCATTGATAGTGTTTGATTGATTTGCCACCAAATCACTCAACTTTTTATTTTCACTTTTTAAACCAGCCACTTGATCTTCCAAATTTGTGATGTACATTTTCTTCTTTAGTCTGTTCTCTCTAGCCATGAGAGCATTCTTTGTAAAACACTTAGGAACCCTAGTTGGTTTCCTCGTGGAATTTCTCTTCTGTAAATAACAAATATTAGCAAGATACTTTTTAACATTAAAAAATTAACAGAAATACCTGTTTATCTGGATGATAATCCATGTCGCATGTTTCATCATCAGTCGTGCTTTCGGACACGTACCTCGTTCTTGTGGACACCATATCGATTTTACAGAAAATATATACGCAAGAATCTGTTGAAACTTGCTTAAAAGTTAGTTACTATTGTTATAGCACCTTATCAGTTATGAAAAATGTCACAACTTTTCTGAATAATAAGTTTTCTCGGTAATAACACGCACTATAGGACAACACAGAAAGTATAAACCAAGTTGAAGTTGGCTGGTAAAATGATGTTATAGCTAACTTCATTCTTTTTATAGACGCTTTCACTTCTATACGAAATATCGAGAACGCCGCTGTGATTGGTCAAGACAACGCCGGAATAACCTTGAAAGCAAATAACGTGATCTCACCTCTCATAATGTTTACATCCTTTTTTATTGGAATTGTCAACTTGTTTATGTTTATTTTCGAATTTCCTAGAATTCCAACAGTGACCCCAATGTTTGTAAACAAAAACTCTTGGCAATTATTAATCATTCTATATACACCCATATGATAAATTATATAATTTTTATGAATCAAAAATCTAAATGTCAATATTCAATATAAAATATATTCATGAAAACTTGTAGCAGTTACTTGATTTTACAAATTTCAAGCACATATGGCCTAAGTGCCGTATGAATTAAATTATGAAATATAACATTATACTACGAAAATAATAATACCCAAAATAAATGTTATTTATTAAAAGAGCCCAGGAGTACCCACTCGTAAGTAATGTGCGCAATATAATGCGTCTGTCAACCAGCTCTCTTCTGTCTTCCTCTTTTCCCAAAACACGGGCACATTAACTCTATACATATTTATCTCTATCTCTCTCCTTAATAAGCTATTGATTGCGTTACTTGACAGTTGTACAGAGAAGCTCTTTTGACAGCTACTATCGTTCCTAAAAAAGTTGTTATGCTTGGGGCTCTTTGTTTATTCCTAAATTCCTAAATTAAATTCGGTCCCAAGATTCGGTTATAAATCAAAAACCCGTTATTCGCGTAGGATAAAGTAATGGATGATCCTGGTCGTATGATGAGCCATACAGGCGCTGGTCTAATGCCTCCTCAGCCGTACGGGATGACCCCACAAGGTAAGAATATAAAAAATACAATTTTCAGATATAGAATTGTAGTAATATGCTCTAATTTATAATATTTATACGTTGAGATGAACTGAGTGGGTAAAACTGATGCATGCATGAACAATAAACAGTATTTGAATATATCTAAATTAATCCAATGTTGTACCAGGTGACACGCCTTCTGGGGGAGAAAATGAGCCTAGAAAACAGGATATTGGAGAAATATTACAGCAGATAATGAATATAACTGATCAAAGCCTTGACGAAGCACAAGCACGAAAGCACACTTTAAACTGCCACAGGATGAAACCAGCTTTGTTTTCTGTTCTTTGTGAAATTAAAGAAAAAACTGTTTTATCCCTTAGGAACACCCAAGAGGAGGAACCTCCAGATCCCCAACTCATGAGGTAATTCAAGACAATGTTTCTGCATTAAACACCTAATATAATATTGATCAATATACAGCAAAATTTTGTGTTTGGTCTGTAAAATGAAGGAATCAGTGAAAATGCTAATGTTGTAGGTTGGATAACATGCTAATTGCGGAGGGAGTAGCTGGTCCTGAAAAAGGTGGAGGTGCAGGTGCAGCTGCTTCAGGATCAGCAGCAGCTCAGGCAGGCCAACCTGATAATGCAATAGAACACTCAGATTATAGGGCTAAATTATCACAAATTAGGCAAATTTACCATCAAGAACTGGAGAAATATGAACAAGTAATCAGTAGCATCCATAACACTATAATAATAGATACATTGATAAATTTTTCAGGCTTGTAATGAATTCACAACTCATGTAATGAACCTATTGAGGGAGCAATCCAGAACAAGACCCATTACACCAAAAGAAATAGAAAGAATGGTTCAAATTATTCACAAAAAATTCAGCTCTATTCAAATGCAACTAAAACAATCCACATGTGAAGCCGTGATGATACTAAGGTAAAGCTAAGAAATTAATTTTACATAGGGACTGTTTCTTATTATTGTTATTTCACAGATCACGATTCTTAGATGCCAGAAGAAAAAGGAGAAACTTTAGCAAACAGGCATCTGAAATTCTTAATGAATATTTTTACTCCCATTTGAGTAATCCATACCCCAGTGAGGAAGCTAAGGAAGAACTAGCAAGAAAATGTGGCATCACAGTCAGTCAAGTGTCCAATTGGTTTGGCAACAAGCGAATCAGGTGAGGCTCTTTTGTTTCATTATACTATATGTGCATATTGGTTTTTGGGATATAAAAGACAAATTTTATTTGCTAGTTTAGGCTTTAGGGGGGTAACTGAAAATATGAATATAAATTGAAGATATATGATATAAATATGATATTGTAAAAGTTGGTGATTGAGCAAAATATTTCAACTATACTGGATTTATGAGTATTTACTGGAAAAAATGTCCAAAACAGACATTGGTAAAGACATTCAAAAAGAAATCAAAAAGCTGCAACTTATAAAATCAAAACCATCATTTATTAAGAAATTTATAGTATGATAATTGAAATACAATTATTTCATTATTTATTTGATAAATTTTTGTGATGTACAATGTGCAAATATATTTAGTAATATTTTAATTGTCAGTTCTCATGAATATAACTTGTTGTAAACAGTGCAGAATATTCTTCACAAAATATATCTCTCTATGGCAACAAAGGTACCATATAATTTTTGTCAGGCGTCAAAGCTTGATCTGTTAATTATCAAAATATTTAAATTATATAAAAATTTTTGGCTGTTCGGTGATCTATATTTTACTCATTGAAACAATTTAATGTTACTTTAATTTGTTTTTCTAATGTATTTACCAGATGAGATTTATCATGTGACATTTGTAAATAGATATATTTTTTAAATATACTTAAAACAGTCCTCAATATATAAATGGTAATTTGACTTTCGTTAACCACCTTTTATTGTTCTTTGATTCTTTAAATTTTCCTAATTTTATACTTTCATAATATTGCGTAAATATTCCACATTTTTTACGTGAAATTTTATCTTTTTGTTGACGTCATGCTGTCAAATAATGGTTAATTTTGAAAATCATCTTATCTAATTAAATTCATGGTCAAATAATGGAATTATGTTTCTGTAAATAAATATATTTTTGATGCATTATTTTTGATGCTTAGTGGGTTTGATGCCACAATGTATTCGACCTGCTTACTGGCGTGATTGGCTTAGTTTTTGTGATCGGATTTTATCCTCTTGCCTCACATATGGACAAATGTAAATTGACCTAACTTAACCTTAACTACCTTAACTACCAAGCCGATTTTGATAAATTTTAACTACATTCTTTAGCAATATTTATATTGATGTTTTATTTACCCAGAAATATTTCCTTAATTGTATGTAGTACATCATGATTGAATATTCTGACTATATTTTTATTGGTATACATATTGATTTTATGTAATTGCACTGTTTGATTAATAATTCAATAGTTGCTATCAATCGTCGGTTTCTTGCGTGATCATGAGTCTGTTTTGAGCAACCCCTATATGTGTGCCTATTGTCGTTTGTGTTTAATACATGCTATAGGTATGTTAATGGCATAATATTAGAGAGGGTATTACCAGGAGCGTGAAACAATGACGGATGAAGGTCTGATGTTAAATAATTAGTAAAGAACCCAGTGTTAAGGCAGATAGAATCCTGGAATATTTTCTTTGATAGGTACAAGAGGAACACAGGTAGGTCTCAGTGTAGACAATTCGAACTCTCTAACACAAACTCTTTTTGAAACTGCATTATTTGTCACGTTATCGTTACACGTTGCATACGATGGTATATGGTAAACAGGCCAACTGATGTTGATGTTTCCGTTTTTTCTCTCTCTCTCACTCTCGCTCTGTCTCAGTGTGTGCGAATTTTACGGCAATCCCGATCCGATTGTCGTAAAATCGATGTGCCCTTATCAAAATTCGACACCGACAAAAAGAAAAGAGTTGAACCATTAGACATTTCGAATTTTCTCTCTAGGTACAAAAAGAACATAGGCAAGGCACAGGAGGAGGCCAATCTGTACGCCGCCAAGAAAGCCGCCGGCGCGTCACCGTACAGCGGCACTCCCACCCCCATGATGTCACCGGCCCCGCCCCAAGACTCCATGGGTTACTCGATGGGCTCGGCGTACGATCAGGGTTCGGCTTATGACGCGAGTAGCTGCGGTTACGATCCGATGCACGGCCAGGAACTATCGCCCTAAGAGCATATCCGATGAACACCGCAGTCATTACTGGAAAATACAAAGGAATTCACGCGTTCAAGCCTCATCGACTGCCGCAGTTCGGTCTTCGTCGCGGCAGATCGTTTGTGCCAAAACGACCGTGCGTTAGCGACTAACGTTGCATATCAACCTTCGCCCCCTCGCCGACTCGTCTCTGGTCCTTTTCAACCCTTTTTCGCGAGTTCCTTCGTATTTAAACACAGTTGAATCCATGTTTTCTGTTTTCAATATTTGTATAAGCTTCCAGCGCTGGGTTACCCCCGTTCTTGCCCTTTAAACTATAAGAATGAAACGATGCAATATAATACATATACATATATATAATATATTTTTGTTTTCTCTATAATCGAGAAGTAACCCAGCTCGATATTTAAGTATACTTGAACTTTGTATACCATTACATAGTATACTACTATTCTCTAATGATAGTTAAGTTGATTAAAGGTGGAGGTTTGTTAAAAATAAAGATGCCGAACCGCACCGCCAGGGGGAGCAGGGGGCGACCGGTGCATTTATTTTTATCGGATCTCTGATAATGTGCATTATTTAGTGAATTGTCTAGCATATAACGAACAGATTTTTTTCTTATTTTGTATCTGAAAGAATCGAAGCTATAATAGACTTTTATACAGTATTTTGCAAATTTATATATATATTATGTGTTGTTATTTAATTTTCTTCTTTCTGCCAATTGTGTTATATGTCGAACGCGTCCCCCCTAAGAAAAACCTATATGGATGATGTTCTAAGACTTGTTTTTTTTTAATTGCTGTGTTCGAGATTTTGATTCTTTCTCTTTGAATTCGTGGAGATTAACGCCGACGTGCTGAGCGTGGGGATGAGTTTCCGCCAGACTGAGGGGTGGTGCCTCGTGGTCAGCGAGTATTCTCCATGTTTCGACAACGAACGATGGCTTCATCATCAGCGTTCTTTTCTCGCGTCGGTCTACATATGACACGGCGTAAATGAAACAATTAATCTGTAGTATTTATATCAATTTTGACCTATCGGTTTTGATAATCTGGCTCGTGACTTAGTTTAATATTTGAAAATCTATTATTAACTTTCTACAGGAATAGGAATTTCATTGGAGTACAATGTAGAGTTATGTTTACTTGATCCATATTAAGAGCAAAGGGGTCATGTAAAGTAAAATCAATCCGAATTTGTAACATTAAATGGAACAAGGTTTTTAATTTTAATTTTTTGGATAGGTTTTTTAATATGATTTTGTAGTTGGCTAGCTGTCTAGCTATCTCCAATTGTGAATGAATTCGATGTTGAAAAATATGACCCGCCTAACTTATAAATATATCGACAATGATAACTCATTGAAAAATTGTTTTGTTTCTGGAAACCCCTAATATTTTTACATGTATCTATAGTTCAATTAATTCGTAACCAATAATGCATTTATGAATGTTGGTCCGTATGAATTATCAAGTAAATCATCTCTCTTTGACGCCCTTTCATGTTCTATCACTGAGTGTTGTAAGATCGCTTATGTCATTTTTGTTATGACAGAACAAATATTTGTGAAAAGTGGGCGGAAACTCATTCTCACGCCCCAAACGAAGTAGGTTGTTCTGGAGAGAGCAACGGTTATTGTTATAACTATATCGACAACACTTAGCCAGCAGCTTTAACTTTAGTTTTACTAGAACCTAGACATAGAAGGAAAAATTTATTATTTTTTATGTAAATGTTTTTTGTGAATGTGATTGGATCAATAAATTATCAATAAAATGGCCTACATTTACTGGGTGTTTTTATTTATCGATGGGTCTCGCTTAGTTGCTGTACTCGGTTTTTTCTCTTCTTATCTGTCAAACACATTTGCGCCTGAGTTATATGACAAGCATCGACAAAAATTGTTTTAGATATTTAGAATTTTCTCTCTAGGTACAAGAAAAACACGGGTCGAGCTCAGGAGGAGGCCAATCTGTATGCTGCCAAGAAAGCCGCCGGGATGTCCCCGTATAGTGACACGCCCTCCTTTATGTCGTCACGCGCCCCGCCCCAGGATTCGATTGGCTCGTCCTACGACGCGAGCAATTCCGGTTACGAGTCAATTTACGACTAGGACACGCCCTTCTATTTTTGTTTTGTTTTTAACGCAGCCAAGACGATATACAAGGGAATTTATTTTTAAAGACTTGTTAAAAATTGGTTCCTTTGTATCCAGGTGCAATACTCCTACCGTCTCTGGCGTCAGCGTTGATCCAGATCCTGCTTTTTGTATTAAGTGTACCACAATTGTATACCACTCACTACTATAGTTAGGTTCGAATAAAAACAAAGGAAATTTTCTGAATACATCCGATAATGTGCATTATCTAGAAAATTAGATATAAGTTGAGAATATCATTTTATTTTTATTGTATCGACGTATTGTTAGCTGTGTTTTAATGGTGACCTTGAAACAGAACGTCGGACGTTATTAATATTTTTATGTAAGTGTTTTGGGATCAGTTTCTGTATACGAAATAAATGGCCTACATTTATTTGAAGTTTTTTTTCTCGATGATATCGGGTGAAATTTTTATTAATCAGAAATAGTCGGCCAACTAGATATTTGGAATTTTCTCTCTAGGTACAAGAGAAACACGGGGAAGGCACAGGAGGAAGCCAATCTGTATGCTGCCAAGAAAGCCGCTGGGATGTCCCCGTACAGCGACACGCCCTCCTATATGTCGTCACGGGCCCCGCCCCAGGATTCTATTGGCTCAACGTACGACGCGAACAGTTCCGGTTACGATTCATTTTATGATTAGGGCGTGGCTTATACTAGCATAGAATACCAATAAATCACCGGTAATATGTGGATTAATCTCGTATTCTATCTATGCAATATAGTCTGTCTGCTAGAGACTAGCGTCTCTAACATTTCGTTAAGTATACCTCAACTTTGTATACCGTTCTTTAATAGTAGTTAGGTTAAAATGGAATATTTCTAATTAAAAAAAAATGAAATGCCCATAAATATCAGCTGGTGTATTCATATATTTTTTTTAATTAGATTTCCGATAATGTGCATTATCTAGTAAATTAGTTACAAATGTCATCTTAGTTTTAAGAAGTATTTTTATGTAGTAACGTACCTTGGACAATACCGATGACTTTTGTTTTCTTAATGTGTTATCGTTGAGGCGTTGAGGTTTCACATCGACGTCGATAATTCAACAAAACCATGTTTTTAATTTTAGTTTCCTCTTACTACTACGACAAATGTGCAAATCCCTAATGTAAGTTCATTTATTTGGGTATGTGAAAGAGAAAAATAAACGACCTACGTTAATTTGATTTTTTTTGTTCCTCTTTTGTGCTCGTAACGGCACCAGTTTTACATTTTGACAATAACCAGAAATAGTTGTTAGATATTTCAAATTTTCTCTCTAGGTACAAAAGAAACATGGGAAAGACGATGCAAAAGAAGCCCGACCTGAAATCTCCTGGCATGTCTGCGCGTGAAGACACGCCGACCTTTCAAGCTCCGCCTCTGGATTCTATTGGTTCGTCGTACGACGCGAACAGTTCTGGTTACGACTCCTTTTATGATTAGGGCGTGACTATTTTACTGATTTTGTCGGGACAACTGTGTTAATTTGAGGATTGTGCTTGAATAAAAATACATGGTTTTATTAGTAATGAATGAATTTAATTTATATCTGCTGTATATATTTAAATAAACGGTTTTTATCTATGTACTTTTATTATTAAGATATTTTATACAACATAGATCAAGGTGGTGAAAAATGTAATCAATAAATTTCATTTTTAATCCAAGTAACTATTGAAAGGTATAATCTATATAGAATTGACTCCGCTATTTTAACGGGTAGGTTTTATCAATTTAATATTTTTTACGAAATGTTCTAGGAGGATGCTACTACATATCGCTGGGTCGAATTCTCTTAACATAGTTATATTAATTTGACATTATGAGGCAAATTTAAATAAGGAAAATTAATTTTAATAAAGGAACATTAGTTTTGGAAATTTAGAAGTCAATGTGAAATTAGGCCTGTTTTAGTAAAACGTCATTCTTGTTAAGATTATGCTTCAATAAAACACCACTAAACAGTATATAGTTTATATTAAATAAATATATATCTTAAATTTACATTCACACGCCCTCTTTAATCGAAGTAAGCACCTTCTCCAAATTCCCCATTGGGTGTTTTATGATTATGGCGTAGCGACTTTGATTTTGTTGTAAGAATCATATATCATTAAAGACAAGTTACCGTTAACAATGTATTTACCTATATAGTACAAATAAATAATCCATATTTACAAGTTTGTATTTAATAGTATAGATGTTATCGTAGAATCGGTCTCAAGCTGTTCCGAAATCTTTACATGAACAAAATATGTTGATGCATTGCATTTTTATATATCTATCGTAAATTTTGATTCAGTACCCTTATCAAAACAAGATATTATAAAATGGATAACAAAAGTCATTCGAATGTTTTAGCACAATTTAACCTATTTTCTTTTTTGGTTTGTTAAGCGTGGTGTTGTACACCATCGTACAATATTCATTCCTGCCATAGAGTTTTTGTATCTCCTCGGTAATAAGTACAGATAGCTTGTTGGATTTAGTCACTTCTTTGTTGAATCTCTTAAGTTGTACCTTCTCTTTCTTGATGCCAGGTTTGTGAATGAGAAAGGCATTATTCAGTACGTAGAAATTATAATCCATAATACACATTGTGTAGGCCTATAAATAATAACAATAGTCAATAAAAATATCGCCAGGATTGATTACAACGATAAAATTGTCAACGTATTTGATGTATATATAATTATATATCAGCCGAGATAAGGTGGTTAGTACCTGATATTAGGACTGTGTTAATTTTGAGGGGTGTGGAATAAATACAATAAGGATATAACAGGTCAAATGAAAAGTCGCCAGCCTACCATAGTAAAACACATTTATTTGGCAAAATTAGTTTTTTTTTATTCAACATAATTCCCTTAAAGGGTGATACACCTATTATAGTGACCCTCCAACTTTTCAATACCGTTTTTGTAGTACGATTTGATCTCTTTATTCGACGAAAATTTCTTCCCAGCGAGCATTCTTTTGAGATCTGAGAGCAGGAAATAGTTGCTGGGGGCCAAAATCTGGAGAATACGGCGGATGGATGGATTTTTGCCATCGTTTTTACTGACTTGTCACACGGTGCATTGTATTGGTGAACCAGCACTCTTTTTCTTCAAATGTGGCCGTTTTTCGACGATTTCGTCCTTCAAACGGCCCTATAACGCTATGTTTCCTTCTTCAAGGTAGTCAATGAAAATTAGTCCATGTGCATCCCAAAATACAGACGCCTTAACCTTGCCAGCCGACTGTTGCGTTTTCCCACGCTTTGGAGCGGGTTCATCGTGTGCAATGAACTCGGATGACGGTCGATTGGACTTCGGAATGAAATGATGGAGCCATGTTTCATCCATTGTCACAAATCGATGCAAAAACTCTTTGCACTTTGCACAGAGCTTTCGCATACCCAATTATTCGTGAATGATATGATGTACACCTTCAGTTGATATCTTTAAATTGTCTGCAATTTCATTCAATTTACGGACATTCAAAATCATTTTATGGATTTTTTAAATGTTTTCTTCAGTAACCACCTCTTTTGGGCGTCCACTTTGTTCACCGTCTTCGGTGCTCATTTCACCACGTCTAAACTTAGCATACAAATCCTTGATGGTTGATTTTCCTGAGACAGTGTCCGGAAACTCGACATCAAGCAAAGTTTTTGCTTCCACTGTATTTTTCCCTTCAAAAAGCAATATTTTGTCAACATGCGAAATTCCTTTTTATCCATTTTTTTTTCACAATAACAAAAGTTGCTTCGCTAAAAATGCTGTAATTCACAAACTAATGGTCCGACGGCTGTCAAATTTATACACACATGTTTTGAGGGTTAGGGCCATCTATGTGTTAGGCCATGGATTTTTCAATTGACCTGTTACAACTAAGTGTTGAGGTTTTTAAATAACTTTCAAGGTTTTGAGACAGCGCTGAAAATTATTTAAATTGTGGGGTAATCTAAATCAAGCCAAATCATTAGTAATCGAGCGGAATAAGTGATTTTTTTATGATTTTACCGAATATTCTCGTGTTGCAAAATCACTTTTCATTGATATTTTACACCTTTCTATTTATTTCCCTTGATGTCTTAGTTCAGTTTAAACGTTCAATTTGGTAATTTAAATCGTAGGAATTATTGCTGATAGTGCAATTTTAAATAAACTGACTGAACGTAGCATTGGAAGACGATACTCCGTTTATTGTTTTCAAATGTTATAAAATTCGCAAAAAAATTCATGAAAACGGCCCCAAACTTTCCAAAAGTCACCGGATTCAAATATCATTGTTATAATCTGCCCGAATAGTTGAATGTTTATTAAGATACAAGAATGAGTCGATCATTGGACAGATAACATGACAGAAAAATAGAGATCTTCCAAAAAAAATTTTGGAAGTAATGAGTTGATAATATTAGGCCTGCGAAAATAAAGGACATTTTTTCCAAGAGATAAGGCTTTAATAAATTATATCCAGAGCTGTAAAAGTCTGATTGGTTATTTCTTAGATGGCATTAGGAAGCTGAGATTTTATACTAAAAAACGACTCGTAAAAAACTCACGCCAAAGGTGGTCACCAAAAAAATGTAATGCGCTGTATCTTACAGTTTTTTCTGGATAAAGCTGCAGACACAACGGAGACATCTGAATATATGTATTTTTGTGAAAGATTTTGACACCAAGCCAATCGAACACAGTTTTGGTTTAGTCGATTATGTTCCGGTAATTTCGACATGAAGGAATCCTCCTAGACTCTGAAAGAGCAATTGTCGAAATTATAGATAAAATAATGGAAATGGCTAAAACCTTCCATTATATAATTACTCTTTTTATTACCCAAGAGCTAAACATTGCACAAAAAGACCATTCGGAATAAGCTGGTTGTAAAAAAAGACCAATGTATGGGTACCAAACCAGTTAAACTAAATAAAAACATGAACCAAATTTCCGAAGGAAGCAATCTTCCAGAAGCCGCCAAGTGGTAAAAATGTCAATAAAGCATTAAATTTTCAAAAATAATCCCTCACTTAATTCACAATCATTAAACTGTAATATGTAAGATTCACCTACCTGAATCATTTTATTTCTCTGACCTTCCCATGTTAGTCTCTCGTCCCATAGCGGCTCATTCTGTGTACAAACAAAAAACGGTTCCCACACCATGTACTGTCCTTGCCTTTTACCCACCGAAAATATTTCCAGTTTTTTGGTTTCGTTCTGGAGAATCCATTTATCGCCGTCGATGACCTACAATTAAAAGAATTTCACAATATTGTGATTGATTAATTATAATGGGTTATTGCAATGTGGAAATAATTAGCGAGAGTATTTTGAAAGTGGTAGTTTTGATTGACAATGGACGACCAACTCAAATAGCTCAGCAGTGAAGAATTGGAGGAATCGTTCCATGAAGAGTCCTACCAAACACTTCAAGAATTATTTAAATAACAGGTCAATTGAAAAGTCCTATGTTTTGGCAAAATTAGTTTTTTTATTCAATATAATTCCCTTCAAGGGTGATATATTTTGTGGATTTTTTAAATGTTTTCGTCGGTAACAACCTCTTTTGGGCGTCCACTGCGTTCAACGCCTTCGGTGCTCATTTCACCACGTCTAAACTCAGCATACCATTCCTTAATTTTTTATTGAAATTAAAAAGTACCCGGTCTGACACATAGATGGCGCTACTAGAATTAAATCTATATGTTTTTTAGTTAGCCCTAACCCTCAAAAGATGCGTGTATAAATTTGACAGCTGTCGGATCACTAGTTTGTGAATTATAGCATTTTGAGTGAAGCAACTTTTGTTATTGTGAAAAAAAAATGGATAAAAAGGAATACAGTTGAAGTAAGAACTTGGCTTGCTGTCGAGTTTCCGGACAATGTCCCCCTAAAATCAACCATTAAGAATTGGTATGCTAAGTTTGGACGTGGTGAAATGAGCACCGAAGACAGTGGACGCCCAAAAGAGGTTGTTACCGACGAAAACCTTTAAAAAGTCCACAAAATGATTTGAATGACCGTAAATTGAAATTGAATGAAATAGCAGACACTCTAAAGATATCAACTGAACGTGTACATCATATCATTCACGAATATTTGGGTATGAGAAAGCTCTGTGCAAAGTGGATGTCCCGTGAGCTCGCTTTTGACCAAAAACAACGACGAGTTGATGATTCAGTGCAGTGTTTGAAGATGATCAACCGTAATAAACTCGGGTTTTTGCGTCGATATGTGACAATGAATGAAACATGACTCCATCATTTTACTCCGAAGCCCAGTCGATAGTCGTCCGAGTGGACTTCACACGATGAACCCGCTCCAAAGCGTGGGAAAATGCAACAGTCGGCTGGCAAGGTTATAGCGTTTGTATTTTGGGAGGCGCATGGAATAATTTCGGAATAAATTTGGAAAAGGAAGAACCATTAACAGCGACTGTTACATAGCGTTATTGGACTGCTTGAAGGACGAAATTGTCGAAAAACGGCCGCATTTGAAGAAAAAGAAAGTGCTGCTTCAACAAGATAATGCACCGTGTCACAGGTCAGTGAAAACGATGTCAAAAATCCATGAATTGGGCTTCGAATTGCTTCCGCATCCACCTTATTATCCAGATCTGGCTCCCAGCGACTCTTTCCTGTTCTCAGATCTCAAAAGAATGCCCGCTGGGAAGAAATTTTAATCGAATGAAGAGATGGCCGCCGAAACTAAGGCCTATTTTGAACTAAAGGACAAATCGTACTACAAGTGGTATCGAAAGGTTGGAGGGTCGCTATAATCAGTGTATCACCCTTGAAGTGGATCATGTTGAACAAAACTATTTTTGCCAAAAAAATGTGTTTTACTATAATAGACAGGGGACTTTTCAATTGACCTGTTACAGGTCGACAAACCTCGATATAAATCAATGAAGTACCAAATGTTTCAATACCTAATTTATTCATCAGATTTAGTTCCCTTTGACTTCCAGCATTTTCTAGATCTCAAAAATATATTAAGTGCTAACAGTTTTCGGAAATGTATGCGAACTTATTGAACAACCGTTTGTTTTAAAATTAAATATCTGTAAAAATACTAAATTATTGGAACCTTGCATAAACTTTTGTTGTTAAATAAATAGCAACACTGAAATCTGGGAATCTATAACTGTAATCGTTTAACATAAATGCAAACAACTTTTTATGATCTGTGCAGAAACAGTTTTAGCACTATGTATAAAAATGTATTTTTTAAATTAAAAATGGTATCGAAAGGTTGGAGGGTCGCTATAATCAGTGTATCACCCTTGAAGTATAACAATAATATATAAGGAAGTCTCACAATTGACGTGTTAATTTAAATAAACTATTTTTTATCAAACGAATTAATTTTATCATTAATTAAATATCACCATCTAGTAAAAAATTATAACAGTTTTGGCATACATATAGTTACAAAAGTCTATTTAACGTGAGCTATACAACATGATGACTTCTTTAAAACAATTTCATAGTTTTAATGTTTATCGTTAGGCAAGATAGCATAAATATCTCTAATTAATATTTGTTACCTTATGACAAACCGCACACATACGCTGATGAAACAAGATGGCGGTTTTGTTTTTCAACATTATTTTTAGCATGGTTTTGTTCTCTGGTACATCTTGGTTTTCCAGCACTTCGAAAATAGGCAATACGAAAGCATTCCTGGTGTTGGCGCCAAAAAGATTCATGTTCTCTTTAACAAAAACCAGAAACTGTTCAATGAAATTCCTTGTGGGATAGAGCTCAATATCGCTTGGGAAAACGAAATATGTCCTAGCAGCTAGCTTTGCGATGTTGCGTGCTACATTAATTGGATAAAGGAGGCTCTGGTTTGTTTTGTACATATCGTCATCAGTTAAGATTTCCCACGGAGGAGGAGCACTACAGTTATAGTGGTCGTTGTAGGTGTACTGTATGGAAATATTCATCTGCAACAGAAAAAGTAACGAAAATTAATGAATGAACTTAAACTAAACATATTCCCGTTTACCATATCTAGAAACGTTTAATTAAAAAAACAGGACACGAAATTAATAACATGACCGCACTCTTTCCAACACAACGACACTATTAGACACAATTATTAGAACATTGACATGACAAACAACTGTTACTATTGTCTTAGCTGACATACAAATAGGACAAGAACCAGTAACTCTTTATATTCATCCGATAAGACGTACTTTTGCCTCTGGTACGTGTTCAAGATCGAAAAACAAATGAAAGGAAACCATCTCCTTGATTAGCGAATTTTGACAATGCCTGACATAGGCTATCGCCTCCATGGTAGTGTAGAAATCGTAACCAGGACAGTAGAGAGCTATGCTAACGGGTCCTCGCCATCGTTCAACCAGTGGTTCAACGTTATCCAGAAATCTAAAAATATTCAACCTTTAAATTGGCAATTCCCGCAATAAATGTTTATTAACACATATAGCATTTCGCAAGAAAAAATTATAATACATTCACAAAACATAAACCAAAAACAATTTTAAGAAAAAAATATAATTGTACAAATTGTGCATGTTGCATAAGAATATTTTAAACTGCCGCCATTTGTGGACAAGCGTTGACAAGCTCATAATAATTTGACAGCTGACAACGCACAATTCAAGCCCAATCTTACTAACTAGGACTAACTAGAAGTTTAGACTAATGATGTAGGAACGAACCAATTTAAATGTAATACTCAAAAGTATAGGCGATCTTGAGTAGCAAACCCGAAATAGAATTGAACAAATTCGGTCAGCTACAAAAGAAGCTAATCCAACATCAACAGAGAAATCATAGTATGAGGTAAATGACACCCTCGAAATCAGGGAATTGGTAAAAGAAAGACGAAAAGCTAGAACCGGAAATGCTATAGACAAAACAATGCTTAATAGAATTAGTTAAACATGTAAGTGAATAAAGCAGACAAAGATTACTCGCTATCGATAGCAAGTTAAAGATATAAAAGACCAATTATTAGAGTACCGTCTATTAGAAAGAACCGAAATAAATGGGTTCGATGCAACACCGTTAAAGTTGAATTATTCGCACAATATTCAACTAACCTTTTCCAACCGAATACTATAGAATCAACAATGGCTACAACTCTTGTTTATAAGACCGATGTACCTGTAAATCTGATTTCTCAAGTGAAAGTTGCCACGGAAGTAGATAACAACCTCAATCCTAAAAAGGTTCCGGAAATTGATGAGACTTTAAGTGGGTTATTGAAGATCCCCCACGAAAGTCGATCATTACGTTGACAGACATCATGGCCTTTTATTGCCTGTTTGGGACTAAAGCATGTTCCGGAATGTTTTAAAGCTGCTCAAATAACTATGCTTAAAAAACATAAAGCAACAAAACTATTCGAATCTTACAAGCCTATCTCGTTGCTACTAGTGAAATTATTTGAAGAACGTATCTGTTATCAAAACGTATTAAAGTATTTATAAAAATACCAGATTTCTGGTTTGGATTTCGACATTTTTATAGTTGAAAAGGCATTTGAAAAAATCGTAGACAATCGCAACATTCGTAGACGTCCTACAAGTATTTGAACGTGGCATCTACGGATAATCTAGAAGATGAGCAAACCCCTGAACTATTATCAGCTGCTGGAATCATATCTATGCAGAACAAATGAAGTCACAAAATGCAGAACAGATCAGTCATAAAATCAAGCAACTATACTGGTTAGTCAGAAGATACACTCAACTAAACCTAAAATCAAAGATATTGGTTTATTAGACAATCATAAAGCCAATTTGGAGCTATGGCGTTACACTAAAACATCAAACCAACTAGTAATCCAACGCACACAAAACAAAGCTCTACAATTAATTGCCAATGCGTATCGCTATGTAACCAACGAAGAGCTGCTCGATGAATCAAATGGAATTACGAATCCAAGATTTCGCCTTAAAACACGAAATAAGGTTACTAAATCTATCGAAAACATTTCTATGAAGCTCATGTTCAAATTGATGGCACCCTTAATTGTCGAAGTTAGGGTTCAGAGAACCTACATTTGTAATTTCAGAGAAACAAATAGACCCACAAAGTGCTTCTCTTTGATGCGGATTTTGGGAAGGAAGCATTACCATCGAGGTCCATACCTAACTTCTTCCAAAATGAGGATTCTGGATATATCGACATGATAACCGAGTTCTTTCTCTCTAAATTTGATCGGAACAATTAATGGAAATCAACTTATTCGCCAAGAAAGAAGAAGAAGGTTGATGTTGCATTGGGTGTTACTTGATGAAATTCGTGAGATAATTTAGTGAAGTTCAGACTTCGCAGTACAAGCTCTGAGGTGTGTAAGAGGTGGACTGAAGGTACTGAAAATCCCCTAGTCATTAACGGTTAGAATTTGGAAACATTCTTAGATATCTAACATAAGCATCACAGTTCAGCTGTGAACTAAGGTAATCTACTGGAATTTTGATTACAGTAGCTTGGTTGTTCACTCTTATACAATTATAATTTCGACAGATCAAAACTTAGAAAGTCATCCCATTCCACAGGCTATATCATTGAAATTTGGAATCATCAAAGTCAAACTAGTAGACGAATCTACAGTTGATACAAAATTTTTTTATTATAACTATAAGCTGTCCAGACCGTACAACGGATACGTGGACCCCTATCTATATTAATTATCTTTCTTATCTTAATTAATCTCATATTATATATATTTATATATATATGTATAGGTAAACTAATAATATGAGATTAAATTTTTTTTTAATATTGTAACTTACCTAATATTTTGGGAACTAAATATCTTAATAGAAATTACATTAAAACCACGTCTATTATTTTGTAATTTTTTTTATATATAATGGTTACATTGTTTTCCTTATTTCATTTATTTACTATGTGAGTAATAATGTGAGATTAATACAATTTTGATATTTATTTCAACATATGTTAACTTATTTTTAAATAGTTTAACAACAAACAGAAACAATTTTAATTTTGCTATTTATATAAAATGGTTATATTATTTTATACTAGATATTTCTCATTCATTTTCTCATTAAAATATATAAACTAATAATGAGAGATTAAAGAGATTTAGATATATATTTCAACATATATCCATTTATTTAAAAATATTGTAAATTACCTAATATTTTGGGAATTAAATATCCTAATATAAATTACATTAATACCACGTCTATTATTTTGTCATTTTTTTATATATAATGGTTACATTGTTTATTTTATTTATTTACTATATGTGAATAATAATGTGAGATTAATACAATTTTGATATTTATTTCACCACATATTAATTTATTTTTCAATAGTTTAACAACAAACAAAAACAGCATTCAATAATTTTCTTCAATTTTTATATATAATGGTTATATTATTTTATACTAAATATATGGATATATTCTGATTATAATTTTTTTTTACTTCAAACAGGCATTTTTTAGGAAAAATTGCTATAATAATCCTAAAAAAAATTAAAATAATAATATAAATCCGGAAATAGTCGCCTGGGGCCAGATCTGGAGAATACGGTGGATGAGGAAGCAATTGGAAGCATTTGGCATTCAAGCAATTGGAATTCATGGATTTTTGCCATCGCTTTCACAGACTTGTGACACGGTGCATTGTCTTGGTGAAGCAGCTCTTTCTTTTTCTACAAATGTGGCAGTTTTTCGCCGATTTCGTCCTTCAAACGGCCCAACAACTCTATGTAATAGTCTCTGTTGATGGTCCTTCCTTTTTCAAGATAGTGAATGAAAATTATTCCATGCGTATCTCAAAATACAGACGCCATAACCTTGCCAGCCGACTCTTGCGTTTTCCCACGCTTTGGAGCGGTTTCATCGTGTGCAGTCCACTCGGATGACTGTTGATTGGACTTCGGAGTGAAATGATGGAGTATTATCCATTGTCACATATCGGTGCAAAAACTCGGGTTTATTACGCTTGATCATCTTCTAACACTGCTCCGAATCATCAACCAGTCGTTGTTTTTGGTCAAAAGCGAGCTCGCGCGGCACCCCCTTTGCACAGAGCTTTCTCGTACCCAAATATTCGTGAATGATCTGATGTACACGTTCAGTTGATATCTTTAGAGTGCTATTTCATTCAATTTCAATTTACGGTCACTCAAAATCATTTTGTTGATTTTTTTAATGTTTTCGTCGGTAACAACCTCTTTTGGGCGTCCACTGCGTTCACCGTCTTCGGTGCTCATTTCACCACGTCTAAACTTAGCATACCAATCCTTGACGGTTGATTTACCTGGAGCAGTGTCCGGAAATTCGCCATCAAGCCAAGTTTTTGCTTCAACTATATTTTTTCCTTCAAAAATCAATATTTTATGAACATGCGAAATTCCCTTTTATCCATTTTTTTTTTCACAATAACAAAAGTTGCTTCACTCAAAATGCTATAATTCACAAACTAATGATGCAACAGCTGTCAAATTTATACACGCATCTTTTGAGGGTTAGGGCTAACTAACAAACATATGGATTTAGTTCTAGTAACGCCATCTATGTGTTAGGCCGGGGACTTTTCAATTGACCTGTTACTTTCACAATCTAATAAAGCTTTTAAATCTGCAGTCAGGATTAGCAATAATCTACGCATGAATATACAACACACACAAAACATTACAACAAGTCCCAGGTTTGACGTATAAAAGTTATCAAATGCGAAGGGTTTAAAATAACAAGTACTTTTATTCTAAGGAAAGATGGCGACTATAGATCGGCGAGCACAACACGATACTGGGGGTTTAAATATATTCTAATATATAAGTGAAACCCCCCTGTCTAGATGCCATATAGATTTAAATACTTCCTTGCATAACAGTAATTTATTATGTACTGATGATGGTGAATTTCCAGTTCTCTAGTTTTTTTATTTTCTTTTTAACAAGTTCCTTCCAACGAATTTTTGCATAAAGATTATTTGCGAGATGCTTAGCATTGTTGCTATATGGAACGATATTATTATTTATTGGTATTGGTGCTTGCTTGTCTGATTATACGTGAACCTCACATGCACAGATTTATTTTCGTTATTTTTGATTTTCCAGGTTTAGGCTTTTGTTTTATTTGACGATTCGGTTTTCATGTTTTGGGATCAATTATTATTCGTTAGAACTTCAATGAAAGGAATTTTAACATTCAAAATGCTTGAATAAACATCGACAGACTTAGAAAATTGAAAAAGTCAATCGAGAAGAGACCTAATATTTGAGACGTAATACCAATGTATTTTATTATTTATATATTAAAATATTATTCTTTTTACCCGTTTCTTTTTGTTAATCACATTACTAAATGGTATTGAAAAAGAATTCTCAAAAGCTGCTTTATTAATGCTGTACAATCATATTACGAACAAAACATAAAACCATATATTTACATATAAACATAACTTCGGCAAATCACTTAATCACAAGGTTAAGGCTAGTATAGTAAAACTAGAACTTTAAAGACTAGTAACTACTGTTTAAGTCGAACGAAACACCGCTAGTCACATATTTACACATATTTTTTTTAAACTCCCCAAATACAACAGAAAAATGTGCTGTTTAACCAGGAGAATGCATACTGTCATAAATCCATAAATTATAAATCCTGAAGAATGCTTATGCCACCTACCGTATACTTCTGCCTACGAAAGTAAAAAAGTATGCTAAGCCATATTCTTAGATGTATCACAAACTTTCGATAAGGCCTTGTTCATAAATTACAGAAAATGTAAAACAAAAAAAAAACACACCGAGCTACTAAAATCGTACATTACAGCCAGAATGTTTAGAATTAAACAAGAAGAAGCTTACTCTACAATAAAAGAAGCTAAAGCAGGTGTACCACAAGGAAGTGTACTGGGGCCAATGCTTTATCTACTCTACACTTGTGATATGCCACAAATGGAGAATATTCCTATGGCTACATTTGCTGAATATACTGGCCAGCCACATGAAAATTACAACAGGCAAATGACAATATAAATAATTGGACACAAGCTTGGAAAATAAAAATTAACGATACTAAAACTGTGCATGTACAGTTCACCTACAATCAGACCGTACAAGCACCAATAACATTAAATAATATTATCATTCCATATAGCAACAACGCTAAATATCTCGGAATGAATCTTGATGCAAAACTTCGCTGGAAGGAACATATAAAGAAGAAAAGAAAATAATTGGAATTGAAATATAGGAAAATGTATTGGTTAATTGAAAGAAAATCACAATTATCGGTACATAATAAATTGCTATTATATAAGCAACTACTGAAACATATATGGACATACGGAGTTCAATTATGGGGATGTCCTGCAAAGAGTAACATAAACAAAATACAACTTTTTCACAACAAAGTCCTGACAAGTATTGTGGGTACACCCAAACGCTAGAGGACAGACTACCTACATCGAGACCTTCAGATACCCACAATCAGCCAAAAAATCAAGAGAATTGCAAGGGGACATGAGGAAAAACTCCATTCTCATGAGAATATTGAAGTATTGCAACTTTTGCATACGACCAAACCAGGATACAAACTCAAAAGAATCAAACCATCTGATCTTGTGCAGTGTGGTGCATATAATAAAAAATATAGCAGTGACATGTATAAACATTAGTTCACCAGAGACTGAGATAGGGCCGATGGGTCCTCCTAGTTAAATATCTAGATTTAAGTTAAGTTAAAGACAAATTGTAGGTTATAATAAAAAAAAACTTTACTTCTAGTCAATGGTCATTTTAAAGGTTTTTCATACCCCAAATAAGCCAGATATTATAAACTTCGTGTTTTTTATTTAATTTGATATGTTAGAATTTTATAAACATAAATACCAATTTTACTCATTTATCTCTCCGACATCTTTAAGTCGTTTAAGTGGTGTAATATATTATTTCATATTATCATGAAGGGATAATTTTGTCAGAATAATTATAAGCTGGAAAATATATTAATAGTTTGCGTTCTGTCTATATTCTCTCTGAGGTCTGAGCTTTATTGCCTAGGGAGATTAATCCATCATTTTAATCAATTAATAGAGATAGATTCATTGGTTCGAGATTATTATATATATATATATATATATAGTCAATTCAAAATAGCAGTGACACGAGTGTCAACATATGTCTGTCTAAAGTTGTAAAGTGTAAGTTTTACAGTCAGACAATATTATCCTTTTCATTTTATTCCATTTAAAAAGAGATAGAATGCTGTTAGAGAAGTTCGAACATGTAACGAAAAGAGCCTGCAAAAGTTGTCCTTTTGCCAAAATATTATAATTACGGTTTATAAACCGGCAAACGTTTTAACGCTTTGTTTTAATGAATTTGAAATCGCCACGGCTTTTATTGGAAATATTTTTTTGCGCCTTGCAGCTGCAGTTTATGTTATAACGGACACGGTCACTAAAATATCTCAAAAAAATTAAAAAACAATATAACCTTACATTCGCCAAAAAGAAACCGTGTTTGTGCGAAACAGATGACGAATCAAGATCAATCTTGGTGTTTCGGAGATCAAATATACGAAATGTATAAAACAGTAAGTAGTTTTTTCAATCGAAACGTAATTTAATACAATTATATCAGGGAAACTTGTTAGTCTGGAAAGTTCCACAAAGATCCAAAAGATAAACGGCTATTTGAGAGATGTAAAATATCCGTTCATACAGTGTTGGATAATCTAGAATTTAAGTGGTGTAAAGATAACCCACGAAGGGGTTTAATGGAACTTCCAAAGATTGCTTTTAAAAGAATACAATTTTTAAAAATATATAACAAAATCAAGGAAGAATTATATCAATTTATATATTTAAAAGAGCCATGAATATTTCAGAATGGTACATTGGGTTGCTTATGGCAAGATGATAATAAATATAGTATAAAGACAACAAAGGTTCATGGAAAAAAGTAAACGTTGGAATAACTATCGATTAGGTTTTTTTAGTTATAACATTTATTCATTGCAGACATATAGTTCTTCATGCTGGAAACAGGAATGGTTTTATTCCTGGTGCAGAATTAGTGTTTCTCTAAGTCCAAGGGTGACTACCATGAAGAAATGAACCATAACTTGTCTTTGCAGTATTTTGAAAATTAGCTTTTAAAAAACTTGTAGGAACCATCAATTATTGTTATGTACAATGCACCATATCTATCAAATATATATACTACACTGGTGGAGAAAATCCTAACAAGTTCATCAACAAAGGCTACAATTAAGGAATGGCTTAAACTACATAAAATAAGTTTCGAGGAAATCTTATTAAAGAAATATTTAATTCCATTTTATGTAATTTACTTTTTAGAATTAAGCCTGAGAAAAGATACATAGTAGATCAGATTACTGAATGTTAAGACCACAGAGTATTATGTCTCCCTCCCTATCACTACATTTTTAATCTAATTGAGTTGATATGGGGTGTTGCAAAGAATTATTACAATATATATTCAGGTCGAGGAGAATATTCAATCCAGAACTGTCTGGATTTATGGAAAGAAGCATTGTCGAAAATAACACCTTGGGTTTGTATGAGCTTGATCAAACACATTAAAGAAGAAACTGACATATTGTAGAACCTTGAGCAATTTTTTAATAGACTTGAAATAAACAGCTTCGTTATTAACTTGACTAGTATTTCTGAAAGTGACTCTTACTGAATAAAACTTGGTTATGTATGTTGATGAATAAATGTTGGTTTATGATTCAATTCTGATGATTACCAAGGCAGCGTGATGAAAGAGGAAACCACTAAAGGTCAGTATACAATTACTATACTTTAATTGTAGGGAATTGTATTAAAGAGTGTGAAAGCTTTATGAGCATGTGTGTTATTGTTCAGAATATACATGAACGTTTGGTTAACATGTATGAATAGATAAATAACACTAACTGTTTTGCAGATATGGCAGATGCATTAAGGAGGATGCAGTGATTAAATGTAGTTTTATCAAGAAAGATGTATACAGATAGTAACAGAACACATATTAAAAACTAAAGAGATATGTAGTAATATCATAATGACTTTACAAGGATACATTGCATCAAAAGAAACAAGAACTAAACGTAAAACACAAATATGCTCTCTAATGAAAGTAAAATACATTACTCAGATATACAATTGTTAATTAAGGGGATTAGGCCGTCGGGGGATACCAATACATACATAAACGCGTCTAGAACACTACCGATACATGTGTGGAAAAAAGCTCAATGCATATATAATAAAACAACTCTAACCTATAAATTATTGTGGCTGTAAAATAAATTGTAGTTTTAAGTTCTTTGATAATAAATGCATTTGATGTACTATAATGTTAAAATAAATTATATTTAATAAAATATTTGTTCAATTATTTTATTTATATTAAAATTTTGTTATATGTCAGAGCCTAAATGTACTAAAACTCAGAGTAACTGCGGCAACATTGCAACGTTTCCCGTGTCACTGCTATTTTAAATTGACTATAGATTAGAATACGAATATGTTATGTCATATTTCCTTATACCTTCGCATTGGTCCCTTTTATTTAGTGCATCCCGTATCCCCTTCATGGTTTAGGATATTGGAAATAGCCAAAAACCACCAAGTTTTAAACTTTTTGTCGGAAGACTTAAAATTCAGCTGGACGTTGAAACAATTCCTCTTGTTTTTATTCAAAATCATTGCGGTCTTATCCGCAATAACGATGTGACGCACAAAATAGTTTTAAAGCTTGTTAAATGCGCACTACAATGTGTGATGCACGCAGCTCGTTGTATGTCTCTCCCTCTAAATATACAAGTTAAATTAATTGTAATAACAAAATTTTGGTTCTATTCTTAGGAAGGATAAAATATCGTCGGATTTGAAAAAATGGCAAAGTAATTTTCAAAATTAAACGTCAGCAATTTTCATTTTGTTTAAATGCGGCTTAACACGCCTAATTCTTACTCGCTATTTACGCACGCCTTTCCTCTATTTGATATGATATTACATAGATTTACTTTCACTAATACCGACCACAAACGGATACAATAAAGTCTGACCTTGGTTAGTCAGAGGGCTAGCTTAGAACAAAAATTTATTGCGGAATTTAATGAAAGATCTCGGCTTAAAGTAGTGCTAAGATTAATGGACGCATCCAACATCGACGTGATAAACAAGAATGTTCTAGGAATCCGATTGATCAAACAGTGAAAATTATATAAGACTTATAATTGTTCATTGTATTGGGAAGAAAACTATAAATTATGATCATTCTTTTCTATACGTTTATTATTAGCGTTTCCATTAAAGGATTAGTTATGTGCCTCTTCATACACAAGTTATTATAAATTATTATAAAACTAGCTGACCCGACGGGCGTTCTCTTGTTTCAGATATGAATATTCATTTCAAACTGGAATAAATAAGAAAATTAAATTATTTCAAAAACATGGTGCTCACTGTAACACTTTTTGATACACAACAAATAAATAACGTTAAGATTTTTTGGTACGAGAACAAACGACATACAGTCGACCATATGTAAAATTTTGGTACAATAAACTCTTACGATTTATTTATTAATAATATAAATGCAAGCTGCTCTAAAATTATGCTAGTTTGTTGATAAACCAGTTTATGACAATCCTACGTATTTAGTTTATCCGGGATAAAAGTTATTTTGCAAGAAAAAAATCGATTTGAAAGAAAAATTGAGATTTCAAAATAAAATTCTGAAATTCTATTGATTTTAGTCACGTCAACCTCTTTATTTTTATTCTTGATTTTTAATGACTGGATGACCTACAGCTTAACGTGGGCTACGAACGATGGTTCTCTGCATTAAGTCTACCGACTGGCGAGTAACCAACAACGGATCGGATCTTATACTCATGCCTAGAACAACCACAAACATAAATTTTCCGACCATATCCCAACAGGATTCGAACCCACGATTATCACGACAGTAGGAGGACCGTCCTGTCGCCTTTACCACTGCGCTACCAAGCCGGCAATTGACATTTGAATTAATGAAATTCTAAATGCGCGCCAAAACGCTCAAAATTTGCGCGTGATGTATTTCTTTTGGTCGTACTGGACGGTATGTCTTATTCATATATATTATTTTAATAATGTTATGTTTTTATTAAACATTTTATTGTGTATTGATGGTGTCAGCGCCCCTAATGTACATGTATACATCGCTAAAAACCACAAATAAGTTGTGTATTTTTGTTTCAAGGCAGAAAAATATGAAGGCTTGAACGCTGGTTCACTATATTCACTATATCAAACTATATTAGCTGAGTATAGTTTGAATATCTGTAATTTATTCACAGCAATAATAACAATTAATTATTTTAAGCGCCTTTAATTATGTCTAAAGTATAATTAACTTAATATCTAATTAAAAAACACTGTTGATTTAATTATTAGTAAAAAACACAAATGCTGCATTATTTGTTTTGTTTATTGTGTCTATTAAGTCCCTAATAATTTTGTTCTTTTTCAAGTAACCAAATAACACACAAAATTAAATTCAATATAATATGACTCGTTTAGTCGTACAAGTGTGCACGAAGTCAGTATAACAGCTCAATTGAAAAGTCCCCGGCCTACCATAATAAAACAATTTTTTTTGGCAAAATTACTTTGTTATTATTCAACGTAATTCCTTTCAAGGCTAATTCACTGACTAAAGCGACCCTCCAACTTCTCGATACCATTTTTTTCCGATTTGTTCTTTGCTTCAAAATAGGCCTCAGTTTCGGCGATCACCTCTTCGGCTCGATCATCTTCAAACACTGCCCCGAATCATCAACTCGTCGTTGTTTTTGGTCAAAAGTGAGCTCGCGCGGCACCCACTTTGCACAGAGCTTTCTCATACCCAAATATTCGTGAATGATATAATGCACACCTTCTGTTGATATTATAATTTCAATTTACAGTAATTCAAAATCATATTGTGGATTTTTTTAATGTTCTCGTCGGTAACAACCTCTTTTGGGCGTCCACTGTGTTCACCATCTTCGGTGCTCATTTCACCACTTCTAAATCCGACGGATGTGAAATTTATACACGCATCTTTTGAGAGTTAGGGCTTAGTAAAAACATATGGACTTAATTCTAGTAGCGCCATCTATGTGTCAGGCTGGGAACTTTCAATTGACCTGTTACATATATCTAACTAGTGCAAAACAATAAGTATAAGTGGAGGTTGGAAAAGACAGCTTAATAACTTGAAGGATGCTCACTTCCTCAAGTAGAATCATCGAAATACCTCGGCATCCCTGTCGTTAGTAGATTAAATTGGAAACATCATATCAGGTTACTAAATCATAGCAACGTAGAAGCAATAGAATTGTTCGCTATAACTCACAAGAAACTAGAAGATTGAAACAAATCTGGATGGTGGATAGCGCCATCTACGTGTCAGGCCGGGGACTTTTCAATTGACCTGTTATGTTTCTATAAGGCTGAGTGGAAATTAGACAGAAGAAAATGGGCTTCTAACTAAGATCACTGTTGTTCACTACTGACTATATATACTCAAAATATTAATAAAATATTGATTAAATTCCAACCGTCAACAAATTTCAGTCAAATCCGATGATGGTTAGATTACGAGAGGCCAATATCAAATATCTGGTTTCTCGTATATAATATAGTTCGATGGGCTATACTTCACCAGGTTAAGTGTAAGTGACACATATTTGATTGAACAAATCGATTTATCAAGTTTTTACAGCCTGGTATATGTGTTATGACAAACAGAAATATCAAACATTTCAAATAATACTTACGTAGAGACAATGTATAAACCAAATGTGGTCACTGAAGTCAAGCAATTAAAATTATTGTTAACTGTAAACCTAGTGAAATGTCTACATTTTTTTTGGTTGTTACTTTTCAGTATAAACAGTGCTTGGATGCTTTATAGATTCCAGAGCACGCGACTGATTCGTTTTCTAAATTCAAACCTCACATTCGCAAATATTGAAAGAAGATTTTATTAAGATTAAATCGTAATTGTATAAATTCTACTAAACATAAAACGCTTATAATATTCCTTTTTAGCTGGAAATAAATCCGTCTAGTAGTTATCATTTTTTTCTAATGTTGAGCTGTTGTGTTTAATGCAAATTGAATAAAGTGATACTATATGGCATTTGAAGGGTAACAGCCCATAAAACTTTCTAAATATAAAGGTAGCCTCATTCGTTTGTTCAGTTAAGAGAAGGCTTTGAAAATAATCAGCGCCAGACCAGACAAAAATATTTTTTCTCTCCTTTGTTCTGCAATGGCAATGGCAATGGCAATTTGTTTCAGAACAATCAAGCACTGTGTTATCCACCTTCTAATTGTCTGTTATTGTATTTTTTAATGATATAGCAATAGACCTGTATTTCGATTTTATAAACTTCATTGTTGCACTTTCACACAGATAGGCACTGCCCATCGTTGAACCCATTCTAAGGCCAAAATTTTGTTTGTTTCGGGGAACGTTTAACAAAGAGCTTAAAAAATTCAACTCTTGATTCTGTTCTGCCCTTATAAAAGAGGTCTGATTACAGATCACACAGTTCTAGTTTATAATTAATCTTCATATTTTCATATGCGATCGTTAATGGATGAGAAAAGAGTGCTATATTACCTTCATTTTTTTTTGAAATCTGCGAATCACTGCTCAAATTCTACGACTATTTCGTCCTTGTATTTCTGCTGGCCCACAAAATTACATCACATTACATTTCTCATTGAATGCGCGGTTTTCTTCACTTAACTTCCGCTTCTCAATAGAGATAAAAAAAACGTGTTACCAAAAGAGAAAATAATTTGCTCATCAAATCATTTCGAATTCTAAAAAAAATAAAATTATAATATTCTGTCTACAAAAATGTTATGATTTAAATAAAGAAAATAAGAAAGATTTGGCGGGCATCAATTCAAACCGCCCTCATTCAGCATGTCGCTCGCGGGTCATGGTTTGGACAGCTCTGCTAAAATATATTATTTCCTGCATTACTGTTCGTATGTTACACCCAGATCCATATACCTATTGCTCATTGTTTGCTCTTGCAAGTCTTGCTCTGGAACTTAATTTCAATATTTCAATGTTGCTGTTGCTTGCTGTGTCCCATAATTGAATGTCATATATCCAGATTGTCTTGATGATGGATTTGTATTCCAACATTTTTTCCCATTACTTAAATGGGAGTGGCGACCTGTGAACTAATTCACACTATGGAGGCTGCTGTTAAGTTGTACTTATTAAGTTGGTCCATGTGCTTCTGCCAAGTTTACCTATAATCCAAGTAAAGACCCAAGTACTTTGTATGTTACTCTTGTGGTACTTTTTTGTAATACACATTTATCTCCATTGGTTAAACCTTCTCTCGATTTTATTCAGCTTTGGTATGGGATTTCAGTTTTTGGGTGAGAGGACTGCAGTGTTGTTAGCTCAGATCATAGTCATTGTATCCTCACTAGCTAGCTTTAGTTTCTATGCTAGTCGTTACAGATTTTGTCAAGGACTTGACTTATGTCTAAAAAGGTAGCAGAGCAGCACAGTCTATTTTCCAGGCATCTACTGATGACGTCTACAGTGCGATATACTTGTCTGATTGCTCTATGATCCCTTCGGGATCCAAGTTGGTGACTAGGGATTATATTATTCATGTGCTTCTTCATTCTGCTTAGAATTATTTCGTTATTTCACCAATTACTGGTAGTAGACTTATAGGTCTATACGGGATCCTATCCTGTTGTGTTGTTGTGTTTGCCTGGTTTAGGTACCATTATAACTTTTTCTATTATCCTGGGAAATGTTCGAGCTTAAAGAAGGTATTGAATATTTTGACTAGGCTCATGATTCTCTTGTCTGGTAAATATTTCAAAAGAGTTGAGGCAAGATCGTAACCTGGTGCTATTTCTTCCTTGACAGTTCCTATTTTTTTGTTAAGAGCACCTATATAGAAAGGAGCCTGTGAACTAATGGATTTACTAACATCGCAAGGATCTTTGAGTAGCAGGCCAGATACGGAATTGCCCGATTAATTTTCAATTATTTAAATTCATTTGTTTCGATTATTCACATCACAGAGACAAGTCAGTTTGGAGAGCCATTTCAATAACCAAGATTCACAAATAATGTAATAGGTTCCTTTCTTAGGGCCGGGGGTTATCGAGGTGCAAGCCCCTCTGAGAGGAATTTTTAAGGCTGAAGTTTGGAGGAATCATTGTTTCTAGTGGTAATTAATAAATATGATGGTTAAAAAAATTATATGATACTACTCTAAATGCGCTAGTATAAGTGCATATAGTCCTTCCAATAAAACAGCCGATACACACGGTCAAAATTTATAATGCAAAGTTGCCGCACAAAATTTAAGTTTTCGTTTACCTTGACTCTGACAACAGAATACTAATGTAAATACAATAATGAAACAAAAATAACTTTATAATATATAATTTATTTTAACATTATCGTATATCTAATTTATATATCTGATTTTATACTATCTAATTATAGTATATCTAATGCATATTTATCAAAGGACTTAACTACAGTTAATTAAATAGCCATAATAGTTTGTAGGTTAGTGTTGTTTTATCATATTTACATGAACATTGACATTTGGTGTCGATCAATACCAACACAAATCGAATTTTATAGATCGATTTGTTTACATGTTCGAACGCATCGGTTTCATTCTGTCTCTTTTTAACTAGAGTAATGCTAATTAGTAAAATGACAAAGAAAAAAAGTTCCGAACTTAAAAAGGATTTCACGTTTTTATAAACTGAATTTGGAAAAACGTTCGGTGTTGGTGACGTGTATTGGCTCTTTTATTAGAAGGAATATAGATACTATTAGATGACAGGATACACTAATGGTAGAAGAAAGCCAAGGAGTAATATATTAATATATACAATTGAATATATCGATATTGAAATATACCATATTTGATATCAACTTTGTTTTTTCTTTTGTTTATATATTCAATACCCTCAGGTAAAAGCTTTTGCTTATATTATTTTAAGTTATTTACTAAAGAAGAAATAGAGCAACATAATAAATATCTATTTATACAAGTTTGATTTTATTTTGTGTTAAGTTTTCCAACCTTCAATTCCATTAATTGTCTTTCAAAAAGGAACAAAATCCTTAGCTAAATTTACTTTTCAACAAAATACAGGCATGCAAAAAAAAGAAACTGAACATAAGTAAACTAAATTGAAATGTTATTCATTTTAGGTCTTCCAGAGCTCAATTAGCTAATCATACACTATACCTTGTTCACTTCTCTCTAGTTTGTTTTCACCCATATCCTTAACAAAAATAGTAATTATTATGACTGTGCACACCAGTATATTTACTCAGCTCTGCAAATGAGCAAAAGTCACTAATGCCACTAAAATCAAACACTAAACGATTATATCATATATGTTGTAAGAAAATTTACTCAAAATTAAAATTATTTAGAAAACACAGTTTTTTAATTAGTCATAAAGTACATAAATAGATCTGCCTTGGCACGATAGCATTTATAAACATAAAACATATCGGTTGTTTATTTTTTATAAATAATTGATGAGTTAATTTGCCTTACATTTTGTTAGGAATGACAATAAAGTGCAGCAAAAACTTAGAAATGTTATATGTTGGTTTCGATAAATCTGCTACCGCTGAGTTATAGAAATATGTTCAAAATGGCTATAAAACCCTTGAAGAAGACGAGCGCACATGTTGTCCTAACACATGAAGAACCAATTAAAAGGTGAAAAAGTGAAATATTTCAATTCTCATCGAATAATAATTAGAGAGCTTGTAGAAAAATTCAGGAATTTTACATCACGATAATACAATTCCTCACTTCTCGGGGCTTGGTCGTGAATTTTTAGTAGAAAAGTCTTCATATTCGCTATACATTACCTCAGGTGATTTTTTCGTATTCTCAAAAACAAAAACAGAAAGCGTCGTTCAAAAAATGAGGACTACATCAAAGGGCATAACATTAATGTAGAATAAAATCAAAATTCTAGTTATTATAATTACTCTTTATTACAAAGCAGTCTGAATTAATCTACCTACGTACGTTCCTACAAAACAAACTTTACCTCGCTATTTAAAATAATAATAATTAAATGTGTTTTATAAAATCTTCCAACCAGAAATAATAATATCAGTAACCGGTTTATTCCTGTTAATTATATTTGTTTCCAACAGAAGGAAAATATATTCGAGAGTTTGAAGTTGAGCTGACTAACCTGCAAATTGTTCAAGTATTTTAAGCTGAAAAATCGTATAAATATACATTTAATAGAGAACAAATTAGTTATTTAGGAATATATGTTTACAACCGCATTGTTTTGGATTTGGGGATTTTTATGTAAGAATGTAAATAACGGTGCAAATATACATCAATTAATGTGAGATAAGTAGAATTTCAATTTTCATTGATGGAAAAGCAATTGTTACAAATAGTGTCGTGTCTTCACAGTTTTTACCGACAGTTTTTATGGCATTTTTTATTAGATACGCCTAATACAATCGTATTATAAATTAATTTATGAGTACTTTTCGTTTGCACTTGGATCAATTGACAAGCAAGACGAAAGCGGGATAGATAAAGTATGTAATTCTTAAGTTCATAACTTAAGCTCAAGTTATAAGAAGTAATTTGTACAAATTCGTCTGGTTTGGTTAGCTTCAGTCTTTATTTCAACTTTATCTCGGCAACGAAAAATTACTAGTCCGTTTAATGACTCAATGCAACACAATATTTGCATCTCTTTGATTTTGGGTCATATTACTATCAGCTAGTACTATCCTTCGATTGTTGTTTAAATATTGAGTCTGAATATGATGTTTATAATTTAATCTACCATCGGGATGGATGCCGGTCTATTTGGCTAATTCTGATATAGAAAATGTGTATTCCTCAAGTAATATAATTAGGTTTCTGTCTTATCTACGCAACACAAAATTCACAAGAGCAGATTTCGAGCTGTTAAGTTGTATGATCTTTTATATTTAATCAGATCCAAGATTCCCCAAAAATTGATAATGGTTCGGCGAAAACAATCTGCTTTTCTTGTAGATGAGTCCAAAACTTTTAAATATTATTCTAAAGTCTCTCGAATGTTAGTAAATGTTTACATGAACTTCTTCCAGACTACAGCTTCAAGTTGTTCTCCTTTAACAAATATGTACTTCATTCAAGTTAGTCGTCGATCAAGATGCCAAGATATATTTAAATGAAGGGATAATCTTCTGTGGTCTTCCTGAACAGAAACCGAATACCAGAAAAAGCGCAAAAACTTTACAGTTTTTTTTATATATAACAGTACATAAAGTTAAATATAATTTAGAACTTAAACCGAAGAACTATAAAAGACAATTTGAAAATCAACAAATAGACTTTGGCAGAAAAATATACGGGCTAGTGATAATGTATGTGAAAGAGGATAACCAATTTAACTGTAGATACTCTGAAGGCTACCTATTAAATATATAACATTATGAAGTATTTTTAAGATCTTTACACACAATCAAATAACAGTCAGTAGCTAACTAATGATGCGTTCGAAAACCTGTTAAACAAAAGGTAAGTATATAATGGACACTTCCAAAGATACCAACGTAAATGACCAAATTTAACATTATTACCTTCATACTAAAGGTAAAGGATGTCGTCAGACCTAGATATTAAGAATATTGAAGCCGAGAAATACAGGACTCAATCCACACCTGAGTAATTCGAACTAGAACACTTAAAACAATAGAAATATAACAAAATTAGAATAATATTAGGATATGTATTAAGCAACGAAGACTATGCTATTTATGACTTAATAAATTCCGTTAAAAATTACCAACTTCAAAAAAGAGGAGGTTTTATGTACTGTAGGCCGATTTTCAAAATTCTTCGGGGGAAAAGGGGGAAATCGAGGGAAACGCCCAAACAATACAAAAATAATAATATAATATAAGATGTATAAAAAAATAATTACCGACACACAAGTTTAAATTAATATAACTGTTTAGGTTCGGCACCGACTTCAAACAGATCAGTTGGTAATAGTTAAAATAAAATTGTGAATAGATAAATAGGTTTAGGTAGGTATTAAGCTAAATTGTATGTATATAGAAGAATATAAAATACGTGCAGTAGATAGGTTAAATAAGGTTTTTGTTTATTTTTATCTATGATTTTTTTATATATGTATGATTTTTAAAATTTTAGGTTTTTTGCGATCTTCCAACTTTAACAATTCTGTTTATGTAAAGCGCTTTATGTAAATTAATAGTCATACGCCTGCTTTAATTATTTCGGTGTGTAGAGCACAATTATGTGCTATAAAGAAATAGCTTATTCACAAGTTAGTCATATTAATACATCAGGTGTATGTTCGGACGTCTCTCAACCTCTCACGTAATTGTATTTTAAATATTTATTTTATCTTTTGATTATTTCATTCCATATTATTTCACGCGTTAATTAGTAGGACTGTTACAAAAAGTATTCGAGTTCTAATAAATATTAAGTATGTTCTTTCGACAATATAAAAATTTGGTTATATAACTCATGGTCAAGACTCTCATGGTTAGACATTAGCAATTAAAAATTTTCTATATAAGTTGATAAGATCGTTCCAGAGGCAACTTTAACTCAAAAACTGGAAAGCATCGAGTAATATAATGCCAAATATTCAAATACGTTGTGTTCAAGATCATGACAAAACTGTATGTGTAATATTTAATGGTTTCCATCTAGCAAGATGAAGCGAAAAGAAAAATATGCCCACAAAATTAATATTCGAATCAGTTGAGGTTGATCTGTCCACACAAATATAATATTTTTTCAAAGGCACTAAGTTGAGTTGTTGAAAAACTGACAATTATAACATGTATTTCTTCACAGATACTTTTCAGGTAGATGAAAATATGTTCAGGCAATACAATAACAAAAATGCTAACAAATAACTGCATATGCGGTAATATTGCAAAAAGAATTGTTACCTATATATGATCTATACAGCGACCGATACAGCTCTGGCTACGGACTGAGCATTCGAAGGAACAAGGATATGTGTGACGGCGTAATAAGTGAGACGTCTGGAGATAGCGGATTTACTTACTTAGAATAAATTTAAACCCTCATTTTATATCGCCCTTCAATAAGTCCCCACTACTTCCCATAAGATGAAATAGTCCTTGTAGCGACGCAAATTTATTATGAATGGTTGGGACAGCCATGTAAAAAGTAAGGTACGCTAATTGTAGAATTATTTCGGTTCTATTATTGGAGGGTCAAATATATTAAACATTTTAAATGAAGTTTTTAATATATATGACATGGAAAAGAATTATGACCTGATAAAAAATATAACGTTCGCAGTATATTGAACGTCAGGTAAATATAGACAAGCAGAAAGATGCCAGAACAGACGTGTTCAACAAGGATGATTCCCACGGTTCGTTGTCGAGTGTTTAGAATAACGAGGGTTTAAATACCGAGGCTAGACGAAACGTGTCGGATGTTAGACTTGGTAGAGGACTCTTTATGGCGCCTAACCGTAAATATATCAAGACCCGAAATCGTGAGAAGTTCCTAGCTGGAAGAGTGTTTCCCATCCCGATATTTTCAGCGAATCGGGATGCAGAAAAGGGTTTCTTGGACCAGCCTTGTCCACCGCCATCAAGAATCCGAGGGAGGAGCTTCAGCGATAAAACACTGTGCATCCACAATGAGAAGACTGTAATTTGCATGAACACCGTGGAGAAGAGTCTTATTGAAAATGAGAAGGATAAAGTATTGCTGAGAGAAAGTATTGAATTGTTTATTTATTGTCTACACCTTTCTACACCTTTCGTTAATAGTAAGTACATGCGATTTGAATCATAATCCTTTTCCCATGACGTATTAATTAATATCTTTTAAGCATCGGTTTTTATTTATTCAAGGATAATTTTTTTTATTTAGGATAAACTCAACGAGCCACTCACACAGACACAGCACTTGATTAAGAGCGTGTGCAAGAACGTCGCAAATTGACACTTGCATTATTTCACCGGTTGTGTTCGATTATGACCCCGAAATAGACTATTCGTCACATGCTTAAATCGTTATCAGCAATATTTTTTATTATTAATTACATTTTACATTAGATATCCTTAGTACAAATGTATAAACAAATTAATTAATTGCAATTGCACTTACATCAATACACAAACAAGATGAATATAACGAGGATAATTTAAATTAAATTAAACTACTTAAGCTAAAACCTCTGCCTATGTTCTATATTGATATTAAACCTAATAGAAATAATAAGGCGGTGTATGAAATCACCAAATTAGAAAACAACATTATTAAAGGCGAACCACCACACACAAAAAGAATTATACCACAATGCACGAGGTGTCAAGCCGCGCTCACCACTCATCCGTTCATCAGGCTACCCGTCTGGCCGCACACATCCATCACGCTCTTGGCCAACGTAAAAAGCTTGGAGCAGTTCTTCTGGACCTAACCAAAGCCTTCGACAAGGTCTGGCACGACGGATTGATCGCAAAGTACGTGCGGTTAGGCCTTCCAGAAGACCTAACCGCTCTCATCAAGTCCTATCTCTCGGACAGATCTTTCCAGGTCAAGATCAGGGAATCACTTTCCAGTCGTAAACAAATCAATGCTGGCGTACCTCAAGGTTCCCCGCTGGCCCCAGCCTTATTTAACCTCTTTATCTCAGATCTGCCGCGAAAAGAGCACATTGACGTCGCGTTGTACGCTGACGAAACTGCTTTCTTCGCGGCCGCCAGGTTGGGAGTTACAATTCATGAACGTTTACAGAAGCATGCGGACAAGTGGTTCAAATTCTGGAGGTTGCAAATCAACCCCCTGAAAACCCAGGCCATCATTTTCCATAAGAAGCGTTACGCACTGCGCGTCTCGCAACTTAAGACCGACACCGCAATAATTCCATGGCTAGATAACGTCACGTACCTAAGTCTTCTCTTCGACCGGCGGTTCAGTTGGCATTCCCAAATCCAGAAAGGAATCCAAAAAGGTTCGGGAATAGCAAACCTGCGATCTTCTCTGATCTACCCTTCTAGCAGACTTCCCGTCTCCATCAAATGCTTATTTTACAAGATGTTAATTCGGTCCGCACTCCTCTACGGATCTAATGTCTACTTCAAGTTTGTTACACCCAACCAGGTCAAACGGCTTCAAGTTTTCCAAAATAAGCTCATCAGGAGAATATTAAATGCTCCATGGTTTGTCAGAAATAATCAAATTCATAGGGAAACTGACACTCCAGAAATCAAGCACTTCATATCTCAATCATTCCACAAACAACAACTCAGCTCAAGTTATTCTGAAAACGCGCTTGTTCGCGAGCTGGTCGACATGCTGGGAGCTTAGCACCGCGTCACCGCTAAGCTCCCCCTTTTCCAGGCTGAAACGGCCTCATCCCTCGCTACAGTCATAACTTTTGCCCCCATACAACAGTATCCAGTTGTATGTTAACTCAGGTTCGCGAATCAATAGAATCACCGGGCCCTCGTGCCCAATAACGGCTGCCCGATCAGCGGGTGCCATATCCCCAAATTTAATGGAATAGCAGTAGCGATCCACAGGGGTCAACTGTGAGGCGGTTTCGGTTTAGTGTATTGGTAAGCCCAGAAGCAGCCCCACATAACCCGGTCCAACTTGTCACTCCACGGCAAGTCTCCGCGACCAGGTATGCGTCAGGCAGTATGCCTTACAGAGGGAGGAATGTATTTAGTTTTTTATACAGTTTAGTGGTTAAATTATTAGCAATTAGATTATTAGTCATTAATTAATTAGTTGGTAGTACAATATAGTTATAATGCATCATCGATCTAGGAAACGTGTACCCGGATGTACAGATAGTAAAGAAATGCCATAGAATTAGTCTTAACTTGTCGGCCTACTAAGTTACTTATAATTGCAAAGTTGAATGCAAACAAAAATTATAATTAATAGATTGTTTCAAAAGCTTTATTAAAAACATATATAAAATATCAAAAAAAAATCAAATTATCTTGTTTAAGTAACTTTAAGCTTTTATATATATATATATATATATATATATATATATATATATATATATATATATATATATATATATATATGTATGTATATCTGCTTGCATAGCATCTTTCGGAAAAGGATTAATTTCTGAAATTAAAAAATTAATATTTAAATAATTATTAATAGGGCTAAATTTATTCCAACTTACAACAAAAGACGCGGTAATAATCACAAATGTCTTTCATGCTTAATCCGGTCAGATTGAGAATGTTAATATTATCATTTTTTAGACAGCCGGACACTACTTCAAAGGAAAACGATGCTGCATTTCTCTATTTTTAGATCGAGTATGTATTATACTTATATTATACTATCAACTAATATTATACTAGTGAACCAGTGACTAATAATTTAATCACTAAACCGTACACAAAACTAAATACATTCCTGCCTCAGGAAGGCACATTGAAAATGACACTCAACACAAATCAAATCAACGACAAACGTACCACAGAAAATCGATTATCCTTATGAAAATCGATTCTGTAATGTGAAAATCGAGCAAAAAATAATTACATATATGTCAGTTATGATATGCTAACAATAATTTCGAATCGTATTCTAATTCCAGTCGAGTAAATATTTACCAATAATAGGGTTGAAATATACAGTGATTGTTTATGGTAAATTATACTTTATAATTGTTCTAATTTCAAATTAGTTGTTATTTAATCACAAATTTGGTAAACGAGAACTTTATTAACTTTTATTATTAACAATGACAAGGAGAAAACCTTACTTATGCCATCGAAGTCAATCAAATATGTGACGAGCTAACAGAGCTGATGACCAGCGCGAGACAAGAAATGATAATAGCCGTATTGGTATGTCACAACAGCGCAAGAGAATTACTGTAAACGAAGTAAATAGACTTAAAATGTAACTAGAAGTTCCATTACGCATCACTGTAAACTGTTTCTTAGCCAACATTCAGAAATATAAGAGTTGGTACCAAATGATGTCATTTGACGCAACGCATATTGTACAGGAAAATATGACAATTTTTTGATCAATTTCACAGTATTATACCATAAAAGTTTTTTTGTAATATTCAAATTTGTAACAAAAATAACAGATCATTTGAAAAGTCCCCTGCCTACCAGTAAAACACATTCTTTGGCAAAATTAGTTTTTTTCATTCAACATAATTCCCTTCAAGGCTGATACACTGATTATAGCGACCCTCCAACTTTTCGATACCATTTTTGTAATACGATTTGTTCTTTGCTTCAAAATAGGCCTCAGTTTCGTCGATCACCTCTTATTCGAAGAAAATTTCTTCCCAGCAAGCATACTTTTGAGATTTGAGAACAGGAATTAGTCGCTATGAGCCAGATCTGGAGAATACGGTGGATGAGAAAGCAATTCGAAGACCAATTCATCGATTTTTGCCATTCATGCCATACCAGTCAGTGAAAACGACTTGTGACACAATGCATTGTCTTGATGAAGCAGCACTTTCTTTTTCTTCAAATGCTGCCGTTTTTAGGCTATTTTGTCTTTCAAACAGTTGAATAACGGTATGTAATAGTTGCTGTTAATGATCCTTCCCTATTCAAGATAGTCAATGAAAATTATTCCATGCGCATCCCAAAATACAGACGCCATAACCTTGCCAGCCGACTGTTGCGATTTCCCACGCTTTGGAGCGGGTTCATCGTGTGCAGTCCACTCCGATGACTGTCGATTGGACTTCAGAGTGAAATTATGGAGTCATGTTTCATCCATTGTCACATATCGACGCAAAAACTCGGGTTTATTACGCTTGATCATCTTCAAACACTGCTCCGAATCATCAATTTGTCATTGTTTTTGGTCAAAAGTGTGCTCGCGCGGCACCAACTTTGCACAGAACTTGCTCATACCCAAATATTCGTGAATGATATGATGCACACGTTCAGTTGATATCTTTGAGTGTCTTCTATTTCATTTAATTTCAATTTACGGTCATTCAAAATCATTTTGTGGATTTTTTTGATGTTCTCGTCGGTAACAACCTCTTTTGAGCGTCCACTGCGTTCACCGTCTTCGATTTCACCACGTCAAAACTCAGCATACCAATCCTTGATGGTTGATTTTCCTGGGGCAGTGTCCGTAAACTCGGCATCTAGCCAAATTTTTTCTTCAATTGTATTTTTTCCCTTCAAAAAGCAATATTTTATCAACACGCGAAATTCCTTTTTATCCATTTTTTCACAATTCAACAAACATTGTTTCACTCAAATTGCTATAATTCACAAACTGATGATCCGACAGCTGTCAAATTTATACACGCATCGTTTGAGGGTTAGGGCTAACTAAAAAACAAGTGGATTTAACTCTCGTATCGCCATCTATGTGTCAGACCGGGGACTTTTCAATTCACCTGTTAAGTTAACAAAATATTAAGCAATAGCAGATACAAGAACAAATGTATCAATTACTAAGATCATTATTACTACTACCAGATGCAGATCATTAATTCTTACAAATTTATTTCATGGACAATCCAGATGCGGGAATTGATAGGCGTTGTGCTTGGAATCCAGCAGCGAAACAAACTATTTTCCAAAAACTATAAACGTTTCTTTATCAGACTAACGATTTAATCAAATCAGTTGTATTCAAAATAATATTGAATGGTCATAATATGGTCATCCGATGAGGTACAATTCACAATTAATCGCCGAATTGACTATTGTTATTGGTCAGAGAAATTAAAAAAAAATTGTTAATTGTATTTATCTTTAATATACATAAATTGTATTCATTAAAATTGTAACGAAGTTTCGTATAAGTAATTTATAAGTTCCAATATTTCGCAATAAAAATTAATGGATAAAAACAAACCGAGTTTTATTTTTGTAATCTCTACTTTTCAACATTTAGAATACGTGCAATACTAGTTGATGCAATTGGAATATCTTATGTAACTCCTCCTCCAAAAAAGTCACTAATAGCGCTGCTAAGAATTATAACGATAAGTACAGCAAATACAAACCACATAATGAATTATGTGCCTAACACATTATACTATTAAATATTAAAGGATTATTAAGGACTATTTTTTTTACGATTTTTTGTTTGCGCTCATTTTATCTTATCAACTAAAACTGTAGAGATTTTTGACAACAAAGTAAACTATATCCGTGGAAATTTTTTTACGATTTTCGTTTAGTACCTGTAATCTCCAGGAGATGTCAAAGTGATCGATTCAGTACACCCAAATTTCCTGTCGGCCTGGACGAAATTATAGATGACGTAGTACTGGCCCCTTTGGGTTATGAATTTGTAATCCGGCAAATTGTAGCAGGTGAATTCCTGTTCTAATTTTATCTGGATACTTCTTTCATCCGACGTGATGTTTGGCAACCTGAAAATTAGTTAATTAACATTGACTTTTTTATATACATGGCATAAATATTACAATCTAGGTCAACATATAACAAATGTTATCTAGTCATTTCCAGATCTAAGATTTCAGACCCAAACGTTATTAGCATTTGATGAATGTACTACCACTAATGCGGTCCACACAAGTTTAAAACAGGTCATATTTTTCAAACATAGCTTAATTATATTAGTTCAAAGGGTTTTTGTCTCGTCAACCTTAGAGTACTCTTATTAATAGTACTTCGACGTTTTTACAATTTTTTCGCAAACCGTCTAATTCCCTCGCTCATCATAAATACCTTTAGATCTTTACGGATGTCCTCATTTTTAATACATCATGGAACGTTGCCAATGATTCGAAGAAGAATTTATTGTGAAGAGATAATTTACATTGTCATCTGAAGAACCACCACATTTCTTGAGCCTCCTCTTGAGCCTCCTCTTGAGCTTCAGGTTCCGCTCACTTTTTTAATATGCTCTTTAGACTTGTACTCTGGTGTCATGCTCAAGTATTTTGATGTTCTCATACAGAAATCACTGGAAGATAATCTATTTTTTGTACTTCGTATAATTTTTATGATGAGGTCTGAAAATATTTCTTTTTTTGCCGATTTTGGCTACTTGGCTCAATTAATAAGCCTTTTAATTAAATAATAATAACATGTATAAATCATAATGTCATTGATCCATTGAAATTCCTTCGGTTCGACCCAAAATGTTAACAAAATATATTATTTGATTGTTTGCGTCTTTTGCGTGAAAATATGTCATAACAGGTCAATTAAAAGTCCCCGGCCTACCATAGTTAAACACATTTTTTTGGAAAAATTAGTTTTTTTTATTCAACATCATTCCCTTCAAGGGTGATACACTGATTATAGCGACCCTCCAACTTTTCGATGCCATTTTTGTAGTACGATTTGTCCTTTACTTCAAAATAGGCCTCAGTTTCGACGATCACCTCTTCATTAGACGAGAATATCTTCCCAACGAGCATTCTTTTGAGATCTGAGAACAGGAAATAGTCGCTGGGGGCTAGATCTGGAAAGTAGGGTGGATAAGGAAGCAATTCGAAGCTCAGTTCATGGATTTTTGCCATCGTTTCCACTGACTTGTGACAGGGTGCATTGTTGTGGTGAAGCAACACTTTCTTTTTCTTCAAACGCGGCCGTTTTTTTGGCGATTTCGTCCTTCAAACGATCCAATAACGCTATGTAATAATTGCTGTTGATGGTCCTTTCTTTTTCAAGGTAGTCAATGAAAATTATCCCATGCGCATCCCAAAATACAGTCGCCATAACCTTGCCAGTCGACTGTTGCTTTTTCTCATTCTTTGAAGCGGGTTCATCGTGTGCAGTCCACTCGTATGACTGTCGATTAAACTTCAGAGTGATATGATGGGGTTATGTTTTTTCCATTGTCACATATCGACGCAAGAACTCGAACTTATTACGCTTGATCATCTTCAAACACTGCTCCGAATCATCAACTCGTCGTTGTTTTTGGTCAATATATATGTAATTATACATAAACTATAATATTGAGTATAAAATCTAACAAAATCATCAGTCACGCCAGTAACCAGAAGACCAATCTTATGGTCTTCTGAGATGGTCTCCAAGTTAGGCCTAATCGCCTTTAAGGTGACCAAATATATTTGGAAAAATAAATTACTTGTTTGCACTTTATTTTATATTTTTAATCAAGCTACTATCACTAATTTAAGTAGGCTACAAAAATGTATGCGAGTCTTTATATAGCCTAATAGTTTTTGGATAAATAATATTTTCGGTCTGGTACTACAAAAACTGCTTAATTAAAAAAATGTTCGAATTCGAATACCATCTTCTGTCGAAACAGTGAGATGTGTGGCAACGGCTCATCTTCTTTAAAGGAGTACTCTAGTCTAGAAACATTTTAGAAATAAATTGATGTTTTACAAGAATACTATAACAACATTTGAATTTTTACTATTTTAAAAACTATTTTTATTTTTCGAACATCCGTAATTAAGCGAAATATTGTTTGATTTTCTTGATACTATAGAAGAATTTATAAAGAAATTTATAAAGAAATTTATAAAGAAGTACATTGATTCAGGAGAACTTAAGATATCAACCATCTAGAAAAAAGTAATTTTGAGGAAAACACGTTTAAAATTTAATTTTTAGATGCGATTTTAATGCTAAATCAGCTATATCTCCGAAAATAATTTAAATTCGAAAATACCCTCTAAAAGATATATTTTTAAACAGTTAAGCTTTAGAACTAGAATACCGCCCCAATTTTTTTGTAACTATAACTTCGATGATATTGCATACATTTTATGATGAATTAATACTATTCATTATTTTTTAGTTCCAAAACTTGCTTAGAAATACAAAAACGTGCCTAATGCTTGGATAATCAAGTGAATTCAAGAAAATTTTCCTTTAAACTTTTTTGATATATTATAGGTTTTACAGTTCAATTTTTGTATTCTAAATGTCTTACACTTAATAAGCAAATTTCACAATGACTGAAATTGGATGATGCATTGCACGTTAGCATCATTTTGTTATTTTATTATTATCTGTTCACCACAGGTAATATTTCCCTACTCTGTAACAGAAATCTCTGTACTTAAAATACATACATTGTACAAATATCAGTTGCATTGAAAAATTTTGCAACTTCGCAATTAGGAGCTTGCATGTATTTTGATCAGCTATATATGTTGACCATAATACAAAACACGTTAAACAAAAATGTTGATATATCTAAATATATAATATATGGAATCCCTCTATATCATGGAACGCCCGAAATTTCATTTTCGATATTCGTTAATTTTGTTGTTTGTAGAAATCCGCCACCAGAACCCCTCAAATATGTTTATAAACAGAAGGTGATTAGATTCTGTCATATCCGAATGTCAGTTTTGCTTTTAAGGATTTTTGACATATTGACAAAGAACGGCCTAGAAGACTAACATTCGAAGACAATGAATTGCAAGACTCACTAGGCGAAAACCAAGCTTTAACTTTAAAACAACTTTTAGATGCCTTAGCAGTTGATGAATTATTTCCATACAGCTATTTCCAACTTTGCAATAAAAGATCCAAAAGAAGAGAAATTGTCTACCACAAGAATTGGTTGAAAATCCATTTTGATTTCGTGCCATTTCAACATCACGGTTTTTTATTGCTCACCAGTTTTTTTTTACCAAAAAACGAAGTTCTTCTTGCAGCATATTGTATCTGGGTATAAAAAGTGTAACTACTACAACTATTTCAATCGCAAATAATCATGAGTTAACCCAGGAGAAAAGCGGAATATCCATGTCATAAAGTAAAAATGCTGCATATATGGTAGGATCAGCAAGATATAGTGCATTATTCTACTAATTCGAAATGAAACTGCTGCTGCAGATGCCTACCAATGTTAATTAAACAAAAGAAACAACGCATTGTTGGAAAAAAATCAGCAATAGTGAGTTACAGGCGCACTGTTACTCTCTGCAAAAGTTGTAAAAGATGCACTTTAACAACTACACTGCTGCACTTAACATACTCACCAAAAATAGCTTATTCTGATTTCCACAAGTTCAGATCAATTCTCAATATTCATATTCTGAAGAAGAGAGAAAATCACTTCCAATCCAATATCCTTCAATGATATCGTTCAAGGCCTCCTAATTCCGAACTATAAGAACGATATACGATATACGACCTTCTATAAAGTTTGACACCAGTGCTTTGTATATAAATTAAATAAAATGCTGCCAAATAAATTTGTAGATATATTAACATAATATATCTCCAATAAGCTCTTCGGAATTAAACAACAAGAAGAATATTCCGAACTAAAAGAAATACAAGCAGGAATACCGCAGGGCAGCATCATACGATTTATTCTCAATCTGCTTTATACCAGTGCCTACCTACCAAAACTCGAGGCAATTAAGATAGCTACATTTGCAGATGATACAGCACTGTTAGCAGTTGGAGAAAACCACGAAACATTAATAAAGAGATTACAGGCAGCTAGCGATAAAGTAATAAACTGAACCAAACAATAGAGAAGAAATTGATTTTACTAACGAGAAAGTAAACAACCCACCAGTCTTGAACTTGAATACTATATATGAATAGTGCTAAATATTTAGGCATGACACTAGATATCAAATTAAAATGGAAGGAACATATATACTGATCTATGATCAGGAGTTAAAGACAATATGGCTATACGATATAGAGCTGTGGGATTGTACCCAGGATAATAGTGTAAAAAAAATCAAGTATTCCAGAAGGAGTTATTACGTAACGCAGTGGATGCACCTTGGTATGAACGCAATGAAGATTTACATCATAACTTGGACAAATTCTTACAATCAATCGTCAATCATCAAGGAAGAAATTAAATGGTTCGCTGGGAAACACGGAGCCAGGCCATCCATGAAAATCCAGAGGCTCTACTGTATGGACGACACTCTGTTCTCAGACTAAAAAGGGCTAAACCCTGGGAACTTGTGTGATAGTGATAGCGCGGAGTAAAGGGGTGTTAGGTATGAGAACGGACTTATAGAGTGTCGCTGTATAGATTATAGCGTGTAAATTGTAATAATAATTGTTAGCAGTTAATTAATGGTTGGTCTGACAGACCTGGTTTAAAAATAAATAATTTTAAAAAATATTTCAACGGTTTTCGACTAGAACTAAATATTGTTATATTCTATAAGTATTATTTGAAATTGATGACCCTTTAAATATTACAAATGTCATCTTACTTTTTCTATATAGTTTTATAGTTAAAATAGAAACTAAAAAAAATATTTTTATTCATGTACTGTTTCGCTAGGAAACTGCGCGATAGTACGCAAAACCAAATTTTGTACATATACTTTTTTTGTTATATTTTAGTCTACTTTTTCCCAACGAGGGTTTATCTGGACTAGATCAACTCTTTCATGTGGTATCTGAACCACGGACCTCGGCATTAAGCCTACAAACTGGCCAGTGACCAATTTAGAGACCATCCTAGAAGACATCCGGTCTTACCCAGCCTGGTTACTACGGACAATTACTTATATTAAACAATCACAAACATAAATTTACGACCATGCCCCAGCAGGATTCGAACCTGCGAGTATCGCACAAGCAAAATTTTGTATATTTATAACGATCCGTCAAATATAACAAACTTCTAATAACTCTTTAGTAATTGCTATTATCATAGATAAAATAAAAACTATATAAAAATATTTATACAGAATATGCACTAGAAACCTTCTTTCAACGCTTTAGACAGGCATCGGGGACAAACAAACAAACAAACATTTGTTTTTATATATAAGATAAGATTTGAAGTTCATCGAATTTATAGTATTTCGCAATCATCATATATTAAAAAAGCTAATTTATTTGTTCGTACACATGTAATTGTGGGAACTATTTTGAAGCTTAATCATTGCTCAACCACTGATGTTTTAATTGCCTTTAATGATGAGTACAGACTTCAACGAAGCGAACGTTCGGGGTCTGTACTGGGCGAGACCCATGCGCAAAAGGTTCGTCATTTATTCGTCGAAAATATTTCCGTTTATGGTGATCGACATCACAATGGCATGCCAAAATAAAATGTCTTGTGTATTATTTTTCATGAACATTTTTAAGAGTATCAAATTATTTTAAGTATGACCGGTGATATAATAAACAAAGTTATAATAAGGAAAAAAGTACGAATGATATTGCAATTCCACTCGTTTGAAGATTATAGCAAGAATATGTCATAAAACTCTTATGGTTATACTACTTTAGTATTCTATTTATAGATTCCTAAAAAGATTTCAAATATTTGCAATTCTGTAATAATTACGAAATAATCCAAAATCGCCGGAAGATATATTCAGTCCCAAGAGAAAAGAATGTATAATATGTGGAAATTTCACTATAAGGTAGACATAATAAAACCTTTATTTAAAAATAATAAACCTCCATTTATCTCTTTATTTTTTTTCCAGGCAATTTATCCGTCAATGATAGAGACAAAAATTATATAAACAGGTATGAATTTATATTTACTTCATGGTGTATGATAATATTCCAGAAATTTTATTACTATTTTGAAAGTGAAATATTTGTTAAAATTATTTCAAACATAGCAGCTAAATAGTATCAAACAGCTGACAAGTGCAAGATGATTTGGATGAAAAAGCCACAGTCCTTATAAAAAGATATTATGCTAGTATATTTTCAAATTATAAAGTAAAAATTAAACTTGCTAACAGGCACATTTGAGACATATCTTGGAAAAAATGAAGGAGTAACATATTGAAACAGCAGTGATATATCTGCTGTATAAAGAATAACATAGGTAAGTGATTCTCTTCTAAAATTACTATGTTTAATGAGTTTTACTTTATATTTTAGGTCGATGATATGGTAGTCTTTTCGGAAAGAAACTAAAAAGCGATTGTTGAGTATACTGCTATTAATGGGTGGTTATTTTTACATGTTGATGATGAAATGTTTGCATTGTTCTATAAATTAAATAAACTAAGTAGTAATATGACATTATTGTATTTTTTCAATTGCTGTTTCTAGTATTTGTAAATTCATATATGCTCCGAACAATAATATTCGCTAAAAGTCATGCGGCGAACACTGGAACTATGCAAAATGCATGCGCACTACGAATTCAGTTCTGCTCATGCGCATTTTCCCTAACATTAGATATGCTTATTTTACTCCTAATGTATAACATTAATTTAATACTATTGTTCTGTTGTACTTATAACATAAGAGGATAAATACATCAGTATATATAGTCTGTTCAAAGTTATTTTGTACATACGTCATCTAAATTTGTGACATCAAAACGTCGCAATGTTGCCGCATCAACTTTAAGTTTTAGTTCAGTTGGCTTTGTTCATTTAGTTTGGCTTTGACATACGAGAAAATTCTAATCTAAATAAAATAATTTAACAAAAATGTTATCAAATATAATGTATTTTAACATTATAGTACATCGAAAAACTACTGTTAATAATATAGCCGTCTTCTAAATTTTTGGCTGTCCAGAACACTATTTGTCTTCAGATCTCAAAATCACCACACGAGCATAGTTACCATAAGTTTCACACAGCATTCGATTAGCTTCAGTTGCTTTATTCTTCAAATAAAAGTAAAAAAATTAAATTACACATAGTAAAAAATGAAGTCTGTGAAGCTTCAATATGAAGGCAGTTATAAATGTGCCCAATGCGTTTTAATATTGCAAATCACCTAGGTAGCGGGCACCGGGGTCTGAAGCATTCCTTATTTTTAATCATTGTTTCTTTATTCCTATTTTCCCTCATACGGGCTGCGCTTTTACTTGGCATACCCATTATAATACTTAATAAAATAACTGCGTAATTTGTTGAGTAAATATATATAACACTAAAAAGAGAAAAATAAAATATTTTTAACAAAAAATTACGAGCCCAAACAATACAAAAATAATAATATAAATTTGTGACATATACACAAAATTAAATTACGAACAGAAGAAATTTAAATTAATATAACTGTTTGGGTTCGGTACCGACTTCAGTGTAACCAGTAGGTAGTAGTTAAAATAATATTTTAAATAGATGAATAGGTTTTGTTAGATATTAAGCTAAATTTTGTGTATATAATAGAATATAAAACACGTGTATTAGATAGGCGAAATTAGGTTTTTGTTTATTTTTATTACAATGATTATTATGTATATATTTTGTTTAAAAATGTTTTTATTTTGAGTTAAAAATCTAAGTTTGATTATATTTTTACTTTATAGTGAATTCCTTATTTATTTTTTTGATATCGGCTCAATTTTTTTGTTAAAAATATTTTATTCAAAATTGGCTTTATTCATCAACGTAATCTTCATCAAGAGAGCCACACACAACACAACACACGACAGCAACACATTCATTCCAGCGCCGCTCTAATATTTCAGTACTAGTTTTGTCGAACAATTTATCTTTTGCCTCAAAATAGGCCTATCACCAGTTGCTGTCCATTTAGGGAGGATCGTTTTAATTCCAGAGTTACTAATATATTCTTCCCGTACTCGCCTTGTTTGTGTATTGTACAAGTATGATAGGACAACAGTAATAAATTAAGATCGTACTAAGCATATCTAATATAAAATGTAATAAAAAATCAATAATCGTGAGCAAAGGATGAATAAGGATGATGATTGAATAAATTGAGTGAGGCGCCTAGAGTTGATCAGTTGATCTATTGATTCGAGCAACTCTACTGCAAGTAGCTAGAGGCAGAAAGTGTTCAGGCTCCAATGAAATAATATGAAAAGTGTTCATTAGGCATAACAACACCCAATCACTCTTTTAGTTTTGTTGAAAAATTTACACCGATAGTCCAGGCATAACACTCCCTGATCTTTGCTCTAATCTCTGTAAAACTGACTAAAATGAATTAAGCTGATTCCAAGTTATTGAACAATAACATACATTTCTCGAAACATGGCAAAACATTGATAATAACGATATGAATTGAAAATCATACTATCAAAACCAGTACTTTTAAAAAAATGCGGGAAAATGTTTTCAGATCCGATATTTATCCACTGAAAATAAATTCATACTAATTGATAACACTGGCCATGTTAACTAATGATGACCATGATGTAAACTGGAAAGAGTAACCAAACAAAATTGATATCGATCAAGAGCAAAGCATTGCATTTTAATTGAAAAAAATATTAGCAATAAATAAAACTAAAGTTAAGCCTTTTCTCAAACGGGGTGAATTAAATCAAATTATTTCGACCCTTCAGACCTTCTCAAAAAGATATAACAAATAACTTACCTTAACACTTCCTGGTTTTGTAATGAATGGGGTGTAATTTGTCTTTCATAGGTTGTTGAGTAACTCATGGACAAGAAATATAACGAAGTTGCCATGCAACCTCCGAGAAAACAATAGAAACCGTTCTCTCGTACTTTGCGGAAAACCATTGTGCTAACGATCCGACCACAATACTGCTGCTTCAAACATATATCTGGTAAAAGCATATACTGAATGAGGATAATTATTCCCTGCTTATCATATTATAGATAAACAAGTCATATAATTATAAAAGTATACTACTACTGTTAAATGAATTATTAAGGTTTATTTAATGATTGATCATTAATCTTAAATATATTTATATAAAATGAATAAACTACTGAATACTAAAATTGTGGATATAAACATTTATATTAAATTAATATCAAATAAATTATATGGAAGTTAATTTCTTTAGAGACTTAATAGGGATCCCAATTATCATTGTAACAAGTTTTCACGATTAAGAAGTAAGAAAAAAATTGTCATAATTTCTACATAATTCAATTTTTGTAATAAAGTTTAAATAAAAAATATTTTAATTTTTTTATAAAGTTAAAATGTTGTTTTGATAACCAAACATACTTTCAAATTTAGAAAAATGGGTGTATAATTTTCAAAATAATACATTTTTCATTAATGCACCATATTTTAAATTATTTATCTATCAGTATTATTAAACTACAACAAAATATTAGAATTAATATAAATGAAAATATTTCGGCCAAACCAAGTTTCAAAACATAACGTTTCAAAGAAGATAATTGTCAACATTACAACTTAACCCAAAATAATATCATTATATTTTTTTATTTATTTACTCCAAAACATAATAATTCAGTTCAACATGGATATTGTAAGCAGTAGCAAAAATTATATGCTTGGCTTGGATAATTCTCGTCTTAATTCAGGTGATGTCTAACTAGACTATATAGAAAACGATTCATAACATATTTTTATTTTAGATGTTTACTTCCTGATCCAAAGATTTTTGTCAAAAGGAACATTACACAGAACATTACAGGTAAAAAATAGCAGATTAAATTTCTTTGCGTTAATGTTACCCTAATCATTTCTTTTTCAGACATTAAATGAGGAACTCGAAGAGAAAAAGGTGAGATATTGTAACAGAAAGTAATTTTAAATGTAGTAAAGTGTGTTTTTGTAGATTTTACCAAAAAGAATTGATTGGAAAGGTCAGGAACATGAAAGAAGTGTAGAAGATATGGTAAAATATATAAACCTTTTTAGTTAGGCTATGACTTTCATTTTTTAATACATTTTAGGAAAAACAATATCCATATATTGGACCAGATTTTCTTTATTATTTGACATGTCAAGCATCAAAATATTTAAATCCAAATTGCGCCCAAGTATCATCTCTTCTTAGTTTTAGACCAAAAGTGAAAAATAAAGATGGGACTTACAGTAACTATAGACAATTTTATAATTATGTTACAAGACTTAATAGAGTACCAATACAGGAATTAAAAGCTCCATTTAACATAGGTACATATACTCATTTCATGTTTGTTTTACCTTACTTTATTTTCTTTTTTAGTTAATGCTATACGAGGAAGAGAGACTGCTGGCCCTTTTTCAAGACATAGAGCAGTTAGACCGAAGTTATATAGTGAAATTCAGAATCAAAGAATTACATTAGGGCATTTATCAGCTGTATATTGTTTATTGTTTGACCATTCAGGAAGGTAATAATACAATTATTAATATAGATACATGTAACCATAATAATTTTTCAATAATTTTCAGGTACATTATAACTGGGGCTGATGATTTATTAATAAAACTATGGTCCACATATACAGGTCGTCTAATAGCCACATTTCGAGGAGCTTCAGCTGAAATTACTGATATTGCCGTTGACCCAGAAAATTCATTCTTAGCAGCAGGTTCAATAGACAGAGTGTTAAGGGTAGGCATAAATTAATTACATTTATAATTTTTTGATATTGTTAAGTTTCATTTTTAAAAATGTATGCTTGCAGGTTTGGAATTTACAGTCTGGAGCCCCTATAGCTGTTTTAACTGGTCACACAGGAATGATTACATCAGTCAATTTTTGTCCAACTCCTTGTTGGGGTGTAAAATATTTAATAAGTACTAGCACCGATGGATCAATTGCCTTTTGGACTTACACAGTTGATACAGGGGGAACAGCAGATTTTAGGTTTGATAATTTAGAAAATGTAAAATGTAAATATGTATTTCTTTCATTTGTCTTTTAGAAATACACCGATTTTATACCAGGAAAAAATAAGGCCAGGACAAGCTCAAATGATTTGCTCCTCTTTTAGCCCTGGTGGAATATTCTTAGCAACTGGTTCAGCAGATCATAATGTTAGGGTATACTATATGAAAGGTGACGCCTAAAAATTTTATTAACTTAAAAAAATAAAATATTGGTAATGTCTGGCTTATAGGTGATGAAGGGCCTCAAAGAATACTAGAAACTGAAGCACACACTGACCGAGTTGATTCAATTCAATGGGCTCATGCAGGATTAAAGTTTCTTTCTGGAAGTAAAGATGGAAGTGCTATAATATGGTGGTTTGAGAGACAACAATGGAAAACCTTACATCTGGATATGACCACTAAACTCCCTAAGTAGATATATATTTTATCCTGCTTTCAATTTGAGATAACAATAAACATATTTTAGTGATCAGAAAACATCAGAACATGACTCCAAAAAGATACGCGTCACAATGGTAGCATGGGACCACTCAGATCTCATTGTTATTACAGCTGTTAGTGATCACAGTTTGAAAGTATGGAATTCTTCATCAGGACAATTGCTGAAAGTATTAACAGGTATTAAGAGTAAATTTGATTATAGAATAGATATTCAAATAAAGTTTAAATCTACAGGTCACTTGGAGGAGGTATATGTTCTAGAACCTCATCCTCATGATGATGATGTCATTTTATCAGCTGGCCATGATGGGCAACTATTTATTTGGGATCTCCATAGTGGAAATATTGTTGCAAAATATACAAATGCCATTGATGGGCAAGGCAATGGGGGTATCTATGATGCAAAATGGAGCCCTGATGGAACCTTAATAGCTGCTAGTGATTCTTATGGTCACATATTAACGTTTGGATTTGGCATTGGCAATGCTTTTTATGAACAGGTTGTTTATGATAATAAAGCTACTCAGGCATTATGATGACTAAATATTCTCCAGCTTCCAAAAGAATTGTTCTTCCATACGGATTATAGGCCACTGACCAACCATAATTACTGGGTGCTAGATGAACAGACGCAAGTACCGCCACATCTGATGCCTCCTCCCTTTTTGGTGGACATAGATGGAAATCCGTATCCGCCGATGCTTCAGAGACTAGTTCCGGGACGAGAAAACTGCAATGTAGAGCAGTTAGTGCCAAATATAGTAATTGGTAATGAAGGTGAGTGCCTTAATATAAAAGATATAGTTTTAATAATCATTTTTTTATTTGCTTTCTTTATGGAAGCAGAGGGTAAGATCTGACTTTTAAAGAATTAGGTTGTGTTAGAGATAAAGGAACTTAATTATTTCTGTTAAAGGAACTCAAGAGGTAATTCAGGATGTACCTAGGCGGCTCATTGATGATTCTGAGGAAGATGATGTAAGAGGAATTGCTGGAGGTTCATACAGAAGTCAAAGGTGTTATGATGATGAAAAAATGTAAAATGTTTAGTAAAATATCACTCAATGTTTTTGCAGAATTAGGCAAAGCACTGGAGATTGGCAGACTGATCACAATATCGAATGGAAGAAAAATATTTTAGTGAAACCACTATCGCTGTCAGTATTAGAAAAGACAACTGAGACAAGGTATACCAAACAACCATTATATCTTAGCTTTTCAGAAGAAATTACCTAGTTTTTTCATTCACGATCTTCATAGGAGATTAATAGAAGACGCGGAAATGAAGGAATATCAAAGACAGTTACGCCAAAGACCTCATATGATCAACACAGCTGGGCCGAGCAATGCCAAACTTAAAGATAAGAAAAATAAGCGTAATTCTGGAGCCCGTCAAACCAAAGTCAATAGTCATTATCAACCCGTAACGGTAAGTTCGTCATATAGTAAATCAATTGTATTATATTTCGTGTCCTCCTACAAATAATCTAGAGTGAAATGCTAGAGAAGTACGACCTCGTTCCATTAAGTGATGTAGCATCTAACGATTCCTCCACATCCGATTGGGAAGAAGAAGTGTCCGAATCTCGAAAAAGAAGGTACATATTTAAACTGGCCTGAAAGAAGTTATATAAATTTTATTCTAGGACGCGACGATCGAACGCTTATCGTAAATCCTCTACTGAAAATGATGACGATGATGAAGATGATTTATCTGAAGACTCAGATCATTCAGACGAGGATGAATCTTCGGAAGAAGAGAAAGAAGAAAGAAAATCACGATCTAACAAGGAGAGAAACACCAAGGTGATTTTTAATAGTTACAAGGTGTATGCATAATGATGTAACTTATATATTTCTAACAGAAAAAAAGTCATAAAAAGTCACCTAAACCATCAACATCGAAGAACGCGGGCAATTCAAAAGTTTCCATAAACAAATCAGCAGCAAATCCAACAGCAAATGGTACATCGACAAGAGGGCCAAAAATTAAGGTATAAATTATTATTTTATGTTATATTGCCACAATGAAAAGTCTACTACCATTTAGATCTCTGAACAGTACAAATTGAGCGAGTGGTTATCAGAAACTAGACCGAGAAAATCCCCGTATTATCCTCAAATTAATGATGAGCTGGTGTACTTTGTTCAAGGCCATAAACTTTATATAGAAGCCGTTAAAGTCAAAAATGTATACGAGCCAAATAATAAGGAATTACCTTGGCTAAAGATGCATCTAGAGGATCACGAATTTTGTCGTGTAGTAGACGTTCATTACGAAATTCGACCTGCGAGGCTATGTTGTTTGAAATTGGCCATTCAGAATGATGAAAACTCGACTACTGGTCATATGTTCACGGTCAAGTATCACGATATGCCCGACGTGCTGGATTTTTTTGTTTTAAAACAAAGTTATCAGACGGCCTTGTCCAGAGATTGGCAACTAGGCGATAAGTAAGTATTAATGATTATTTGATTCTATGTTTATTATTTATAACGATTCTTCTAGATTTAGGTGTATGATTGACGACAATTGGTGGATAGGGTCGATCACAGATAAAAGCGCCGCTAACGAACTCTATCCTGATTCCATTTTTATGTGCTACGAAATTTGTTGGACGAATGGGGAACGCGAAAGGATGAGTCCATGGGATATGGAGCCTATCGACGAATCTCGTAAGTACATTATCGTACACATGTTAAATCGATCATCTTTGATGGCCTGTATATAATTAATTGAAGGTATGCCCGATGATGATCGGGCGGCGATACCAGTTTTAAGCACTGAATTACAATCGATTCTCTACAAGCCTATACCGGAGGATTGGCCCAATTTTGAACGAGACAGTGCTTGTAGAGTTATAGCTAGAGGAATCGCTCAGGTATGTGCATAGAGTAATCGAGAGACAACTCAATAGGGGTCTCTGGTGAAGTTTTGATTTGCCCAACATCCAGATGGGATTATATCGGCCATTAAAGTAACTTGATTGGTCAATTTAAATCTGCATTATAGGCACCTGTAAAAAAACATGTCGCTGTGAAGAGATTTGATTGGTTCTTTGATAGTTTGTCACGCAAGTGTGGCACGTGACAGCCCTGACGTCACGTTTAATTAACCAATATAATTTATATAAAAACTTATTATCTAATTAATTAATTAATTTCTGAAATAAATTTATTAAATAATATTCAATGAATGAAATAAATATTATCTGTAAAAATAAATATATCAATAGAATATAAATTTATATATATTATATATATTATATTATTTATATAAAATCATTAACAAAGAACTTTGGAACAAATCAAAATTACTTCTTCGGTCTTTTCCCTTTTCCATGTTTGTTTAATGGCCTCAATTTGATCTATTCAAGATCTATCAGAGTCTGTCTTTTTTATACTGAAAGAATAGTATGTAGCGCAACTTATTTGTAATATTCTATCTGGAAAATCATTATGTAGTGTACAATTAAAAGGGTTTAAATTTACATTTTTTAAAGATTTTCGACAAAAATATGTTTTTATCGACATAGCAATATCGCGAGATAAAATAAAACAGATAGCTCAAAGACCTACTGACAGTATAATAAAACAATTTTCTGGGGCATCAGATATTGCCTTGACTCGTTTATTCATATAGGAACATCTGGAATTGGTGTTATAGAGTCATCCCCCGTTAGTATAGAATGTAAATTATCTAAAGTGGCCTAATGTTCATCCTCTCTACAGTTTTCTAAAGGCGAATGAGATTAAAAAGATTAACTTATGTTGAGTGCTTAAAATGATTTCTCAAATTGAGCTCTAATAGATCCAAAAAAAATCAAACTATCTTGGTTAAGTAGTCTTAATCCAATATATTTATTCGTATAATTACACTTTTTTTTTAATGAAATGAACCCTTCAAGGGTATATATATATATGAATACACTTACCCTAACTTACAACAACAAAACGACTGCAACGATGCTGTAACGACGTGTACACGGGTACACAACACTTCCTAGGTTGAGAATTCATTTTACTTATAGTACTACCGACTTATATATACTAATTAACTAATAATTTAATCTCGAAACGCACTATTCCTTATGTCAGACATACTCAAAATAAATAAACAACAAACCTAGAAAAATCATAGAAACGAAGTGAACCAATCAAATCCCATCGCGGCTCTTAGCATAGCGATTAAAGCAAGTAACGTTAGATGATGTTAGTAACGTTAGATGTCGTTAAAAGTAACGACATCTAGATGTGGGACGTCGCGAAACATTTCCCCAAAATTCCCTATAAAGTTAAATCTCTATATCTCTATAAGTATGTTGAAGCTACATACTAGGTTATTCAATAACTTTACAAAATACTATCTAATAGTCCCCAGTGGAACAGCGAATTTGATGCTTTTTTTAATATGCAATCTTGCATGAGGACATAAACAACATTTCATGATTATATTTATTTCAATTCAATTTAGCCACAAGTTCCGGATCGATGCCGCTTTCGTGACGATGGGCGAAAACGCATTAGATGCCAATTTTAAAAAGAATTAAAGTGATTTAATCCTGAATCAAAATTAGACGCTAAGGAATTTGGCTCTGAAACAAGTTCAGAAAGTGACCAAAAATCTTAGCGTCAGTTTTTTCGGACGCAAAAAATGAAAAAGTGTTCATGGATTATTTCCAAACCCATAAACTAAGTTTCTTATTGTAAGCTTTTGAGCTAATTAAATAAATAATTCATGAAAAGAATGATGTCTCACTCTTGAAAAATTCTTTCATTGAGAAATAGTTATTGCCTTATGACAACCATAAGGCAATAACTACCTTAAAGAAGTGTTTTATAGGCATACATTGGTCAAGCTTTAGAATAGATGTATTGAGATCTGGTAAAATTATATCTGGAAATAATTGCTTTTACAACTATGAATGCTTTTTTCTCTCCGTTTCGTTTCGGTGAACTTATTGAGCAACAGTGTGTTTACAGATGATGGTAAAATAATTATTTAATATTTTCTTTTATGTAGGTCATGGAACTGGCAATTGCCGAACCATTTCTAGTGCCTGTAGACATAAATGTCTATCCATCATACGCTTTAGTTATAGAGTATCCCATAGATTTATCGACGATAAAGGCAAGATTCGAAAACAACTTTTACAGGCGACTAACCGCTGCCCAATTCGACATCCGATATCTAGCAATAAATGCGGAGAAATTCAACGAAAAACATAGCAGGATAGTGAAGCAGGCGAAAATTATTACAGAATTGTGCCTTAGAATCCTACAGTGAGTATAAACCATGAAACTATACAGCATCTCTTCACGAGACATCTACTTTTTAGGAGCGGAGATAATGGAGTCGACGTAGCTTCAATTTACCATGAATTAGTTGATGGTTATGACTCATTTAATTTAGATGGTAAATAGCAAAGTGACAGTGTAGATGGAAAAAGTAGTATTGTTTGTTTGATGACATCAAAAATAAAATTATAACATTGCTTATTATCCTAATTACATTGACTCACTCTTCATATTTTACAGGTAATGCAGATATTTCTCAACCATCAACAAGTCGTGCTTTAAGATCCCTCATTGCGCGATCATGGAAATCACCCGATGATTGGAAACTAGAGGCTCGGTAAGTATTAATTCTGCTGAGTAAATTTTATTCAAAAATTGCCAGCTTTTTGTTAGTGTTTTACAAATAATGATTAAACAATGATCTGGAGAATACAGTGGATGAGGAAGCAATTCGAAGCCCAGTTAATTTTTTTTTTCATTTGTCGACGATTTCGTCGTTCAAACGGTCCAATAACGCTATGTAATAGTCGCTGTTGATGGTCCTTCTCTTTTCAAGGTAGTCAATGAAAATTATTCCATGCGCATCCAAAAATACAGACGCCACAACCTTGCCAATCTACTATTGCGTTTTCTCACGCTTTGGAGCGGATTCATCGTGTACAGTCCACTCGGATGACTGTCGATTGGACTTCGGAGTGAAATAATGGAGCCATATTTCATCCATTGTCACATATCGACGTAAACTCGGGTTTATTACGCTTAATCATCTTCAACAATGATGAAAAGCGCGGCACCCACTTTGCACAGAGGTTCCCCATACCCAAATATTCCTGAATGATATAATGTACACGTTCAGTTGATATCTTTAGAGTGTCTGCTATTTCATTCAATTTCAGTTTACGGTCATTCAATATCATTTTATGGATTTTTTTAATGTTTTAGTCGGTAACAACCTCTTTTGGGCATCCACTGCGTCCACCGTCTTCGCTGCTCATTTCACCACATCTTAACATACCAATCCTTGATGGTTGATTTTCCTGGGGCAATGTTCGGAAACTAGGCATCAAGCCAAATTTTTACTTCAACTGTATTTTTTCCCTTCAAAAAGCAATATTTTATCACCACGCGTAATTCCTTTTTATCCATTTTTTGTTCACAATAACAAAAGTTGCTTTACGCAAAATGCTATAATTCACAAACTGATGATCCGACAGCTATCAAATTTATAGACTCATCTTTTGAGGGTTAGGGCTTACTAAAAACAAATTTAATTCTAGTAGCGCCATTTATGTGTGAGGCCGGGACTTTTCAATTGACCTGTTATAAACTATAGTTTCAAGTAGGAGGTTTATTTTCTTGGTTTATCATTTTTAAATGAATGTGACTAAGATCTAGCACTATATTCAACAATGCAAGGAGTTTAAAATCGTAAAGCACCTTTCACAAATTGTTATCATTATTATTTTTATCCTAAAAATAATATATATTGATTTAAAACAAATTAACAACGATTTACTGTAATGCTATTAAAAAACTCGAATACTTTTTTACAATGAAAACTGATTATATTTCAGGACAACACTAGAACTAATGTGGCAAACAGATGAATCTCTGCCGTTCAGGTCACCAGTAGATAAGTTAAAATATCCAACGTATTATGAGGTAATTAAAAGCTTTAAACATTTTTTAGGGATAACGAAATAACATTACTGTATTTATTTTCACTATTGTTTCATATAGGTTATAAAGAGTCCCATGGACTTGGGAACAGTGAGAGAAAAGTTGCTTAATAATCAATATGAAATACCTCAACAGTTCTACGCCGACATGCGTCTAATTTTTCAAAATTCCCGGACGTTTAACACCAATAGACGATCCAGAGTGAGATCATTAGGTACCATAATTTTTCTCTCTTATTGATGTCTGCTTGTTACAGATTCACGTTATGACTGTTCATTTGTCAACAATGTTTGAAGATCACATGAAGAAAATATTAACCAGTTGGAGACTGTGTAAGAAACGACAGCGTCGAATCAATAGTGATTCCGATGGGAGTGATGTGAGCATGGGGACCAATGGCAGCTCAATAAAAAGCCGCGGTACCAGAAAAAGGTCACAGAAGCTCACCCTTAACAGCAACTCGTTATCTAATTCTGATAGTGACAGTGACAATACTCCGCTGGAAATGTTAAAAAATATAAGCAGATCTAATACTGCGACGGAATCCGATAACACCTTGGATCGATTACCCAATACATCATCAATGATCAACGGGCACCAGAATGATATAAACGAAGCAGGACCCTCGTCTCGTGTCATTATTAATGCAGTGGACCACAGTTATTCCGGCAACCAGCTCACCTTGAATCATAATAGAAATGAATCCGACGATTCCGACGTAACAAGCCCATCAAGTGAAGGCCCACGAAAATCAGACGCGAAAGCCTCTTTGAACAGTGATGATAATGATGATGGGTCGACATCTAAGAATGAATTTGGAGATGAGGAATATCTACCTCCAAATTATGTTAAATTTGAGCGACTGAAAAATGAATCTAGCGATGAAGAAGAAATTAAGCAAACGAATTCTAGGTCCAAAAAAATTAATAATGATACTCATGCGTCCACTTCTTCTCGAAAGCTATACGAAGAAAGCAGTGACTCCGAGGACACGGTGGAATCGAAGTCTGTTAGTAGACCGAAGAAAAACGGTTTGAGAAGGAAACGAAAACTAAGTAGTGACGAAGACTTTTGTCTGGAAGATACCAGCTCAAGCTCAAAAGGCCAGAAATCGTGGAGGAGAAGACGAAAGAATAGCTCCGAACTAGATGAAGACTTTGAAGTTAATAATAGAAGCGCGAAAAGCAAAGGAAGAGTAGCGAGGAAAAAGAGGGTGCCGTCGTTCGTAGTGGAAGATGAGGATTCTCAGTCCTCGGCGGACGATAGTTCCTACAGTTCACCAACCAGTGAAAGCGAAAGTAAACCTAGAAAGGCGGGTCTGAGGCAGAGACCTAAAAGAAACAAAACGTACATCTGCAGCCCGTCGGAGAGCGATTCGAACTCGAAACGACCGTGTAAAAAGAAGAAGCTTGTGTTAAAAAGTGGCAGTGAGGATACTGATTCGGGCGATGAAAATAAGGTTATTAAAAATTATTTTGCTACCATAAGCAGCAGGGGGCGAGTAAGGAAAATTACGGAACGCGCTGCGGCATTCCTGAAAAAAGACAAAAAGTCCGGATGATGCAAGGAAGGGTATTGTATAGGGAAATTTAAAAAACGATGTAAAAAATGTTGTAAACATTAAGAATGTGTATTTGTATGAGTGTTGGGAATGTCGTTAGTGAGATTAATAATTTTCTACATACGTACACACATTGTTCTTAATAAGTATGGAATTTCATAGTCTCAGTACACAGGCTGCCTCATAGATAGCTTCTTTGGATCTGTTTTGTTTAAAAAAAAATTGACAATTTGAAAAAGTTCAACACACTTAAAGGAAAACATAATTTTATTATTGAAATGCTCTGAATATAACTGCGTTAAGTGGGACATCCTGTATATACGATTAATCTGTTAGATTGAGAGGAAAGTAATTTCAGCCTTGTTTTTCATAAAGATTTAAGGTTATTAAATCCTACCTTAAAATCAAATAATCGAAATTACTCCCTCCCCAATCTAAATAATTAGGGAATATATGAATAAGTTGCCGAGAGCGTCTTAAATTTAAGAGGTATTTTCCGTTATTTTATAAGCCCAAAGAAATGTTAGTTTTTGTCTTTGATGTGTTCGGTTAAGACAAATCCTGCACGTACCGAATAAAAACTCTTTGCCGTTTGATATGAAATTATTCGGTATGTGGTATTAAGGTTTAACGACGTTAAGAAACTGCCCCTAACAAGTACATAAATACTACCGATTTATATATGTATATCTATATATTTTTTTAGCTTGTAAACTATTTGTGATTAATGTCTTTTTATTTTCGATTTATTTTTAGCGCCGGTTTTTACAACTAAAAGAAATCCTATCCCGTAGGTTTGTTCTTTGTTGAACTTCTTTATAATAAATATGTTGACTAAAAGTAGTTAACTAATTTCCAAATGTTTATGTTTAAGTTTATAACAAAGATAAAAAATAAAAAAAAGGTTCGAAGAGAAGGTTTTGATCTTATTATAGCCACAGTTATAATTTTGTTGAAGAGAAAATTATGTTAGATTCAGCCGAATGTATTTTAGAACGCAAGCTTTGAGAACACTGTGATTGCGTTAAAAATTTTAAGATCTATTGCATTTAAATTATAAGAATGTTATGGCTAAATTTGATTTTAATTATCAATTAATTAAATAGATTATTTTTATTTCACCAAAAAAAAAATTTCCTAAGTCTGTGATATAGATCACATAAAGTAGTAATGACAATTATTTTTAAAGACCCCCCTGAAGTCAGCGGAGACCGGAACTTTCACAGTCACCGACTACGAAAAGGCCGAGCTCCTCGCTAAAACCTATGAGGCCCAGATGGAACGCCTCCCACCTGCTACAAATATAAACGTTGCTGAGAACGACAAAATCATTAGGAAGGCCAACTGCGTTCACTCTCAAGTTGTCTTCTAGACTACTTAGTTACTCCTAAAATACTCACGCTATATACTACCTCAAAAAAGGAGTCAAGTCAAGACTACAGACCTATCAGCCTACTAAGTTCCATTTCCAAGCTTGCTGAAAGCAATTTTCTATGGTCTTAACAATTTTACGAAGGCAATTCGGGTTCTACGCCAAACACTCAGCCGTTCATCAGGCCCATCGGCTGGCCGCAAAAATCAACTGTCCTTTTAACCGACGTGAAAGACTTGGAACGGTCTTCTTAGACCTAACCAAAGCCTTTGCCAAGGTTTGGCACGAAGGCTTAGTGGCGAAATGCATTCAGTTAAGTCTTCCCGATGCCCCAACTGCTCTTATCAAATCATTTCTGTCAGGACAATCGTTCCAGATGAATATTAAAGATATTATCTCTAACCGGAAAACCATCGACGCATCTTCCTGGCACCCGTTTTATTTAATCTTTTTCTTTCAGATATCCCTAGGAGATCACAATTTGATGGTAGCCTCTTACGCAGACGACACTGCTTACTTTGGTTCTTCAAGTGTAGCACCGCATATCCAAGGCAGACTCCAAAAACAACTCGATGAGACATTGGTTCAGTGGTTACATTTCAGGAGGTTGCAAGTCAACCCAGACCATCTTCTTCCACAGGAAGCGTTTTGCACTGAACATTTTGCCTTTAAAAATTTAGAATTCCCAGATTCCATGGTCAAAAGAAACCACCTATCTGGGTCTTGTTCGCAACTTTAGGTGGCATTCCTAGATTCAAAAGTCCATCCAGAAAGGACAATGCAATGTCAATTTGCAATCCCCGCTCATCAACCGGGCCAGCAGGCTTCTTCTCTCAATAAAATCTCTCCTGTACAAGATGCTGGTTCGATCAGTCGTTCTATACGGCTCCAGTGCCTATCTTAAATACGTCTCACCTAGTCAGGTGGAACGTCTTCAAGTTTTTCAGAGCAAAATTCTCAGGAGAATAATCAGTGCACCCTGATTCGTCAAGAATAATCAAATTCATAGAGAAACAGACGTCCCCCAAGTTCACGATTTCATATCAGAGCTCTACTTGAGATCTTTCTCCACTCTTCCTCTATCCTTACCAACAGTAAGAGTTATCAGTTAGTCCTAGGATCAGCTGATGTGTGGGGTTTAGTGGGTAGCCCAGAGGCAGGCAGTCTCCACATAACCAGTCTGTAACAAGATCTCCTTTCCAGTTCTAGGCCAACAAAAAAGATAAATGATCTTTGGATATAACCATAGGAACTATAGAAAAATAATTTTAACATACGTCAATTTATTTATTTATAAATTAAATGCAAAATATAATGACATCCTTGCACCATGAAGCACACAATACAAATAACTCATCAGCAAACAGACAAGGATTATTTATTTCTTGGGCAGATCTGTGCATGTAGCCTCTAATTTTTCTTTATGCCTTCTGAGTTCTTCATCACTGAAGTATTCCTCCAAATTATCTTGTGGTTTTAGTGGAACAATCTTCTTGAAACTTGCTTTTTTATAATGTTGCTGAGATTTTGTTATGGCTGAATATACTGACATGGCCTTCAAAAGTTATCATATATTACTTTTGTTAACATTTAGAAATGTCTATATAACTTACTTGGGTTACTATATTTGAAACATCACCCGCATTAGCTGGAAGAATCAATGTGTTATTTGTTCTGGCTAATTTATCAAAGGCCCCCACATACTGTTCAGCTACACTCAAGGAAGCAGCATTTGGTCCCATATCCCCACGAAGTGCTTCAGCTATAGTCTAATCAAAATGTACACACAATTATACATTATGAAAAACACAATTAATTACCTTCAATCCTTTAGCTCTAGCATCAGCCACAGCTTTAATAGCTTCAGCTTCACCAGCAGCCTTATTTATTTGCTCCTGTTTTTCTGCTTCAGAAGCTAAAATTCTGGCTTGTCTCTTACCTATTAACATAATCATAATAAAATAGTTAAAATAATAAAACTTGGACTTGATACCTTCAGCCACATTAATTTCTGCTGCCCTAACACCTTCAGATTCTAATACAGCAGCTCTTTTCTTGCGCTCTGCTTCAACCTGAGGAACAATTAGAATATTTACTTTTTCACATAAACAGTATTTTAATCTCACCTGCATTTGCATAGCCTCTTGAACTCTCTGTGGCAATTTTATATCTCTAATTTCATAACGTAAACATGTCATACCCCAAGCTTCACTTGCCTTGTTAATTGATTCAACTATTGATACATTTAAACTTTCTCTTTCTCTAAATACCTTGTCTAGGGAGATTTTACCCAATTCCGATCTCATTGTTGTCTAAATGAATTAATTAATTACTACTAATTTTTGACAAGAAATTAGATAAAAATTGTACCTGAGCAAGTTGAGTTATTGCAAATTCTGGGTCTTCCACACCATAACTAGCTAAATAAGGATCTACTATTCTTAAATAAAGGACACCATCAATACTTAAGGTAACATTATCAGAAGTTATAGCACTTTGTTTGGGAATATCAACAGCAATTTCCTTTAAGCTTTGTACATACTTTACCCTATCCATTATAGGTATTAATAAGTTCAACCCTGGATCTAATATTCGATGGAATTTTCCCATTCTTTCAACAATCCACGCCTAAATAAAATATAATTAAAATAGTTTATATAAAATTATTTTGCTCTAAAGCCTATACCTCTTGTTGAGGTACAAACATAACAATCGTGTTCATGGGGGTATATGACTTATTTCTAATATAAATTTGATTCCACGCTTTGGACACATGTTTTCCCTAAAACGTAAATAACTTATTAACTGCGAAAAAAATGTTAAAGTATGTACCTGAAGAGCCAATCTAGTAACATTCCTAGAAAACATTCTTATGAAAAATAATATTTTTATGTGAAATAATTTGAAATTTCACATAACCTATAGCATAGCATCAAATCGCACCGGCGGAATGTCATTTTTGACAATTCGCAGTCGTCATCACAAAATATAGAGAGCATATTTTGTATTTACAATACACAAAATAATTAACATAATTAAATTGATATTTTATTTTTACCTATATACAACTAGAATTTTACCAATAATATATATTGTAATAAAATATAATTTGTCACTGTTTTTGTTTCCCATACTAAAGTTTGCTCAATATTCACGTCAGTACAAACACTTCGTTTAAAATGAATATCTTTAACCATACAGATTTAAATAAATTATACCACAAGGAGGATTCCTTAGAAAAAAGCATAAGTAATGTAATAAAAAGGTTTCCAGAGAGTGAACAACATTTCTCAAATAACATAAGTTTCTACAAAAATTCATGCGAAAATAGGTAAAAAAAATTAAATCAATATTATATTGTCATAATAATAAGATATATTGTTTCTTGTAATAGGTCAAAAGAGCTTGAAGCCATGCACTGCAAAATTCGTTCAATTATGTACCTTTTAAAGTTAAAGACAGACTTACTAAGAAATAAAAGACTTGAAGAAATAACTGGTAAACTTTTAATAAAAACAGCATTATATATTATATGATTGGTTTCAGATTTCAATGAGTTTAAACAAGAGATGATAGGAATTCAAGATAATATAACAAGCCTGAAGGAGACTTCGAAAAGAGAGCTTCAAAATATTAGGAAAGCATCTGAGGATTTAAACGATGAATTAAAGATATATTATAACGAAAAATTAGACGAATGGAATCAGAGTTATAATGTCACCACCAACTTAAATATATATTCAAAAGTCAAAACGAAAACCCAACAGAGTTGCAAGGCATATATGATATTTACCTGTTTTTAATCTATTTTATTAATGCACTGTTCACTTATAGGAGGTAAAAACATTTCTTGATTTTGTTTATCAAAGTGGCGGATGTGAAAACGGCTGGTCTAAAGAGGATCATCTAATATTTCTCAAATATAGAGCTCGCTATAAAAATATCAGTGATACTGCTATTCATCTTCATGAACAATTACCTGGTAATTTCTTGTTTTTGATTGGGCTGGCAAGAAAATATAATTTCAGTTTGATAAAATTGCGATTACTTACTATGAAAAGTTTGTTTAATGTTAATTATCAGAAGAAAAGATACCTATTTGTGTATCTAGAATATCAGCAATACTTTCTCATCAGTCTAAACCTTCTTTAAAATTTTGATAGTCTTCAACGTGAACATTTTCAGATATATCAGTTGAACAAATAAAAGCTCATTATGAATGGCATAATAAATATTTAGAATTAGAATCACAAAAGAAAAAAGCAATACAAATATGGAAAGATAAAAAAAATCTTCAAAAGTTTAAAAATAATTTCAACCCGAATTCAAACTCGGTGAAGCTTTCTGTCACTAATCCCTTATCTAATAATGAAAAAATACGTGAAAAACTTCAACACTGGAAGGTAAGAACTAATGAAAAATTTAAAGTTCAATATTACGAAGTTGACGGTTCAGACGTCTTGACGTTATGATTTCAGAATGAAAGGGACCAAAAATTGATCGAGGAAAAGCAACAGGAGCGACAAAGGCTTTTAGAACAAATCGAAAAAGAACGCGCAGAACGACAAAAGCAGTTGGAAACGAAGCAACTGGTCGGAGAATGGAAGGAGTCAAAAATGGCTTTCGAACAATACCAAAGAAAAACAAAACAACTTGAAGAAGACAATGAACGAAAGAGAAGGTATAACATTTCAAGATATCTTTTAATTTAATATTATTTATTTGTGGTGGTTTAGGGCGATGCTGGCAAATAGATTGATCAAAAAATTCCAGTCTCTAGATGAACTTCATATTCTAAAAATGAGACAAGTTCATCAGAAAGCAAACAAACAACTCGCACCTAGAGCGCAATCGGGACCGATAGTACGTAGAGATCCCCGGAGAGTCATGCAACCTACAATACAATGGGTTCATAAAGTCAAATCTCTCAATGAAGGACCTACAGGATTAGTACCTATAATTGCCTCTTCAAAATTGTAAGTACAATAAACTACTATGGTTTGAAGATGGCTGAAACTATCATTGTTTTAGGGCAATCCCTGATTGGCGGAAGAATCTATTTTGAAATGAATATTTTGTGAATTGTTTTATATTGCCATTAGCATTGTGTGAATTTTTTTGTTGTTTCAATAAGTTTTTTCTTCAGAACTCTGTATTTATACCAGAACTCTTTGATTAACAAAATCAAGAGAGAACCTGAAAATCAGATGACTTGTTAAACTTGAATATGACAATAGTATTTCTATAATTTGAAGGCAGAACAAAACAACCAAAATATAATTTTAAATATATATATATATATATATTATCTTATGTAATAAAAAAAAGTATAACCATAAATGAATGTTATTTCTTAAAATAATTTCGAAGTGTAAAACTACTGGCTTGAAAAAAAATCCAACAAAATAAAGTTATAAAATGACCTCCCTTACAGAATACATATAAAAGAGGATACTGTCTAATACAATGTGCTCACTGCAAAATAGAATACATGATTTGTTCATAAATATACATTTTTAGAATTTGATATCGCGCAAATTCTATACGAAAATCGTCACAAGCATTCTTTATCCATCTAATAAATTCGCCGTTGCCGTTAGCGACTTTCACGCGAGTCGCTTCTCCAATCGCGTGAATCTGATCTACGAGATCGTGATCGTGATCTTGACCTTCTGGGTGAACGTGACCTAGAAAACGAAATATATCTAAAATAATTATCAGTGATAAAACAACGTGGTCGGACAAATACTGTTTTCATTATTTGTATATTCTTTCGTCAAAGCTCTTTTGTATATTTTAATATAACTATTATTTAAAGAAATATGTAATGACGAATAGTCCCTTGAATAACATGATATTACTTACTAGTGCTACAATCTAACGAAACCTTCCTACATTATTATAACTGAGTTATTCAAAAGGCAATTCGATTAGCAATTGTGATATGAATAAATGTAAAAAATAAATAAATAAACATGTAAACTTTTTAATCAAAATAGCCCACCAGACTGTTTACGCTGAGTAGTAGTAGAAAGCAGAATATTAAAGCTGAAATTTCATTGGTTGATTGATTCGAGTGTATCGATTCGGCACCGTGGTTGGAGCAAATTCCGTGCAGTCGGCGTAGACTTGTCAAAGACAAAGAAGTGAGGGAGGCTGACGTTGTGCATCGTTGTCAATTTGACGGCGACGGGACAGTGTTGCCACAGATTTTTTGCGAAATAGACCCGGCGGCCGGTTGGTGATGCGTTGTTTATTTTTGGTATTTTGGGGGCGTTTTTTGAGATGTTGTGTTGTCAAAGAAGGCCTTGGGAACAGAGGGGTGGTGGTGTGTAGTCTCAGGGGGGGATGAGATGGTGGTGGTACAGCGCCAGCGTTGGCAACACCCTGTAACGCCCACAAACTACTTTACACTGTCTCTTTTTAAATTTAATAAAATAATATATATCAACATTTACTATTTCATAAGTTTTATAAATTCAACTGCATTTGAAAAATTGAGAAAACTACTTATGAAACAATAACTGATTGAAATAAATATATGAGGACAATTTATTAAATAAACAAAGCTACTTACCAATCTCTTGATCTCGAAGAATACCTTCCTCTTCTCCCGTCACCCCTTCTAGACCTACCATTGGACATTTCTACTTTAATTCTAGCTCCACAGCAGCGACTGTAACAGTAATAGTAACTTTTTAACATTGATTTTTCTTGTTGGGTGATAACTTACGTTCCGTCAAGAGCCCGAACAGCATCCTCTGCATCTCTAGGATCCTCAAATTCTACAAAGGCGAATCCTGGTGGTTTACGCGCCACCCAAACATTCCTTAGAGGACCAAATTTGCTAAATGCACTTTCAATTTCGTGCTTACTAGCCGACGAACCTAAATTTCCTACATATACTTTACAAGAGAGATCCCATTCACGATATCGTGACATCTTAGAGAATGCTAAAAACAAAAGAATAAGACATTTAAAGGCTCATAAGTAGAACCGGTAAGTTAGGTGGTATACACAGCTCGCCATATTGGGTAGTGATAAAAAAATCGAAAGTATAAATTGCAGAAACTGTTCAATAAACTTACCTACCTATAGAAACCTTTTAATATAATATCCTATCACTCCTAATTAACTGTACACAGTTAACTGACGGTAATATTGCCAAAAAATACAGAAAAATATAAATATAGAATGAAAATATACCACTACAACTCTCTAGGAAGAAACCTTAACACCGTGTTGCCAAATTTCGAAATTATGTATATATTTTCATTGTTGTCAAATCATGCTTTAAATTTATCGTAATACTTTTATAGAATAATGAATTTAAAAATACAATAATTATATCAACAAACGATATAATTGATTTAAAATCTTCAAATATATTTATGGATAATAAAATTATTACAGCGATCGTTTCAAAATAACATATTTTCTAAGCGCCATCTGTTAACGGTTGGAACGATTATTTACCATCCGGGTGACCGTAACCGATCGATGCTTTGCATTTAAAGTGTCATCTGTCACTCTTATTTGCCCTTTTTGGTCAACTTTCCCTGAATTTTCGTAAATATATATATTTCCAATTAATTATGACTAGTATAGCTAAAAATAATCGATTTTGCAAGAAACCCATAATGTCGCAAATAGGAAAACAACCGTGAACATGCAATTCGGACCGTGATTTTCGCGTTTACAACTTTAGGAAAAATGACTTCTACAACGAAAAGTGCTAAGCTGTTACAAGGTAAGCGATAATTTTCGGATATAACTCCAAATCAGCTAAAGTAACACCTGGCGGTTGTTATTTCTTACACTAAAACAAAGCTTCCGGTGCGGGAATAACACAGAGACATCAGCTTTTGGTGTTTAAAATCGTATAGAAAGTTACCTGGAAGAGACAGGAGTCTAAAATATGGGCTATAATTGTTTTTGTTTATTTTCAGAAAACTCATTGACCCTTCGGTATTTAATTTTAGTTCAACGGTTTAAAAAAAATAGGTCAACTTATTATTTTTAAATTACCTGTTACTATTCCGACCTGTTCGAGGTGAAATAAAATCATTACAATAATTTTTTAAGATAAAACTTATCGATAAATAAAAAGTGCCATGAAACTCTAATTACTAGTGATAACAAACATCGAACGAGGATACTTATCCTGTTTATTTATTAGTTTTTAGAATTAATGTAGTGTTCCTAATTAAAATGGTTGTTGAAGTATCCTACAATTATACACAATATGGTTTTACAAAAAATCCATTCCCAGGTAAGATTTTTTAATGTTTTGTGATGTTGATATGTCGAATCCGGTCCTGTATCATAACTAAACAAATACTGGACTTTTTCCAATTTTTCAAAATGTTAAAATACTGTTATTGCCAGTAAGTTAGTCGAATTAGATGTTACTTTCAGTAACATTGCATCTTTAGAAGAGTGACTCAATGATTACGTATTAGGTGATACTCTTTGTGCAATTTTGTGATGTTGTTACGTTGGATATAATCAGTGATAACAAATTACTAATAAGTAATATTAGCGCAACTTCCAATGATAGATTGGCAATTTATTTTGTAATTTTTGGTTGTTTACGCGAATGATTCGCATCTACACTGATAATTTGGCGGTAACATGAATGAACTTGAATCTGACAACAGGCGTAATTACACATTTAAGTAGTGTTAGAGTTATAAACTTGTATATTAAAGACGATAAAAAATAAATAGTTTATAATTTGGTTTTATTGTGAATAACTTGGAGTATATATATGCATGTTTTCTTTGTAACGATCTCAATACTTTCAACATTGAGCGGTTAATTTTTTTATAAATTACAATTGATCTGACATCTGTTTTTCTCATTTGATGGTGAACTTGGCAAATTGAAACGATGTAATACTATCTTTAAATAGTTTAATATATATTCCAGAGCGATTTTTCTAATTGTTTTGCTTACCAAGCTAGTTGGTACACGATTGGAATTTTTCTTCGTTCTCGTAGAAACGGTATTTCGGGGTGTTTTATGATTATTCTACAAGGGTGTCGTAATAACAGAGCGCCATTATGTTTTATGATGATTACGTGTATGAGCCGAGCTCCCGGAGACGTAAATATCGGGTGTATGGTCGAGAACGATTGAAGAAACATTGGACGGTGTTGTTGTCTATTTCACCGATCGAGGAGCTGATAGGTAAGAGTGGATGGTCTTTTGATGATACTAACTCAAGAGCAGTTTTGGCAAAGCATTTTCTCAACAGTAGTTTTAATGTTCTATCTTTGGCATCAGCATTTTTGTGTGAACAGGTTTAGTTTTATTGACTTCTTCTACCTTTTGAATCGCTCTTTGGGCTTTTTGATTTTGCTTGTGGCCTAAATTTTTTTGCATTTGGGTTTTTTGTGCGTTAACTATTGTGTGTTGATAAGAAAGGAATAATCTCTATATGAATATGTTGTGCAATAATATTCTGTCAAATGATAATATTTCTGATAATTTCGTGACTTTGTACATTCCAGTTCGATTCGATTAATGTCGAGTTTACAAACTTTAGCCTGCAAAGAATTGAACTGATGAGTTATGAAAGGTCAATTCCAGACGAATTGATAAGGAACAGATTACATTACCTTCTAAGAGGGATACATTTTGAGACAACCAAAAAGTGATAAGAAGTACGAGTGATTTTTCAATATAGATTAGGAATATAGATTGGATTGGGAAAAATAACTCCGCTTTTTAATGCTTTTCAAAGATAATTTATTCATGTATCAAAAACTAATCAATGGTATAACAGGTCAATTGAAAGGTCCCCGGCCTACTATAGTAAAACACATTTTTTTGGCAAAATTAGTTTTTTTTTATTCAACATAATTCCCTTCAAGGGTGATACACTGATTATAGCGACCCTCCAACTTTTCGATACCATTTTTGTAGTACGATTTGCCCTTTGCTTCAAAATAGACCTCAGATTCGTCGATCATCTCTTCATTCGACGAAAATTTCTTCCCAGCGAGCATTCTTTCGAGATCTGAGAACAGGAAATAGTCGCTGGGGGCCAGATCTGGAGAATGCATGTATGTATGATATACATGAATAATTCATGGATTTTCGACACGGTGCTTTGTCTTGGTGAAGCAGTACTTTCTTTTTCTTCAAATGCAGCCGTTTTTCGGCGATTTCGCCCTTCCAATGGTCCAATAACAGTATGTAATAGTCTCTGTTGATGGTCCTTACTTTTTATAGGTAGTCAATCAAAATTATTCCATGCGCATCCAAAAATATAGACGCCGTGCCCTTGACAGATAACCTTGCCAGCCAACTGTTGCGTTTTCCCACGGCAGTCGTGGGAAAACGCAACAGCAATCGCAATCGTGTGCAGTCCAAATATTCGTGAATGATATGATGTACACCTTCAGTTGATATCTTCGGTGCTCATTTCACCACGCCTAAACTTAGCATATCAATCCTTGATGGTTGATTTTCCTGGGACAGTGTCCGGATACCCGGCATCAAGCCAGTTTTTTGCTTCAACTGTAATTTTTCACTTCAAAAAGCAATATTTTATCAACACGCGAAATTTTTTTTACAATAACAAAAGTTGCTTCACTCAAAATGCAATAATTCACAAACTAATGATCCGACAGCTGTCAAATTTAAACTAACTATAAAACATATGGATTTAATTCTACTAGCGCCAACTATGTGTCAGGCCGGAGACTTTTTGAATTAACCTGTTATGTTCTGTTTTTATTGATGATCTTGTCTTCGAAGATATTTCTGAGCGAAAAACTGAACCAAGTGATTTTCGTAAATGTTTTTCGAAGCCATCTTGGCGCCATTAAGAGAGTTTTGCAGATACTGATAGAAATTGTATATATGGTGAAACAATGGCTTAAGTAAGTTGTTCAAAACTATTTTATGGTCAATGCTTGGCTCCATAGCGTTGCTACGAAATGAAATATGCCTTACTTTGGTAGTATAACAAATTTCATTTTTAATATCACAATTCCTCGAACAGGAATGAGCAAATCATTTTGAAACTGGCGTTCACTAAATAAATCATCCCTTAATTACGATAAATGACAAGATGAGGTTGTGAAGATTCGATCCAGGTTGTCGAAAATGTTTTGTAGGAAACGTCAGATGACGTCTGACCACACTTAGTGTTGGCAAGGCTCAATATATCAGTTTAAGTGTTCATCAGCTTTTTTTGTAATCATAAAGGATTCGGAACAAAAAGGATTACTAATGTTTTATATATTACTATACTACTAACAAACTTTAGTACCTTACAAACATGACTAAACTAGACCTCAGCTTAGTTTTTTTTTACTTTACTTCAGTGACAAGATTCAGGTTCATATATCGTCTGTACGTATTGTTTGAAATATTTGAGACTTCTATTTGCTATAACATACACATACCAGGCTAAAAACTTGATAAAATCACATTGTTCATTCCAGTATGTATCGGTTAGCCTTAACCTGATGAAGTATAGCCCGTCGACATATTTGATGTACAAGAAATCAGATATGTGATATCGATATGTCTTTTTATAATCTAAACGTTATGGGATTTTATTGACACTTGTTGAAGGCCTGAACTTAATTAACATATTTTGAGAATATATGTCGTTCACTAGTGAACAGCAATGGTTGTGAGTTCAGTTAGAAGCTCATTTTCTCTGTCTGGTTGGCATTCTAATCTTGTAGAAACATATACTAAATTCGTACGTACTTTTACAACTGAATCCATCATATTATGTTAAATATACTTCTCCATATTATTTGGTAAATATCTCACGCCCAGATTTGGAGCGTTTTAGCGCGCATTTAAAATCACACTATTCAAAACATTTTTTATTTAAAATAATTTTTGTTTTGCAGAAATAACTTTTACTTCGAGTGAAGTAAATACGTAGAATTATCATAAGGTAGTTTTTAAAGTTAACTATTTATCCTATTGTGACATTGTTATGGGCCAAAATAATAAGAGCGAAATATAATAACATAAAGAACTCTATAATTAACTTAAAATAAAAGTGAACATTGAACTCATTCCTATTATCATTTGTTTTGTTAATACCATATATTTTTCTATTAATTACATCTTATATTAGATATGCTTAGTACAATTTTAATTTACAACTTAATTTATTACTACTGTTCTGTTGTACTTCCATTAATACACAAGCAAGGCGAGTACGGGATTAATACATCAGTATGTATGTACCAAATAATACCATATATAAATATTATGTATCCGCAGAGATCGAACAACTCATCGAGAATTTTTCACTTTTTCATCATGAATCTAGTTCAGTAGAATGGGCATAATATAAAAAAAATCCTTCCCAGTAGTTGTGACTTGTGATAAACAATTAAACAACCGAAAGTAATTAATTTAAGCATTTTTTGTTACACATTTGTTGGGCATCTGCTAATTTTGCATGCCAAATTCATAACGGTCATTTTTGATGCTGTCTCCGTACGTTGCCATGCGCATATTTTATTAAAGGAATTTCTAAACGAATAAATTGCTTAATTTCTCAAATATTCAACCACATGTACTGTACGAAATGGTTAATAACGAACGACTGTGTTCTTTGTAAATTACTACCAATTATGGTGGAGAATTTTTATTGATACGATTTGTTACGTAGCCAGCATAAATAATGTGGCGGGATTAGAAGGCATTGTGATAAGCGAAATACACGACTACTAAGAATATATACGATTCAGGTTACATATTTATTTAATTTTTTTTAATAACATCTTTATTAGATACGCTTAGTACAATCTTAATTATTAATTAATTTATTACTACTTTTCATTTGTACTTGGATTGACGTTAGTATTATTATTAGTAATCTTCTTTCGTGTTTCAAGGCGAACTCTTGGATAACTTGGCAAATCCATTTGCTTTCGAGGTCATGGTGCAGTTCAACCTCTTTGATTTTAGATCAAGTTGAGAGTATCTTCCAAGTAACCAGTATAGTTGTTTTATTTTGGCTCTAATGTGTTTTGCTTTTTGTCTAACGTGATGTTTCCAATTTAATCTACCGTCAATATGGATTCCAAGATATTTAGCTGATTCGGTTGAGAAATCGGGCATCCATTGAATGATATAATTAAGTTTTTATTATTTCGCCGCAATATAAAATTAACATAAGTTAATGTAAATACCAACAAATAAAGACTGTTATTTTATGTAGGAAAATGTCAAAACCATCGAAATTAATAGTGGGCTATTTATTGATATTTCTTGTTTCTATTGATTGATGATAAACAAAATAATATGAAGACCATACATTATAGTACATCTTGCCTATTGGCAACATTGCTTCCGTGTAAACAATACGAAGTCTTGTAGATTATATTTTAGTTTTGTATGCAACGGTTAAACTAAGATATTGGTGAAATATGTAATCTCTCAGATGTTGTTTAACGTTAGACGGGTCACTTTATCTACGGTAATGACAGCATACACAAAACATGGCAAAACATCATCGGCGAAGTAGAACAATGAGCGCAATCCATAGATAGCTGACAGAGACCGACGAACATTAACATGAATTGCACCCATACAACATAAATTACCTCGGCAAAAGTGACAGGAGAACTCAACAGTTATTTTAGTAATAATGACAAGAACAGTACTACAGCAGATTCTCAAAAATGGTGAAAGTAGAAGAATGATCATAAAACCTGGATACTTGATAGTTGGAATAATGTGGTATGATTCGATGAATCGCCGTATTGCTGCCAAAGACCCTTTCGCCATATTCCAAGAAGATAATGCGCCCATGTACACAGCCAGGGAGGTCCAGTCTTGGTTTGAGAAGCATCAGAATCAGAATGGCGAGCACAATCGGTGCAAGACCTCAACATAATTGAACTGTTATGTGGAATTTTAGAATAGGGAGGAGTAGATTTTCACCTCCAATATCATTGAAGGAAGTGGCAGATGTTTGCTACAAGGATAGGACAACATTCCGTTGGAAACTATTCAGATACTCTGCGAATCTATTTCGAAAACATAATAAACGTTCGTAAACTAGCCGAAGAATGCGGCTGTTTTAAAAGCAAATGGTAGCTCAACACCTTATTAATAAATAAATATTCTGTATAACAGGTCAATTGAAAAGCCCCCGGCCTGACACATAGATGGCACTACTAGAATTAAATCCATATGTTTTCTAGTCCTAACCCTCAAAAGATGCGCGTATAAATTTGACAGCTGTCAGATTATTAGTTTGCGAATTATAGCATTTTGAGTGAAGCAACTTTTGTTATTGTGAAAAGATGGTTAAAAAGGAATTTCGTGTGTTGACAAAATATTGCTTTTTGAAGGGACAAAATACAGTTGTAGCAAAAACTTGGCTTGATGCCGAGTTTCCGGACACTGCCCCAGGAAAATCAACCATCTAGGATTGTTATGCTAAGTTTAGACGTGGTGAAATGACCACCGAAGACGGTGAACGCAGTGAACGCCCAAAAGGGGTTGTTACCGACAAAAACATTAAAAAAATCCGCAAAATGATTTTGAATAACTGTAAATTGAAATTGAATGAAATAGCAGACACTCTAAAAATATCAACTGAGCGTATACATCATATAATTTACGAATATTTGGATATGAGAAAGCTCTGTGCAAAGTGAGTGTCGCGCGAGCTCACTTTTGACCAAAAACAACGACGAGTTAATGGTTCGGAGCAGTGTTTAAAGATGATCAAGCGTAATAAACCCGAGTTTCTGCGTCGATATGTGACTATGGATGAAACATGGCTCCATCATTTCACTCCGAAGTCCATTCGACAGTCATCCGAGTGGACTGCACACGATGAAGTCGCTCCAAAGCGTGGGAAAACGGAACAGTCGGCTGGTAAGGTTATGGCGTCTGTATTTTGGGATGCGCATGAAATAATTTTCATTGACTACCTTGAAAAAGGAAGGACCATCAACAGAGACTATTACATAGCGTTATTGAACCTTTTGAAGGGCGGAATCGTTGAAAGGCGGCCGCATTTAAAGAAAAAGAAAGTGCTGCTTCACGAAGACAATGTACCGTGCCACAAGTCCGTAAAAACGATGGCAAAAATCCATGAATTGGGCTTCGAGTTGCTTCCTCATCCACCGTATTCTCCAGATCTGGCCGCCAGCGACTATTTCCTGTTCTCATATCTCAAAAGAATGCTCTCTGGGAAGAAATTTTCGTCGAAGAAGAGGTGATCGACGAAACGGAGTCCTATTTTGAAGCAAAGGACAAATCGTACTACAAAAATCGTATCGAAAAGTTTGAGGGTCACTATAATCAGTATGTAAATCACCCTTAAAGGGAATTATGTTGAATAAAAAAAGCTAATTTTGCCAAAAAATGTGTTTTACTATAGTAGGCCGGGGACTTGTTATAACATATGTTCACGCTAATGGCGCAAATAATCAAATGATCATTTTTGTTAACATTTTGGGTCGAACCGAAGAAATTTGTGATTAATGACATTATGATTTATACATCTTAGTATTATTTTATTAAAGGGCTTATTAATTGAGCCAAGTAGAACATTTGTATAGCGAAAAAAATTAACTATTTTCTGGATTTTCATAATTGAAATATTTTCAGATGTTCCTATCATATTATTATGGGCCCTGTATGTCACTGATCAAAATGCATAGTCTATTTAAAATAACAGTGAACTAACGTCATCAAGATGTCAAACATATTGCGTATGGCAATTTGTAAATTCTTTTTAAAATTAGACAATATTTTCCTTCTCGTTTGATTCTAGTTAAAAAGAGATACAATGCTGTCTTATACGATTAAACGTGTAACCGAATCAGCCTGTAATATCGGCTGGTTATCAAACTTCTGCGAAATTCTTCAAAAAATTAGTGATTATAATTACAGATTATAAATCAGCAAACGTTTTCATATTTTGCTTGTTTTAATAAATTTCAAATCTGTGCTTATTTTTACTCTGATTGAAAATGTCGAAGCTATTGGATAGCCAGAGTCAGAAACAGACTGCCTCAGAATATATGCATTAGATGTACTATTTTATTTATTTATTTATGATCTTTGCTGGCTACAACGAAAATTTTATGGATTAACAATTACAATTTACAAGAATATGTTAAATTTGCTTTAGAATTTTATTATATATCAAATCTAAAAATTCAAAATTGACGTGGGAACGTTGCGGAATTGTGACGTTATAAATTTAGATGAGGTCAGTTCATTGTTTTATTGAACTGACTATATGTAAGCATCTAATATAAAAATTGGACAAGCTAAATTTAAAAACAATGTTATGCACGTGTTTTTGATAAATATCATCTAAATTGCGTGAGACTGTGGCCTTTTATTAGAGTAATTGCGGAATAGTTTAGTAGCTGAATATGGATATGTAATAAAAATATTTTCACCAAACTGATGTCATAATTATTCATCATTGCTAATAAACGCACTATTGTATCTTATCAGTAAGACATTCTGTTTGGAAAATTTCTGTTTAAAATGTTAAAACGTAGTCAGAATGATGTCTGATGTTAGTTAGAATCAGACATAAAATTATTACGATTCCAGCGGCACAACTGCTCCAAAAAAAGTCGATAGTTTTAAAAATCCTAATACGGCTAATCCACATCACCTGTACTTGACAGATTTCGCACACAGTAATTATTTTCTATCTCGACGCCAGGGAAATATATCCCAACTAACAAATGTAATATCTTTGAGGCCAGATACTTATCATACAGCTGTTTCCGACATATTTTTATCATCATATAATTATCAAAAACATTCTAAGAAGTTGGAGAAAAATCAAATTTATGATATTCTATATTTCTTCTTTGCTATACAAAGATACTATGAATTTTATGTAATTTTTTATTCCTTTTCCGATAGTATGTGTGAAATTTCACCTAGTAGGACCAGTTGTTTCACCATAATTTGTGAGAATATCCACCTGGTGGTATTCTGTGTTGTGAACTGGCTGATGATGCTTCCGAATCGTAGCCTAAGCCAAGAAGTGGATTCCCATCTAGAAATAAAATAAAAGATAAAATATAACAACCAATGCACGTCATCAGCATTTACGACGTCAATATGTTGCAATGTTGCCGAATTAACTTAGAATTTTGTTTTTTATCTCTTTCTAACTAGGAAAAAATAAGAACAAGAAATCCGCTTGGGTTTAAAACGAATTTTAGATTTTTATAAACTGCAATTGGCAATATATTCGACGTCATCTATAACGTGCATTGCTTGTTTTATTGGATGGACTATATAATAACATTCATTAAACATTTGAAGGAATTCCAAATAAGATAGTACTTCCAGGTCTCTTAGTTTTTTTTAAAAGATATTTACCTTTTCTTTTGAGGCCTTTACTTTTGTATTCATCATTAGAAGATAGTCCAGTACCAGTTAGAGGATTCCTATAGGAACTGGACGGTCTTTTTTCATCGTTGTAATTTTCCCTCGTTATTCGATTCCTTCTCGAAGCAGCACCACTTTCAGATTTATCCTCACTCCTAAGATATTTAATGTTTAAACGCGAATTTAAACTACGTTCAGAGAGCTACCGTTGGAACACGTGACCTGCAGGTTCCTGTTTCCGGAAAACCCTCCTGGATGGTGATCCGTTGACGGAGAAAATCGACGTTTGTAATGTTGTGGGAGCATCTTTCAATGAGAATATGTCGCTTTGGTTTCGGATGATTTTTCGCCTAGGAAAAAATCTTATAAAATGTTCGTCTAGTACTTCAGTTTTTTCTAATTTAAGGAATATTAGTATGTATGTTTTTTGGACTTTTAGACTCGAGCAGATGAGAAAGATTTCTAATATTATTTGATGGTACTGCACAGCACTGCACTCTTATTATAACCGATGTCAACTGACTATGTTGCATTAAATATTTTAAACTTGTTTTTGTGCTGTGATCGTACTTCGGAACGTTTACAAATGCAGGGACTATGTTACAAAGTCTACTCAAGTGTTTTTGTTACGTTTGTCGATGTTATATGATCGGTAAACATGAGAAACTCATGCAAAATGCACTCAAAGACTCACTTGCTGTTGTAAACACTGACTTTTGTACGAGGGTCACTATTTATATTTCGGAAATTCGCAACACTGTTGTCATGTCAGTCCATCTGACGGTTCCATCGTAAAGTTTAACATTTTTGACGATATACGTACTCAGAACATTTTGTCGCATGGATGTTATTTTATATTTAGTTGAAAGTTAGCATGAAAAAAATGGAACTCGATTTTCGACGTGGATTATCACAACAAAAGCGCATCCATCAACTTAATTTGACTTTTGCCGATGAAACTCCATCAAAAACCACCGTGTATCGGTGGTTTAGTGAATTCAGTCGTGGTCGTAGTTCGCTGTCCGACGAGTTTCGTGAAAGTCGTCCAAAATCGGCTGTTGTGCCAGAAAACATCGATGCTGTGTGCGAAATGATTAAGCAAGATCGTCATGTCACCTATTGCCACTACTATCACCGTATGCAAAAGTGTATCGATCATCGTGGGGAGTACTTTGGAAAACAATAAAAATATATTCGCAGCTTAACTATTTGGGTTTTTTCCTATTCCCGAAATATAAACGGTGACCCTCGTAACGTGTATGGAACAACTGTAGGCTACTTGGTGAAAATGGTCTCGTTATGAAGAGAACAGAAAAAGTATGTAGATGATAGCTACTTTTGTTCGATAAATGGCATCGGCATAAATGCAAACAAATAGCGCAGTATACATATTCTGACGTATCATCAGTATTGAAATCAGTTCACGCACGGGCAGTGATCTATTGCTAATTTGTGCAGGTACAAGTGCAAAAAAAGCCTTAAGAACTTCGTCTTCATCATCGGCAAATAGTAAAAGCGATTTCGTCATGGTAGAAAAACGACTGACTCAAAATTTACAAAATGTTGAAAACTTGACAAAGCAACATGGGCTTCGTTTCAAAGTATTGTTCACAAGTTTCTCAGTAACCATAATAACATATAACCGGATTACAAGCATGTAATTAACAATTTGTTGCAAAATTATCACAATATCATCCAAAATAAATTTTCCTCATTCACATCTTTATTATTTCCACCAAAATCGTAAGGCGATGCCAAGGATTTTGGAACGAATCAAGAACGTAACAGATCCCAAGCAGCAAAATACATTAGCTCAACCTCTGTTCATTTCAAAATAGTCCGAATTGTTCTTAAAATCATGAATTTATTGAATATTTCGAAAACTAAAACCAATTTTAAAAAATGGGCTGCAGATTAGGATTCGGCCCCCAATTTTCCTTATAAACAGCTTTTGGTTGCTCAAAATACGTTATCTAAAACCATGTGTACTGGCGTTATCAAAGTTTTTTATTGGATAAAGTTACTATTAGCAAATTTAGTTAATTAGTTACTAATCCTATTTACTGTTAACTATTGGCATGGCGATGAAGGTTTCACCAGCTATGTGTAAGTACTTTAACAACTGATACCCAGTACGAGGCGTTCCATATGAACAACGTTAACACCTATGTTAAGGCTTCAAATATTCTTCACGATGTCGTTAGTATTGCCTGAGACAATTATTGACACATTGTAAATGTCAATAGCATCCTGCTAGAAGAAATACGTATATTCAAATACTTGGGATTATTAACTCAGAAAAAAAGTAACAACAGTTGATAAGCCAAATTTGCTGGTTGCGGTAATATTTATGTCTCCAAAATAGTTTATATACGAAAAGCGAAATGTATAGTAATTCTTCTGTAGGGATGATGCTGACAAATGGTGCGTAACAAAGCAAGGGACCATTCGATGATCCTTAATAAAAATGAACATAATATTGCTCCAACCTACTTGGTTTGGTTGGTACAGCAAGGAGTAGAATCAGACACTTGTCCTTTTTCCTTTGGTTTCGCCTCTACTTTATTTTTCGGGTCTTCGGTTTCCTCCATTTTCGTTAAGCACTCGCCTATTTTAGTTTCGTCCAAGACCACGTTATTATCTTTGTTAGACTTTTGGTTCGCATCATCGCCAATATTGCTCAAGGTGGCGATCTCATGTAATTTCTGGATTTTTTCTTCTACGATTTCCGAACACATTTTCGATATGATATCCGGACTGTCCATTTCCATTTTCCTCTCTTCTTCGGTTAAATCACCCATGATAATTCCTAATTGAGAAATTGAAAAATTATTGTATTGACGAATGTGTTTGAATATGCCTATGGTAAGTTTCTCATGTGTCATGTTAATTATGGTTTTCTCTCAAATATTGAGACAAAGCCGGTTTATGATATCACTCTGGGAATCGAATAATGACATCACTGTATGAGCGGCCCAACAAAAAGCGGAAGCGGTTGGTCTAAACGAATCGCTAACAAAATTATTTGACAAAAACTCCTATAATGTACTATATAATATAATGTACTATGTATGCTTACGTGATGGATGGGGTAGTGACGTTGTGATTCAAACAAAACAGTACGAAAACTTTAGAAAATTTCCCAATGACAAAAAAACGAAAGCGAGGACGGTGGATTTGGCACATGTCAAGTCACGCGTCGCAGGTGTTTTTCGTGTGATTTTCCGATGACGAAATTGCAATAGGTAATTCCTAGATCAAACATGCGATTTTAATTTAAACTTTCTGCGAGCCAAATATGGACAATTTGAAAATTATTGCGTATTCCATATACAGAGATACTATTCCATGTACTCTAATTATAATGTACAGAGTATATTAGTTGAAAAATAAATAAACTTTATTCCCAATTGAATTAAGTGTCTCCATGGAAAATTTATAGGTAGTTGTGTATTTGAGATGATTCTAAAATAACCAATATTAATATTGAATTTAACTTGCAGTATACTTATTATTCTTATGGCTTGCATGTATTCTGTTAAGCATTTTATTGAGATTAATTGCTGCAAAATATTTTTATTATTACTCTTAGTGGTTCAACCATTTGCCCTGTGGGCAATAAGCATTTCTTATAATTATAATAGATACATGACGTGTAGAAGATTTACATTAAGTGATCTCCTGTGTAAGATATTATCTTAATTACTTAGTCCTATTCTAAATATTATTCTAAAGTCTATATCTCCTATAACCAGATCGGATGGTGCGTTTAAACGTTTTTGTCTACGAACTAGGGATACAGAAAAAATATTCATATTTCGATATTTACTGAAAAAAATATCGATATTTTTGGCCGATATTTTTTTGCCCGATATATCCATATTTTTTTAGAATAATAAATTCAATCAATATCAATTTTTAAAATTGGTACTTACAATTTTAAGGATTCGGTTAATTTTTGTACTTAATTTTATTACTTAAAAATTAGTACTAAAATTATTACTCTAAAATATTACTATTTTTTAAGAAATTTAGAAATAATGTATATTTTTTTAGGCCAGTATTTCGATATTTTTGTTTTTTCTTAAAAATATCGATATTTTTTTCGGTGGCCAACACCCCTACTACGAACTTCACTATCACGTCGCACATTTAGCATATTGCGAGCACATTGGTAGGCACTAATACTCTTTTAAAGTATGGTACTTAAAAGAAATATTTTCAATTACACCCGTTTTGGGTTCTAGAGGAATATCGCATTGTATTATTTCATTAGAGGCATAGTACGGAGCATCGACAGTGACATGCAATATCTTTTGTTTTGGAGCCGTTGTTTGATTGCTATGTTAGACTTGCTAGCAGTACCCCATAGTTGAGTTCCATATGACTAAATAGGCTTAAGTATTGATTCGTATAACAATACCTTGTTATCTAATGAAGACTTTAATTTGCGTCCGATAAGCCAATACATTTGTTATAGTTTTTCAGTCCAAGTTGTTTTCATTTATCAAGTATGTGCGTCTTCAAGGTTAAGCGTCGTTCCAGTTCCTTATTAAGATATTTAGCATCCTCGACTTGGGGAGGTTGACAATTATTGATATTTTCTGGTGGGAATGTTTTTCGCAAGTAGATTTTGTTTTATTTGCTTTAATACGCCATGTTTTCAACCACATTTGTATTTTATCAAGGAGGTTCTTTGAATATGTTATTGGATCATCGTGAGATGGCTGTATCGTCTGCATATGTTTCCGCAGTAGTGATTTCTATGGTTGGTAAATCGGCTGTATGTAGGAGTTACCGTATCGGACCCAATGTACTACCTTGCGGGACTACTGAATATATTTGGTGTTATTGAATGAGTTCATCGTCTTGTTTTATTGTGAAATGTCTATCTATAAGATAAGATTTTAGTAACTGAAAATGTGGATGAGGGAGGAGCTTCTTTAATTTACAACTCAACCAATCAATCAATTTGCAACCCTGTGTGATACTTTATCAAGAGCCTGAGATATGTACAGGAATACATTCGAACAATATCATTTTTGGCACTTAAGTCCATATTTTGCTTTATTTGGTTACAAGCCTATGTACTTGTTCGGTAGTCCCGTGCTTATTACGGAACCCAAGTTGATGTTCTGGAATAATGTTATTTTTTTCAACTGACTTATTAAGCCTATTTATATGTAATTTCTCAAAAGTTTTCGAGAGTATCGATAGTAAACTTATAGGCTGGCGGAAGGTGACATATTCTGATGTTTCTATTGGTTCTTCCCATCCATCTGGCAACATAGTGATACCCTGTCGAAAGACCAATGTCGCATCTCATACTTCTTCAGCTTATCACAATTGTGCACTGGCGAAGCCATGCTGCATAGATGTGTGTAGGCTGGGTACGGCAGAACTTCCCATTCGAGTTGGAACAGTATATTCTCCATAACTCTCCGAGCGTTGTCATGCAAGAGGATGACTGTGGCTATGACTATGTTTGTTACTCGTTAGTTCTTTTTTTTTGAAATAATACGTCGTTTAATTTATTCAGTTGACGTGGATAGATATTTGCAGTAGCACTTTCATTCCGTTTTAGCAGCTCGTAATATACTACACGTTGTACAAGCATTCATGATAGTAAATATTTCATTTTTTTATCGATGTGGTTAGCTCTCCTGGTAGCCCGTTGGTTAGTGTAGTAGATCAATTATTTTCAGGTACAGGAGATTTCTGTGGCGTGTTGTAACTGGTGACTGACTTTTCATCGATTTTTTGTTCGGCAGGCATTGAAATAGCTGTTTGATCTTTCCTATCGCAGGCGATTTTTCAAATTGTTAAGCTATCTGAAAGTTCTTTGAGGGATTTACCTAGGTTTTTCCCAAATAAGTGTTTGGCAATTCATTATCTTCGACCTTTTTGGCCCTCCAGGATGTTATGATTGACATAAAAGTCTTAAAAGTATTTAAGTTAAAAAGTATAAACTTTTAAGTTACTTAAAAGTAGAAAAGTATTTGATGGATTTTAGTACCATATTTTTGTAAGTCAAACAACAAAAACATTGCATGATGTGTTCAGTGCTTTTTTATGCTTTTGGTCTACGCCGTTCCTAGACTTTTGAAAGCACCCCTAACTTGCTTATTTCAAATGACAGAAGTAATACGATAGTTCCTATTGCTACTTATTTGCTAATTGCTGGAGGTGATATTGTTGACAGATATCTAGTCGTAATATGTGACATCTTAAATCAGACAATTAATTAACTATTGGTATCTTCCTTTGATAGAGAGCATTAATAGATCTTTTAATTTTAAACTGTAATAAAAACTAAAAATGAAAAATAATCGAACTAACATTTCGGGTAATAAAAATTATATATATTATTATTTTTTTAAATATATCAATATTTTCTTACAGGAGCCAGGAAAAATATCTGTCATTAAAAAAAATCGAAAACAAACGTATTTATATATAGCCCAAAAAATCGATATGAAACTTTTTAAAAAGATCGCTAATTTTTAATAAATCCTTAATAAACTGTTAAAAAATTAAATGTCATAGTGTAACAAGCCTCAACAATTAAGTACCAACTTAATTTTAAGGGTTTATTAAAAATTTTAATTATTTTAGTTTATTTAACCATTTTGTAAATTTATAATTAAGAATAAAATAAAGAACGAGTAGATTAACAACGTAGTCGGAATATCACACAATATATTGTTTCTGGGGAATTATGTTAAAAATGCTTGGAATGTATGAAATAACTATGATATTTAACGCTCTAGTATATACAAGATAAATTCCTGTATTTTATAATTCAAGTAGCACCCAGGGAACCGATATTGGAAGTTGTGTGAAATTATACTGGAGAATAAAGTAATTTTTATAACTACAAATCTGTTTTTCATTTCTGCGAAACTTACCGCCCAACTTAATCGCAAATTATAATTAATTGTATCATATTTATGTATTATGTAAGTAGATATATAATTTGACTTCAGTAGATATCCCTCGCAACTGAACAGACTTCACCAAGAAACAGTCGGCGCTCTTGGTATTTGAACCGATGTATATTTTTATCACGTGGACTTTCTTAGCTCCTACTTGAAAGATAAAAAGTCAGAGCCGGCTTAGGACACATCTTATATCTTATCGGCAATGCTTTTCAATCTAGGAGGAAATAAGTCATCAACTTTATAAACAAATTAGATAATATCAGTCTGAATACGACGACTATTTGTCAGACCGGCTTTAAGAATCATCTTTTGTGATGGGTATTTCATGTTAAATATGATTTGATAATGATTCATCATATTTACATTGTTGCATTTATTACATTAATAATATTGATTTATAAAAACGTGTATAAATAAATATGAATGTCTAAAAATGTGTTTTTAAACACAAAACTGGTAACAGCTGCACCTATTTGGCTATTTCTTTTTTTTTTTCAAATATACGTTGAAGTTGGAAAAATATTTTTATGTCGTTAGAAATTGTACGGAAAATCGTATAAAAACATATTTTACCTATTCAAATTATTATAACAAAAACTCCGACGCATCAGTACATTTGAGATTTGGGTAAGACCGGTTGTTTTCTGCGATGTTCTCTAATACAGCATCTCCTCACTCGGTAGGCTGAATCACGATTCAGAGCCAATATTAAAAGGTAGTCCAGATGGACTCTAGCTGGCAAACAGCCAGATGAATTTGTTAACATAGTTCAAATTGATCATTTATTGTCGGTAGGGATCATTATTAACTATTTCACCAAATTTCAACAGTTCGTAATACCCCTCCTCATTCTAGTTCCACTAAACACGGAGCATTGCCTTGCGACTAAAATGTTTTGGCCTTGGGGTCGATCGGCCGGCTTCGCCAGGTGGTAACCATTATTTTTTGCGCTTAGGGTTTTCAAAATAAATCCACTTGTCAGAGATAACTTCCGATCATACCTTTGAAGCAGCATTTCACAGCTGATTTTTCGATTTTCCATTTCCCTGTCATTCAATTGATGTGTCGTCTCCCATCTTTTGGATTTCCCCCATTGTTCGTAATGGGTCTTTAATCTTTTCTTGTGCCAGATTTATCGCTTTTGCTATATTAATTGTTTTTTAGTTTGGGTTGAGCCTTCATCCAATAACTCTTGCAGTTTCGCATCTTCAAACTTTTTCGGTCTACCAGAACAATCTTTATCTTGCACATTCACCCGGTAATGACTTTCCGGTACATGGTATATTATTAGGTCTTTGTATGTAGTATGTCAAATGTTAAAGTATTAATGTAAACAATTGTTAAACAACCTAATCAACTTAAAATTCGATGGTTTTGACACTTGTCTACATAGAATAACAGTTTTTCATTTTGGTATTATTGATAAGTATTATTATTTGATTTCCGTTGTATAATATCCTGACATATAACTATCCTGACAAGTAGAAGATCGCTCCAGTAAGTGATCTGCTGTACAACTTATAATCTACACCTTATTCTAGATACTATTGTAACTTATTCTAAAAACTATTCTAACTTTTTCTAGAGTTTTAATCTCACTCTATTATTCTATTATTCAGTGTCTATTATTCAGTTCGTAAGGTGGTTTGCGTTTGAGCCTACGTACTACACTGTCATCGCTCACATTTAACTGTTTGACGAGTGCATTCAGATACACTAATAGTCTTTCAGAGTACTTCGCACTAACACTTCGAATCACACTCGTTATGGGTTCTAAGAGGATATCTCGCTGAATCAATTTCCTGGACACGTAACATGGGGCATCGACGATGACTCGCAACACTTTATTCTGGAACTTCTGGAGGATTTCTATGTTAGGTTTGCTAGTAGTACCTCACAGTTCAATACCATAGGTCCAAATGGGCCTAAGTATTGACTTATATAGCAAAACCTTGTTATCTAATGATAATTTAGATGTACGTCCTATCAGCCAATACATTTGGTTTAGTTTTTAGCCCAAGCTGTTTACGTTTTGTCATTATATGTTTTTTCCATGCCAAACGTCGATCAGAATGCATTTCCAGATATTTAACGTTGTCTGCTTGCGGAAGTTCATGATTATTCAATTTTACTGAGGGACAAGTTCTTCTACAAAGGGTAAATGTCACATGGATAAAGATTATCTCATTTGCTTTGATACGCCTCGTTTTCAACCACAATTCGACTTTGTTGAGATGAAGTTGGAGGTTTCTTGTAGCTGATATTGGAGCCTCGTGTGACGATAAAACCGGTGTATCGTCAGGATATGTTGCAACAGTAGTGTTTCTTGAGTGGTAGGTTAGCTGTATACAATAGATATAACAATGGGCTAAAAACACTGCCCGGCGGAACATTCGAATATATTGGGTGTAGGTCAGTGTATTCGTCACTCTGTTTGACAATAAAATGTCTCTCTGTGAGATATCCATATTTCAGCAGTTGAAAGTGCGTATGGGGCAAAAGCTTTTTCAATTTAACACTCAGTCCAGTGTGTCACATCCTGTCGAAGGCAATATTATGATTTCTGACAGCTCTTTTAAGAGTATTCCAGTAATCAAGTCAAGACCAGGAGCTTTTTAGCATTTATTTCTTTAACTATTGTTTGTTTCACTTCCATAACAGTAAGTGATATATTCTAATAAACAAATTTTTATTAAAATTTCTGGAAGAAAAACTAAACATTCTCGAATGCATATAAACACACACAAAAAACTTCATTGAAATAGGTCCAACCGTTTAGGGGAAGTTCATTGACATACGCAGGATCTCCAAAATTATATAAACATAATAATATATATAGAGATTATATATAATTAATAATATATTAATACTTATCACTTGCTGTATAATAATAATAATGAAATTGTTATCTCAACACTATTAAGGAACTTTTGTGGACTAATATTATTGAACTTTACGAGAATTATAAGTAAATATTAAGATGTTGTCTTCATTATACTATATTTAATATCGAAAATATACAGTATCCTTGTCAAAGCTTGATAATTCTGATTTTTTGTTGAAAGAAGAAGACGATATTCTTGAAGACTACGTGATATCCGGTAACCCAGGCTAAAAATTCTAATTCGTTTGCTGTGATAAAACCGTCCAAATATTTTATAAAAGTACAAATAATATGTCTTACTAAAATAATTAGAGTAACCAACACAGAATAATGAGTGCAATTTTTTACGTAGCTAAACGTAACCTAAACAGATTGGCAAGGTCGGGGCTGCATCGCGGAATACCACATCAAATTTTAACAAAACTTTAATAATTTCTCAAAATATGAATTGTATTTTATTCATGTATTGGTTCTACTACGTAACCCAATAATAATACAACTGTTATAGTTAATCATATCACCTGTGGAAAATGTACATACAGAGGGTAGAGAAAGTAACACCTGACATATATTCAATATTTATTTATTAATGAGGTATTGAGCAATTTTGGTAGTTGCAACTCTTCGCGTTATAATTTTGTAAAATGGTTGAATAATTTCCAACGGACTATTGCGACGGCTGTTTTATTGAATAGACTATAAAAAGAACAAAATCAATGGTTAGGTTAGGTTATTTACACTTTACATTTTCATGAACATATGCAGGTAATTGAGATATATGCAAGTATTGTGAACAGTAATATAACATCAATCAAATAACATATTGAAATTATATGATATAATAACAGAAAAAAACTTTAATCTGATGAAAATAGAATGGTAGTCGCATCTCTTTATACAGGAAACATAATCGTTAATCATTAAATCGAGTCAGTACGGTCCTGCTCACAGAGACTCTTAGCTCGTCTTGTTGCCGACGTTAACTGTTTTATATGAAAGGCATTGGCTGAGCGCTTGTGCGTTCGTTTCACTTTCCGTACTAGTCCTACCAGCACTTTCGGTCGGATTGAAATGGATTTCGTTGAGGACTCGTTCCGCTGGATCGTATTTCACGTGTTGAAACCCTCGTCTCGTGTGGTGACCGTGGCGTAGCCGACAACGAAGAAAAACAACCCAATCTCGACCCGACCTGGGTACAAAAAAACCGGTGGTGAACAAGTGTTCCTTCCTTCTCCTTTTCGAAAACAGTTCAGTTATCCTCTCGTGTTTTCACTTTTGCTGTAAAGAAGTAGGTGATTTTCTCAGTTAACTGTGTTTAGTACCTGTTTTGTTTATCTGACCATCCACCAAAAACTAGTTGTTATTGTTGATATTTCTCAGTAAGTAAGTTTTTATTTGTGTTTCAATATACATGCAACCATTATCGTATAAACTGGTGATTTATCATTTAAATTAGAAACAATCAAATAGTAAACAATAATAGTTTTAACAATTTTATTATTTACTAAACAATGATCGTAAAAACCAACTTATTTCTAAACATTTTATTTTCGATATTTATATATATATATATATATATATATATATATATATATATATATATATATATATATATATATATATATATTGGCAAAAATTACTACTATATGTAATATTTTAATTTATTATTAAACGAAAGTCATGTTTAAATATAAAATATGAATGTTGAATAAATGTATAATGCGGTCGACAGTTTTAACACAAAAATGAATGTTTCATATCTTATTTTTAACTTGGTACTGTCATCGTAAACTATTACTAACAATAAAAAAGAAACGAATGGTATTTGTTTTCATCTCTATTGTATCCAATGTATTTCCAATTGTTTAATACCGTAGAGGAATCAATGTATTTCAAAATTTGATTCCTGGCATGTCTTTTCCATTTTAGTTTAGTATTTACTTCTGTGAAAAATATAGACTATTTTTTGTAGCATTTTTGCATTGTTATAATAGTTAATTTTACTACAATATTTCGCTTACTTAAGGAATTATGTCTGTAAATTACGACTCGACCATACATTATTTTTCAATATTTGTCAATAACATTTGAATCATCGGAAACATTAAATTTCCGTTGGTAAAAAAAAATCACGGGTTGTCAGTTTGTAATATGATACTTTTTAAAATTGGTTTGTTAAAGTAAATCTAATATTTAAACTTACCGAATTCTTGTACTAATTTCATGGTTTAGGTTACATCTGTTCGCCAGGGACTATGAGGTTTCAATATTCAATATTTTCATTAAGAATCTAAATTTATCGTGGGAAGATATATTTAAGATCGTCCTGATAGTTAGGGTGAGTTGAAATCCTCGCTTAAAAAAGTTTTGTCTCTCTATTTGATCTACTTCTACTTAACTTTTGCAGGAGCTTCTCAAAACAACAATTCTTCTCTATTGAATAATACTTAAACTGCTACAATGCGTCATAATTTTAAATAATAAAAACAATAATTAATAAAAATTAACCCTAAATTGAAAGCGACCGTTATCATCAAAATACACATACTGTTTCATAAACTGTGAAGTATAATATAAAATAATTCATCAATAAAAACAGCAAAATATGGCGTTAATAAGCGTTATGGAATGACTTATTTAGTAAACCTATAAAACTACACTTGATATATATTAGTATGTTAGTATGTATCACATTAATATCTATAATGTCTTCTATTTATTAATATACCTTTTTTATATTTATAATGATTGTTAAGTGCAATAAAAATGCACAATATTTTTCCGTTATTAAACTCTTAATTAATTATGATGTATCAAGCCTATAAATTAATTTTATAGGATTTGCAGGAGAGCAGATGTTACTGTGTTTTAAATCGCAACAGGTACATTTGTAATCAACTTCATGTTGAAAGCTTGACTAACACGCATCACTTTTCAGTACTTATATATCTATATTTTTTCAACGTGATTTAAATGTCTAAATTTGTAACGAGTAAATTGCATTTGCTAAGTTTTACTTTATTACTGCAATTTAAAGAAAAGGGCGGCTGAAGGTCATCGAATTGTGTGCAACTTATGGCATGCTCTAGCAATACTGGTTTCGACTTTTTAATAATTTGAAGGCATTTCGACGATAATCCGAGTAAAAGACAATAAGAATACAGAATTGTTGGGAGTAACACTCAGGCAGGCAAAAGACATGTAAAAGCTTAGTCTGTGACCTGTCCGAGCAGCGTTTCACTTATGAAGGTTTCCATTAAATATTTTTAACAAAAAAATTGAACCGACTTCAAAAAATAAATATGGAACACAATAAAAAGTAAAAAATAATCAAACTTAGATATTTAACACAAAAAGAAACGTTTAGAAATAAAACGTACATAATATTGGTTGTAATAACTAAATAAAAATAAACAAACACCTTATTTAACCTATCTACTATACGTATTTTATATTTTATCATATACAAACAATTTAGCTTAATACCTACCTAAATCTATTTATCTATTTGCAATATTATATTAACTACTACCAACTGATCACTTTCAAGTTCTAGCCATCTAGAAAAAGTCGTTGCCTCCATCGGGAATCGCACCCGTGACATTCGCGTAAGAGCTGAACAATCTAACCATTAAACCATAGAATCAGTTGCCTACAGTGTTTCTAGGAGTTCTTATATGATATGGTTAGTGCTTAAAAAGTTAACTGAATGGCTTTTACACTGAACCATTTCCGATTTTCCGTCACATCAGTTCAACGATAACGTTATACACACATATCTGATCATTTTAAATAAAAAATAATATGTGAACACTTTGTACATGCCTTTAATATAAATTTGAGGGTTTCCCTCGATTCCCCCCTTAGCCCAACAGATCCTGTCTTGGTTCCAACGGGACCACCTCGGAAGTGCACTCTTTCGAATAAAAAAAAATATTTTGAAAATCTGTCCATAATCAACGAAGAAATCGGCGAGCATACATACAAAAAATATGTATAAAACCTCCTCCTTTGAAGTCGGTCGAATCGTAGATAGGTGGAATCGTTCCCTTTCGAGGTGGAATCCGTAAATTACCTGAAAGTTGGAAAAGAGCAGTGGTTATCGATGAACAATACTTTGAATAAAATACATTGTACCGATTTTTCAAAATAAAGCTTCAAATTTAAAAAAAAAACCTTTAAATCTAATTTATACGCCTAATATGACATATTTCATCAATAAAAACACGATTACTGTTCTAATGAAAATTAAAAGCATAATAAATCTTCATGAAGTAAATAAAAAGCGATCAAAGTTGTCATTGGCCTATGTTGTGGAATAATTTATTAGTGAACAAAGTTCAGTTTGAAATATAATCATATTTGAATATTCTGCAAATATATATATACATATATATATATATATATATATATATATATATATATATATATATATATATATATATATATATATATATATATATATATATATTAAGATTATGTACATCTTACATTAAATATGCCTAGTACAATCTTAATTAAAAATTAATTTATTACTAATATTATGTAGTACTTATATTGCACACAACCAAGGCGACGTTGACAGGTTTAATACTTCAGTATATATTTTCCAAAAATTGATAAAAATACAATTATTACCTAAATATATTTTTAATTAGGTGGTTTTCAAATATATTTAAACACAGAAATGTTCTTCTAACATAAATCAGTGTCAGTAAATTAACAACTATTTGATAAATTGAAATTATTTATAGAAATTAATTTTTACGATAATGTCGATGATACGGTTTATACTTCAACTTTTACTGCAACAACTTATTCGATTTTTGAATAGCTGTTAAATTGCTACAAGGTATCGTGATTTAAAACAATAATAAATAATTTTAAAAATCAAAGTTTTCAATGAATTTGTTTCGTAAGCTGTCAAAACGCAATAAGTCACAACAGTGGCTTATTGGCAAACTGCTAATTAATGCCTATCAAAAATAATTATCATTCTAATGACTCAATTCAAAATATAATAAACCGTTACAAATGAATAAAAAACTGATCAGAGTTGTGGAATAGTTTATTAGCAAACTATTTAAAGTCCTGTTTATATTTCAAAATGTTTTATAAATCTATAAAAATACAATTATTACCCAAATGTTTTTAAAAAAATTAAATATGTTTCAGATTGTGATGTTGAAAGAGATAAAAAAAACCGTGCTTTTAATAGAAGTATGAATCAATAACTTGAAATCAGCTGAGAAAAGGTTAAATTTATCGAGTTTTCAGAAATCGAAATCATTTACTAAAATTGTACGGTTTTATGTTTACTCTAATGCCAGTGGTTCAGTTTGAAACGTTACGCTACAGGAATGCAGGGAATTTCGGTATATATGACCCGCTGAGTGGGTGAAAGCTGTTCCCGATATGTTCGTGCATTAAGTGCAGTTTTTTTATCTTGCGAGCAACTTTGTATACTATTTACTTTGTGTGTATTCTCTACTGTATAGTAGGCATAATCGATATAATTGAAAAAAAATTGTTTTAAGTAATCTATATATAATTTTATAATTTTAGATATATTCAACTCGCAATGTATAATATAAAAACAATGTTATAAAGCAAAATCACTGAATTCTAAAATTTTCTCATGTTAGTAGAATCTCCAAGTTATCTTATCTATAGCTTCCCCAATCAGCTTCTGAAGGCTACATTGAAATTTGAACAAAATAGTTGTTATAAAATTCATTTATCTGTATTATTTACAATGTCTCTAATCCAGATGCCAAATCTAAATGGAGCGCCTAAAAGAGAAGTTTTTGCTGATGTTTTGTCTCTGTCATAACTAGTCAGAAAGTCAAGTCAAGAAGTTGGTCACTGGCTAGTCGGTAGGCTTAATGCCGTGGACCATGATTCAAAAACTACGTTAAGCAGTAAGTCCGGTCTGGATAAGCCTTTAACGGGAAAAACGGACTTTAAAATATAACAAAAAAAGATAAGTAATCTATAATCTAATGTTAAAATACAATTTAAAATATAAATAATTTCGACGTTAGATAACCCTTTAATTTAACAAAATTGACAACATTTTTCACTCCACATAAATATCCTTTTACTGACTCTAAACATAAAGGTTCTTTTTAGAGTGTGTGATTTCCTGGTCCGTGTTTAGCTGACAACTTCTTCTTCTTGTAGGATATGCGGGTATATTTTTTTCGCGATTCGTAAAATTACATAAAAAAAAACAAAGAATTTAACTATTTCTTAAATGATAATGTAGAGAAACATACGTCTCAAGGAAAACGAAAGCTCTCCGTTTGTTTGCTTTAAATCTGTCTAGTGTATGTCTCGTTGATATAAAGCAACAGCTTCTTGCTAGTTTTCGCGTTGAACTCGCGGGTATAATATTTCTTATTCCTAATGGCAAAACTACATCAGTAGCATCGATTGGATTTTCATTTTCTCATTTTATGAAACACATTTGGATTTTTAGATAGTTATCCTGAAGGAAATATGAGATTTTCTGAGAGGCGCCTTTCGGCTTCTATTCAAATCTTCACATTCTAGAATACTTTTGTTTAGCTGTTACATTTCAACAAATCAATTTGAACGCAATTTCAATAAAAATTTCCTAAAATATAAATAACGCCTTAAATACACACAATAAAATACAGAGAAATGATATTATATATACAAAATTAGGAAGCTAGTATTAAATAATTAGCAAGTAGTTCAAATTTTTACAAATTGTAAACAGTACATTGGACAAGCGCCAGAGTGAATTAAAACAAAATTTGCAGCTAAACTAGACAACATTTTTCTGTTATCGGGTTTATTTATTACAACGGCTCTGCCGTGAACAGTTGCGTGCCAGTTTCGTCCAATAAAAATATTATAGATTGAACTTCCATTACTAACATAACCTTGAAAGATTGACAGTTTTAGACCAGCATACCGTCTTTTTTTTTTCGAATTTGAACCGATTTATGGAACTTTACTTCACAGTTGAAGCGTATCATTTTATTATAGATGCTTATGGTTTCCCCGGTTGTGTTAAACAAAGTTATTTAAAATATTTTTCAGGAAGATCAAGTCGATTTTCCATACATTTGAACTCACTTTTGCCAATACGAGATATCTTCAGTACAAAAATCAAGGCCGTGCGCAAAAAATCACTTGTTACACCATCTCACTATTTACTATGATGATCTCGCAGTGTCAGTTCATAACAACATAAACCTGTCCGAATGCATTACTTAACGAACCATAGTCACAACTGAAGTTGGGAAATCATCTTTAAAGGGTAATCGATGGTACTTCTGCATTCGAGCTGCATTTGTCAACCAAAATTAGTTGACGTTTTGCGATTATTGTCGTTTGCATCTTTAGAAGCAGGGGTTCTGATACTGAGGTTCTCCTAACCAAGTTATCTTTTTGCTATATAAGCACGACAAACATGTGATCAACAGATTAATACCATTTTTCATAAATTAACAAACGGGAATGATGGTGTATCGGACAGAATTGGTCGTATATTCCTTGTCTTTGTTAAGATTTTTTAAAGTCTCCGTTTTACCATCGAGGGTTGATCTAGACAGGACCTACAGTTTAACGTGGGCTTCGAACCACGGCCCTCGACTGGTCAGTGAGCACTTTGCAGAACACAGAACACACACAGAACTTTGAGACCGATACAGAAGGCATCCAGTCTTACCAAGCCTGGTTACTGGTGTGGCTGGGATTTCCACTGTTGCCTATAAAGACATTTGCAATTACAATCACATACATAAAGTAGGTCCATCCCCAGCAGGATTCGAACCCGCGAATATCGCAACAGTAGGAGGACCGTCCTGTCGCCTTGATCACTACGCCAACGAAGCCGGCCTTTGTTAAGATTGTTTTATGTTTATAAATCTCAAATCTTGTTGGACGTTATCTCTCAAAATCCCCTAGGATGTTGTGATGTCTTCAACTAAGGCTGATTGGGTCGTATATCCATATTCCGCACATTGTTGATGTTCGGGCGCGACGATTAATATGATGCAGTAAATTAACAAATTCAGAACTAAAACTAAAATGTTCTCTAAAATACGCCCCTTCCTAATCACTATAAGTCATATAATTTGAGGTTTTAACACAAATCTTCTGTAATTGTCCCATAAATGTTTCACAATTTAATTCTATTTATAACTGAGATGTATATCAGCTACTGTAAAAAATACAAGTAATACTCAACATTATTTATTCGCATATCATTACATTTCGATTACTTATACCGCCAAAAATGTTAGATATTACGATAAAAACATTAGGTGCTAAATGAATGTAGTTTATCCCGAATTATATTGGCATTCTGAAAATTAAAGATTTTTCGTATGTTTTTCTGGAAAATTTACTTAAATCATATTTTGAATCATGTTTGAATATATTTCTACAGATATACAAGATAGTATATAACACCTGCGCTAAGAAATACTTATTTTTAAAAATTATATTCACATAAACAGAACAAAGTTTTCTTATTTTCGGACAAAAGGTTAACAGTTTATTGCAGGTGCAATTATTTATCAGTCATAAAAAGTCATATAAATTATTAAAAATTTTTTTTTAAATTTGATGCTTCGTCTTTCTTAAAATTGAAGTATAAAAATAATCCTGTAAAGTAAGAAAGCTTTCCACAAATGCGATTTACTCGATACATTTCTCACACATTTTCAACGCACTTAAGAAAATATGTGTTCTTACTTCGCCGAAATGACACATAAGCATGCCAGTGAGGCTTCAACAGCTTCCCATGTGAATTACACCATCTGTTGTAAATCCTTTAAAATTAATTTATAGGCCTGATATTTTCTTCATCAGCCTGTTTTTCTCTTCAGTTTTTCGAAGCATATTTCCGATGGTATAATGCTGAGCTCTTAGCTTGGTAATAACTCGATCTCCTGTAACTAAGGTGACCATTTATCTGTATTTTTACACTTACCCATATTTATTCATCAATGAAAAAACTCTTTCCACAGGTACGTGACTTTGAAGAAAACATAAAATGTACTCAATAATGATACGAGAGTTGGTACATTTGAGGTGGTTGGAATGGAAATATTTAAATATCTGAACACGCTCTATCACTGAACGTACAACAGTATGATTTTATTCAGTGATTTTGCTGTAGGTAATCAAAAACTAATCGAACAATTCGGTATCTTGACTGCTGTAAAGAAATCCTTGAATCATCAATAAGTGGTCTATCTCCTTTTTTATTTCTAATTTTACGTGGAATCGATACCAGCTGTGTCAATTTGTCGTACTTTTACCTGTAGATTACGGAGTTTATAAGGCAGAACAAACGAATTATCTTTAACACGCATACACATCATATACCTGATTAACGAGATGGGCAATTTGTTACCGTGGAAAGAAAGATCGATTTAGAGATTTTTTCGAAAGAAAATTTAGAGTTTCGCATGAAGTAGTATTCTCACGGGACTGATGTCATGTCATGGGACTACCGATATCCCAGCAACAAAAGAAACAATACTTGGCACATTCTCCGACTCAAAAGATATATTTCTGCTTAGAGCTATGAAAAGATTACAAGTGGCATTAACACGATCCACCAATCGGCTAGAGACTTGAAAATACAGCTTCTTAGCTCGAAATCTGCCCATGTCAATTTTTCGTTGCGGCGAACCCTATTATATCACTTGAGGGATGCTCACTTGCTCAAACATAATCAATACGGTACCGACTAACCAGAAGATAGTCGCAACATGAAAGTAATTTATAATTATTATCAGTTTATTGTTATTTTATTATCAATGCTTATCGGTATGTAACCAACAAACATGATATAATGTTACTAAACCACAGCTGGAAATTGGAAGCAATACAACTACTGGACAACGCGCAGGAAATCAGGAAATTGAAGCGTACCAAACCACACGAACTTGTACAAATGTTACTATTGACTTTAGCTAGGTAAAATTACCTAAAATTATTTTAATTTAGTGCTTGGGACGAAAGTACGAGTTTGTTTTTGCTTTGATTTCTGATTCTTTTCACACAGCAAAGAATGTGCATTGAATGAAGAGGTAATAATGTCCACGAATTTATTGATCTGAAAATGTTATGTATAACTTGAAATGATATGATTGATGAGCAAATTCATCTTGAATTATTTATCAATACACAATAAGATTGTAATTCAACAAGATTGCCTCATATGTTATCAAATAGTACAAATAATGATAAGTAATGATAAATTCATTTATTTAGTAATGTTTACAATCTCTCGATATGTTTTTTGTTTGTTACTGTTAGTTACTCAACATGGCAAAAAAAAACTATAAGGTCAGATTGCTTTGGCAAACAGAAGTCGGTAAAATTAAGAACTTACTAATATCTATAATAATATACCTTAAATTTATATTTTGGATTAATTTTTTTCTTCTTTTTTTAATTGACTTGTAAAATAGAATGTTAAAGGACACTTAAAAGTTATTTGAGCAGTATATCATCAAAAATTATAGAACAAAATTAATATATCCGTACATAATGAGTTGCTGCTGCACTGTTATGGGGTTATTCTGCGAGAAGTCATATCAATATAAAACAAGCATTTTTGAATAATGTCCTGAGAAGCATTGTGAATGTACCCAGATACTTTACGAAGAATTACTTACACCGAGACCGAAGATCTGATGAAATAAATACTCTACTCTCCGGTAAACATCAAAAGGCTGCAGCTCTTGTACACTGAAGTAGAGCACAAACACAAGAGTACCAAACTGTGTGATTTCGAAGGGCGTCGAAGTTTTGTTTCACGGTTGACTTAACATATTAACTTGCGGAATTGTTTTATATAAGTACCACAGAATTAAAATTACAATGAATAGAATATTTTAATAGATATATTAAAAAAACGAATGTTAACTATGAATAATTATAAAACTAATATCTTTATAGTTTCTGAACTGTATTTATTATTAATATCAGATATTAATTCAATAACGCCTGCTATCAGATAAAGTTTTTACTACATTTTTTTATTACACAATTTTCTACTATTTTTTGATAGATGGATAATTGGAGAGTATAAATAGAGCCAAACCAGATAAGCCATGTTCTCCTACATTTCTGATCATCACTTTGGAATAAAATATGGCGAGGAATATTCAAATTTGAAATCCACCTATGCGGGTGTATAACACGGTAGTGTTCTTGGGCCAATTTTAAATATTAAGCCTTTACTTTATACCAGCGTAAGCATACATAAGTAAGTACTACACCACTCGCTACAAGTAGCAATATTGAGACAAGTTTAAATAGTGTAATAATAACTGGAATAATAAAATGAAATGCTACGATGTCTACACATTTCGATTTTATATATAAAAATAGATTATCTGCCAGTTGAAAGAAACAGGAAAGAGCATGCTAAAAAAACGAGTAAAACTTTGTATCAGGCTCAAATAATTGTAGTGGTCGCTTGGACGACAATCTGAATTATTATTTCAAAACAAACTAATATTACAGACATTTTGGAGCCGGTGTGGAACTATAGGGTTGTATAAAGAGAACCATTATGAATATGGTCCAAAATTATGATTGCAGTGTTGTTAATACACCATGATATATTAAAACAAATATCTAGTTAAAGCAACGGTCAGCGAAATTAAATGGTTTGCGAAAAGCGCAAGTGAGATTGCATGAACTTGAAAATATCCAAGTATTACAAATGATCGATAAAAGTGAACTTACACGAGTTTAAAAAAACAAAAACGTTGTGAATGCTATTATATGTATCAAATGCTAAAAAAGGTATGAAATGTTAGATCTAGACTTTAAAAACAACATGAATGAAAAATAACACATGACATGAAACGCTTCAGGCATAGTTTAATTGCATTCTCCGCTTTTTCTGTTAGTACTAACCTTCAAAAGAAAGCTGTTAAAATTTCATGATATACTACTTTTGTTATTTTCAAAACAGTTTCAAACAAAAGCGATGGCTTGAAAAGTGTTATAAGGACTCCACTCCATCAGAAACAACAATAAAACGTTGATTTTCTAACTTCAAACGCGGTCTTAGTGACACCGATAGTGCAGAACGTCCAAATGAGGTTGTAACACCAGAAAACATTTAAAAAATCCACAAAATCGTATTGAATGATCAAAAAGTGAAGTTGCGTAAGTTAGGTGACATCGTAAAGATATCAAAACAACGTGTTAATTTTATATTACGTGAGAATTTGACTATGAGGAAGGTCTGTTCAAAGTGGGTGCCGCGTTTGCCCACTGTAGACCAAAGACAAGAACGTATTGATGATTCTGAGCAGTGTTTGGCCATGTCTAAAGGCAACAAACCGGAATTTTTGCGTCGATATGTGACAATGGATGAAACATGGATCCAACACTTCTATCCGGAATCAAAATGATCGTCATCTGAGTGAACAGCAACTGGTGACTCTTAATGGAGTTTACGTTGATGAATAAAGCCAATTTTGAACAAAAAAACTAGCGTTGAGAACTATCGACTGAAAATAGTCGAAACAGTCGATACTAAAAAAACTAGCGACTGAAAATAGTAATTACTATTTTCAGTCATCCATGGTTCGACTTTTTTTCAATTCGTGATGTCAGACGAAGATGTACGAATCGTTTCCTGTATAAATTGTGACAGAGAAATGGACTCTGATAATCTATGGAAGAGATAATCGCTTGAAGCACTTAATTTTATATGTAGTTATATTTTCCAACGGAAGTGTAAGAGAGATGAAGATACATAAATTCCTTCACGATCTAACTTTAACAAAGAAAAGGAAAAAAATAATTACTGAATACTATTATAATAAAACATAACATGCAATTTGTAATATAATTTTAAACGAAGTAGAATTAGTTTTATATTTGAATATTCTGTGGATCTGTAGAAAGGAATGGAATTTCTATATCGAATGGAATAATGCCCCACAAATGTTTTATTGTATTTTAATGTGTTAATTGCTATTTTTAGATAATATACTATAATAACTATAGACAATACAATAGAACTTAAACAAAACCTAAAAACTAAAGATGTACAATAATCATAAATACTATATAAAAATTGAACATATACTTTATTTGAATGGACATATTTTTTAATAAATATCAAGAGAGTAATCGAAATATTACCTATTATTGCCATAAAAATAGTCAAAATATTTTACTATTTATCATTCACAATTTTAATCTTTTTACCCAATTACATTAACAATCTTGAAAAATATCATACCAAAATACTATAATATTAATATACAATATATTGTTATTTGTAAACAAACTACCATAAAATCATAAAACTATATATATTAGATATATATAAATCTATGTAAGCATAAATTGGGTATATTTAGGCAAGGTCGCGGCTAGAACGACATAGCCAGAACGTCAAAAATAGTAACTAAAAGTACGACTGAAACAGTCGATAGTAAGTAGTAACAAAATCAATCGGACGGAAAATAGCAGCTGAAAACAGTCGACTGAAGCAGTCACTAGAAAAAAGTAGTAAAATCAGTCGAAGCAAAAATAGCGACTGAAGCAGTCGATAGTAAAAAGTGGTCAATTACTAAACAGTCGATAGTTCCCCACGGCCGGAACTTTTCAGCCTATGTGTTAACTGGTGGTAATTAACAACTAGTTGTAATGTGTATGTCATGTTCTTTTTAGATACATTAAAAAAAAATTACTTTAAATCTGAGTTAGATGTTTTGTCATTGCAATAATATGTTCAGAATAATTAATATTAATTGATAAATATCTCTTTATATTAATTCAGTCATATATTGTGTATGTGGGCATTTTTAACAAATGTATAAATTGAACATCTTGTAGTGTTTTATTTTTTGCATTTTTTTTAAACTATCGAAATATATACTACTATCTTTTACTTGTCATACAAGCGTAGAACATGAACTATAACTCGTTTAAAAAACTACTCAATACCAGAAATCGTAATCGCTAAAATATAGGACATAGTTTAGAACATCATAAATCGTTAGGTATTTAGTAGAAGCATTTCAAGAAACATCAGGTTCATATATCCTATTATATATTTTTTTAATTCAAAAAGGTATTTATAATTTTCTACAACTTTTCCCATCTTTATGGCAACATGACGACAGGGTATCAACACGACGATGCTTTCATGACGGTTCATTCATCGATCCATTTTTGCACGATTTTAGCAGCTCGTAATACACTACACCTTGAGAACTCTTCTTTTTCCTAGCAAACAAAGACATCGAAATACCACTTTCAGTCAATTCGTGTGGTAACCATTTCCCCTCATTTTGAATCTTTCCCATCGCATGTAAACGTCTGGAAACAGTTGATTCATCAATTAATAACCTGTCTGGAAGTTCTTTGGAAATTTGAGTTGGGTTTTCGTACAATAAATCTTGCAACTCATTGCATTCGAAGTGTTTTTATCCTCGAGGTTGTTTTTTCTCATTGACATCAAAATCATCTGTTCTAAATATTTGAAGCCAAAACCGGCATTTGGGATATGATGGAGCAGCATTACTCTAATTTTCAAAGTTTGTTTGAAAGGCTTAGGCAACAGATTTATTCAAGATAAACAATAAAAGTAGTGAAAGTCAAAAGTGTCATTTGGAACATCCAATTATTCAGGTCCGTATTCACTGAATAACTCAATAATACTAAATGGAAAACTGTTATTTTATGTTATGTAGAGGTATATCAAAAATCCATTACTTTTTAAGTTAATCAGTACTCATATGTTCTAATGCAGATACAATAACCTATAATTATGGTAAACTTCTTTTTCTGATTTTCTTTTACAGGCTTGTAAGTGTCTTTAATCACATCCTTTTATCTGCAAATAATATATGCTATATGTTGAGTATTGAGACATAATGGTTATTCATAATAATGATTAAAACTATTAGCTTAAATAGTTAAACCAATGAAATAAATAAATGTATTAAAAAAAAGATATTTCCGGTATTGTAGCAATACCGTTTGACACAGAATGATATCGGTTTTGAGGTTTCCATTCCTCCTAAACATTTCCGCAATTCTTCATAATTTGTTTGGTGACAAAGCATTTCCCAGGCCTTTCGGAAGTGGTAATCGGTAAATTTGATGAATACCAGAACTTTTTCTGAAGGGTATTCGCATTCTGAATCACGTGAGCAACGTGAATGTTGTGCATTGTTATACAATACTATGAATTTCTTGTTTCATTGTCTTGTAAATGTTTTTTTCTGATTAAGTTCATTGCTCGGTTTGTTCAATTGTTGTCCCTAGCATTCCGCAATCACTTTATAACCAATTTTCCAAGAGTTTGTAATAAAACACTCACTTGCATGTTCCACCAGATACACAAAAGACATTTCTTTAAGCGGCTATTCTATTTTAGCGTCAATATATTGGTTGTTTAGATCTATCTATTATATTTTATGTTTAAAATTGATTTAAAAAAATAAATCTTCCAAGTTTTTGAATTTTCCCCATTTGTTGAAAACTCCTGGAAATAACTCTTTGGATGACTCCAAGCTGAGTTATATATAAACCCTTGTGGGGTTTGCATCAAGTCTTCATCCAGCAAAGCTTGTAATTCAAATCTTTGAGGCTATTTGAGGGATACTTATTAATATTGGAATTACCGCTTCCAAAAAAAAATAATAGTAATATATTAATTTACAAATATATTTTTTACTACTGTTCTGTTATACTTGCACTAATACATAAGCAAGGTAAGTATGGGATTAACACATCGGTATGTATTTCCAGCTACTTGCAGTTTTCCTATAGCTGTTAGAGATGTATCTTTTGCCATCATAACTGTGTCGTCGAAAAATCTTCCAAGTACTGTATCTTTTGTTGTTGGAATATCGGAAGTACAGAGCAGGTACAGGAGTTGTCCTAAGACACGACCCTGCGGGACTCCAGCCGAAAATATGTGAATTATAAATTAAATACAGTGTTGTTACAGGGTTTACCACCCCGTACTCTGATTTGTAAACTGTTAATGATAAGAAGAAAAAATGAGATTGAAGAATCTTTTTGTTATATTACAGGTGGCGCAAACAGTGCACTCTCTAGATTACACGGTTAGTTATTTCATTTCTATGACCGCAGACTCTTGAAGACGCGTAGAAGACACTTTGAGTCCACCTTTTATTCTAGATACTGTTGTAGATACTGTTGTCTTTGTTTCATGACAGTGATTTGGGATGTTGGACCAAATACCTACCCCTCTGTACCCTAATATCCTGTATGCTTTTTAGGTACGAAACCTCTCCAACTTTCTTACGTCAATGGGAAACGCTTGCTAATAGATTATACGAAGGTGCGCTCCATTCCAGTGCGGGCATCCTCTGAAGGTTTATTGGTTCACATCTCGCAAAATTGACATATTAGGGGTTCGATCCCTTTTTCGCTACATAACAAGTGTTAAAAGACGTAAAACACCATAAAATATATGTTATATTGCGTGAATAATACGGCTTTGGCTACGAAATTCACTTTTCCATCGGTAGACTAATGGAATTTGGAGTCACCAAAACTAGGTGAAGAGAAACCATTCATACAAGGATGCCATGAAAATTTAGGTAGAAGGTACTTTTTACACGTGCTTTATATATAGAATATAACATATTTTCAATGTCCGTTACAGCAGTGTGTGTGGCAAAATAGCCAATTTGACATATGAGGCTATCATGATAAAATCAAAATAACGTGCTGAAATAATAACAAAAATTACACCTTAATTTTCGCAATCTAAATGAAGTTTACATACTTCATCTGCGTGATTGAATAAATATTTCAATCGTCGAGCGCCAAAATCATACACATAGATAACACAAATGTACTAACCAGGGTATGTTTTGTATTATGTATTACGCAACACATTCGGTTTTATTACATTTTATCTAGGCAAATATTTATGATATTAAAATGAGGATTTTCTCACAGTGGTATATAAATATGGTAATGTCAAATGAGTGATTTTTATCTAGATAAAACAACAAAAACACGGTATATTTTCTTTTAACTAACAAGTCAAAGTACAGTAAAATGAATATAATATTCGGACAACATAATACCATATGTTTTCATGTCATTTAATATATAACATTGTTGTCAATAATTGCTGGAGTCGTATTAATTCCAAAGAAATTTTGAACTTCATATGAAGTCTGCTGCTCTACACTGTTGATATCCTAAAAGAGTACTTCAAACATTTGCTAACGACAGAGTATTATAACAAAATACATATCTCTACCTAGAGCAATAGAATCATCGAGATACCTCGGCAACCCTGTTGATGGTAGATTAAACTGGAAACGTCATATCAGGAAACGTCATATCAGATTAAGACTGAAGCAAACCTGGATGGTGAATAAGTCTTTATTCGTTCTTAACTTCAGCTTAACTAGTCTAATTTAATTTTAATTTGGATATATTTATCCTATATTTATATTATTTAGATATTTTTAAATTGATGCAAGCACAAATGACCAATAGTAACGAATTAAAATTGTTCTAAACGCATTTATATAAGATGTGTTATGTTGATTGTCAGGATCTCAATATTGGTTGTGTTTTGTTTTTGCTTTCTAAATTCGGATATAATTAATCCTTTATGTGCATTATGTACCTTTCGTAACTACTTCAATTACTTTTAGTTTCGGGTTTTCAATAAAACTATATATAAAGCTATATGTGCTTTGGTTGGGTATCACAATAGTTAAAGCGATGGGATGGGTCGTCCTGTTTGCTGGATAGGACTGGAGGTCTTATGGAATGGTCTCTGAGTTAGTCTTTCGTCCATCGCCAGGCTTAAATCTAGTTCCGTAGGGCCCGTCAAAAAAATCTGATAAGATAAAATTGGTGAAAGGAGAGATATAAGATAAAGCTGATACAGATTAGCACACAATGGTGAGGACGGATCAGTTACTATAAGTAAACTTTAGATCGAAATTGCCATTTACGTTTTAAATTTTATATTCCCGTCCCTTTGTGATTAAATACAACCCTGAAAAAATCTTACAGTGGAAAACAATTCGTTATCAGGGTCACTTTTGTTGTTTCTTTTTTCTATTGTTTTTCTAAAAAGATATTTCAGTAGGCGCTTGAAACAATTCTGTTTTTATTTTACTTTTCCAGAACATTTCTAGTATTTTAATTTAATTGTATGGTATATGAAGACAATATGGGGACATCAAATCGGCTTTTTTCGTGACCAAAAAATAATTATCCATATACGACAATTAGTATCCGACTTTTTTCTTTTAAAATCACTTTAGAGGTTACTATGTTTTAAGTTTTTCAAAGTAGTATCGATAATTGTAAATGATAGTATCGAACTTCTATGTGCAAAGAAAATTATCAATATGAAAAACAAAGGGTTTTCGAAGGAGTGTATCGAACTTTTGCATCGAAATCGAAATATGAACATCCCTAAATGGAACCATTATGACGTGCCTAGATTGTACGAAAAAATGATCGTTTGCTTTAAAATGTGCGAGCAACTTTTATTAAATTCAGTTCTTATCTTGAAAATCCCATAAGGATAATTTTCATTGCCCACGTTTTTCAGCCTATACCTTATTTATTAATTTAAAATTTTGTTTAAAAATTTAAGGAGTTATAAATGGCTTAGCCACCTTAGATTTGAAAAAAGAAGAAGGAACGGAAATTTAGATAATAAAACAAACAAGATTTATGTGATCGGTTCATTCTGCGCATGCGCATTTCCATAATACTAGTTCTTATATTTTTAGTTAAGAAAAATTTTAGTTCCACTACTTCCAAGATATTGATAATTGTAATCACAGTGTGATTAGGACAGGCTTAAATAATGATGTAAACAGTATCGTTAACCAAATTTATTTGTCTTCAAACTAAATGGATGTGATATTTATTTTATTTAAGTAGGCATGTACTCAACTAGCTATTCACATATTACATATTTGATTTAGGGGTGTCGACCACCTAGAAAAATATAGGTATATCGTTTTCGATATTTTTAATAAAACCAAAATTTAAACAGTTTATAAAAGATAATTAAATGCCTTTTTATTATGTTTAAAAAATATATTTAATTTTTTCGTCATCCCTAGTTTGATTCCCTGTGTGGTGGTTCTTAATACATTACGTATTTAAAATACTTAACAAGATTTCCTTGTTATTTTCCACATAATACTTCTAATAGATCATTTGTGTAAATAAGTTAATAAACATGTTTTTCAATTTGTTTTTGTTTATAAACCGAATTAGTTTCCTTGTTTACTCATTGGAAGCCGATTAAAATTATGCTGACTCTTTTAACCAGAGTGTTTACCTATTTCATCGAGTTAACGTAGCGGGTCTGACGAAATCAAGATGCCCGAGAGGTCTCAGAACCTCAGGTGGTATTAAAACACCTCAGGTATCCCAGGCATGTCTGTCTGTATATATGTTTTGTCTGTGTCTTATCGTTTAAATCTTTGTATTATATTCTGATTGGAATATAGGAAGTGTTGGTTAAGACCCAACAAAAAAGGTTATTGGGAAATATTGTTGGGAATTAATAATAATGCCTCAATTTATGATAAAACGAAAATAAGAGCTTCGAACGATTTTTTATATAAACTGTTTTGAATATAATTTGGTAATAATAATAATTTTAGGTGTTGAAATTAATCCATAATATTTTTATGGGCTCAATTCAAGCGCAGCAACTGGAATGATGACAATAAACAATAATTACAAAAATGTTTTAGGGCAAATTGATATGGCTCGGTGAATGGAAGTAAAACGAAATAAAATAGTAGTGTTTAAATTATGACCGTTCTTTATTGAAGTAATATAAAAATGTAAAAATAGAAATGATAAAAAAGGCTGGCAAGGGTGTTACCTGAAGACGAGACTTGGGCAGTCAATGGTGGCACGTCTAAACCAAACGATGGTCGGGTACTGAATGAATGGAAATCCCCTTCAATAACATCCCAGATAAACGTCTCGGGGTTGCCAGCTATTTGTTATCGGATTCTAGTTGGCGCTGCTGGCACCCCACCCGTGTTCAACATCTGGGATTATATTTCTGGGTATTTTGTAGACCGTTATTCGACTATGTGAAATTCGACATGCCTCAAGGTCGCTACATTGTATTTATCTAATCAAATCGAATTAAATTTATTAAAATGTATTTAGTTTCATGTTTAGGTTGATACAATAATTTATTTGATAAAATATAAGCAGAAAAGGCAGCAATCCACCACAAGTTGAAACAAGAGTCTAATTCTCAAGAATTTCTAATATCTCTTAAATTTCTTACATTATCTTGAATTCATAAATTAGTATAGCAGCAAATTAGATGTGTTTTGTTCGTAATTTAATTTTTGTATATACCACAAAATTATATTATTATTTGTTTATTGTTTAGGCTTGACACCGACTTCAAAGTGATCAGTTAGTAATAGTCTATGTGATTTGACAAATGTGCTAACCAAACTAGAACAATAAAAAGGTGTTGAATCCGCCGGGAATCGAACCGGCGACCTACACGTATGATCTAAACGCTCTAAACTTTACACCATAGAAGTAGTTGCCTACGATATTTCTACGAGTTTTCATGATATTGTTAGTGCTTACAAAGCAAACTAAATAGTTTTTACACTGAACTCCTTCCGATTTTCCGTTACGTCAGTTCAGCAATAACATTATAGAGAAATATCTGATTATTTTAGATAAAAAAATATGTAAAATCTTTGTACATTCCTTTGAAATTTGAAGTTTTCTCTCGATCCTCTTGCTTTAATGTAGGGTAAGGATTTAGAAGCTAAGATTGTGGCATTTATAACATCACATATCCCATTTTTTTACTTCATTTACCCATTCTTCAACACTTGTAGCGCCACTTTTATGTTGTGCACCTGTGGAATTCAATTGGTTTGCTTGCTGAATATGATATAAATCTAGTCTTTCCGAATTCCAATATAGCATCCATTGGAAATTTATCAGCTAGTTTGGCTGCAATCATATTTTATATCAGATTTTAGTAATACTTACGTCTCGTCCTTTAACTCTTGATTGATTTCCTAATCGATTACACTTAAATTTAGAAATGGTAATCTTATCTTTCCAGGCCTCAAAATCTTCAAGCAGACTAAACTTCAATATTTCTCGTTCAATTTTAATGCTGTGCAATGACTATATGATCAACGAGCTGTGATTTTGTTGAGGATGATTAAAATGTAGTGAATTTGGTAGAACTCAATCCAATTTGCAAAACTACAATAAAAATTGAACGGATACGCACCTGGATGTAATGCCCTCATATGTCTGTTCAGATTAAAAAGTTCTAATATCTTTTTTGACAATATTCACATATTGATGATTTATCCAATACTGCCATTTATAACATTTATAATTAAAATACGAATAGTACAAGAACAAATAAACTATAAACAACAAAATTCTTAACCTTATAGAAGATAGTTCTTACCAGAGTCAAATCCAAAATAGCCGTTGTACTTCATTGGATTCTACCTCTGGATTGCTTGTACATGATAACATCAGGAACTGGTTAACTACCGAACTTTACCGAATACCGGTTATGATTGTCTAGAAATAGCCAGTACTCAAGTTGAATATCACGATCGCAGCGAATATTTTCTCCTGGAAAATATATCGGTTTGAGAAATGTTGTTGTTTCGTACCTTTTCGATAGTCGGAATAAAATATAGATGTATTTTTATAGATTTACAGAATAAATCTAGGATGCAAATGTTATTTTATTCTGTGAGAAACTGGAACCTGAATTTTTTATCGTTTCACTTGAGTTTGTACAAGTTTAACACCACTTATACACTTTTGAATTCATAATTAACAGGCAAAAAAAGTAAAGTAAAATGTTTTTGAACCTGACATCATATAGTACTGAGGAGCGAATTTAAATCGCAAAATATAAAAAGCGAGGTTTTTTCTGAAACTCTTGATTTTCTTCAGAAATAACATATTTAAGAAATAGTAAATATATCAGAAAGTTAGATTGGTTTTTCAAGATTAGTCATCATCCCGATTATAGCCAAGTTATTTTGTTTTACAGTTCATAATAAATCCTGTCGGGTTTAACCCATGACTATTTTATATAACGCTTGGAATAGTCACAATCTTTTCGGATCAGTTTTTCATCATCGATAATAACTCATTTTTATTGTTGAAGTATCATCTTCTTGCGTCTTTGCCCTTAGACGTCTGCTAAAGAGCTAAGTTCGGATATGATTAAGGTTTTATAAATTCGGGAGTTTAAGGTAGATAATTTTAGGGTCAGTTACGTTTTTTTATCAATCGATCCGTACTGGGTATTAAGGAGAGAAATCTGATTTTAAGTGGCCAATACTCATCCAGTATCGTCACCGTAGTTCCAAAGTCATAAAAATAGCTAGTGTTTCATCAATTATAAACTTTTTACTCTCAATTATAGGCTAGATGACTATAATAAAGAATCACAAAAATATTGATTAATAATAATAATAGAGAGATTAATTAAAATGTTTTATTTTAAAAATAACATAAAAGCGGATGTTAAGTCAAACACCATCAGAAGCAATACGAAATATTGAAGTCGGTTATCGTTTGCTAACCATCATTTCTGGATTCCAACGTTTACACTTTTTAGCGTCCTTCTTTTGTTTTACTTATATATTTGGTTAAAAATTGGTTTTGGGCTACCAATGGAAAGAAAATGTCAACGATAGAATGAAAACTTAGGAAGAAATGTTAATAAGTGCGGATAATAACTCTAAACAGTACTCAATAATAGCACAATCGCCAGTTGGGAACTGGGGGAATAGTGTTATGGAAATCAAGTGCCCTACATTTACTAAGACAAATCCAAATTGTTTCGATTGCAAATGTATTTAACAGGGCTACCAAAATACTCATGTTACATGTTTAATAAGGTTTTTGAATCATATACATTTGATAATGGATATATGATTTTTTTTCTTACACTTTTAGCAACTCTGTGAAAGGAATGAATGTATCCGGCGTTCTATCAAATTGCCTTGTAATATTTCGGTAAATAATATACACAAATTGTAATTTAAAAATTTATTTTAATAATAGACTTACAAATTTATAACCACGTGCACGTGCAATATTATTTAGATATGCTTTAACATATTCAGTTCTCCTATAAATTCTTAAACTAGATCTCTGCTTAGTTTCTTTTACTTTACTTGTTCATGCATCATCTACCAGGCTGGTGAAATATAGCCCATCGAACTATTTGATGTACAAAAAAAATGATATTGGCTTTTTGCAATCTAACCATGGTGATCAGCAGTTCAGTAAAAGTTTATCAAGTATAAAGTTATTCAAAGTTTATTTATATATGCGTCATCGAAATTTGTGACGCCAAAACGTCACACAGTTTGGCTTTGACATACAACAAAATTCTAAATAAAATAATTCTTCGGTTAATTAACATTAGTTATCGCTACGTTAACCAACGAAGATGGCTTCGAAATCAAATGGATTCAGGAACTTATCCAAGATTTCGCCGTAAAATATAAAAAGAGGCAACTAAATCGCGTCAACGCAGATGCAATACAACTACTAAACTGTGGATATCAGAAGTAATGATATTTTTTAGTCGATATTAGTAAATATTAGTAACTAAAACATGTTTATTAAACTAAATAGTTTAAAATTATAAACCGCCCCTATTGTAATGGCATAAATTCCAGCTTATTTACATTTTCTACCAGAATACTAACATTGATAATTGCATAACCATTAAAATTATTTGAAGAATTTGGATTTTTTCCACTACAAAAATGAATTCTCGTATGCTATAGTACAGTGACACAGGAAACTAATAGCGAAAGCCGAAGATATAGGCATTCTTTTCCTAATGTGGTAAACGACTGGCGATTTCTTTCTCCGTTACGTCACCGGAGATTATTTACAATTTAAACGAGTACGTGTTGATAAATATGATTTCGTCATCTTTAATTTAAATATATTTCAATGGGTGACTATATATGATGTTACCACGGACACCATGCTCGTTAAAATCAGTGCTGTTTGTATTCGAATACGCAATAGAATGATTAGTAAGCTCCTCTTTTGATTAAAATCGACCATCTGTAGTGTGATTCTCTAAACACTGTAAGTGTGGAAAATTTGCTGATTTATTTAGGTGTTATAATACGTTGCTATCTTGAAAATGACATTTTTGTATGTTTTTCTCTAAAATTACTCGATGGATTTAAATGACATTTTAATGTTTTATGTTATAATGACATATGTTATATTGCGCGACTGATACAGTATTGGTTATTCGGAGCTATATATGTTTATGTTAAATTGAAAGATGTGATGAGTGAGATGTCTAGACACAAGGATTCGTTTATATTAAAATATTATAAAACCATACGAATATCGGCCGCGGAGAGAAATATTGATATAGTGGCTTTGATACTTTTAATATCGATATTTCTTTGTCGTAGCCAGCCCTAATTGTCGACACAAACGTTTATGGAAGACTGGCGGGAAGAAATACTCTACTTCAAAAACTTTAGATTTTAATATCTAATATCTAATATCTATCTAATGTTTTTCAAAATATTTCTGTGTAAAGTTCTGTTTTCATATTATTTAACATAAAAATATAACCTTATTCCATAACAATCTATAAAATTAGTGTTACAAATTTAAAACATTTTACTAATAATTCATACTTTATTCGCTTGTTTTCGCATTGTCTGTCGCTAATTTTCTCTATTAAATAATAAATACTATTTCCTGAACAAAATTTCGTAAATAAAAATTTAACCTAAAAATTACTTCCTAACAACAATGTGTAGCTATGAAATCTGTCAAATGCACATGAGCAGTACTGGTTTTGAATTAACCCAGCTCAAACTCTCAAAGAACTTTCAGGCAGCTTAGCAGTTGGATAATTAATTAATTAATTCCAAAGGATTACATGCGACAGGAAAAGTCCAACAGGAGAGAAAATTATCACCACAAACCATTCAACCATTTCAACATCACTGTTTTGTTATTTGCAGGCAAAAAAAGCATTTTCTGTGGTATGTTATGACTGGCTATGAAAAGTGGATCTACTACCATAGTCTCCAGTCACAGGCTAGAGAGCTAGCCATACATTCACACAGAATATTAATGTTCATACTCTGGTACTCTCTGCCCTGTCGTGGATCCTTCTTGAAGATCCGTTATAGTCGTAATACATTGTGGGTGAGTTACAAGCCATCTAATGTCAGGCCCTTCGAAATCACCTTCCTTCGCCTTAGGGAAGTGCAAATTGCTTCATCAGTCCTAACTTTATGCCCAGCAGTGATAAAAAACTTTACTTATACTTTATTTTATTTTACTTAAAAATTTATTTGGAAGTACCAATGCTTCTTGAAGGACGTTCTTTTCACCAATTTTAAGTGGTTTCGCCATTTTTAACATTTTCTCGGTCTCTGCTATCCCATAGAAACAAAAAGCAAGGGAATTTGAGCAAACCCAGCATGTTGTCCGTGCACAACATGCACAAAATTTTAAAATAACCGCGTTGGCAAGTAACCATGGTCATTCATGGTTCATATTTTAATTTTCGAAGAATCAATTACAAGTTCTTGTAGGTACCAAAATATCTAGAAATCAGTTGGAAATACTCAGCTTTTTGTTACAGACCTGTATAATTGAATATCATCCTAAACAGCAAATTTCTAATGTTGTAGATTTAGGTTGATTCAATTTTTTTGGATAAGTGGAATAAGGCTTTTAATTACCTGACAGAGGATTCACATGTATATGTTTTATACAATTATTCTACATTTCTATATAATTAGAATGCTTTATGGTAAATATTAAATTTCGTATGTTTTACATTAAATAATAATCACAAATCTTGAGTAATCACTTTTACTAACAAAGAATATTATGTTTACTTACCTAATCTTAAACTTATTTGAATACAAACAAAATTAATCAATTTTTTTCTCAACGTGAAACTCTGGAAAACATTTTTATCAATAATCGTATATATATATATATATATATATATATATATATATATATATATATATATATATATATATATATATATATGTACACAAGGTGGTGCGAGGGAATCTTGATAGTTCTTATATAGGATCAGAAAAAAGCAAATCAGGAAAAGAAAAAAATTAAATTACTAGCTCTTTGGTAAAAATAAATAAACGTTACTACTATATATTGATATATATATATATATATATATATATATATATATATATATGGATATTTTTGTTAGTCGATATTTTTCCATAGTTTTTTAAAAAACTAAATATATTTCTTAAAGATTATAAAAGAATACCATTTAATTATTTTTGTTAAACCTATTAAATTGGTACTTAATTTTAAAAGTTTAGTGTATTATGATACTTAATTTTAAATGTCTGCTGGCTTGGTGGCGCAGTGGTAAAGGCGATGGAACGGACTGTTGCAATAGCCGCGGGTTCAAATCCTGCTGGGGCATGGACGTAAATTTATGTTTGTGATTGTTTAAAATTTGTGAATGTTCTAGGCAATAGTGCAAAAATCCGACAAGGACAATTATCCCAGTTACGCCAGTAACCAGGCTGGGTAAGACCAGATATCTTCTGGGATGATTTCTAAAGTTTGTCATTCGCCAGTCGGTAGGCTTAATGCTGAGGACCGTGGTTCGGAGCCCACGTTAAACTTTAGGTCCAGTCGAGATAAACCCATAGTAACAGCAGACTTTAATATATATATATATTTAATTTTTGGTAAAGGTCCATTAAACGTATATTGCAAAAAAAATATCAATATTTTTTCCCCGATTAATCGATATTTTTCTTGGCGGCTGACACCCCTACTTCCTACAATTGTTTATTTGAATAATATAAATTTAAACAAACCAAACGCATATTTTATCTTCTTTAGATTCTTATTTAAATTTCTTTAGATTTCTTTTCTTTCTTTTCATTTGTTTTAAATATTTTAAAGTCTCCTTTTTACCAACGAGGGTTTATATGAACTGGAGCTACTCTTTAATGTGGGCTCTGGACTACCCCTAGTTCATCGGTCACCGAAAAAAATATCGATATATCGATACTTTTTCGACAACCTACCTACTCCGAACCATAGTCCTCGGCATTAAACCTACCGACTGTCTAGTGACCAACTTAAGAGTCCATCCCAGAAGACATCCGGTCTTACCTGGCCTGGTTACTAGTGTGATTAATATGATTATTGCTGGTCGGCCATATACGACTATTTAAATCGACTTCATTTGCTAAGGATTATTGATAAAAATGCTTTCCACAGTTCCACCTTGACAAATTTTCTTTTTTAATTTTTAATTAATTTTTTTTAAATATATTTTAAAGTTTCCATTTTACCAACGAGAGTTTATCTGGGCTAGACGTACTGTTTAACCTGTGCTCCGAACCATGATCCTCGGCATTAACCCTACCGACTGGCCAATGACCAACTTAAGAGACCATCCCAGAAGATATCCGGTCTTACCCAGCCTGTTTACTGGCGTGACTGGGATGGTCATTCCTTGTTGGATTATCCACTGTTGCCTATAAAGGCATTTACAACCACAAACAAAGTATGTCCATGCCCCAGCAGGATTCGAACCTGCGACTATCGCAACAGCTGCCTTGATCACTGCTCCAACCAAGCCTGCAAAATGTATTTATGTGTATAAAACTAAAAAAATGTCAAATCCGTACAATATTTGCAAAACCAGCTAATGAGACGAAATATTTATTTAAACATTTCAAGTGCTTTTAATTTTTTTTTAATACGCCTATTAAAGGAAATAATAAGCGACAAAAATATCAAATACTATTCTGTTTATTACGTCTGCCTTATCGTCGTTTGTTGTTGCCTTTGCTTTTATTGCATGTCCTTATCAAGATTTGTGATTGTCGTTACTTAAGCGTTGTTTCGCGATACAGGTGTTCTCTGATTTGAATGCTAACGAGTCGATTCCAAATTCGTAATAACTTTGCAAAACAAAAATCGCACATGATTTCCTTAAATTGCATCGGTTTTCGACGAAGTGAGTGGGCATTGCCGTACCGCTAAGACTGTATGTTATTTTCTTCTAATGTTTGCTCTTTCTTTACAGAGACTGAGGGGTCTAACCAGACCCTTAACTCGTCCCCTTTGCCCGGTGGCCACAAAGCCTCCTTTAAAGGGACGGCTAAGTTAGCAAGACGAGCGCGATCCTTCAAGGATGACTTCTTAGGTAAGTTTGTTTTACTGTAAACTCAGGAGAGAGATGATAATCATCATGTTTCGATGATCAGGAAAAATATCGCAAATGCGTAGTCCAGGATCATCCGGGGCCCTCACCTCTAGGGCTCATAGCCCCAAGGGAGTAGTCAAAGGATCGCCGGCCATAACTGATCGTTTCGAGACGAAGGGTCCAATACAAGAACTCGATGAATGGTGGAAACAAACCCAGATAGCTCTAAAACATTTAAGGGATGTGGTATCGAAAAATAAGTTAGAGATGCTACCTGGGAATGGCACCATCATCTTGGACACCATCTGGTCCATAAACTTATCAGTGCAGTCATCAGTGAATACAGACAAAAGCAGCACGATCGTGTCGGCTACTCATAGAGTATACCAATCAGTTGCCAGGTGAGTGTATCTTTACTAGTCATGCCCATGCAACATTATGATTGATCACATTTTCAGGTTAATTAAGTTATGTGACGATGCCCTCCTCGATGCTCAAAGCTCCGAACTGAAGATAGAGAACGTAAATGAAATTGTTACACAAGTCGAAGAGGCAGTTAAAGTAAATATTTCGATAGTATTATATCTATTCCAGTTTTTATTTGTTGAATCATAGACATAGTTCTCTATTCATATCAATTTACAAGAGAAACCACAGGAATAAATAATGTGTTCTTATGACAAAAACAATTTATGATTCAGAGAATAATATAATGGTAATATGCCTGAAAACTCTAATTTTAGAAGTTCCTCGGCAAACAAATAAATAGACTTTTCGGCAATTTTCAGAACCTTATCCAGTTAGCACAAGAAAAAATTTCAAAACAACTCACAAACTACAACACCACGCCCCGTTCTTCCTTCAGCAATTGCGGACTGGAAGTCCAAACTCAACGAAATTCTTTACCAGGTATTATTGTTGTAATTATACACCAACTAGAGATATCGTAAATTTCTCTTTGTTTTAGATATACCTTTAACTCCAAGAGAACGCGAAATTTTAGAAAAAACATCGTCCACTATGCCAATTAGAAGCAGCCACAGTACAGAAAGTATCTTATTGGATCAAATACCGCCTCCAAAACCACCATTACCTGATAGGTTTGTACTTCAAATTACTCTTAAACAATCTTTCAAATTGCCCAGTATTGTTAATCCTTAAATAAAACACACAAATTGCATTGATTTGACAATAAATTTAATTTGTAATTTGTAAAATTTTTAATTGTAATCAATAATTGATTAACAATAGTTTCGATGATATTTAAATATTTAACTATATTTAGATTGTTACACACTATTGAATTATATTGAAAATATTTCGTGAATTTGATTTTGAATCTATCAGGTCAATTGAAAAGTCCCAGGCCTGACCCATAGATGGCGCTACTAGAATTAAATCCATATGTTTTTTAGTTAACCCTAACCCTCAAAAGATGCGTGTATAAATTTGACAGCTGTCGGATCATTAGTTTGTGAATTATAGCATTTTGAGCGAAGCAACTTTTGTTATTGTGAAAAAAATCGATAAAAAGGAATTTCGCATGTTGATAAAATATTACTTTTTGAAGGGATAAAATACAGTTGAAGCAAAAACTTGGCTTGATGCCGAGTTTCCGGACACTACCCCAGGAAAATCAGCCATCAAGGATTAGGTATGCTAAGTTTAGACGTAGTGAAATAAGCACCGAAGGCGGTGAACACAGCGAACGCCCAAAAGAGGTTGTTACCGACGAAAACATTAAAAAATCCACAAAATTATTTTGAATGACCGTAGATTGAAATTGAATGAAATAGCAGACACTCTAAAGATATCAACCGAACGTGTACATCATATCGTTCACGAATATTTGGGTATGAGAAAGCTCTGTGCAAAGCAGGTGCCGCTCGAGCGTTGATGAGTTGATGATTCAGAGCAGTGTTTGAATGATCAAGCGTAATAAATCCGGATTTTTGCGTCGATATGTGACAATGGATGAAACATGGCTCCATCATTTCACGCCGAAGTCCAACCGACAGTCATCCGAGTAGACTGCTCACGATGAACCCGCTCCAAAGCGTGGGAAAACGCAACAGTCGGTTGGCAAGGTTTTGGCATCTGTATTTTGAGATGCGCATGAAATAATTTTCATTGACCAGCTTGAAAAAGGAAGGACCATCAACAGCGACTAATACATAGCGTTATTGGACCCTTTGAAGGACAAAATCACCGAAAAAGGCCGCATTTGAAGAAAAAGAAAGTGCAGCTTCACCAAGACAATGCGCAGTGTCACAAGTTAGTGAAAACGATGGCAAAAATCCATTAATTGGGCTTCGAATTGCTTCCTCATCCACCGTGTTCTCTAGATCTCCAGCGACTATTTCCTATTCTCAGATCTTAAAAGAATCCTCGCTGGGAAGAAATTTTCGTCTAAGAAGAGGTGATCGACGAAACTGAAGCCCATTTTGAAGCAAAGGACAAATCCGGGGACTTTTCAATTAACTTGTTAATGAACTTTCTGGTAAATAATATCAAAAGTGTATTATTAGAGTATTAACAAAAAACCACCATTGTTTTAATTTAGTTACTAATTATGATTTTAATATAGTTTAAGAACAGGAATATATAGTGTTACACCACCACCAATTCCACCTAAGAAAAAGAACCAAAGATTGCACCATCTCGTGGATGATTGTCAGAGTGTGGATAGTTCACCAATAGGCAGTAGTTTAGAAAGGTTTGTTTTTTAATCTCACATTAACTTAAGGTAACTTTAATTTAATTGATTAAACTTTTTAGAGTATTTCTCACGTCCAAATCTCCAGAAGATTCTATATCTCTGCTTTCTGAGGGTACAGGAAGTATAGATTCTATGTTAAATCACTCTTCGAAAGAAGATGATGAATTGAAAGCGGTTATGGATTATGAACAAGATGCCTACTTAGAGAACCATACATCAGATATATTTGGTATAGATAATATTTAATGGTGAAAGTATGTGTAATAATTTTTTGTATGAATTAGGGTCAAATTCTTGGGAGGAATCATCACTGAGTTCTGGCATTTCCAACCACTTGGACCTACAAACAACTGTGAATGATTATCATCGTCTGTCTAACACTGATTCTGGAATAGTTTCAGTAAGGTCATCCAGCTATTCTAAGAGAAGTTCACAACAAAGTTCCGTTAGGTATGAGTATTATTTGACTAAATATACGGCCAGTTTTTATTATGGTTTTCTTATTGCAGCACACAGTTTTGCACAACAAATCGTCAAAATGAACCCTTTTTGGACAGTCCTACAGTACTTAAAAGTTTTTCTCACAAAAGTTCTAGTTCATCTAGTACAGTGGTAATGTCCGATAGCTCTTTTGTCCTGTCTCGGTTAGTTGGTGATGGAATAGAGGAAATACCACCAGCCATTCCACAGAAGACTAAGAAAAAGACTGAACCTCGACAGCCTAGTCCGTATGACAATGTTCCTGATTTGGAAAATTTGATGGGTAACTACGTGTATATGAGCGTGGTGGTTCATTAAAGTTATGCAAATTCTTAATATTCTAGGAGACGTTAGTCAAGCTGAGGTATTAGTTTCTTGCCAGAAGCATCAGTCCCAAAGTCATAGTCAGTTTACTAGTGTCGTATCAAGTACTCCGAATACTACCATCGATTTACCCGATGATATAGACAACAGCATACCTCCTCCTCTTCCACCGAAAAAAAAGCATAGTAAGTAAAATCGAACGCAATTCGTCCAAAAGTAAAAAATACCAAAAATAATTTTAAAAGAGTAGCACATTTCTTTTATCGAAACGAATTTTTAACTAGACATTTTATCTCAGTGTTTCAGAGTGTGGCTTATAGCGGTAAGTTAATGTAGAGGGTCCATCATTAAGTGTTTTATATTTTTCAAAACATCTGTTTCACTTTTTGTGTCGATAAATGTACCAATCAAAAGAAGAAAATAGAATTTTTTAAATGAAAAATCTCAATAAATTTTTTTGTTTTGATTGGTACATATGTGATCTTACTTTTGCTCTATTTATTTTTTTCTTTCTTAACGGGTAAAAGAAAAACGACCAATAACATTTGTTTACTCCACGTCTGTGTCGTTCACCTGGTATTTACCCCTGCCGGGTGATTACATAAAAACAGACGTGAATATCGAACAAATATTAACAGGTTATTATTGTATTATAAATGTGGTATAATTTTCTTTTTTTTACATCCTTGGACCCATTTTAGTTGTATTCATCAATGAATCAAATCAAATCATATCATCAATAAATACTAAGTTTAGAACAAATATTTTAAAATATCGTACACTTCTTCATCTTATGAATGAAGAAAAACGATATTACCTCCATATCATGATGATGTGTAACTAAAATGGCAACCGTTATTATGGTGTAAATTATCTTGTTATTCACGGCTTCATTTTCTTTCTGATTTATATTGAATTCCCCTTGGTGGCAATTGTTTGTTATTTGATTTCATCATGAGAATTTTTAGTTCATATGTTTCTCTTTCTGTGACACTGCATGATACTGTGTTTTATCTTCTTTGTACTTTTCCTGTACTTCGCAAGTAACTGAGTATACGAAAATACATGAAACCTGGGAGTAAATACTGTCGTTTTGTGTAATAGTAACAAACATATTTATTCTAAATACATTTTATGATTTTTTATGTTTGTTTATTGTTACACAATTTGGAAGTATCATATTGCTTTGTAGTTACTTATTAAATATCTTCTTTTTGTACAAAATTGATACTCAGTCGTGCTTAATTACATTAGTATTATGTATTACTTGTTTTTCAGTTATGGCATATATGGAGATGTTTGGCAACTGTTCTCACGCCAACGAGCAGGAATTTATGCGACAGTCCCTACACATGGCACAGGCACACTGGACCAATTCAGGACTAACGACTACACAATCTTGTTCTTTCAGTCACACCTCCAGTCATAGCTCCAGCCGCAGTTCGCATTCACAAACTTTGTGTTTGCCACCACATTCCATCAATGACAGGTATGTAAATCCATATATTCATTGAGTTGAAACTCATGTATGTATATTTCAGAGGACCTTCTCCTTTACATTCCCCTATCGCGACTCTCTCATCATCGTCCAGTAATAGTTCCGTCGTACCGCCCCTTCCACCCAAACAAAGATCGCGCAAATCTTCATCCAAGTCGCCTCCACCCACACCAACCTCTCTTACTCATTTACAAGAGCCTAAAAACGCTAGTTTAAGCCCATCTCCCAACCAGGTGAAAAGCCTCCCTGATCTCTTGGAACATACCACTAATGAAAGCTCTGGCAATGAGGAAAAATCTGAGAATTCCGAGGTTAGTATCATTAGTTATCATCTAGAGTGTACCAATTCTATTTACAGTGACAAAATGGATGGCAATATATTTTTATTTTAGTTAAATTCGGTTGATATTGATTTGATGGAAGAACTAAATGTGGACAAATATCTTGTTAAGAAGAAACCGGATGAAGACGGCCCAGAAATAAGGGGCGGAACAATAGACGCTCTTATTATTCAAGCAACCACGGCGACTAAAAATGGCGGTAAGTTTAAATTCGCTTGTTTTAGTATCATAGAGCGGTTTTTACTACATTTCCACGTACGGAGATTTTTGAGTAATGAATTTGGTTTTGTATTAGTCGCTGAAGAAACGGATATCGGTATGTAGATAGATCGTAGCCATAGTATTATTCTCGATCTTATCCTACTTCTTTTCCTCTTTATGTTTCTAGGTGTTCATTCCCTGACCTTTATTAGTATTGACAGGAGTTATATTTATAGCGCTGATATGAAAATAATATCGATTTTGAAATTTAAAATATACAAAGTATATTATGTATCTCAATCCTGACATGACGGTTCAGTTAATTGTCTTTATTTATGGGTTTTAAAACCGAAATTATTTTCTTATCAATTAAAATTGTATCATCAATATAGTCGAAGTCCAGAGAGCATCGCTTAAAAAACGTCTATCGATATTTTTTAATTGAATTACTTTAGTATAAATATTGGAAATCTAATTGTCCCTTTACTTGTTTGATCGACCGATACCTGCTACGAATTCACATTTGATTTAAAACCTAATGTTGTCTGACCTTCGCTTTTAATGCTTGGTTGCGATTCAATGACGTCAGGACAAACATATAACTCGCGAGCGTTGCTACATTTTATGGCTGTGTTTATTCAACCATTTGTTTTGCTTGAAATGACAAAATAATATTTTTTGTGTGGTTGTAGTACAGTGACGGATTTAGTACATTTTGTTTTTCTGACACTGTTATAGTTATCTATTTTCGTTTTTATATAATTGATAAAATGAATCAATTTTTATTTAATAGTCAAGTATCTTTAGCCTCTGTCTTCATTGATTCTAACCGAGAGTAGAAGCTATTATCCAGCAATAGAGATGTTAGCGTTAAATACATTTCAAATAGATGTCACTATTTTAGTGAACCATTACGATGCGTCGAGAATATCCCCATCAAAGTTTATTTTCACTAACATTTCTGTTATAGTTTTTGCTTATCAAGAGGCTTTCCTTACGACCTACAGAACGTTTATTACTCCTTTCGATCTGATTACCAAGCTAATAAGGCGATACAACCACTTTTACTATCAACAGGACAAGAAACCTAGATCGAGGGAGGCTTTTGCGCTGATTGTTCGAGTTGTTAGTGATCTAACGTATGTACAAGAAATGTTTGAAGCGTTTTAACTGAGTATTAAAATAAAATTGTATTATAGAAGCTTGGATTTGGATGAAGCTCTGATACATAAACTCACCAATTTTGTACAGCACTTGATATCATGCGGTGAGCTAAGTTTAGCTAAAGCTTTAAGAGTAAAATTCTTGGAAAGACACGCTAACAAACAAGTCATTGTAGGGTAAGAGAGTAATACATTGTTTAGTTTAGTAACTATTTAATTTATATTACAGGCATTTAAACATTATTAGTACATTGTCTCTTACCGCTAGAACTTCTACACTACTGGATTTCAAGTCGGAGCATATAGCAGAACAAATGACACTGTTGGATTCAGAACTATTTATGAAAATCGAAATACCAGAAGTATTGATTTGGGCACAAGAACAGAATGAGGAGAGAAGTCCGAACCTCACCAGGTTCACTGAGCATTTTAATAAGATGTCCTATTGGTGAGCTTATTTTTTACTACTTTCTAGAGACTTGTGATGTACAATTAAATTTTTTAAGGGCAAGAACGAGAATCCTCACAGCTGAGACCAAAGAGATTCGCGAGAAATACTTCATGAAGTTCATCAAGATCATGAAGCATCTGCGCAAAATGAACAACTTCAACTCGTATTTAGCGTTGTTGAGCGCGCTTGATTCCGCACCTGTTCGACGCCTAGAATGGCAGAAGAACATCCAAGACGGCCTGAAGGAATATTGCGCGTTGATCGACAGCAGTTCTAGCTTCAGGGCGTACCGAAACGCCTTGGCTGAAACACAACCCCCGTGCATCCCTTACATGTAAGTACTGATATATCAATTTGCGATACCTATCTAAGATATTCCTTGATTTACAGAGGGCTAGTCCTACAAGATCTGACTTTTGTGCATATAGGAAACACCAATCTATTACCAGATGGTCGTATAAATTTTTCCAAGCGTTGGCAGCAATTTAATATAGTGGAAAATATGAAAAAATTCAAAAAGGAGTAAGTTTAGAAACATTATCAGCTCTATGTCGATAAAGATTATCTTAATATATTGTTACTATACTAAGTTTACTTTTTTTTCACTTGATATTTAAACCATTATCAAATCAGATAACTAATACATTTAATTTGTAGTACATATGGATTCAAGAAAAACGAAAAAATCATCCAATTTTTCGAGAACTTCAACGATTTTATAATAGAAGACGCAATGTGGAAATTGTCTGAGAAAATTAAACCCCGAGGTGGTAAGAAGACCTTCTAAGGCAAACCAGTTCTGTATCTCCATGTCCCAAGCACCCCCTCTCCAGATGGACTAGGGTAGATTAGAGCGCCGGAAGCAGGCGTTGGTTTCGTCATTAGGGTCTCTCTCTCTCTCCTCAACATAGCAATACGAAAACGATCTTGTGCAATTAATTAAAATAGGAATTAAGGTACATTACAACACGCATCACTGTAATCGTTAAGTATCTGTAGCGATTAATTTGGATAACTATACGGGTAGTCTCCGGAAATGGCCTTGTTTATTATATCTGTCTGAAGAATGGTCATCTGTGATTCTTTTTTGGCGTGTGTTTAACCGATTCCAGAAACTACTCGAAGGTCGCAAGTGGGTGGGGTGGGAGTTTGTCTTGGGGTCGACCCGAGACTCTCTCATCCGACATTGCTTGATTATGAAAACCCTTCTATTTTAACGTGCATGTGTGGCAGCTTTAAGTATTTTAAACTGTTGGTCAGAGAGGGCGATTATTTCCAGTTCCAGCAATCGATTCTAGTCGATGCTCCCTCATCAGAACAAACCTTCACGAAACAAGATGACGAACTGAAGAGCAATCGCCGCATTATGAAAAAAAAATTAAAAATATTTTTTCTCTCGGATTTCTGTAATAAGACTGACATACTGGGTGTTTAATAATAATAGGACTATATAGTCTACTGTATATTTTTTCTGATATATTATAACGGATAGGAGTAAGAAATTACTGCAAAACTCATAATAAACTGAAGCTCTCGTTCAAAAAACAAAACTCTAAATAATAGACCAATAATCCATATAAACTCATGAAATATTTCAAACTACGTTGGTTTTTCTATTGAGATTAGAACGATTACAAGAATTGTCTTTCAACTTTTAATGTAATTTTAGCGCGTAAAACCTGGACCGTACTGTCGATTTTTGTCCTGTTCCCCGCAAAACATCCAATTAAAAATAGCCAACTACACGCGCAATATGTCCCACGCCAAAAATCGATGGTACGTCTTCGCAGTATATACATATATATAATTATATAAAGATGCAGTATTAAATAAAAATTATAAACAATTTAAAAGGAGCTTTACGCCGATATATCGCTTTTAAGGATTCGCTTCTAGTCATTATCTTTAAACAAAAATTTAAAAAATGAAATATGTTATTGATATTATTACGTGTACATGTATAAAATAAAAGAAAATGATTTTAATTTTGAGAAATGAATTTTACACGCAGTCGTGGGCCGTTGCACATTCGGTTCCAATCGCGAAAATGGTCTTATCTTTTTAACAGTTTTGAAAGAGATTTTCAATGTCGTGGCGTATTATAGGCGGCACGAAACCATCCCACACTTTGTGGGCAAACTCGGATAGTTTTCGAGACGTCAAAGCCCGATGTTTATTTATACATTTTAAGAGGTATGAGAGATGGTGAAGTAAAACTAAAACTAGAATAGAATCAAATAAATGTCTTAGCTTACTACTAGAATAAATTAGCGTAAATAGAGAGTGGCCAACAAAATGTTTTTGACATTGTCCAATTGATTGTCATTGTCAACCTATTTGTTTTAAAATCCTACTTTCTTAGGTCACTCCATTACTCGCGTTTAGTTTCGTAAGGCTGTACGAACGGACGTAATTTAACGGATCGAAATTGATGAATAGTATCAGTCAAAATTGTTTAAAATTCGTGTCTATTTTTTCTAAATATACAAAACGGATCTTTGTCTTTCGTCAACTAATAGAGTCACGATACCAGAGTATTTTTAAAGTTAACTATTATAGATGGCCTAATTAAGTATAAGATATAGCAACAATCTCAACACAAAATATACCCCTTACGTTTTGTTCGATGTATATTGTGCCATAAATGTTAATTCAAAATGAGCATTTCGTCGTTCTAAACTATCTAGGATATTAGCACTAAACAAAACCCACATAGCAACGAAGTAAACGTTTATTAAGTACAAAAATTAAGTAACCCTAACTTTCTTTGACAAACACCAACGCAGGGAACAAGAGATTGTTTAATGATCGTTTTCATTTTGTTTCGGAACAATTATTTCATCAGTGTCGTAACAATACACATATCAGTGTGGCGACTAAGAACAGACACAACTCTCGTGAAAGAAACGAAAACTCTAGTGAATAGGTTACCTTAAATATTGGATTGATTTCAATTTGTGATTTGGATTTTAAAAAGTATTCTTCGTTGTATTATATTCTTTTTCTTCTGTATGGTATGTGTGAATTTTTTGCCGCAATGGTTAAATTAAAGTTGTAATTTATATATATTTAATAATTTATTTTTTAGAATGATTGTATTATACTAATTTTTGTTTGTTATACAAATGTAGCTGTAAGATATTTGTTATAATCTATTTGTTTTATATATATAGTTTCTGTGACCGTTTTTATTTTATGTATATTACATGCTTTTATTAATTTTTATGTTATAGTGTGATAAAATACATAGTAAAAACAATTTGAATATTTTATTTACCTTTTAGGAAACCTATTTATTCACAATATTATTTTAACTACTACCAACTGATCAGTTTGAAGTCGATACTGGCAACAAACTAGATTTTTTTAAATTTTGTGTAGATATCACAAATTTATATTATTGTTTTGTATCGCTTAGGCTCAGCACTCAAGTAAAGGTGCAGCCCATATGAGGAAAAATAAGAATAAAGAAACAATGAATGAAAATAAGGAAGGCTTCAAGCCCCGGGGTCTACTATCTAGCCTAGGTGACACTTTGACAAATGTCCTAACAAAAACTAGAACAATAGCAAAAAGTTACTGTGCTCGCCGGGAATCGGACTCACGACCTCCTTGAGCTGAGCGCTCTCATGCTTACACCATGGGAACAATTGCCTGTAACATATTTACGACTTCTTATATACTATGGATAGTGCCTAAAAAGCAAACAATGCAAAATGATTGGCTTTTGCATTGAACGACTTCCGATTTTCCGTCACATCAGTTCAGCAATAATATTATACAGAAAAATCTGATTATTATTAGATAAAAGAATATGTGAAAACATTGTGGCTCCTATGGGATCACTTCTTTGGAATAAAAAAAGAATTTTAAGAATCGGTACACAATTGACGGAAAAATCGGCGTACATAAATTTAAAAAACATATACAGTCGAACATAGAACCTCCTCCTTTTTTGAAGTCGGTTAAAAACCATAATACCTTCAACTGCTGAACCTGATGTTAATAATACAAATTATACTAATTTATAACATTAGACATTCAATTTTGCCAATTATATAGGTTGAATAAGAATATATACCATAACTTATCTTCTAGTTTTTCAAGCACAACTATTAATAACGATAGCTAAACACCTTTCTTCAAAGAAACAGCTTTAACAAAGCAAAAAAGGATATAAATTTAAATACAATAATTTAAACCAGTAACATAATAATTCAATATATTACTATACTTGAAATATACAAACTGGAAAATAAATAGTTATCTACATTTAGATATGTTAATAAATGCATAAAAAATCACCAGTTTTTGGCAAGATATAAAAAAACAAAATAGCGCCTCGTGTGTTGCACACTAAATATTGAAAATCCTATAAAATAAACATATTCGTTTAAAAAAGTATGACAGTCTTAAAAATACCATATACTAAATAGGCTTGAATTTTCGTCTAATTCCACCTACTGGTAACTCGTATAAATTTTAAATAATTTAACCGACTTGATAAATACTTATCTAGTTCTGAGAGAGACATTGGTCAGTTAAGTCATATATATTCTTTATTGTGTTAGAAAATGACAGAAATGTTTTATGTTAAGTGACTATGATTTTAGAATATCTATTCAAGAAGGTTATGAAAAACTTTCTTGAACATCTTAAAACTCGATGTAGGTTCTGTAGGATAAAATGAAGAAATATTGACCGTTTTTAGGCCATGGCCATATTGGCAGTATATCAGTCACGATTAAAACTTCCCTACTATTTTGATTTTGTATCAGAAACTAATAAGCTTACAATTAAATTAGACGTTAGTGGGGGCTTCCAAGCCACATATAATGCTCTTCATAACACTGGCAGCTGCTAAGGAAGCATATGGCTGCCATTCCTTACGCCTGGTTCCATCTTTATAATCCGAAATGCCTCGAATGCATACAAAGCTGTCTTTACAATTGCCCAGGATGGATTCAATGACGGAGTCGAATTCGCAGTCGAATGCTAGAGCACCAACTTGTGTCGCAAATTGCTGCCTCAATCTGTCGTCCTTTACGATTTGTCGCCCAGCTGCTACTGTTCCCAAGTGGATTCTGGGACAACCTTCTTGCCTAAAAAACGATTAAGCATTTGAAAACAGTAACTGATACAAATATATAATACAGTGACAAAGCATTAGTGTCCCATAGCTAGAAATTATCGGGTATGTGTGTTTACTATAGCGTTTTTAAATGAAAAAATATTTTATGCTTTAAAACAGTCCTATTCTTCAATATTTTTCTACAAACAAATCTGTTTCAAATAATACTTTCCGTGCAATATGTACTAAGTCCAGTGATGGACAAATACTGTTAAACAAACAGCTTTTTGCATGTGCAGTGTATATAGCTGAAGTAATCGGTAGACCACTGTCCATTAAATGATCTTGTATTAAAACATATATAAGAAAAAAATCAAACCTAGTCGATTTCTTTGCTATTTTCTTTGGAGTAGCCAACCTCTTTGTATTCTTAAACTTTACGGATTTTTTACAGACATCCGTTTTCCTTTATATAGCGGTAGACAGTAATAGAGTATTAAATGATATATCTCTGATGAAATAACTGCAAAAAAAAACTATACCTTTTAACACTACCATCCTGAGGCAGAGGATGGGCAACTTCAATGAGATCCCGATCGCCTATACTCATATACAATTTGTCAGTATCGGCACTAGGAGCATGGAAATCTGGTTCTCTTTGTGTGGACAGTTTGTCCAAACCCTCTCTGAGGTATTTGATCCATGGAGGTATTACAGAGACGTCTTGGTCAGCAGACATCTGCATAAAGACAATGTAATACAGCCACTAATCAACTTGTATTGTAATTTGACTTACTTTGAGTTGACTGGAAATGTCTTGTAAACAGTAATTATTAGGACTGTAATTCTTGATTTCGAATTGATATCCTTTGTCGCTGATGTGGGCATTTTCACAATACAAATAAATGCTTCTATAATAACAAAAATAGTTAAAAATCATATTCTAAAGAGCAATGCAATCATACTTATTCCTGGTAGGGCTTGAAACAACTACATCGCCCAATCTAACGTGCTTATTGTAATCTGTATAATGAGGAACTCCACCACCAACGCCTACCAAGAATACATAATCTACCTTTTGGAAAGTACCTACAAAGAAACAGCTAATAAATAATGTAACATTAGGACATTTGAACTACTCGTACCTAATAATCTCGTTGTAGTATTACCAGCAGCGGTCATAGCTTCTCTTGTATGACCCACAGTGGGTAGTTTGGTACACACGACTCTATGCGCACCAATATTGCCAAGGGTGTACACGTTGGATTCACCTGTAAAATCAAATAGGTTGAAAATTGCTTCTAGTACAAGATGAATATCCACTGAATACGTCCAACGAGAGACAACAACAAAAAGTTAATGAGAATCATTTGAATATTGATATACCCATTCAAAGTATGTAAGCGAATTTCCACCATACTTACCCTATATCATAATATATTAGTAAAAGCAAATTTGTAATGTTAAAAAAACATAAGAAATATATATTAGTGTATTTATTTTCAAGAAACTAATTTTTCTAATAACTTATTGTCTTAAGCATGCCTAATCATTTGGTTTTATCTTAGCTGATTATAATAAAATCAAAACTATGCAAGCATATCCCCTATCTTTTCAAATATCTATTTTCTAGTAGTTTCATTGCAGTAATTTTCATTAAAAAACTACCTTTTCCAAATCTAGGATAGAAAGTATTCTGGCTATTACAATATTTTAAAGAATAATATGAAATCTAATTATTAATAATATTCCATGACTTCCAATGGACAACTATATCGATGTGATATAAAATGAAAACAAATAATCATGAAAACATACATCCAGTTTAAACAAATGAATTTTGTGTTTTTGTACTCTGTCCGCCCGCGTATACTTTGAAATGTATTTTCTGTAATTTCTTTAAACATGCTCTCTAGCCTCTCACATATGACACCCTTGACATGCTATCATTCTTTATCATTTTGCCCCTAACATAGTCCCAAAATAGCATGAGAAGAACGCACACAGACTCGAGAATAGAAGTACATAATATAGTCTGTGCAGACAAGTGTTTTTGCCCAAGTACTAATGTGATTAAAACAAAAATAAAATAAACAAAAATAAAAAGACAATGGTGATAGCGGTGATTGTGCTTACAGCCCCGTGGTGCCAATTTGTCAAGAATTTTGCACTATTTTCGCTTACCGAATCTAGCTTTACCATAGTTCGAGGTCGGACTGGAAGGACCTATTGTAATTCAATAAGTATCGGATAATGTCGTAGAAAAATCAACCTAAATTAATAAATACAGCTATTCATCACGGAATTCAACTGTCTCAATTAAATAAGAGATAGATGAAAATAAAAATTGGTAAATACTAGGTTGTTCAATAGGTTTGTGTTCACTCTCTATTTGTCAGTAGATACAGATTAGAAGTGAAATTTCATGATTAATAGAGGCAAATGGTATGTTAGGGGTATAATTCCTCATCATCATCATCGCTGCTGTTGTTGGTGCCGCAAGATTTTAAATATGTTTTACCAAATCTCGCTACAATACTACTCTCTTTTTATTTCAGATAGCTGATATTGATCCATGTCTATTTTGGAGATGCGTTTCCTGCCTCTTTAAATTTTGTCCTTGTGTACTGATTGTCCCATCTTAAACGATTTACTTCATTTCTAATACCATATCGCGGAGATCCTTGGAGAATTTGTCTTAAGCATCACATTTGAAAGACTTTTTAGGAATGTCAAAGTGTGACAACGTCTAAGTATTGGAACCATACAGAAGGATTGGCAAGTTAAGCAAGTTGGACCTACAATATGTACCATCCAAGAGAAGCAAAAATACTTGTTATTATTTAGCAGCCATCAGCAACAAATCATTCTGCATTAACACACTGATGGCATTGTAACACGACTGACGAAGTTTAATAATAAGGGGAACGTGTTCCGAGTCCAGAGTTGTCGAACACGTGGGTATACAGTGAAAAACAGATTTACATAACCGCGATTCGGTTTAAATACCGCCTGCTCTACTCGGGTTGTGTCTTCGAAAATTCTTTGGACTCTCATTTGTATGATTACTGACTGATTAATGTCTGCCAACCATAATGTATGTTAGTCAATTATCTTGAATTAAAATGAAAGCTCTCCACTTACGGGCTCAAATTCAGAAATCTTTTTGCACTTTTTTAAACAAATTTATTCGTGGATTACCTCAAAATTGCCAAAACAATAAATTCAGCTTATTACTATGATATTTTCTACCAATAGGAAGCTAAAATTTGTGAAAACGTCCTAGTTACACAGTTCATAAAATATTACTATAATCATTAAATTAAAATACAAATTTTTTAAACTTCCCGCTAAATTTAGCGTCCTCTGGTATTCTCGCACAGCAGTATGATGGCACTCATAAATTGGAGGATCACTATACTCAAAATAAAGTAATTTATCCAACCTTATTGAACAACCTATTATAATTTGATTTTCAAAACACAGCAACCCCAAATATTTAAACAGTGTAAGTGGCCAAGTTTGAATTCAGTGAATGAAGATGATCGGTGTTTTTCTTTGTAGAACTCACCTACTGTAGTGTATCTGACAAACGTTTCCCTATTTTCTATCATGGCATCCACAGCTAATTTTTCGCAGTACTGAGCGGTGATTATGGCGATCGTGGGTTGTTTGGAACTGGCCATTGTCGGCATCTGTTTGACGATAGTAACCTGCACGTCCTGGCTTTGCTGACGGGTGAAAGCTCCGTGATCCATAGCTTTAACCAGCTGTCTCGATTGTAGTTCCGAGAAATGATGGGCGACTTCCTCCTCATCCCAATTGTGTTCTCTAAAAATTATCGAAGATGATGAATCAAGGGATTTACAAAGGTACAGTTATTGAACCTGGCAATGTCTTGAATAGTCACAGGATTAGGATAAGCCGACTCAATTATTTCTAGGACCTTCTCTCTCGTCAGTATCTGTATATTTCCTAGTGAATTTTCCTCGGTGGATACTAAAAATGAAAATATTTTTTGAAAAATAATATTTAAGAACTGTATATAAAATGTAATACGAAATATGATATTATAGTCAGGAAACGCATAATAACATTTAATTAATACATGTCCTTATTTGTTGTTGTTATAATGCACAATACTTAAATTAATTTAAATTACAAAAACGATATTTTTTATTGCAATATATTAGTCACACCAGTTCCATGCCGGTACCAAAAAGTGTAAATATAAAAATTATGGCATGATACTTTGTCGACATAAACACAAACTTGTATTAATCATACATACAAAATATGGTAGAATATGGTTAGTATCATGACAAAACAACAGCAACAGTCCCAAACCTGTGGAGGTGTGAAGAGGTTGAAAATTACGTAAGTCTATACGACAGTACCCAGGCATTGCTAGAATCATTTGATAAGTTAGAAGCAAAGAAAAGAGATTGAAAAATTGTTGAAAAAACAACAATTAATTATTAAAGTACTTAAAAGGTCTAACATTTAATGATTATGTGGCGCCTAAAATATTTAGTAGACTATTTTAGTTATTTTATATAGTAATTATCGTTACACAGTCGTTTGCAATAATTACATGCATAAAGGATACAAATAAGTTTTGAGGAATATCGGACCACCTATTATATTCATGTTGAAGCCTCATAAGCAACTCAGGCTTACATTCTAGAAACTCTACATTAATCCAATCAAATAACATCTAGCGCAATGGAATGAGTGTCCAAATCTCCAAAATTGTTAAAGAAATAGTCACCATCCAGTGCGGATCTGATATACGATATGCAAAGATAAAACGATTGTTTACCATATCTATTACCTATTACGCAGAAAAATAGTGTTTCCAAAATTAGTCCGAATAAATCTACCATGAAATAGATCTCGATATTTTTTGAAAAAATGTTTACCTGATATTTTTCGATATTAAAGAAATTGGAGATATTTCTTAAACACTAAAAATACCTTTCAATTATTTTAAATACATATTTTAAATTGGTACTTAATTTTAAATGTTTATTTAAATTTTAATTAAATTTGTTTTAGTAACGGTATTTTTATTCGATTCAATTCCACATAATGTTCAGATAAAAGATCATCAAAGCTTATTTGTACCCCATAATATATATTTAATTTGCAAGAAAGTATTTGTGTTAAAATTTTGTAAATTGACAGTAATTTATCTTCGACAATAATATTCAAGAAAATGCAATATTTAGACCTTTACAGTTTCGAATCTTGCTTGTATTTATAAAGAAATCATGATATACGATTGCAAATATGTAAGATGAATCTTCAAAACAATTTTGTTTCGTTAACGCTGTACTTACGTGGCCTAGTCGGAACCTCTGCAGGTTCTTCCAGTATTCGTAATTCTACCTCCAACTTGCTAATTTCCAAGTAGTTATGTTGCATCAGTTTCATGATCTTTTTGATGAATCCCACATAGTCTGATAATGAATAAAGATATGAAGAGAAAAACGATTTGAAAAGGTTCGACTTACCTCGAGGAAATTCTTTTGGACTAACCAACTCTCTGAAGAAATCTTGAGCAACGGCGGCTTGATTCTCCTCTCCTAAGCTATCGCGACAATTTTGTAGCATCCTAAACCAAAACCGCAAGGTTCTAGCTTCTTGTGTGTGTTTTTTCGTTTGGGCGTTAATGAGAAAGACCTTGAACATCAGCGACAGTTGAGCTGGGGCATAATCGCCATTTTCTGCAACGCATTATAAGGAAAGATGATATAAGGGGCCGAGGTGAATAATTGTACTAACCAGTGGCGGTTTCTTTATTTATGATAATGCCGGTGTGTTCACCACCAGCTATGTGCATACGATCGTTGGTCTTATTCACTTTTTTTCTCTCGATGAGGATTGTGGTGGAGTTGGAGGTTTTACCCTTCGGAGTCATAACTACCTGTTCTTGTTCGACTAGGGAGGATTCCGTCATCTTGATGGGTGGTCTGAAATTAAATGAGGAACGTTTAATTAGGAAATGCGTACGAACAACTTTCTTCGTCGCTTTCACGAATTATTAAATATATACGAGAAAATGGTGCCACAGGAACTAGTTATTATTAAGGCGATGTTTAACAATCCAAGAAATATATTATTGTAGTTTAGTGTGTTTAATAGTATTGGTTTCATATCAGTTCAGGTATAGTACTGAATATTCATGGTAAAAAGCCAATTCTGTGTATCTGATAGAATAAGCTGGAAGAGATCTACCATCAGCTAGTTTAGCAATATGCTGAAACGTCAGCAATATGCAAAAATTATCAAGGAAACTTTGAAGGCAATACAATGGAATGTTTTGCCTCACTCACTGTATTTACCAGACATTGCGCCTTCTATCTATGCCTTGTTCCAGTCGATGCCAAAATTTGGATTGCTTCAAAAGTCAAATATTTTTATATGAAAAAAGATAACACATATTAATTGAATTTTTTATTACATTGGCTCTCAGAAATTATTAAATAATGAATAAAAGAGGAAGTAAATAGTATAGTTTTTTATACGTCATCATTGTTTAAATTTTTTTAAATTCCTCTATTGGGCATCAAGATTTTTAAAATCATGTATTACTATAGTCTATTCAAAGTTTTTTTAGTAATGCATCATGGATATTTGTGACGTCGAAATGTTGCAATGTTGGCGAATTAACTCTGAGTTTTAGTTCAGTTTGGCTTTGACATGCAAAAAAATTCTAATCTATATAAAATAATTGAACAAAAATATTATGAAATATAATTTATTTTAACATTTTAGTAAATCTAATGCATATATTATCGAAGGACTTAAAACTACTATTAAGACACAGCTATAATAGTTTCTAGGTTATATTTGTTTTATTTACATTTAACTCTTTTCCACACCATCCATGAGGTAGAGTTTCTAGGCGCGTTTTTTTATGTAGTGGTATCCCCCTGGAGGCCTAATCCACCTAATTAACAATTATATATCTGAGAAACGTATTTTACTTTCATTCGAGAGCATATTTACTTTTTTTCGTTTAGTTATTGTTTCCTTCAATTACTCTGTTTCCTTCGTTTACTTGTCAAGTCATCTTGGTATCACTGTATATTTTATTTCTTCTTTTACTATATGTATACACCATTCTTCATAAAATTAATCACTGAATTCTGTCTAATGCATTTACCTTATCAACAAAACATGGGAGACCTTTTGCGCTTTAAAAAGTTGACAGATTTATTGCTTTTGGTTTTTTTAGGCTTTGGTTTCAAATCCTTTAGGATATATTTGGTTAATTGTTTTCTAGTTTTGTGTATTATTTTAATAGAATTTGTTTTTACAACGCCATTTTTATAGCATGTACAGTAAAAGTGATTTGTTTAAAAATGAAACAAAAGTGTTGAGTTCCGTAAAGATAAAAATGGCGTGTATTATTTTCTAAAGGATCCTGATCTAGCCCAGAAATGGTTATTAATAACAAAACATATTATACTACATATTTAAATTAATTTACATTATATTATTATATTATTACACATATATTTTTATAAATAATTTATTTTAATTAAAATATATTTGACAAACTTCCCCTCAGAGTCCACTAGAGGCTCGAAGTCCATAATTTAGTCGCGACTTTATAACATAGGGGTTATAAAAACACGGGGCTAATACAAAGATGGCGCTAGTTTTATTGCACCGCTTTTTCAGTTAGTACTAACCTTCAAAAGAAAGCTGTTAAAATTTCATGGTATCCTACTCATAACTTTGAGTTCTTGTGCTAAGAGTTTTTTGTTAGACTTTTGTTATTTTCAAAATAATGGACCAAAAACAATTTTGTGTTTTAATTTTACACTGCTCTTTGATGGGAAAAATATTATTCAAGCGAAGAAATGGCTTGAAAAGTGTTATAAGGAGTCCATTCAGCATGCAAAACGCAGTAGACGTCGAAATAAGGTGGTAACACAGTAAAAATTAGTTGTCCAGGTTCGTTGTCATTTTGTTTTCAGAACTGTCACCCAACCATCTCGACATCAAGATCTCGCAGGCTTAGAATATGCTTTATTTATTTTTTTATTTATTGTGTAAATAGCTGTTATATCATTTATTTTGATATATGTTTTTATTTATTTAAGATGTTAAATTGTTTTATTTATATATAAAGTTTATTTTACGTCCTGGGTTTAAATATAGCCAAACACTTTCTATATTGTATTCGCCCCTTGTCAACACTGCAAACTGTAGCAATACAAATATGTTTAAAATAACTTTCGTTTATATTATTACTATTGGCGATTAATACCATTTCAAACGCGTGACATTTTAAAACCAAGTAGGCGCCCTCGTTAATATCATTTCTTGGTCAATAACAAAAACAACCGAGCAAGTGTTTTGATCAGGGTCGCGGCGGCGGTACCGCGGACTTTTGTTTACGGTACAATATCATTTTTAAAAATAGCATAAAACACTTCCTCTTATCCTACCATTAGATCTGTCTTTATTCAGTTCCTAACGGGGACGCGCGGCCGACTGCATGACCCGATCTGTTGCCGTCTAAGAACTTTCAAGACGATATATGCAACGGCAGCAGCGGCGGCGACCGCTATTTTTAGCGGAGCGTCGAGATTCTTTGGAGTGCTAAAAAGGCGACGAAAATATCGGGTTTGCGGCTAAATCACTGATGCAATAATCCCTCTTCTCGTGTACGGACTGGATGACTTATTTTCAACACAACCACAAGTTTAGCAACAATATTTTATCGCAACGTGCGGTTATACACACTAACACGTTAGAAACATTCAACGAGGAAATACTTTGAAAATATTTTATATTATATATAAAAATTAAATTAAAAATACTTTTAATTATTAAGCATTTTTAACCGTTTGCATACACTTTACGGTGTCTTTAAAATTCCCAACTGAAATTTAATTATTACGCCTACAAATTAATTTTAAAAGCTTTTTTTTTACTTAAAAGTTTTATTGTGAAAAATCGGTACAATGTATTTTATCTATATATTAATCGGCTTAAAAATTCTGCCTCTGACCGACGCGCTGCTGGTTACAACACTTATACGGTAGATTATTCCTTGTTTTTGTTTTAAGTAAATCAAATACGGACCTAATTTTTAAAAACAAAATCTGACAGCACTGTAACGATATTAAAACGGAAAGTGAGCTTGTTAAAATATTATTAAACGAAGTTATTTAATTTTCAGCAGTGTTATTCCCGTATTGATGGAATTACTAAAGAGTTATTGCAAGTTTGGATAAAAAGCGATAAAGAATAGTATGATCACGTAATGTCATGTTATACATTTTTTCTAGAGAGAACAATACAGTTGTAAATAATAAGAAAAGAGAAAAGAAAATTTCATCCCAATATAGATTAACAAAATTCGAGAATAACAAGAATCGTCTGTCCTTTTTGTTTACAAGATATTAAAATTTCCAAACCAGCTATTAATTTAATTTGACAACTGATAGTGAGTTCTAAAAACATTACACGCATTTCTTAATAAAGCACTAACCGAATATTTAAGGTAATAAATACGTTAATTTGTGCATCAAGAGTTAAAATGAATGTTGCAAGTATATTAACAATCATAAAATATCTTCATGTAGTTCCCGAGTGGGACATAAGACAAAATCGAAAGTAGTAGATAAACAAAGCCACAAGCTATCTGCAAGTGTGAAATCAAATACTGAAATAAATAGGCAAAGATCGATGCAATTTTATTTGAAGATTTAGGTAAAAAAATATTATTTTAATCAGCTTGGTATATTTATCGTCTTTGCAATATATATTTTAGGTGATAAATATGCATAAAAGATAAAAAAAAACTATATTAATACATAAATGAAGTAATGCAGCAGTTAAAATGAAGCTAACTACATAATTTGCATTGATGGAACACTTAATGTGTGTTAATGTAAATTTGTAAACATTTTAAAGCATTGATAAATATTAAGTTGTTTAACAATTAATGTTATAAGATATGTATCTGTTTGATATTATATTGATTGAACTTGGTATCAACTATTTTAATTATTTACTTCATAGACTTAATCTTAAGATCCCCACTGATGTTTCCTCGAGTAGTGCCATTAGATCCTAATTTCCAAATTTATTTGGCTATCAAAAAGGCTCTTTGTTTTCGGTGTCAAAATCACCACTTTTAATACGTAGAAACCAGTATTCACACATTGAAATCGATGAAGCATGGTTGCTCTAAGCTTCACACAGCATTCAGTGACTTCTAGCCTCCTTTTTCTTCAAAATGAAGTAAAACTTTATGCAAAAGCAATATAATCGGTTCAAATTCAGACATCCTCAACACACTGAAAAAGTGTTTGTTCACACGATGAAATGATATAGTGAAAATTGAAGTCGGCGCGAAAATTGAGTAAGGCTTCAATATGAAGTTGGTTACAAATGTAACATCACCTGTTGTAAATCCTTTTAAATTATTTTATAGGCCTGATATAAAATTTCGGTTATGTTCTTAAATCATCATCCTAGACAATGATCAGATGTGTATCACAGTTCAGTCTTGGGCATTAGTGTGTATCAGTATTGATGATTAATTGAAGCATGTATTGCTAGTCGGTTTGATGTTTTAGTGCAACCCCATAAGTCCAAATAGCCTTTACAATTGACAGATAAATCCAAAGAAATTCGCTTACTTTTAGCGTTTTTGCATTAATGCGCCGAATCTTTTATAAACTTGGACCGAATATGCGGCCCAAGTTTATAGACAATATTTATCCAATTAAGTAAATTATTATTGTTTATTTTTAATATAAAAATAACTATTTTCACAAAATGTACAGAAATTAAGTCATACACCTAACATTAATTTTAGAAGTAAATCTAAAACTCTTGCAGGCTGAGGTTAGATTCAACAGAAGTTAAAATGAGTGGCATTTTCAATTATTTTAACGCTTCCAATAAAATCTAACGATTTCCTTTTAATTACCCACAGTTGGCTAGTTGATGAAAGAACAAAGCTTTTAAACCGGAATATTATTCTTTTACCACATAATAAAAAACCATCTATAAAATTGTGTTAAAACGTATCTCATATGTATAGATTGAAATTAAATTAATGTTAATTGATGACTATAAGCGGGAAACTAAAATAGAACACAGTCACTTATTATATAATGAAAAAACTTATCTCATTCAATAAGGAACATAAAATAATATTTGTAGCAAAAAATAATATACCGTTTACTATGTCAAATATATTGACCTGTATCAGTAAGGTGTATAATTATCGAATTACGTAACAACTATCGATAACTGTAAATAGTGAAAACAACATTAAATTAATGGTTTTATTGGGTTATAATAATAAAACATTGTTAATCTATTACAACAAATAGTGTGATTCATTCAATAATGCTATTTGAATAAGCTACTAGCTACACCTGGTATATGTATCAATATTACGCAGTTAACTATATCGACTAATATGTAGCACTAATATCGACTGCTGATGATGTTCCTAGTTTTGTGTAATATTTTAGAAAACCTAGTGAATTAATTAATTTATTATTCATCGATTCATTTTTTCCATTTCAATTTTCAGCGCTTGTTCTGTAAAATATTTGGCGGATGTATATTTTTGTACTTCTATAAGAAAGTTCGATTTCTGTACGTGTCGCTACATAACACAAGTATTTTGAAATATTATTGGAAAATGGTTCTATTATATGGATATATTGTCTCTATTCTGCAAAGTGTATCTACTATTGACATTAGATGGTGCGCTATTTTAAAATAATTTAATACATAAAATAATTTTCCTTTATATAGATATTTTGGCCTTCGTGTGTATCCACAGAAAAACCCACAAAAGATTAATCACAATGGTATCAACGATTTAGAAACACACGGACGACAAACAAACAAGATGTTTATATACTAAACAAATAAACTTTTCAATTGTTTTTATTTGTATGCCCAAAATGTCATTTATATAAATTAAATGATAGGAACCCGCAATGGCGTACACGGTCAACCAATCTAAGTTTCAATTTAATCAGGTCAACAATTTACACACGTATATTTTAAATCATTTTTTATTCTAATTAATATTTACAAAACATTTAGAAATATATAAATAAATCCCTCAAAAAGCCTACTTAAATAACATATGTAGGACGAAATTTTGAAAAACGTAAGGATGCGAAGATGATAGATGTAATACAATAAGTATCCACTTTTATAAGTCTAACGCTGCCGAAAGAAATATTGTTGATTCATTATCAATGCTTATCGCAACATAATTCACGAAAAAATGTTCGATTATCTCGAGGTCAAATGCATCTAGGACGTTATCCAATATTTAGCCTTAAAACATGAAATAAGATTACTATATATTACTATATCACAACAACGTGGAAGCAATACAGCTACTGGACATGGCGCAGGAAATCAGAAGTTTGAAGCAAACCAAACCACACGAACTTACATAGTTTATTACAAGTGTTACTCTTAACTTAGTTTAAATACTTTAATTTAATATTAATTGGGGAACTGGTGTATTTATCTCGCACTCGTCTTCCTAGCTGCAATATTAATAAATTAATTAGTAAAGACTACTAAGTATATTAGATTATAGGAAATAGTGTTTTTCTAATTTAAATTTTATTCAAACCTTCAATATATATTGTTTGTCACCTCATTAGTCTGATACTTTATCATTATACTATGATGCATGATTTTTATGAATAAAGTTGGGCAATAAAATTTCGGACATCAAAAATATCATTTTTTTTTCTTTTAACACAAAAATTATATACCTCAGCTTATATGAACAACATATAATAAACATAAAATCTATTTATTTATTAATTCGTATGTCTTAAAGAGATATTAACACTGGTCAAGTAGATAATCACAAGAATATACAAAATCAACTGATAATAAATTACTGCAACACAATCCTTCCAATATACTAAATTCACAAGCATATTCCCGACCCATTTTAATACCTTAGGTGTTTGAATTAATTTGATGTCCTGATTACAGGTCTGACGTTCTGTTATAACTTATAGTCGTGTCCGCTGACAGAGTTGTTCATTTGTACATTATGTCACCACAATGGCTCATATTAAAGTCAAGTTAGATAGTATTTAACATCCGATGACCTCTTGATAGGGCTAATGTATCAGATTTTTTAATCTGAAACGATATTGCGGTTGATTCGAATACAAAAATGTTGTTTACACAGCTTATTTTTGGTTGAATGACTATGTCAATAATCAAAACTGCTGTATTCGGAAGTGTTCTCTATATATTTCTCTATGTCTATCTCTATATATCTGTGATACCTGGTACCTAACAATAATTAGTTATAATAAGTCATTTTAAATAATACAAAATACCTCAAACAATTTTCTACAGGATCTGTGAATTGACTTCCGAAATAGCGCAATGCTGCCTGTCAAACTATTATCTGTGAAGATATGTAACGTTGCCAGTCTATATATACCTATATATGCCGCGACAGACATATTCAATTATAGAAAGGGTAAAATCTTAACTTTACAATAAAGCCAATTTCATCAAAATTTATATAATTTATTTGTGAACCCTTAGTTTAAAGTATTTTTGAAAAAAAAAGAGTTTAATTAAATAAGACGAATTATGCTTTGGAACCACATATAAAAATTTTCAATAGAAGTCTAATTATCTAAGCTAATTTTAGCTAAATGCCTAATATATAATTAGGATTATCGACATTAAATAAAAACGTATCAGCGATATTTGCAAAAACATACCAGATTGCTAATAGGGCGATCTATTTTTAGATAAATGACTTTATTTTTATAGTATAATGCATATATATTATTCAGTTAGTAATAAAGTAGGTTTACAGTGTTGACAGATTACAAATAAAAGAAAAATAAACATCTCTTTATTGTTTGTTATATATATTCCTCATAAATGTTATTGTTTGAAAGACTGCGATAAAAAAAAACCTTGATCTCAATGAAACAATACCCGATTGAGTACTTCGACACAATAAATTACAAAAATATAAGTATTTAACCTAAATAATGAGACATTTTATTAACACACAACATATTTTTTTGTATTACTTGATCATTCTCTGTACTGATCAGTAGCACTAATAATTAATAAGATATACTATAATAACTGTGGTGACCATCACAGCATTTATATATTATGAATATTATGAAACCCCGACACTATAGACTTTTGTATTATAGAAAATATCGATAAAAAAAGATAATTCAAGAGTAACATCATATCATATCTGATATTCAACACATTATTTAATAATTAAAGGAAAGCTACATAAAAACCTACCCTAATAACAAAATGCATAAAACTAATAATATTTATATTTAACGAAACCTTTTGAATTAATGAATTTCATAGCCTTTGGACAGTGACTGGAATCATTATAATTCACAAACCCGAAATGTTTACAATAACAAAGCTGTAAATTTTTAACAAAATCAGAACTAATTCAGGGTTCTTAATTTTAATTCACTTTTTTTTAAATTATTTTAATAACATGAGTAGCATCAAACAATCAATAAATAGTGACCGAAAAAACCTGTTTAATATAAATTGTGTATTGTTTTAAAGGCGTGGATGTTTACATTAAACATGTGATTTTCTAGCTGGCCGTTAAAATTCATCGACCGTCGATTCTGTATAGAGTTATTACAAGGTATCTTTATTATTCTAAAGAGTCTGTTTATACAATTACTTATCCTCTCTCGACAGGCAGCTACCAATACCTCCCACTTAATGTTACTACGATTTCCAACTGCATCAGAATTCGTGCAAAACAAACTGAATTTAGAAAAATATATACACACAGTAAAAGTCTGGATTTGGAAGTTAATGCTTCTTCGGTCAATTAAAAATCTGACTTTAAAGCAAATATTTAAAGTAATATCAACTAACACATGTTTTATACAATATCCAGTTCTGGTGCTATAGTAAATAACTTAAGGAAGTATAAATGTATTAATGAGAACACACTAACCACGATATCACTAAAATCACATTTTGGACTTTCATAACTATCTGTAAGAGGTGATAAAAAACAAGAGAGTTTACTTTTTAACTTAGCAAAAATTAATTAATTCGTTACCAATTATGAATTATTCATTTAGCACTTAAAAAAATAAAAATAAGCCCACAACCTAATTAATATGTAACATAAAACATACTTCATTTAAAATTCCTTCCAAAAAGGACATGCAATTAAAATATTAAGTTTTAAAGGCTTAAAAATATTGCGAATTATTCAATAGTGTAGTGTCTAAAACAATTTATAATAATATTTAGCAATGTATCGAAATTACATAATTCCCAATAATTAGGTTAAATTGAATTCATTGTTTCAAGTTTTTAAAAAGTTAAATATATTTTTAATATACTATAGAATAAGGATACATTTAGAACTAAAATAATAGATATGGATTATTTATGTATATAGGTTATGGTACGTGAACAGGTTTAAAATACAAAAATTATTAATTTGATTTGAATTATTATTTAATTTAAAAGGAAAGAGATTTGTTGACAGGCGATACTGAACGACAGTGAGGGTCCTTATCTATTAGAAAACAGACTAAACCCATAGAGAAATAGAGATTTAACTTCACAGAAAATTTTGGCGAAATGTTTCGCGACGTCCAACATGTAGATTTCGCTACCTTTAACATATTACTTGTTTTATTCGCTATGCTAAGATCCGCGATGGGATCTGATCGGTTCATTTCGTTCTACGGTTTGTTTATTTTGCACGCCATTTTCGATGTGCCCTATATAGAAAACAGTGTAGTTAGATTTTTATAAAGAATATATTATTACATAATTATTATATAAAATAATTATTATTTTATTTTATTAGTTATTATAGTCTGTACAAATCGGTAGTTGAAATGCATTCTCGTTCTAGAAAGTGCTGTGTGCCCGGACGCACAGATAGTGAGGAAATGCATCATGGTTTTCCGTTAAAAAAGTACCCGGCGATCTTTAAGAAACAGATTTATGATCGTTACCATGCCAGACATTTTTATCATACATTTAAATTTTCCTTTAAGTACTTATGCACAATTTAGTGATGGCGAAAATAATACCACGAGCCCAGAATATGTACAAATGGAAGTGAATCAAAATCAAAAAGATATAGAAGGTAAATTGAAGGAGTCAGTCACATTTCTATTCATAATTGTTACCATTAATTTCTAAACTGTCTTACTTTATTTGTAGTGCCTATCCATCGTTCCAGGCCCACTATCAAGGTGTTCAAAGCAAGTATCATTGACATTTGAACAAACTCCAGAAGGTAATGGTAAAGTTTGTATTCATTCAGCCAGTATCCCCCTTTCTGCTTATTAATTACTATAACTTCAGTCCAGATGTTCCTATAAGAGCAAACAAAGTTTTACGTTGTACCGTAGTGTACATCTCAGGTTATTTAGTGAAACTTATGAAAAAAGAAATTAGGTGTGGCATACAATTATGAATAAATCAGTAGACCCACAAATTGAGACTGATTCTATAGAGGCAAGATAATATCTCGTGCCTCAGACTCCAACAAAATTGTTTTATTATACTAGGTCTTTGAGCTGTGTCTTATTTTATTCAGCGATTTTGCCACCTCGATAATATTACAAAATTTCTGTCAAATGTTTTTTAAAAAAAGTAAATTTAAAATCCTTCAATTGTACATTCCATAATGATCTTTTGGATAAAATATTAAAAGTATTAACAAGGTGTGTTATATACGTTTGAGTATAACAGGTGAACAGAATATTAAGAGGGAAAGAATCAATGTTTGCTTTCAGTATAAGAAAACAAAAAGACAAATATGAAAAAGAAAACAGATGGAGGAGATAATTTTAATTTGCAATGCACCAACCAATTTTATATATATGTATATAATATTTATATTTTGTAGATGAATGTACATTATATATTTATATTTATTGTTATAGATTATATTTATTTATATTTAATAAATTTATTTTAGAAAAAAAAATTTATTTAAATTTCATTGGTCAATTAAACATGACGTCAAGGCTGTCACGTGCCAAACATTACTAATGAGCCAATCAAATGTCTTCACAGTAAAATATTTTTCTTACAGGTGCCTATAATTCAATCAAATTATTTGAATGGCCCATTATGGCGCACTCTGGATGTTGGGCAAAGCAAGACTTTGCGCCAGAGTCCCCTATTGAGTTGCATCTCTATTACTCTATGACTAAACCCTTCTCGATATGTATTTTTTAGACATCTCATTCTTCATTTCAGTCTTAAAAACACATGGCTGAGTTTTCTCTAACACAGTGCAATTGGTAGCTAGTGCCGTAACAGTCGAGCGATTGATTGGAGGATCTTGTATTCGTAAAGAGTAAAATTAAAAAGTTAGCACCATTAAAATTACACCATAAAATATTTCATACTAATAGGTTTCCCGGTTAATATAAATTACTAAAGATATAGAAAGGTGACGCATACATTAATAACAGCATTATAACAATAACAAGGGTTTTATGTTCTTGTCATTTGATCGCTATTAATGAAACTTGAGTCTGCCATCAAGATTCTGAATTAAAACAAGACGTTAAGTGGCGTTAACTATTCACTATTCGCTACCGAAACAAGCTCTTCATTCATGTCAGAAATTAATTTCTTATCAAAAGAAAATGTTAGCATCCCAATAAAATGTTTGTAGTGAAACTAGTAAATCAATAAAACTCCGATAATCTGTTTGACCATCAGATGAAAACCATTGTGAAAAAGTCAGAGTTTACAGAAGCAAATACTTTCCATCAAGTTATATCGACAAAACAAATACCGAACCTATTGAACATATATAAGTGAATAAATACATAAGACCGTAACAATGATATTTTAAAATACGATAAAAATTACCGAAAACTTAACTGATATATCCATGAACAAGGTATACATATACAATTTAAATCTACGTAAAAATGAGCTTCAAATAATATGAAAAACAAATATGTTAGGAATGACCTTGAACTACATTAAGATAAATCAAAACAGCATCCAGAGACGGGTTAAATGAGTGTGAATTATGACGTTACTATTATATAAAAAAATCTGCATCGATGTTTTGTGAACAAGTAGATGTACATGTTGACCTTGAGTAGAATTATACTCTACGGTTATGGAAAAAGCAATATAAAATAAGTTTGATAGTTTTATAAGAAATTACTACCTTAACAAGAAAATGAATTATAAGGAGTAATTTATATAAAGTGAAAACATAGAATGTTACTTATATTGTTGAGAGAGTATTGGCATTTAATTTAATTGGCTCATAGTAAAAGCTTATTGAAATATTTATCCGGGATATAGTTGATGCAATAGCATAGGTTATTAATATAACTGTTAAACGTTCAGTTTCAATAAATAAAAAAAAATCCATTGTAATATTTTAAAAAATATATCACACATATAAGTTATATTAGTAAGGGCAACTATCGAATTTCACATAAATGTAATTATGCGGAATATACCGAATCGACAGTTTCAAAAAAGTTTTTAATGAGGTTATGAATACGAATGATCTAATTTCATAAAAGGTTTCTTTCTGTCGAGTTTAGGTTTAATCGATTATCTGGTGGAAACGTCGCCGGTTGATACAGAATAAAATAAAATATAGTGAAAAGAATCCAGGTCAGGAACGAAGATCGATAAATATGTTGTCTATTTAATATTTTATTCGCGATATGGTCGACACGACTTTTACCATCCTACGGACACGCGTTCTAATCAAGCTTTTACACACATGGGACGAATTATTATTCACTCGGAGCCCACTCGCATTTTTCATTTATTCGATACAAAAATTACGCAAAAAGAAATGTACGAAATGTACAAAATCATTATAAAGAAAAGCAGGTCGATATTCATTACTCGCGAAGCTAAAAACCGTATATGATAACAAAATTTGTAAATAGCTATTATTTAATATCCATCTGTAAATTTACCATTGAATTACAGTGAATCATTCTTTAAATATTAAAGGTTGTTTCAAAAAACTAAACTATATCAGTTAAGGTCTTATATTAGTAATAAATATTAATATTGAAATAAACATGTCGGTAACCCTTTCATATTATTCATATATTTTTGGTATGTAATTTAATAAAAATGTTGAAAATCAAAATATAAGAATAAAAACAGAAACGCTCAAAGCTGGTGACATCCTCTTCAGTTAAAAATTATCAAAAAAGAATTCTCCGACATAAACATGTTATAAATAACAGTGAGAGTCAGTCAAACCACAATTTATGATAACTGTTATCTAATATGTACTATGCAATTATAACAAGAAATTTAAGAAAAAATATTAATAAGTTTAATTAATAGAATTTTAAACACACACTGATTAAAGTCATCTAGAGTAAATCAGATATAAAGTAAACTAATAATAAGTTATAAAATTGAAATATATCTATTATGGCCACATATATCGATACGTTAGCCGAAATATTTTGATTCCAATAGATTATGACTTTACGTGAAATATCTACTTTAAACATAGTTGAAAAATATTGTATAGTATCGAGCATATATAATCTAAAGCGTATTACTTGCTGAAAGGAATGCACAAGAATAATCAAATTATGATACCATTATATAAAACCCATTATAAAAAATATTTATATGGGACCCTAGCAACAACTTCTGATATGAATTACCCAGTATTTATAATGGAACTTATAATTCTAAAAGAAATTTCATTTACAAGATTAATTACAAGTAAATATTAACCACCATTAAATACCCATTACCAGTCCATAATATTCATAATAACTTTTAAATTATAGCTTAGAAATAATCTAATAGTGATCAAAAATTAAAATAATTTTATTTAACCTAAAAAAATGTAAAAAGTGATTCGTTTTAAACATTAAAAATAAAGCATGCATACAACTGTTAAATATACGGAAACCTATAATTTCATATAAATAGAATGTTTACCTTGCAATTACAGCAATATTTCAAATGCTTTAAGTAAGTAAGGAAAAAGTAAAAAGTAAGGAAAGACGTAGAACATAAATACGTGGTATTGTTTAACAATCATTGTAAATATTAAGAAACATTAAATATAATTTGACACAGTCGAGAACCTTCATAATTACCTTTGGATTATGTGATGAGAATTTCGATATTAAAAAAAAACTAAATATTTCAGGATATCAATTTTTTTATCACTTCAGACCACCCGAAAAATATAGATGTTATGGAAGTTATTCCTGAATTGGAAGTGATTGGTGTTGACGTTTCGAATGACTAAGTCCTAAATTGGAACGGATACGATAAAACAGGCATAGGAACACATAAATAAATGTATCAATTATATCTTAAATTGGTCATGAACGGTGAGCACATAGGCACCCACCCTATATTGAACGGCGGAAACAATTACAGATTTAGAAATAAATCGGCTTAAAGTTTTAATTCGCGTTACAGTAGATTAAATGCGACAAATAACGGCCTTTGGCGGGACTGTGATATAGGGGGGTTTATTTTAGGTTAGGAAATGGGGAAACATTCTAAAACCGAACTTTCTACGAAAAAATGGGGGAATACTTACGGTTTATCACTGCAAAATGCTTAGCAAAACAAGCAAACTGTTGGTTCTAACCGTTTCCAATTCACTGTACGCCCTAATAATACGCGAACAAAATTTCAACCCTCCAATAACGCTCACGTAAGGAACAATGAACCTTCCCGCTACACTGACAGTCCGATACTGAATTCTGTTTGACTGTGGACCAAAAACAGTGTGTGCGCGATGTTGTAATCTCTCTCTAACTCACAAGAAATTCTTATTCTGTCTTTTACACTATCGCAGTCATTTCATAAATTTATCACTGACGTCATGCTATTGGATGGTAGTAGTACTTGATAATAACTTCTGTTATTTATACAATGTTTGTCTCGACTTTTCTCATATTACTATAATTATATTTACAAAAATCTGACCGATCGTCTAACATAATCGACTGTAATGTAGCAACAAAAATTTGGGAGATGCATTAGCGTAGAGTAGAGCGTGACACGAAGATTCTTGCATAAATTGATAGGATTGAGTCACAACTCGAGTCATAATTTAGTAACAAATGTATTACACAGAAAATGATACATACATACAGGTGTGGAGAATATTAAAATTCTTAAAATTGTTTGTTATCTCATTACCATTAAGTTCCTCAAAATGGAGAAACGTCTAAAATTATTAACGAGCAAAATCTTTATCTTAAAAACTGATATTAGACATCTGATATACATTTTAAGAAATATTGCTAATTTTTTAGATTATTAAAAAACTTAAAGTACATATCGATGAATAACAAACTAATGGATCGGAATATATTTTTATTTTTTACATTTCATTCGTATATATTAAATATTTAATTGTTGATATTAGCAATCATGTAATATATATAAATAAATTATCTACATAACACTACACTGTTTTATTGCGTTATGCTACACGCTTATTAATTATTTTATGATCAAATAAAACGTTTTAAATTTTAAAATATCACCTTTGTATTACTGGTTGCATAATATTAAAATATTGAAGAAATTTTTATGCATATTTGCAATAATAGTACAAATATTATACTCGCTCATTTTGTATTTTATGATTCAACAGAATAAAATTATTAGTGCGCAGTATCTAATTAAAAATATTGTATTTTTAGTTGCTTTCTATTATTTGACACTTATAAGTTATTATTTAATTATATATTGATACCCATGTTAAAAAGCGATTGAACCAATGTAATATAATGAGTTTATCTTTTATCTACTACTATTTGAAGTGGATCTAAATAATTTCTCAAGGAAGAGTACTTAACTGAAGTAGGCAACTCCCGATATTACGTGAACGCCTGGTTGCTGATGACGACTGCAGCAAAACAATTGATTAACGTGCGTCAGCTTGACGTTTATCAAGATAGGTTATGCGTTTATAAGCGCAACGACTTTGTTTTCAATTTTCAGTTCAGTTTCGAATAACATGGCGAGAGCGTCGTCTCGCTGCCTGAAAAATGTATTCGGCTTCTTGATATTTTTAGTCGTCGCCCGTGTGGCGACATCCGAAGACAGAAATGATCCCGAATTTTATTACCTAGAAGCTAAAGAAAGCTCGAATGTGACCGTGGACGATTTACCTCACACCAGAATGGTGTTGGAGGTGCGAGGTCGTAATATTTACCCCAAGATGAGGGTGAAATTAACTAGAACGATGGCTCAGCGGAACGCACCGTGCAAGGATGCCGATTTCAAGTATAATGCCAGTGAGATACAGACGGATCAGAAATGGGGACTGTTTAATTTGACCGTGGCACATACAGTAAAGGGCAAGATATACTTTTGTTTACCTCATCGCCTCAGGGATCAGCCCGGAGGTCTCATTAACCCCAACCTCCTCGTTAGTGATCTTAACGAGTGGTTCCATCAAGGACCAGACATCAATGTAGAATTAGGTGATTTAGATAATACTCCCCAAAAGTAAGTGCTGTAATGTTAGCAGGTTATGTCTATTATCGGTACCGTTTATACTCAAACGCTCATTGTTCATCGGTCGTATAAGTAATGCAAATATATAATTCTGTCACGAAGTCTTATATCATCAACAACAACACCGTTTTTTCGTTTGTTTAATAATCGTCATAATGTCCCGAATTGTTATACAGCAAAATAAAAACTCAGTCATTCAGTATTCTTGTACGCGTTCTCGCCGTTTAGCGGTATCGTCATATGTAACTAGCTCCCCGTTCATTCTTACTTGATCTGGTTCAATCTGGATTCTCTGCTCCTTGAAATCGAACTCGCGCTTGAAGCCGCCCAAGATCGTAGGTTGGCAAAATATAATTATGGAAATAAATGTAAACTGAAAAAATGTTTTAGCGCTCATGTTTTAAAGCGATACCGAAATTAATTCGTTGTTTCCTTGGACGACGTTCAGATTTGGTTGGAAAATCTCACTAGAAAATTGTTTTTAACAGTGCCAAGAGTCACAGCGGGAATTCTCAAGAGATTTTTTATTTTATTGTCTAGTAGAACAATGTCTTTTTAAATTCCAGTAATTAAGTATTTTTTAATACTTAGATACATAAATGGCATGGCCGATCATATGGTCGATTTTAACAAATAACATTATCAGATATTAGTTTTAACTTTCATAATACAGGTAAAAATTAAAATATTTTCTGTTGCTTTTTATCCTGTTTATCAAAATATATATTGATATTTTCTACCGAAATTCTAGTATTGTCTTGATTTCGAATGTTGACTGGAATTAACAATGAGTATCTTGACAATGAAATATTATATTTTCAGCAGCGCTCCTCCATCCCGATATTTGGATAGCAGAATCCGTAGAGAAGGAAATGTAACTGAAAATAATAAAGTAATAAAAATACGGGGGTTGCGTTTGGAGGGTACCGATAAAGAATCGGAATTCGACGATTTCGGAGTACCGGTAATTCTGGCGGACAGCCCCAGTATGTTCCGCGTTTTCGGCGATGGTTTGGTGGAAACCATGACCATAACCTTCACCCCTGAACAGGGTAGCTTTGGCGATCCGTGTTATTTGCCGGTGGTGAAAGGCTTTGCGGTAAGCATCAACGACTGTACAAAAAGTTCGTATTTTTTCTAGTACTAGTTGACTCTTATAGATTGAAAATGGATCGCTGATTGGTACTAGTGCACAAGTTAAGATGTCTCTGCCACCCTTGAAAGAATGGGATACATTTTATATATGTGTAAAGGATGGACCTCCCAACTCAATGAATCCCTTTTTACATCAAGGTATCGAGCCATGGCTTCAAGTTAAAACTTATGAGAACATGATGCCTCTATGGGCTTCCATAGTAGTCATTATTATTTGCATATCTTTTTCATCGTTATTTTCGGGATTGAATCTAGGTAGGGTAATAGTCTATTCCTAGGATCAAGCTAATTTAATGTTTAACTAATTTATAGGTTTGATGTCTTTAGACAAGACTGAATTGAAAATACTCTGCAACACTGGTACACCAAAAGAGCGTAAATATGCCCGCATTATCCAACCAGTACGTAACCATGGTAACTACTTGTTGTGCGCCATTTTGTTGGGAAACGTTTTGGTCAACTCTATTTTTACCATTCTACTGGATGGGCTAACATCCGGTCTTATAGCCGTCATATTCTCTACCCTAGCCATCGTATTATTCGGTGAAATTTTTCCTCAAGCTGTATGCTCTCGTCACGGATTGGCCGTAGGCGCCAACACCATCTACATCACAAAATTCGTGATGATATTAACGTTTCCTTTAAGCTACAGTGTTGCTAAGATGTTGGATTGGGTGCTGGGAGAGGAAATCGGCAACGTCTACACGAGAGAGCGTCTGAAGGAACTTGTGATGGTAAGTAGGGATTTGGTTAAAATTATCGTTAATCCAAACTACACGTAAACACTTAAAATATCATAATAAACGTAATTACAGCGTAACAAATCCGCATCCAGATATGACGTTAATTGTTCTTATATAACTGAATTAGATCTCAAGTGAGGCACCTAGAAATCTACTAAATAAGTAGCTTTTCAAAAATGTGTTATCTCTTACTAATAATCAATAATAATGTGAATCAATCAGTAAAATTGTGTAATACTAAAAACGTTTTTAGTGTTTGTAATTAGTTTAATATTCCGATTTTTGCTTTTTAACTCCTATAATTTCAACATAATTTTCATGAAGCATTTTTTATATTATTTACGATGTCAAATTTTGTCATCAACTGTATTATGTAACCAACTTTAATTTTTGATGAAGAATGTGTAGATTTGAATTTTAAATCAATTAATATAAACACAACGCGCATCCCTCATATTTACAAATGTTTTTAATACTCTTTAGGGTCGTTTAAATCGTTATTGGGCGGGTTTTTTTTTTATTTTTTCCTAAAAATTATATACAATATTACTCTTTCCGCTATGTCTGGATTACCGTATCTGTACATTTTATCAGGGTTGCAAGGCATAATAATTCGAGCCCATTTTGATCCAACATTAAACGGTTTTATATAGGACTAAGAGAATATTTTCAATATTTACACGGGTTCGGATATAATACCTTGGTTAAGCGGTAGATAAATATTTTTAAATTTATTGCAAACGTACGCCTGTCTAGATTGTATAAACATTATTCGATCTTAAATTATACAAGCCAAGATAAAGTGCGGTAAAACGTTTGATACATTTCGCAATACCATTCAAGTGTATTCGTACACTTACATTCAATCATTTAAAAAGATGAAGTTAATTAATAAGTAATGAGTTTTATGTTTTAAACAATGATTAGATTTTTTGGATGATCTGTAATATATATATCTATTTTTATTTATATTATTCCAAAATAAAAAATATGTAAGATTTATGGCAAATAGAAAACAGTGTAGTTATTTCGTTAAAATTGTAATATTTGTATTCAAAATATCGACACATTGATCAAATAACCTCCACAGCTTCGCCAGCACATTGCAGCTTTGGACCTCTTCTTTCAATATATTTGTATAAATATCTCTTTAAAATAATTGTATAGGTATGATTGTCGAAACGGGTATATGATCAGAAAATGTATGATACAATAGTTGAACTGTTTGAAAACACATGTCCTAATCAATGTCTTCTAATTTAGGCTGAAATAACTCGGTGAACTTATCGCGATCAACCACCAGAAACAGTTATCGTTTGGCCAACGTCATTTTCGAAATTCAATAATGCCGCCAGGCCAAAACCCATACCAAACAATGACACGTTATGGGTGCATTTATTTTTGGTCTATCGAAAATGAGCTTCATCGTACTGATTGATAAACTCATATCTAAAATATTTTTCAACAATAAAAACGTGTTGTTTTCTTGTATAGTACTATTCTTAACACAATTTCAATTACTGCAGCTTTGCTTGCGACGATAACTTTTGTATATTGTAGATATTGCAGTACTTCGATATCGTGTGCAGTTCTCTATGATCTTATAATGCAGTTGTGGCTTTGGAAAGTGTTGTCGATCTTGGCCTAGGTCCAGCCACTGAGCCGAGTATCGTGTAGAATTCGTAACTTACATCATGCGTAATAATTTGGTTGAGAAATAGATCGGTGGTGATCGGGTGCTTCTTCCTTATTCTTATGTTTTTTGGAGATAAATTGTTAAATATTAATTAATTAGTATATATTAGTATTAAAACTATTAAATTACTTCAGTATAATTTCCACAACTTCACTATAATCTCATCACTACATTGGTTTTCTGGACGGCTTTTAAGAACTTAGCTCAGCTACTGAACTCCTAAAACTGAATCAGAATTATTTCCATCCCTTACCCAAATATTTTTGAAAGTCAAGGGAAGCTAAATATGGCAAATAAACTGGATGCTGAAACAATCATGATTAAGGAGCTTCCGAGTTTTAATTTTTGAACGGATGTCTGCGGTGTTACCTGGAGACGAGGCTTGAGCAGTCGATGGTGGGACGTCTAAACCAAATGTTGGTCGGTTGCTGCATGAAACAAAATACCCTTCCATAACATCCCAGATAAACGTCTCGGGGTTGCCAGCTATTCGTTATCGGGTTCTAGTTGGCGTTGCTGGCACCCCGCTAGTTGGCGTTGCTGGTTTAACATCTGGGATTATATTTCTGGGTATTTTGTAGACCGTTATTCCACTATGTAAAATTCGACATGCCTCAAGGTCGCTACACCACGAACAAAATATTATTTACTTATCAAAAAAGTAGATGAAAAAATGATACATTTTTGGTATTATTTTGACAAAAATTAGTATACTTTTTTGTTTTAATTTTAACAATGTTTCTGAAGTTTAATTGATTAAATACTTTCAATTAGAACGTGTAACTTCCTTGTTGCTTTATGTACATTTCCACCGTCTCGATAGCTTATCACCAGCAATTGTACCTGTACTATTGACTCCAAATACTTAACGTAGCTTTATTTGGTGTCTGGCATTTGTACCGTCACGTGTATACATATGTTAACATTGTCAAATAACAATGATATCATTGATATTAAAACCAAATAAAATATTTTAGTAAAATATTTATTCCTTCTCATATCTTTATTATTTATTGTTAAATTTAATTGAATTCGAATGAATGAAACTATAAGAGTATTATTTTTCACATTATTTAACGCCATTAAATTTACATTACCACTTTTTTTTACATTGCTAACTCATATTTTGGGGGTGTATTGTATAAATTGTCATCAAAAAAATCAGGCCACTAAATGAATTTTAAAGGTTTTAATTGCATCGGGTATATTTGTAACCAACTTCATGTTGAAGCCGCACAAATGTTGAAACTTTTTTACTTCAATTCGAAGTAAAAGGCGGCTGAAGGGCTGCGAATGCTGTATAAAGCTTAAGGTAACCTTGCTCCATTGATTTCGACATGTGAGTACTGACTTGGACGATTTAAAAGTGGCGATTTTAACACCGAAGACAGAGCGTTCTGGAGATTCAACATAAAATTAAGGCATTACTCGATAATTATCCGTGTAAAAACGCAAGAAGAATATACAGAATTATTGAGAGTAACACAAGAAACGACTTCCATTCTATATAAAGCTTCAAGTTAAAAATAAAAACACTAATTTACAGGTCTAATATTATTTTCTGTCATAGTCATGATTAACGCTCATAATAAAAAAATATTTGATACAAACATATATTCTCATCTCTCTTTCTTGTTTCACTTTTCTACATATTTATTTCTGGATACAGTATTCTTTCAGGTCATGTTTTAATACCCTGTTTATAATGTGTATCTTCGAATCCCTCATAATTAATACCATATAGGGTCTATGTCTTTATTAATTGTAATTTTTTAATCAATTTTTGAAGTTTCTGTTTCATTGAATTTATCTATTGGTAATTGATTTTGATCATAGCAATAGTGGATGTCTAAACTGGTGGAATTGTTTTGAGGAAGGGTCACTTTATATTTCATCAGTTACAGTAGTTTTTTCTTAATTTGATCTCCAAACAGTTGCAATAAGGTAACTTCTTTCTCTTTTTTTGTTAATTAATGACGGTTGTTATATACGAATCCAAATGGAAATGCCCTCGTATTATCTAATTTTAGAGAGTACTAATTAGTTCGTTTCGTTTTTTGTGATCAAAAGTGCATTTATTCCAGTTCCAAGTCAGATGATCGTCCATACATTGTCGGGAAAACGTCTTGTCATTTGAGACAATTTAAGTTACCAGCCAAATTTTACTATTTTCTTTCTTTTTCTCGTAATACTCAACTCAAACGAATCGATTGTAGCGTATGTATTGCCTTTATAATGGTGTCTCAATGCTATAGGCAGCTCATAATATACAAACATCCTTTTGGCTTCACAATATAAACAGCATAACCCTTAAACCTAGGTGTTAATATTGAAATCTATGACAACAATTCTTTGTCTTCGAATTTGTTTGGTTATTCCAAATGTGCTTTATTTTTTAAGCTAAAATCATTATTTTTTAAAGGTCGCAATGATTCATTGTGCCGTCAATTATTATACAAATATTTGTGTTACTTAAAATGAAACAGGTTCGTTTACTAGACTGATACATTTTAAATGAAACTTGTATGTTATAACAATAATCAATCAATTTATTCAATATTTTTTGAATAGGTTTACTGTATATGACTGTTAAAGGAATACTGAACATTGTATCGCCTTCAATATTTATACTTTAATTTTATTGAAGTCGTATTTTCAACTTGGGACTATCCTTGTAAATATAGTTAAACACCTTTAATGAGTTTAACGAACGTTCTCCATGTTCTGGTCACGTCACTGAACGTTAATAGACACAATATGTTTCGTAGGATTAAGTTCATATAATGTTTATATAATTTTTCAGTGATATATATCATAATTTATGTCAAAATAGACAAAAAGAAAGGTCGCGTGAACAATATCCTGAATACTCAAGCGTAATCAGTTGTAATTTCATCAGATTACTAATTGAGATTAACGTTGCACTAATGGACCCTCGTTTACATCATTGAAGTTGATTGAATAATTAATAGTGTCGTTAAGTGTGACTTAATTTATTAATCACATAATTCATGTATTTTTCTGGGTAAGAATTTTTACATAAAAAATTTCTGACTGTTTTAAGATTCATTATAAATTTTACAATATACAATAACTGTTTATTAATATTATTATTTTTGGGGTATATAACACTATGGTTATTGAACATCGAAAATATTTGTAGTATTAATTCGTTATAGTAGAGGGAAATTGGGATAAGTCCCGAGTGGATGCTTTCACGGTTGGCAGACAATATTGGCAGTATTTGTGAGATTCGATGATAATACTCAATTTTGTTGTGGGTAACTGGTGAAATTCGCGAAGAAAATTGACAAAAAGCTATTAGTAACTGTTCGAAGTTGCACATCTAATATATCAAGTTTTTGCTTTGATTGGTTAAAAGGTCAAATGTGAGTCCAATATCACGAGGATACCCTTTAAATACATGCAAGTACCTAATAGAAGTCTCCAAATTAGAATACACTATACTTGCATAAATTCTAACTTTACATATTTAACTTTTGCTACATATTTTGATTCTTTCTTTATGATCACCATATTAGTACTTCATTCACTTATATTTAATTATACCAATTTAATTGAGTCAATCTTACTGCAAAATTCTTTCGAAAAAATTATGTAAACGTAGAATTAGCCCTAAATTTTCAAATTTATGTCATTAATACCATTTTAGTTAATATTTTTTAATTAAAAAATAAGCCTCGTTAAAATCAAGAAATACTGTAACTCTTTTAACATCTTTTATCTGAAAATGTACAGACAAAAATAAACTAACTTAGTACCCGAACAGTAACGAGCACAGCCGATCGTTAAGGACTCTTTCCGTTTAGTGTAATATCCGACCAGAATTTTATCCCGGCGGCGTGTTGCTATAAGGGATGTTCACATAATATTTTCTAAGTGTTCTTTATGTCTAATCACCTTTTTACTGATATATTAATTAAATCGCCACTAAATGTACTGGAAACCGAAACAACGCAGATTGGCTAAAAACCAAATTCTTCAAAGTGATATCATTCTCTCGTTTGCTGCAATAATATTGCCTGCAGACAGTTCGGATATCAAATTATATCCGTTCACTAAACTAAAAAGTCAATTCATCATGTGCTTTTCAGACGGTTTATTTTATCAGTAGGATGGTGCAATCTATGGTGAATATTACGAATGAAATAAGGCTTCCCTTTTATGTGTTTTCATGTAGAATTTTACAGTTTTTACATTATGTGAACAATAAAAACTTTTTTTAATGTTTGACAAAACTCAGCAGAAATGTTTAAACCGATGTCTACACATTTTTACCATGTATGGAGTTAAGTTTTTATTTGTGCCATCAAGTTAATTTTATTATATATTTAAGTGTAACATTGTGTTACTCGGTAATATTTCCTTGAATATAGGAACGAAAGACTTAAAAACTACGAAGGAGAGGGTTATACCACTTCTAATCGACTTCTTCTATAGTCGACTCTATTATCTCCACGCCTTCCTATCTCTAATTTTCATTATCTCATACACTTTTTTCCTCATCCGTCAAACACTTTCAAACTATAAGAAGGCCGGCTTCGTTGGCGTAGTGGTCAAGGCAACAGGACGGTCCTCCTGTTACGATGGTCGGGGTTCGAATCCTGCTAGGGCATGGATGTACTTTATGTTTATGATTACAATTGTAAATTTCTTTATAAGCAAAAGTGGAAAATCCGATAAGGAATAACCATCCCCGGTCACCCCAGTAACCAGGCTGGGTAAGACCGGATATCTTCTCGAATGGTTTCTAAGTTCGTCACTGGCCAGTCGGTAGGCTTAATGTCGAAGACCGTGGTTCGGAGCCCACGTTAAATTATAAGTCGAGTCCAGGTAACCCTGGTTGGTAAAAATCGATATACAAAAATAAACTCTTAAGAAATTTTAATTGAAGTTACTTCATTTTATCAAAATTGAAATATACGCTACCTTTCAAAAGTTTGGAAACAATAAGATAATTACAAAAAAAAACAATAAAACTGTTATGATTTATTACTATTCCAAATGACTATATTCTTAAAGTATTCTGAGTCCGATGTTTTCTGTTTACTTTGTTAGTATTTCTCTTCAATTCGTCACTTTTCTATTAAGTTCATTTCCATACTAACCCATGCTAATTCGAAAGGAGAAAGGACTGGCGGTTGTGATTTCATTATTTGTAAAATTTCTTTGTTTTCTTTTTGTTCTGGAAAGCCCTGACATAATTTTGACGAATGCCATTGTCTCGCTGAAAAACAAAATTTCGGTAAATTAGATTCACCTCAGGAGGAATTACATGTATCTGATATATTGTCAGATATATCCAGTTTTCTATCAATTTTAATCATATGGCCGGACTTTATGTTACCACCATGTTTGATAATCTGTTTCTTGAGCTTGTTTGTGTTTTGATATGCGCATCAAACCACGTCTATTAGATCCAGAAATCTGAATTTTGTACTCATCTGTCCATAGGGCATTTTTCCAGTTTTTATGTGATTTAGCCTACTCCAGTCTATTCCTCTTATGAGTGCTAGTTGGTCTTGGTTTTTTGGCTGCAACGCATTCTCTCGGAACCGCAGGCAGTAAACGCTTCTTTACAGTTGTTCAACTACAACTGTAAAGACTGGCCTTTTTCGTGTTTTATTTAAAGTAGCGGTAATTTCAGCACAGTTAAACGTCGAATGCGTTTCGATAACATTACCACAATCTTAAGCGTAGGCTTTGTCGTAGATTTGAGACGTTCAGATTTCTTCCGGTCTTAATTTCCTTTCTTCAGTAGCTCGTTTTCGTGCAGGATGGCTATTTCGCCTTTATGTAAAAATCTTTTCTGTAATTTAGCGTATATATATATAGACGTTCAATGTCATAAAGCACACATAACTCTACACTTATTGTTCTTGGAATTGTACACCCTTATTTATAAGTTCCAAGAAATCAACAATTGGTGATGAACCTTTGTGACCATAAAACACGTGTGTCAGTATTTTTTCAAAATAAGTGACAATAGATAAGAAACTAGTAGTTTTATTAAGTTTATAAGTCTTAAAAATAATAAACTCCAATACCAACATGTTTATTTAAAGATTTATTGCAGTATTTTTTCTGTGTCTACTAAAAATAAAGTGTTTCCAAACTCTTGAACGACACTGTATGTTGGCATACTCGTCCAACAATATTTATGTTTTATAATTGGACAGAAGTACAATTATAGTATATTATATATATATATATATATATAATATATCCATCATATTATACAATGTCGATGAGTTGTATGTTGTCTCTTATAGTGACATATGTCCATAGACCCCTTAAAATATTTAATATTCTGCATATATATATATATATATATATATATATATATATATATATATATGCAGAATATTAAATATTTTAAGGGGTCTATGGACATATGTCACTATAAGAGACAACATACGACTCATCGACATTGTATAATATGATGGATTCTTGCTCTCGCATTTCCTATCTCTTATTTGTAAAAGGTACTGCTACTGTTTGTTCGTATTATTCATTTTACATGTAGCGGAACATTATGATAACATCTATGATAAAAATTAGCCTTTTGAAAGTGACGTAAACCAGGCGTTCATACCATCTTGAATAATCGTGGTTTACTTCAGCGAACCAATTCGACTTCGGATTTACCTATTTAATTAACGTGTCAATATCCATTTTGTCATTATATTTGTAATTTTCTCCGCTCGCTTTAGATTTTTTTTGCTTATTTACTCTCTTTTGCTTTGTTGTATATTCTGTTGTATACATTTTTATATTCTTAATATCTTTTTCTTTGCTTTTAGTTTTATTCAGGCCCTCTTTCTGGCATTGTCATCGACATTACTTCTGCTTTATAAATGATAATGTATTGTAGGTCTTAAAAACATACTGTGGCCTAACCTTGAAGGAGTTTTTTTTATAATGCATTCAAGGTTTTAGTATGAAAAACTGAATATCACTCTCAAAATTGATGTGCTATGGTAACCAAATCATGTGATCTCTATCAGGGCAATTAATAAATAAATAATCTTTCCGATACATTTGGTAAGATCGCATGTTTTATGTAGATTTTAATAATTTCGCTATGTATGGCTTACGAGCTTACTTATGTCAAATAAAATGTAATTTTGGTCTGGTGGAATATTCTGTTGTGATAGTCCTGAGTACGTTCCGTGATTTTTATAGACGGCAGTTCCCCGACGTGTGAGTATATCGTGCACACAAGAAGGCTTCGCAATATTTTTAAATAATTGCGGGTGAAATGTCAAAAATTGTTAGTGTATTCAAGTTAAAATATGTGAAAGGGTATTTAAATAAAAAAAAATTAATATACCTGAAAATAATATTTTATTTAAAAGAAAGAAAAGAGGCAACAGGTTGAACCGCGATAAAATCACGTTATTACGATGTCGAATTTATTGTCTATCGCAATTTGTAAATTCGTTTTGAAATCAGGCTATATTTTCCTTATCGAGAGATACAATGCTGTCTGATACGTTCGATGTAACCGAATTAGCCTACAATTACCTGGTTGTCAAAAACCTTCAAAATCCTTTAAAACATTAGCAATAATAATGATAGGTTATAAACCTGCAAACGTTGACTTGGCTGTCAGAGTCAGAAACAGACTGCTTCTCTAATAAGTTACTTCGAATAGGTACGAGATTTAAACATTATTTTTATTTAATTATTTTATTTAGATTAGAACTGTGTTATATATCAAAACCAAAATGAACTTAAATTCAAAGTTGATACGGCAACATTGCGACGTTTTGGTGTCATAAATTTAGATGACGTGAGTTCACTGTTTTATTAAACGGGCTGTGTCATATATTTCTTAATAATAACTGAAGCTAAATATCTAACAGTTCCTATCCCAAGTAAAATGTAATTGTTCCAGAAACAGAAATCCTAAACGGGTGTTCTTCATGACACTTTCTAATATTGATAGTACTTTCTGTGAACGCTTCAGTAATAAAAAGTTATAATCATATTGAGTATCTATTGTTTAACAGCTTCAGTATTTAATTTAATTTCAACCACCGATAAATTTGAGGATTAGCGACAAGAGCTTTTTTAAAATGTAAAACTCTAGTTCAAATAGCTAACCTTAAGTTAAAGGAACTGAAAGTAGAGCTTTCTCAAAATAATTATGTCAATTTTTAACAGTGACAGAACCAATATCAAATAACTTAACAAAAAAATGACGTTGGTGGGATAGTGGAGCAAGTGCAACAGTTCAAATAGTTGGGAGCGATATTACGGGGGAAAAAAATGGCATCTACCGCCGATGTATAATAAGCCGAATAGGCCAAGTTGCAGTAGCTTCTGGTTCTTGAAGATGATGTCTGTGAAAGAAAGACTTCCAATGCGTCAATCAGTTTATGGAGTGTCACCTTTCGAGAAGAAGATACAGCAAACGGCCTCGAAAAAAAACATGGATCAAGATTATCGACTATCTAAATGACGACTATGATCTAAAAATTAGAAAACTGAATTTGAACCGTGGCGGAATTTAGTGAGGAATGTTCTGAATATGATGAAAGTACCACAGCAGCAGCAGTAGCGCGTATTGGTTGAGAAGTCGGCCGGTTGTGGATTGATGGTGATAGTATAATAAACAACGTAATAACAAATAGTGAAAGTTCAATATTTATTCCTCAGATATTCTCATCTCAAAAATCCTATAGTCCGATTAAAGATTACCAAGGACTAACGAATTTTTATATGCGTAATTGTAAGAGAGTGACAACTTATGAATAATAAATAGGTGTAATCTAAATGAAGTTACAAAACAAAGTATTTATAATGTACCGTGTTATTATACAACCAACCAAACTCTTTTACGGGGCATTGCAACGCATGCTGAATACACCTAGTATGTTTTAAATTTTTTTTATAACATCCCTATTAGATACGCTTAGTACAATCTTAATTTACAATTAATTTATTACTACTTTTCCTATGTACTCGGATTAATTAACAAGCAAGACGAGTGCGAGAAAATACATCAGTATGTATTCTTCAATTATAAAATTATAATTATTTATTAATTATTAACTTATGGCTATAGTTTGCACTAAATGTATACACTTTATATAAGATCGTATGGTTTTGTTCGCATCAATCTCGTGACATCCTGCGCGCTGTCCAGCAGTTGTATTGCTTCCACGTTAGTATGATTTAGTAATCTTCTTTCGTGTTTCAAGGCGAAATCTTGGATAACTTTGCAAATCCATTTGATCTCCAAGTCATCGTGCAGTTCTTCGTTGGTTACATAGGGATAGGCATTGGTAATCAATCGAAGAACCTTGTTTTGACAGCGTTGTATGACTAGTTGATTTGAATTTTTAGTGCAAGTAGCAGTTCGGTCCCGACCTTCATAGAGTCAAGACGTGTTTTTTCCTTCCCGAAAACGAGTCTCTGTAAATATCAAATAAAAATACATCTATATATTTTTTATAACTTCGGTTAACGGTTTCAAAGAACTCCCAGGTACGGGATACGGTAAAACGGCCAACCCAAAGTGACGTAAATACGTGCTCTCAAACAAAAGACGTTCCACGTTTTCAAAAAAGTGAAAGTTAGTGAAAAAAAACATTTAATTATAACAATACAACATAATGGATTTGAATATATTACTGAAATAAAACGAAGAACGAATAACGAGCGTCTGAACCAACAACTGTTACAATTATCTATGGATATTGCTGCTGTCCGTTTGCAACTGCAAGGTCACACGCAAGATGCACCAAAAAGGCATACTAACTATGCAGAACGACTACTACATTGATGAAGACGAACTAGCATTAAAGGTAGGGGAACAGTCTGGACCGAAGTAACAAACAAGAAGGATAAGAAGAGGAAGATGTCAGAGATGACGCCTTCGCCAATCGCAAAGAAAATGTTTTTAAATGAATAATTAATTAAAAATCATCATTGGTAAAAATAGAAAACAAATTTTATTTTCTGGAAAATAAAACCCTTAAAATACTTTGATGTAACATCCTAAAAATAATACATTGATAATTTCGAAAGCGCAAAATCTCGCAACTTTTTGACCATATGCCGATATCTTGTTGTTTTCGACATGACCTTCTTCATCTATTAATAGATCGGTGGTGGCCTGAGTCAATCATCCATATATCATGCGAAGGTTTGTTACGGTGCGTTATTATTATTCATTTTTGAGGCCTGAAAAGAGTGAATAGTCTCTATGTGAAAAAATTAGTTAATATCGCGAATCCGTGCCAATAAATTGTGAATTTTTACGTCTGAGCGCTGTCTACATTTTGTTTGTCTCAGACGTTACGTCAACCTACTCGCCGAGGAATGGGTTGACCGTTGGCCAGGATATTTCCGATAATTTCCAGAATTACCAGTGACGATTTCCAACATTTTTTTTTTTTGGTAGCGGTAAATTTTTTCGTGACCTATATAAAAGTTCTGTGTCTATTAATTGACTTGATGGACAAATCCCGGATTTTATAACGATTAATGTTTGATCAAAATGTTTCCTTTCAGATCGTTGAACTTCAATAGTTCTACATGTTTTAAATGTTCTTTCTACTAGGTCGAGTTCTAGTTATTAAAATAAATTAAAAATGAAGTCAAATTATTATTAAGTGCTTACATATATTCTGATCATGTTTATTATTTAAAAGGGCCTTTATTAAGAGACGTTGTTATAACATAAATTATTCGAAATACTTTATACATGATTTTCTACAAATTTCCCATCTTGGCGATACCGTGTTGAAAAAGCGATATTGGTTTGGCAGCGATCCGAGCATCGATCCATTTTCGCACTTCTTCAACTTTTCAAAACCGTATGCCAGCCAAATTGTGCTGCATTGATTTGAACAAGTGGTAATTAGAAGACACTATGTCTGGTGATTGCACTGGGTGCAGTAGAACTTCCGATTCAAGGTGCAAAAGCCTTCATGCAAGAGTATAATTTTTTGTCTATTACTCACTATTGCTGGTTTTTTTTTCAATACCGTCCACATTGTTCAATTAACATTGGTAGACACCTGCAGCGACAGTTTCATTATGTTTTAGTACACTACACCTTGCTGATACCGGCTGATAGCCATGAGAACTTATTCTTCTGTGTTAAGCCACCAGTCTGTCAAATAGAATTTTCAAGGAATACGTATTTTAGTCCGCGTATTTTCCGTCTTTTTTTTGGACCTTTCGATTGCTAAGCTGTCAGAATGTTCTTTAAGAGTTTAACTTAGTTTTAATAAGTATTGTAGTGCATTCTCTTCGGCTAATATTGGCCCTATAGACTTTTTTTGTCATTGGAATAAAAATCACTACATAATCGTTGAAACCAAAACTGACAATTGACAAAATTGACAATGGCCTACCATAGTAAAACAAATTTTTTTGGCAAAATTTGGTTTTTTTATTCAACATAATTTCCTTCCAGGATGATATACTGATTATAGCGACCCTCGAACTTTTCGATACCATTTTTGTAGTAAGATTTGTTGAAAGGGACTGCGGAGTTAGGAAATGCAAGAAATGAAAAATATGTTTAAATTTAAGTAAATTGATAAAAAAATTATTGCCAGTGCCCTGAAAAGAGTATCAAAGATATAGTGTATAAACACATTCATGTTGTCTGTTCTTTTAGCCTTACCATAGCTATAACCGCTAAAAATGTAAGTGGAATTGGTGAATATTACTGTATACTCACCTCTTCTTTCCGTTGATATAAAATGAGTTTTAAGTAAATTAAAAGTTTTTTTAACAATACGTTTCTTAACGTATATACAAAATTTTCCATATATTATATTTACGGTTTTCATAATTATAACTTTTAACGTCTAAAAATACACCATCCAACAATTTATAAACGTTATCAAAAAGTATTAAGATTAATAGATATAATTACTTGATACTATAATTTTGAGCTATACTGATATCAACTAAACCCTTATAAGGAATGTACACTCGTAACCAGACATCACACCAATTTCTTAGAATATCAAGTCATATTAGTCATATCATCATATTAGTCGCATTTTATAAAACCCCCCTATAGAAACAACCAAAGAAGGTATCTGATGTAGTCAGGCTTGGACAGTTTCCTATTGTAGTATAATTATGTATGAGTATTGTTGTATCTTTATCCACAGTTAGCCTTTGTAATTGTTGATTGTTTAATCATCGTACTGAATTATTTTACCCAAAATTCCACTCTCCTAACCAATAGTGTACGGCTGAGCAAATGATGTACAAATGTCCGCCTTTGGTCGCCTCACATCCTGAACTTGCAGCTTCTGCCTAAATTCCAGTAAACTAGATTAGTTCACAGCTACAGTCCGTCTTTGGTAGGCTTACACTTTGAATTATTATTATCTATTATTAAAGTGTGAACAATTATTTTATCATTATATTGCCTAATACATGTATTTTGGAAGGACTTAAAATTACAATTAAGTACACAGTTATAATGTAATGTAATATATGTAACTGTATCCCCTGGAGGCCTAATCCACCTAATTAACAATTGTATATCCGAGTAATATATTTTACTTTCATTAGAGAGCATATTTACCTTTTACGCTTAGTTCTTGTGTCCTTCGGTACAGTGTTTCCTTGTAAAGACATTTTGATATCATTTTGTTTCTCCTTAGTTTGTACTGTTAATAGCTGATTTCTGCTAAATGATGATAAAACTATATTTCATCATTGCATTCTCCTTAATGTATTTACCATATCTGCAAAATAGTTATTATTATTTCTCTTCTGATACATTTTAATCAAATGCTCATGTATATTTTGAACCATTACACACATATCTGTGCACATAAATCTTTCATACATTCTACCGTAACATTTCTTGCAGTTATCGTAAATTACTTATATACTCACCTTTAGTTGTTCCATTCTCATCACCCTGTTTTGAAAATTTGCAGCATTGAATGATATCATATTCAGAAAGCTTCATTCAAGTGAATAACTAAACTGTTAATTATCAATCTAACATTTGTTCACAATTATATCATTTGTTAATTTCTTCACTGTGTCTGATCCAGTTAAAAGACTCCTTTGAAAGTTTCCTTTGAAATAATTGTTTTAAATTATGTTGCTTTTGAAAAACTACTCATTGTTTTTATATATTTCTTATATATTTAATCTCTGATACAGCTAACACCAAGCTGATCTTGATTCGTCCCCCGCTTCGTATGAGGACGTTTTTTATTTCGGTTAATATAAGGTTATATTTTTAATTTTTTGAGATGTTTCAGTGACCATATTCATACTAATATTCAGTGTAGTCAGTACATTCAGTGTAGCTGAAACTCGGTAAAAAATATTTTCAATGAAAATCGTAACAAATTAATATTTAACAGAAAAATATTCTTACAACTCTAACGAATTTTACTGGCAAGATGGGATGGCCTCCATTATCTCGTTTCTGTTTAAAGTAACTGATTAGAGATGTAATCTGTTCTGTCTGACTTCCGAATTTTCAAATCAAAGTAATAATAAGCAGCGATTTGATATTTATCAAAACAAGCAAACCATTAAAACAATGTTTGCCAGTTTATAACCTATATTACTATTGTTTTGAAGAATTTCGCATACGTTTGAGAAGCGGACGACTTTGGAAGGCTAGTTCTTCGGTTACCCTTTTGAACTTATGTAGGAATGTTCGTCGGGTCGGTCGGTCGGTCGAAACGTGTGGCTGCCGCTGCGGTTATCTATCAGAACACTCACTACTATCTTTGGAAGGAATTTGCATGGGTACTAAAAACACTGGTTGAATCAAAGTTGTTTATTCTAACTTACGATTGATACATGTGGTCGATGGGAGAATGGACAGGATATTAGGTTAAGGTGAAGGAAGTACGGTAGCGCTGTGGAAGTGGTACTGTTACAGGGGGACGGTGATAAGAAAAAAGAGCGAGACGTCGTCCTGATGGTCTTTTATATCCTGGAACTGCATGGTACTAATCCACCGGCGTTGCCAACCTTTGTAGTTGTTGATGGTAAATTGGTGGTGGCCTAAAGGGTCGTGGCGGTCGCCACACTTATATCATTGTATCTCTTTTTAACTAGAATAACATGAGAAGAAAAATATTGTCTGATTCTAAAACGAATTTACAAATTGCTTTAGGATGTATGTACAAAACTTCTTTGGATAGATTAATCCATATTTCAACAAAAAAGTAGCGAAAACTTGCTTCTAATTTCTAACCGAACACAGAAATACAGGTAAAATTTATTTTTCTGTTGTATTCATGGGGGCGTGTGATGATTGACGACTAACATACATTCTGATAGATCTCTGACAGTTTGCGTCGTTATATTCACCGGCAAACTGATTTTCCGAGATTCTAATTGTGCTAAATCGGAGTAAAGTGTCGGCAGCGAAGAAAAAAATCAATTTCCTTCCATTCAAGGCGGATACAGGAGAGGTGACAACGATCGATCTGAAACCTTAGCAAAAATAAACTAACCCGCACCCATTTTGTCGCCCTGTTTCATCCTTGATATGTTTTTTTAATTATTATTACGCTAATGGTTTGTTGATAGTTTTTGCAATGGCCATTTAATTTATTTATATAGAAGATTATGAACGGTTATGAGTTGGGTGAATTTTAACTCGATTAAATCTACTAGGGTTACATGATAAATATTTGCTGCTATAAGTAATCTTGTTAATTTTTAAAAAGTAATAATTTTCCCCTGAGCAGGGGAGTCCTATTACGGATACCTGGTTGCAGAGGTTCGCAGGAATGACTGAGTTGGACAGGTTATGTGGAGGTTGCCTCTGGGCTACCCACTAAACTTCATATCAGCTGATACCTCTTACTATTAGGAAGAAGGGTACCCGTGACGTCGTTATCACACCATGCAGCTCGCGGTATCTGACTTAGTTGCTCGACGGGAAAGGTCGATACAATTGGGAGTAAGAGAACCTCGGGATAGCGTCGGCTGTGATAGAATGGTCCACGAAGAGTCGGATGATTTATTGGTCTAAAATATCCGCCAGGTCGGTAATGTATCTATTATCCGAGAGATGAAGAGTGGAGGAATATCTCGAGTAGAGCACGGATGTAAAATCGTGAACCTGGGGGACATTGATTATTCTCCTAAGAATTTTGTTCTGAAACTTAAAGACGTTTCATCAGATTAGGTGAACAACTGATCAAACCAGCATCTTGTACAGGAGAGTTTTTATTGAAAAAGGGAGCCTGCTGATCCAGTTGATGGACGGGAACAGCAGATTGACAATACCTTGCCCTTTCTGGAGGGACCTTTGCATCTGGGAATTCTACCTAAACTTGCGATCGAAGACAAGATCGAGGTAGGTGGTTTCTTCTGACCATGGAATTTCGGCGTTCTCGATTTTAAAAGGCAAAATGTTCGGTGCAAGACACTTCCTGTGGAAGAAGATGGCCTGGGTTATCTGTGGGTTGACTTGCAACCTCCAGAAATATAACCGCGGGACCGCCGCCGTCTCGAGTTGTATCTGGAGTCTGACTTGGATATGCGGTGCTTCTTATGAAGAAGCAAAGTAAGCAGTGTCGTCTGCGTAAAAAGCTGTCTCAACTTGTGGTCTCCTAGATTAAATCCTCCTAAAATATTAAATAAAGCGGGTGCTAGGATAACCTTATGGGACTACTGCGTCGATGGTTTTCCGGGTAGAGAGAATATCTTTAATCTTCACCTGGAACGATTATCCTGACAGAAATGATTTGATAAGAGCTGTTGGGGCATCGGGAAGACTTAACTGAATGCATTTCGCCACTAAGCCTTCGTGCCAAATCTTGTCAAAGGCTGCAAGCATAGTTCTTTGAGGTCAGCTGATGTGCCTGATGAACGGCTGAGTGTTTGGCGCGGAACCCTAATTGCTCATCGTTGCCTTCGTAAAATCGTTAAGAGTATAGAGAACTGCTCTTTCAGCAAGCTTGGAGATGAAACTTAAGAGGCTACTAGTTCTGTAGTCAGAAGGTGTTTCGACGATTTGCTTGTGGAGAAGATTTTTGAGTTGGACTACCGAGATATTATCGCAACCCGGAGATTTCTTGTTCGGTATCTTGCTGATCATTTGCCTAAATATTTTAGGAGTAACTAGGTGGTCTAGAAGGTAACTTGAAGGTACTTGAAAGTGAACGGAGTTGGCCTTTCCAATGATTTCATCGTTTCCAGCAACATTTATATTTGAGGCAGGAGCCGAAACTATACTCATCCAGACTTGAAATAATAACCAATTATCAAACAATATCCCAACTTGAAAATATACCGATACTCTAACTTGAAATATCCCAACTCGAAACCCTATGGACAAATGGTGTTGTTAGTCCACATACTAGAATGAAAAGAAAAGGTTTACCCTCACTGAGGGTTTGATGACTTCAAAGAACCTTCCCCTGCGGGACCATTCTCTCTTCGGGTGAGTTTCGCCAATCGGCCGACGCCCATTCTAGGCCACGTCTCGGCAGAAACCAAACGCCAAACGCTTTTGGAGTAAATGCGAGAACGCTACAACTGCTGATCGGTCTGCTGAGGCATGGTTATAAATTTATGTTTCTGTTTTTTTATAATTATAATTGTCCATATGTCAAGAGTACAAAATCTGACAAGGACAATAATTCAAGTCGCTCCAGTGATCAGTCTGGGAAGAATGTCTTCTAAGATGGTTTATTAAGGCCGTAATTCGGATTCCACCTTAAGCACTAGGTCCAGTCTAGATAAACCCTAGTTGGTAAAAAGGAGGTTCCAAAATATCAAGAACAGCATTATTTGGATATAAAAAAACTTACTACATGGTAGCAAACAAGACTTATTGCGTGTAACTATTAAGATATGAATCACTAGAAAACAAATAGGCAAAATGATCCTAAAAAACTTAAGATAACTTTATTTGGCAACATTTAGCTTCTTAAATTTATAACTTTTTTGCAATTGTTGTTGCCATCGAAAGTGTATCATTTTTATATAAACATGTGCATGTGTTTCATGTTATTTCGAGTTATATTAAACATTGTTACACATATCTATTGTGCACACTCCGTAGGAAATAGTCTACCTAAGCAACATACATAACTTTCTTCGCAAAATGTAGATTAAATTTTGATACCATTTCGTTGTTGAAGTTAATTAATATGCAATGTATCAATTATCAGTAAATTTAAGTAATATTATAATCCTAGCTACATTGTAGTTTTTCTCCTTTCACTTTCTAATATAGCATTTTTCTCTGTGCAATATGTTCTTATGAAAGCCCTCACCAGGATACCATATCATATTCATCATATAAGACCAAGATTTTCGACGAAGACTTCATTCTGAAGGGGTCCACTAAGGAATTTTGTGTCAAATGTGAGGTGAAAATGTTCGTGTATATGATTTTATTTTTTAGGTGTTCTTAACTTAACGTTCCTTAGCAACATCTTTTAACAGAAAATTTGTATCTATGGGGAAACCGAATGTAAAGTTGATAAACCTTTTTAACCTGAGAAATAATTGTATTTTGTTGCAATTTTATAATTAATTCGCCACAGATGTGGCCAAACCAGTCTACAGAATGTTTTTGCAGGTTTTTTGCATAAATAAAAACAAATTATTACAAAGAAATGTTGGTTTCTGATTCATATTCCTTTTACTAAAACTACTATTACTATAGTCTTTAAAAACAGGCGTCAGAAGTTACAACTACAGTTATACATTTTGTGAGTAACTCCATCCCAAAAGACCGGAACTACGGTCTGAAAATTCTTATTTTATTTTTTCATAAAAAATACAACTGACATCATTCCGAACTCGCCGTATTCGCCTGAGTTAGCTCCGTCTGACTTCTGACCGTTTCCTAAATTCAGTAAATCGCTTTGAGGATATCACTTTGAATCGATTGATGAGTATCGGTAGCGTTTCGTTAAGGCGACAGGACGGTCCTCCTACTACTGCAATACTTCATGCCTGTGATTGTAATTGTAAATGTCTTTAGGCAACAGTCTTAAAATCGGACAAGGACTCAGCATTCTAGGCACGCCAGTAACCAGGCTAGATTGGATTAGCCTCTAAGTTTGTTGCTGGCCAATCGGTAGTCGTAATATTAAAGAACATGGTTCAGAATGTACGTTAAGCAATAGGTCGAGTCCAGATAAACCCTGGTTAATAAAACAGAGAACCTTACATATTTTAAAACAGAAAAGCGAAAATATAATTAATAAAAATATGTGTATCAAAATTAAAATATAAAAGCTACTAAAACAATTTCTCCGAATATTTACATAATTTGCGGTTGATATATTTTTGAATAAACTATAATATATATTTATAACACCTCAATCTGGATTATTTAAGTAACTTCAGTGTTGGATAAATTCATATGCATTTGAGTGCTTTGTTTTGAATAATTATATCTGAATAACCTATATATTTTCGCAAAATTCTCTAGCCGCAAATTTTATCAACATTTTCCCTGACCTTCATTATCTTTCCTTAATTCCAAGAAGAATAAACTAGACGTGGGGACTTATTTGATTATTAAAAATGTTGTGGGATTCAAGGACGTAGAGATTTGAGACACAACGAACATTTTATTTGCTCTAATTTGCTTATTTCAACACAGTTCGTTTAATTTGAAAGCCTCTACATTACAGATAATAACGCAATAAAATGTCCAGTAAAAACAAACTAGACACCTAAACGTTTACGATATTACCCACACTTCTAATTTCACTCCGCACATGCTGCGTTGTTTTTTCCTACTTATAATTCCGGTAATTTTTCTTTTATCTGTAACTTTATTAAACTTACAATACAACGGGAAAATCCTCAATTTAACCTTCCCTCGGAGAACGAATCCTCCAATATTGTTCCTATATAGGGCTGGATAAAACTTGGGTATAAGACTACAAAATGTTAACGGGTTCTAGGAGGATGAAAGTATATTACAACTAATCTTACAACAGATTGTTTTCTTATATGAACCGTCAAACACAGAAATAATTGTGCGCGAATTGGCAAATGTATGTATCTGAATTAGCAAGAGTCTGATTTATTAAATTTTCACACATTGTCTTATTTAAGGGTAGAATGCCGAAAAAATATCGATTCTTTTGCCCGATATATCTTTATTTTTGTTAGCTTGTTTTGATGAAATTCCGGTTGGGCGGCACAAAACAGTAAAATAAACGGATTATTAAAATGGTAGACTCTGAATTCCCTCCGACATGTTATAAGGTAGCACATCTGGCAAATACAATCTTCGAATAACTCTCGCTATTCGCAAAGGTGACAAATTCCTTCTACAATTAAGAACAAGCCGCAATCCGACTTAGTTCCTTCACATTAATTCTCAAACCTTTTTTAAAAAACTTAAACGACCCAAAATTAAAAGCTCTAAAATATCGAACTACCAGATGGAATTCATTATTTATTTATTTCCGTGAAAGAAACATGTCTATGTCTGCATTTTGAATCGTATCCAAATTTTGTTTTGAGATTTCTGTCTGATGATCAAGTGAATTTTGCGCATAAAAGTATAGTCGAAGTAAAGAAATGTCACTATTGTTAAAATAAAGTATTGATGTTTTTTGTTCACCGATATATCGATATTTTTCCTCAGTCGACATCCCTATTATGATAACGTCTCGTATTTGATGGAATCAGATAGGTGTCTTCTATTATAGTGTATAGGTAAATCAGAAGCGGATGAAATATCAATATATCACTTTCGATATTTTAAAAATATGTCGATATCGCGAAACTGCAAACAATATATCGAATTTTTTTAGGTTAATTAAAGGATAGAGCAAGAAAATAGTTAAAATAATTTATACTCTATAAATGATGGAAAATACAAGGGGATAAAATAAGATGATGATTTGATGATGATGATGGAATTCTTCGCGCGAATTTACTCAACAAGCAAGTTTATTTTATTCAGCCAATAATCGTATTAATACACCTAATATATATATATATATATATATATATATATATATATATATATATATATATATATATATATATATATATAATCATATGAAACCATTCTTATCAATGTAGACCATAAAGTCTACACCCTAAGCTAATTTAATAAGGTTTCAATATCACCCGCCCTGTTTGTTAATTATAGTAAATTTCTTTATCAGACAGGGGGCTAGCGAAAAATAATGAAACTCCCCACTTTTCCGCTTTTATGAATCAAGGTCGTAGCGAGAATCTAGTATGCCAGGCCTATCCCCCCACTCATTATCCGTACTTGTCAACTTCATTTCGCAGGGCTGAGGTCAACATGAGCAAGTGGGACCCCATATTATTGTCGAGTGTTTATCAGGATGATACCGAAACCTGATAAAATGTTGTCGTAATTGATGAAATGGACAGATTGTTACTGCTACGCTCTAATTCGAACTAGATCGAACTGATTATTCTGAACCCCTTCTTGATAGCAACGGTGAAATTCCAATGAATAAAACAAAAATATAAGCATTGGTTCTAACGTATTAACATATTAACTTAACGTTAACGTTAGCTTTAACGCGGCCATCAGTTATAATTCTAGTTTCCTAAGAAAATACGTTGCGAATGACTATAATTTTTAAAATATTTAGTAAAAATGCTACATATCAATTAACTAAACAAAAATCTAATATTCATATAATATCGAATTTCCTCAAATTTAATTCATCGAATATATGATTAAAATTACATTATAGCAACCGCCAAACTCTTCGCAATCAAAATACTGATGACCTTCTACAATTTCAACGGGCATTGGAGTCACGCAGATTAAGAAGCCTAACCTTCAGCGCCATCTATGTTATACCTATATACTACCTAACAGCGCTAACAAAAGCTGCGGTTTGTTGTTACAGGGCAATTCATCAAAATTCGAGCCGCTTTCTTCATACTGAGTGCTAAAAAATATTTTCTCATCGCCATAATCACCAGACCGCGTCAACAATGCTTCACGAGGCATACATTTATCGTGAAATATCGAAAAATCGCCTTCGAAGTGTCCGGCAAGTGAGCGCATATGGCCACAGCTTTCCGCGATTTCCTGTCTAGATTATTTGTTTATTATAGAGATGATTCATGCGTACGCTAAAGAATGAAAGAAGTTTGATTTTTTCGCGGATAGTTGCAAAAAATTGATTAGCTTAGCGCTGATAACCGGCCCAAACCGGTCAAAATATCGCAAACCCCTAACGCGGCGATTTTACGCTCTTGACAACAAAATATACTTAGACTTTTGAATTCCATATTAATAACATTATAAATAACTCCAACTATTTTTTCTTATTATCTATACAACATAATACCTTTTTTTAAATAATTCCTCCATTATCTTTTGTCTTATCATTTATTTCCTCTCAAAGGAAACAAAGATTAGATGACCTAATATACAATTGTGTGTCAAAGTTGGTCGAAATGTTTAAAGTGTTTTAGTTGTAATTTTTTTTAGTCATCGCTAAATACATGTATTATTTGATGACTGCAATCTTAACGGTATATGGTTACGAGCACAACATAGAGGTGTATGCAAATAACGGATCACTTAACAAATAGATATAACAAAGTTAACATGACATGAACAATATATTGAATAGTTTTATTTTAATTTAATAATAGAATAGCTATACTTAATGATTTATGTTTTCAGGTAACAACTGGAGAAAATGACCTGGACAAAGATGAAGTCAACATCATTAGCGGTGCTCTGGAACTTCACAAGAAAACAGTGGCAGACGTCATGACCAATATAGAAGATGTCTTCATGTTGGATTATGAAGCCGTTCTTGACTTCGAAACTATAACCGAGATAATGAAAAGTGGATATTCCAGGTAATCAATATATCAATAAACTTAATGTGTTATGTATGTCATATAACTATGAATATATATTTTTAGAATTCCCGTATATGAAGGTCACAGACAGAATATCGTCACCATGTTATATATAAAGGATTTGGCCTTTGTTGATCCAGATGACAACACACCATTGAAGACACTTTGCCAGTTTTATCAGAATCCATGCAATTTTATCTTTGAGGATATTACTTTAGATGTGATGTTCAAGATCTTCAAAGAAGGCAACAAGGGACACATGGCCTTTGTTTCGCGAGTCAATACAGAGGGTGAAGGCGATCCTTTCTATGAAACTATCGGTATTATCACCCTAGAAGATGTTATAGAGGAATTAATTCAATCGGAAATTGTTGACGAAACGGATGTCATCAGTAAGAATTAACTTTGGTCATAAATGCTCCATTACTAATATTGTTTTGATTAATTTCAGCCGATAATCGTACTAAGCGTCGAAGGAAAAATGCTGAAATCAAAGACTTCACGGTATTTGCTGATAAAACTGATAAGAACAAGGTCAGGATGAGTCCTCAACTAACACTGGCTGCTTTCCAATATTTGAGTACCAGCGTGGAGCCGTTCCAAGTAAACGTCATCTCAGAAACAATTCTGAAACGGTTATTAAAGCAAGACATTGTCTCGCACATCAAGAAGAACAAAGACTGGCGTACAGATCCATCTAATGTCATTTACAGCCAAGGCAAGGCTGTCGATTACTTCGTTATTATCTTGGAGGGCCGAGTTGAAGTAACTGTAGGTAAGGAGAATTTGGTGTTTGAAGGCGGACCATTTACCTACTTTGGCACCCAGGCCTTAGTGCAAACGGTAGGAATTGGTAAGTTAGCGATAGCGGAATGTCTTGTTCTTTTTCTAGTTTTTTTTTTTTTGTTATGATTAGAGTCCCCAGCGGCTCCATCAGGTATGGGTAGTTTGGAATCGTTAAATATTGATTCTTTATTGCGCCATACCTTCATACCGGATTATACTGTGAGGGCCTCCACCGAAGTACTTTATTTGAAAATTAAACGCAGCCTTTATCTAGCAGCAAAACGAGCTACCCTTATGGAAAAATCGAAACGGGGCCAAAATGAAACCAAGGAACAATTTGATGAAGAAATAGACAAGGTAAATAGACCTTTCAGTTCCCGACACGTCCCCCTCACCCGTTTATCCTCCCTTAGGTCCTTTCCCATAGCTTAACCGGCAGTTTTTTGAGCGATGAAGAAGACACAACATGAAAACTCTGTTATATTTTACAGTTACTTCATGCAGTGGATGACGACGATATTAGTACTGGAAGAATTACACCGAGAAGGAAGTCGTCGAGAAATCTGCAAAATAAGAGTCAGCAAGAACTAATAAGTCAAGCAGATGCACAGAGTCCCAAAAGTCACGCGAGTCCGCCGCAAAGATTGAGCGTACGTGACATTAATGGTTCATTAAAGAGCAGTCCAGTGGACGACGAACACATAGACAACAAGAGCGAGGAAGTTTCCCTATTACCGAAGAAGTCATAACAAAAGGAGCAGGTCCTGCCCTCACCACAGGACCATGAAAATTGTACTTAACTTACGGGCGTCAGATGTTCTGTCTCCTGACAATCATTCCCCAGTTTGGGAATGATTTTCAGGAAGAGTCCAGGACATCTTCGCTTCGTTATTTTTTTAACTTTTAAGTGTTGGATATTGACGCGGCATTGAATTGCATATACTCATTGTATGCAAAATATAGCGCGCGAATTTGTTGCACTATAAATGTTAAAACAAAAATGTTAAATGTTTCTCCTATATCCAATCTCCCTATTGCGTTCAATTATCATGTGTTAGAGTATCCTAAAAAGGTAAATTATATACATTTTTTTTTAACATATATAAGTTATAATTTGCTTGGAGTCGCAATTCCAAGTGATGGTAATATTCCTCATATCAGATTTATATTTGATTTTTTGGAAAACTCTGCGTAGATAAAATCAATAACTAGCAATACCAATCCAAGCCCGATACATTGTTGTTGTAGGATAGAGATCAACATTAGGTGTTATATCACTGTTTCATATACAGTTTAATGTTGTCAGATATATTTAATTCAGTGCCCTTCGTACTTAACTTGTAGTGATATTTGTGGATGATAATTTGAGTACTTAGATTTTCTGGTTCATCTAAAATAGGGAAATGTTGGTCTCTATTGTTTCTTTTAATATAATTAACTATTTTATTATTTTTATTTGATAATCAAAAATATATATATTATTGCACAATTAAGATTATTTACAGTCTGTTTAAAGCCAAGGAGCTTTTTAGTAGGCTTTGAATATCTTTATTAGATTTAAAACAAATGAAGAGGTAACAGTAAATGATGTTCAACTGGATTCGTATTTTTCTATAAGGTTAGATGTTAGAACATTTTGAACGTGGTTCTTCAGGAACGGCCCTCAGTAATGCGGAATTGTACCTGAAGAATTTTCTATAAGATTATCTCACGTTTATTCAATTACAAGTTTAGTAAAAGTTTAACAAGTTGGTCAATATATAAAATGCGAAAGCTCTCTAATTTTCATTCGCGATCTAAAATAGCTTTGTACTCCTATGACTGTATTGTAAATCTACTTAAAAAAAACAATTTAACTCTTAATTTTTTTCGAACCTTATCATTTACTTAGTGCCAAAAATATTGCTTAATGAGATATGTTCCTTTGTTATATTAAAACAAAAGAAGAACGAAACATCGATATCTCTTTTGTACCCCAATAAAATAAATTCGTGTACCAATGCCTACTCGATAAAAGCCTTATTTAAACTTTCATTGTGATCAAAGATGTTTACTCTTCTTTTCCTTTTATATATATACATATATTTTATTTAGTTTGGCTACTTATACAAAAATCATGAAAAACAATGTGAGAAATGGTGCTTTTTATTTTTGTTGTTATTATATTTAATAAGATGATAAAGTAAAAATAATATTAAAGATATTAAAACTTTTTCTGGGTTTTATTTGTTTGTGGTCTTGGATAAATTGTAAAGTGGAGTTAGTAATATAGTTTAAATGACGATGATTATTATACTAACAACTTCTATAACTATATATATATATATATATATATATATATATATATATATATATATATATTTAACTTTTTAACATTAACAGATAACATTTTCTTGTATGTCAAAGCCAAACTGAACTAAAACACAGAACATACTAAAAAAACTATAGCTCTTATTAGTCTCAACATCAAGGGCAGAGGAATAAACGACACTTCACACTAGTGCGTCATTTCCTAAAATCCAAAACTTGGATAATAACCTCCAAGATGTATATAGACAAAAAATTACGTAGATGGATATTTCGATAAAATAGGTGTATGAGTGCAAAAACAATTCAAATTTTAACGTTTAAATATAAAAAAATGATATTGGGCAAATTAATTACTTGCAGGAAGGAATTTTTAAATTTAGTAACATTCGAAGATATTTTATTTACTTTTGACTGAGCCATCTATTTACTGAACAAAGCAAACTAAGCTGAATAATTTAGGAATATGGTATACATAAAATACTTTAAAGATATGTTGAAATAGTCAAAAATACATGCGGTCACCGAGCCCAACGAATCGGCTCTTCCATTTATCAATGATGTGCGTTTTAACCAATTGTAATAATTTTTTACACTATCCCGAATTGATATTAATTTTTCTTGAATATACTGTTTAGGTATTGTTCGGATAGATTCAAAAAATGCGTTCTCTATTCCTCAGACCTTTTGGAGCTATTGACGCTATGCCATAGAAACAGCATTATGTATTTTCAGTGATGATGGTTCGTATATAAGTGATGTTGAATGCACATAAGTATCTGTGTAATCTAACTAAAATATTTTTATTACCAAAAAGTAATATAAGAATTCGTATTGGCAATTGAAATTATAATGATTTAAAACAAATTGTAACGGATGTGCCAATAAACTAGTAATGCTTCACATTGAGGTCACCTATTGACTGACACTATCACCCAGTTATTATTTATATCTTGAAGACTGTAGCTTGTTTGTTGAGCTGCTTCGAAAATCCGCGTAGATCTCCAGTTCTCCTTCAACATCAATAACTGCCTAAAATTCATAATTTTATAGCCGTAGCAATGATTGCACACAGTTTTAAAGCAGATTTAGATGTAATAATCCTTTTAAATGACATGAAAACTGTAACAGATGTAAACGGAGTCGGATTAAGACTACTTCATACCCTTAGCAAACCACGTCTGTGAGTGCTCCTATTCATAAGTAAACTAGTACCAATTTTTATTTATCGGTATTTTATTTGGTGCTGTGTCTGGTGACCCCCAAGGCGTGATGTTCTAAGCAATTGCTTAATTTGCTTGCATTGGGTGCAAATGCCAAGAACCGGATGAAGTAGATCTTGATTTTAATCCGATAAAAGATTTCTGACTGTGACAATAACAAGACTATTACTGAAAAATACCGAACTATTAAAACTCTGGGAATCATGAACCTATACGAATTTACAAGCCAACGTTTTTTTACGAGATAAAAATGTTACAGTAGGACAAGCTTTTCCCTCTTTAGAAATGTTACTAAATCAGACTACAGAAAGCATGCATTTAATGCCACCTTCTATACTACCACGAAGAATTCAAGGGAAAAACATCCGGAATAAAATTCCATGTATCCAGCTTATCAGCACAGGATCTCCATTCAAACCCAATATTATCCAACTAAACAAGGTAATTAACTTCGTCAACTATCGTATCAAGCACTCAATCTTCATGCAATTCAAAGCACGCACATTCTCACCACTAGTATATTTCAATTCGTGGTCCTAATATACTAGCTATTGTTGGATATATAAATAATTGGGTGGGTGCGCCTACATCTGAAGTCATCATGTATATATGGTTGCATAATCGATATTAAAGTAGTTTCCTGTAAATTATAATAAACGCTACGGCGCATGCTCTGACTAATGCCACCCGGACAGGAATAAGATCCCGCCATCTTGATTAATTCTGTGTTGGGGCTTTGACAGAGATGTTTGTCGAAATAAATAGAGAGTGACTCAGTTGAATCCAGTGTTTTAATTGCCCAAACACCTTCACCAAATCGATTCTACAAAATCGGTTCTAACACTATTTATCCGTTCATAAGGATTTAATTACACAAGATTATGATGGTGCAACGGCGATGAGCGGTCAACATTCATAGAGTATTTTGTATTTATTTATTTCTCTATGGCCAACATTAAAGAAAAAATCTTTTGCTCACTACACTATTAAGTCAGCCAGTTAAATTTAATCATGTCTAAAGATACTTCTACAAATCGAAGTATGCAGCACAAGCGCAATGTTTTGTAGATTTTTTCAAAAATATACAAAACATAAGAATTTCTAATAATTCACCTTAATCCAATACAGCCTACCGTTTTACCGCCTTTATTCGTGGTATATTAAATTATTGGATCTTTAATTTATGCCTGATTATCAGACAACATATGTTACTCCTAAATGACGTATCATACATGTAGAATATATCATTTCAACCATATGTTTTAATTAAATAGTTTTTATTTCCATACCTAGCGTTAATGTTAATATACTACCACTTGAGATCAATTATTACACATTTCTGGATATTTATTTACACCTTTTAAACAAATTCGACAGAAAGAAATCAAACCTACCCTTATTAGAAACATTTAGAACGCAGTATTATGCTTTCCATGCTATATATTGAAAAAAGTTTATCCCGTAAATACATGTTTTTGTAAAAATGTAAAAAAAGTTTTACGACGGTTGTTGTATATTAATTCGTAGGTTGCAAAAGCTAAATTGTATTTTTATGCTCAAGTAAATAAATATTTCGTTTTTGATATGGTAAGGTCTTCCTATGAAACTGAATTAAACAGAACACAACTTAATTCTCCAAACACCGTCTTAAATAATATACTTTTTTACTAAATTTAAGAGGATTCGTTTAGCCAAATGTGACGTGAAATACAACTATAAATTTGCTGTCAGTCAAAACCCATCAAATAATGAGACATATACTATTTTTTACATTTATTTTGATCTTTTTTTCTCCTGTTCTGTTATTCGGAAAGACTAAACGTCAGAAAGAGGTAGCCCCTCCTCAAATTAAACCAATACCCTCGCAAAACTGCGACGAGAACTGCATGTGTCTGACTTGTAACTACACCCTTCCAGACCCAAAGAAAATTATTAATCCTTATCGCATGGAGTTGAAGAATTATGTACCCCGCAAGCCTTTTGGTAGTTTTTGTATTAAATGCGTCGCTTGCCTTGCTGTGGCACGCCAGGTTCAACTATGGTACTGGGTGAACATTATTAAAGTGACTATTTATTTATAGATCGAAAAAATAATTAGAAATCTCAATTATGAATGTGAGCCAGAACCATTGAAGAAAAGTGTTCTCACGCATGTCATCATGGACACAGTAAGGAATTTGTGTAGCTCAGGATTTAAAAAGTATTTGACTTGTTTGAGAGATATTCAATGAGAGAAATAACTGATTTCAGTTTCGACCTACGAGAGTATAAAAACAAAACGATTTTAACTGATGATTTTCGATGCAGCCGTCATGTAGAAACTAATATGGATGGTAACTGGACGAAAAAGTATTGTTCTATTAATTTTCTTCATGTTTTTTTCACTTACTTAATGCTGAAACTTAATTGAGAAAAAATCTTTTAGGTTACGGGAGTTGTGCCAATTATATATATCAAGAATTAATTTACAAACTATTGGCTTTACTATTCTAGATTCATGTGGAAATATAACTGATACCATCTGCAGGTATTTTAAAAAGTCTATTTCACCATTGATAAAAATTAGTTATAAAGTTATGATTTATAACTTTTAAAAGTTAACTACATAAACATAATTTTCAGAGGTAATGGAATATTTAGAGATTGCTTTTCAATCCATTATGAAAACCAGGAGACTGATCTGGAGTGTTGAAAATTGAAACAAAGTGATTTTGTAAAAACATTAATTTATTATAAGTACCCTTCTAAACATGTGATTTATAATTTATTGAGAAAAAAAAAAGAACTGTAGGTTTTTTGAATAAAGAAAAGTGAACGTAAAAAATCTAATCTTAAAATTTATAAATTGAAATGATACTCCTTTAATTGTATAAATAATAAAATGATTATATATCATTTCTTTATTAAAATCAGTATTTTGAAGATTTAACTTATAAATGCGCTCGTTACTTAGATCAAAAACCTCAATATGTAAGGGTATAAGGAGGATTTCAAGGTAGACCTAACCTAAAAGTCTTTTTCATGTTTATCTTACAATTTCACAGTTCCTGGTGACTCATTGCTCTGGCTTGCGCTTTCACTCTCTTCTCATATTCCAAACGGTTCTGACAGTAAATTGTGTATGCTTCAGCTTGGGCAGGATCCTTTACATTGGGCTCATTAAGGAGATCTTGGATCCCTTTTAACAGTAGGAATAAAATAACATAGATATAAAACATAGGTACTTTAAAATGTAAAACAATTAAAAACATTTACTCACCCAAAAGAATTTGTTTTATTGTAATGGCAGGACGCCAATCTTTTTCTTCATCTAACAAAGATAAACATACAGTTCCAGAGGGATATACATTTGGATGAAAAAGAGGTGGTTCAAACTTGCATTTTGGTGGGCTGGTTGGATAATCTATGATTAAATATATTATAGGAATTATATTATCCAATAACTTAATTGTACCTTCTTTAAATAACATTCTCAATTTATAATGTCCTTCCTCCCATGGGGTGCCCTTTTTTCCAGGTATCGAGCATTCCCAGTTCATGAGATTTAAAGAACCATCTGCGTTTTTAGAGGGGCGTGCTACGAACCCGAAGGGGTGATCTTTGCGCCAAGCTTTCCGTTCCTCAGCTAATCTACCAGCAGCAATGCCAGACATCCTGAAATTCAATAACCGGTGGCAATATTTAAAATGACTGACAACTTGTCATCCACCAAATCACAATCTGAGAAGTTAAAACCGTCCCCAGAGGCAAAAAATAAGAGTAAACCACGAAAATTTACACTTAAAACAGAAGATACATTAATATCTAACAAAGAAGATGCAGGAAATCCCGAAAATCACAGCATGGAGAGCTTTTACTCAGTTGAAAATAGTCCAAGCTCCTCCCTAAATGCTGAAAACAGTTACACTAGTGCAACATTATGTGAAACTACTTTGAAGAATACTGAATCTCATAAAAAATAACACCTTATTAACTAAAAGTGTGTATACGTACGTCCGCCATATATATTTTATAACGACCCTGTTTAGGCATTAGATATTTTACCGCGAAATGAATAATGTGTTACTTCCTTTTATTTATTTTACTTTAGTAAAATACGATTTTGGTTAATAATTGTATTTGTATTTTTTGCTTACCTGTTTGTGTTTGAAAGCTTACTATCTTATATATGCAAACTTTAGAAAAGAACTTTTTCGTTTTTTTTTTTCAGAGTGAGGTTAATGACGGTAATTATAGGTATCTACAATATCACTGTCATCGTAAAGAAGGAATTTATTATATAAAAGTATTACATTAAAACTGTGTATATATAATTATTAGACATCAAAAATTACGTTTTATTAAGTTAAATGATTCATAATATATTTAGCTCAAATATGCTAAAGATGTTATTTTTAAACTTATTTATTGGTATTTTTATTAGATGGCGCCAGCAGCGCATTAATTATTATATAGCATAGAATATATATATATATATATTAGCATAGAAAATTAGAGTACTGCATATTATACACCTGATACACAAAATATACAGAATTTATTTGTACTAAAAAAGAGTAAAAACATAACAGTTGAAAATAAATGAAATGGTTGATAAGCAAATTACAATTCAATTTTTTCAACAGTACCCATTTTAGGATTAAACTTTCCTTGATAAATTTTGGATTCTATAGTGACACTTTCACATAGCTCTTGTTCAATTAAAAAATCCTTAGCTAGCCATGCTTGTGAACCATCCTTAAATAGGAAAATTGCTCTGTTATCATCAACTAAATATCTGAAATATTATATATAATTTACATGAGTCAAATTGAAATAAATTTTGTTACATTTACCTTTCAGCTTGTATATGACTGTTCCAGAGACTAGTTTGCCAAAGCTTGGTAATTTCTTCTGTTTTATCTCTGCTTATGTCACCAGCCACTTGGACAAAAGTCATTAGAGTCCTGCCTTTTTTTGTTTGTTGTAACAATGCTTCAGGATTGTTTTGATCAATTTTTGTTAAATCAATATTCGGCATGGGTCTCAAATGTTCAGGAAGTTCATCTGGTTCAAGAGGATCTTCATCTTCCTAAACATAACTAAGCATAGAAATTTGTTTTCTTATATTAATTCAGTTTTGTACCTCCCATTGATCTAGTAGTCTTTCCATATCAGCATCTGTATAATCCCTGATATCCTTTTTTGCCCATTCTGGCTTTTCCTTTGGTTGTTTCAAATATACTTTAGATATACATAATAAAATTATCACACTAATAAAGAATTTTTGCATTTTTTTTAATATTTCTTATTCGATGGAAACGTAACCTCACATTTGCTACGTCATCACAACAATATGAAAACCTGAGAAATTATGCAACCAGCAAAACGCTTTAGTTGCTACTATATCAAGATAAGGATGATATACAAATAATTTCTTATCAGTTTGATTTGTAACGAGTAATTATACTATAAATAATAAAATTTTATAAATTAGTTTGCTACAGATATTATCATTAGTGTATAAAAATATAAATGTGTGAGAAACGATGAAATATTTCTTATGCTTGCAAGGTGCTGCGATTTGTATAGTCCACAGTTGGATATGTTGGTGCGCTTGGTTTCACTTGGTTATATTTATAGTCGCTTTTTGTTACACTGCTTAATTTTGTGTTCTCCTTTTGCACTTTTTTTCGTCGAATTTCTAGATATGTGAGAACAGATATTCCCAATATACATTCAACACATATCAGGATGATCAAAATGATCCTAGATACAATTTCCTTTGTAAAAATCCATACTAAGATGCCGGTAACCAAAATGAAAACTATAAGGATAGCCGTTATGATGACAGTCCACAGGCTGGGTTTATCTAAATGTCAAAAGTCACTATAAGAAATGTTCTAAAACTATTAGGAATAATATGGCTTACCCAAGTACGTTCTGGTTGCCATTTTTTACCACACCTTTCCGCGGCCACTTGATAACAGCGAAAACATGATTACAGTCTGATCTAATAACATTATATTCCTTATCAGAACAAGTCATAGATTACAAATATTCGCATCATTTGAATGAAATTATTTAACTTTCATTGCCACTCATTATTAGAAATATATTAATAAGTTTTACTAAAAGTATTGCATGAAATATACTTTCATACACCTTATTCCATACTATTTTCTACCAAGTAATGAGTAGGTTTGCTTACGCTAATAAATCGCGAAACATGTTCTTTCACCTTGAGGTAAACCAATTTGCTCGACTACAAAAAATGAAAGCTGCATTAAGGCGATGTCTAATATATGGTAATTAAAGATAAATGTATTCTGTTATAATGTTATTTATGAGACTTTTGAATATTAATTTATTTATTTTTAATATTTGACCTAATTATTCTTTGTCTTCCGTGTATATTTGGTTGCATCGATGCTATTGTTGTACGGTTTGAATTTATAAATGGGACAAATAGTATAATTTTACTGCATATGTGATAAGATAGGATATTTAAATTTTGATTTTAATTACCTAACAATAAATATGCTTCCATAAGAAAACAAAGAATAATGAGCATATATAGAAAAAAATGAGCACGAAGGCTCTCATATGTCAATTTTCAGTCAAGTTCATTTTATTTTAGTACAATATTTTTTATTTTCTTTATACAGTATTTACAGATAAAAATCTCTGTGTTAAAAGCTTGATAAAATGGATGTAGATAAAGCCCCCATCAATAGAGTAAATTATATAATTTTGTTCTTTTCTTTTATTTATAAACATAAAATTCGGTTATTAGGCTCATCAGTTAGAACGGAAGGCTCAAAGTTTAAATCGGCACAAGAAATATGACCAGGCAATTGAGGCCCATAAAGAAGCTGCCGAACTGTTTAAGGCATGTATGGCTTTAGGAAATAATCAGATCATGTTTGAATCAATGCAGTTGCAAAGGGAGTGGAATGAAAGGCAAATACGTTTATTAGAATTAAAAAAAGCTTACATGGAACGCGTGGAAAAGGAAAAGAAGATGAATGGCATGACACCTTCCAAAACTCCCCAAAAGGAGGCAGAAAATCTAGAGGCAAAAATATTTCTTGCTATGGAGACACATGACTCTTTAATTTATTATTTGAGCAACAAAGGAGTAGCAACCAATGATAAACAGACTTACAGTACTATTGAGGAAGGTGATGAAGGGTCTGTTCAATTGGTTGGTAATAAACATCCAAAAGATGAAGCTACTGTGATTGAAGAGTTGAAAGTGCTTAGCGGACAATTAAGAGAATCTGTGCATGGTAATTGTAGGTGAACGCATGTTAAATATATTTAGTTAATAATTTTTTTCAGGTCTTTTAATACAGCTTGATGATAGAAATAAGGAAATTGAAAGTCTTAGAGCACATATTAAACATTTAGAATTAGTAAGATCATCTAAAAGTGAGAACGAAAACAGCAGTTTAATATCCTCTACTGAATCAAGTGGTGGGACATCTCCAAAATCAAATCCTCCGGCAGAACTTGATATCCCTTCTCTAAGTGGTTTACCCCAATTGGAGCTTCTACAAGTTCCAATGTATGATATGTCAAACCTGAGACAATTTAGTGTGTCTGAAGTTAGCACTAAATTGTTGAGGAGAGAATGATGACTTTTATTAGCCTTAATATTTTTAAAGAAAGAACTAATTGACAATATCTGTTTTTGTTTATGCGGGGGATTTATTCTTTATACCAATTTTTTGATAAGTACAAGAATCTATAATAATGTTTAATTCATTTCATAAAATAATACCAGCATTGTTTTAGAGCATAGTTTAATTAAAAAAAAGTGAAAATAAAACTAGTGGTTCATTTTTTACACAACTTTTACAAAACGTAGGCTTATATTCCAGATAAGGACACATTCATCAGTGTCAAAGATTTAACAATTGAGTATTTTATATAATATATATATATATATATATATATATATATATATATATACATATATATATATATATATATATATATATATATATATATATATATATATATATATATATATATACTATAGTCCCTAATATTTATCCATCTCTAACTTATATTCAAAATTAGGGATAATGTTGTAAATTTACTAATATAATCTAAATGTGTTATACATTTTTGATTATTTCTTTAAATAGTACATGGATAATATTTATGGATTTTGTATTTATATACATATGGGAATAACAGATAACAAGCTTATACTTATATATTTTGTCCTCTTTGGTTATAAGTAGATATTAAGAATCAAGGTACTTCTGTTAATGGAATATTTATTTTTACTGACTATAGGTAGTGACATCAGTAGATATGTTTTGATACCCAACAAATAAAATTTTCAAGAAACAATCCCTATAACAAACATATATACCTTTTTTTCTTGGACTAGAAAAAATAGAGGCTTATCACATTGGCTCTGTATCTATACAATAGCAAAATATAATTCTGGATATACAATAAATCTCTTCCTAATGCGCTAATTATACATTCTTTGTACAGGATAATACAAGGGAATAAACAGTTTGGTATCAAGTTAACTCACAACAAAAATCAAGGAGTGTATGGTGGAGGTGGTAGTGAGTAGGGTGGTGGAGGTGTGGGGCTTTGAAAGTGGTTCATATCATCAAAGCCATCTATTAAACATCGGTCATCATCTTGATGAGGGGATTTGTATGGCAGAAAGAGACTAAATAGGAGACCAACAGCTTCTATTCCTCCTAAGATAAAATTGATTAATTAAATATGAAGTAATATATAATCGAAGAGTTAGTACTTACCTGCAAAAGCAACTAAATAAAACCCAAAGCCATAAGACACTTCATAGTAACTTTTGGATGGTTTATCTGCAATACTGTCTTGGAGAAGTACAACAACATAATATGACATAGTAATAATAGTCATTACAAAAAGAACTAAGGAAAGATAAATTAAAATTAGTTTTTTAATATTAGTTAATTTATATTTTGAATAATTTAAATGCTTTACTTACTTGTTGCTGTACCTGCAACAGAATATCTTCTAAACATTCTATAGATAAGTGTTCTAGGGCCAATGATGTCTAAAAAGAATCCCATAAGAGAAAATATAATGGCCATAAAGCATAACAGTATTATGATTCTCATTATGTTAACAATGGTGGAATCAATACAGTCATACACTAAAAAAATAAATATCAAATTAAATTTCATAACAAACCAAAACAAAACATACAGTAATAGTTAATTCCTTTGTCAACATATCCAAACCAAAAGAATTGTCCCATAGTCAAGTATGGTATACAAACATCTCCTGAAATGCTGAACCATGTTAGATCAACTAAAGACATACTGATGAGTGTAATACTGAACATGTGAAAAGTTGCTGATATAAGATTTCTCTCATCATCTTTCTGGTAAAATAATTCTTGTACATTTCGCCAATTTATTTGGCACATAATGACTGTAAATATCACTGTTATCAGATTCCAAACTAAATTGCTTCAAAAGTGGATATCTCTGTCACTTAAAACGCAAAAGTAATTAGTCCTTATTGAAATTTGCGATATTTTGACAATAGATTTATGCAATTGGTGAAGACACAATTTGGCTTTCTTATTGTTGTCACTGCACGAATACGGTTTGACGCATTATGACACTGGTTCGGTAATTAATACTATAACGCCCATCGATTTATATATATTTTTAAACGCTCTACGCCAGTGTATTGTTAATACTTTCCTGGCACCACAATAGAACACATTTAATAGAACTTATTTTTGTTGACATTCGGATAAATGACAGTTCTCAATTCTTCTTTGCCGTAATATGGCTTGGATTTACAGTATATTCGAATAGATACAGTTATTAGGAATTGGACCTGGTTTTTATTGGACAATGGGGTTTTAATATTTAAATTGGTATTGGGAAATATAGAGTTTATATATTTTGTAATTAGTATTAAGGTTAGTCTTTTAAATATTGGCATTTTTGGCAAGACTGAGAAAGTTTTCTTGTTTCCTTATTTATATTGTCTTAGATAAAAATACAGGAGTTTCTTTATGCAATGTGAATTAAGACATCGCTGTTGGTGTTACAGTATAGTTTAAGCGCATTTGATGGGTTGTTAGCATAGAAAAGATGGTTGTTAGATTTGAAGTTAAATATATAGGAATATATATGAATGCTATTTTAGAATGAACTGTGTCCAAAGTTTGTTTAATAATGAATTATAATGACCCAATGCTGGGCCTGTTCTCGGCCCGTCGATTCAACCTTTGGTTAGAAATTGTAGTTGTATTACTTTACTTGCTGTCATCTAATTGGCTGGGGATGTGAAAAGTAGAGGTTATGTCAAAAATAAATCATTTTAAGATTAAGCCAAACGTGATAATAGATAACCGCCGCTATCGATTTAGGAACAAGTATTTTAACTTATTTTTGTTTAATTCAGTACACATTATACCAAGCGCTGGTGGTTTTTGTGGTTCAGGTTCTACTATCGTAATGTCGACTGAAAATGCAATTTAAACGTGCAGTTCGATAATATTCATTTAATTTTGGCCAATAGACGTTTTAAGAAGGTAATATTATGGATTTTTATTTTATTTTATCATTTCATTTAAATATTATGCAAACAAGTGATATCTTTATTAGATAAACCTGCCAAGCTTACTTATGTCTTGTTTTGTATAATGTAATGTGATTTTAATTCTGGCAAATTGATTACGATTATGTATGAGAAAATATTCTTGTCATTCAAAGTAATAAATGCATTAAGAATGACGTTTTGTAGTGACGCGATAAACAATGACGTTACGTAGCAAAGGCTACTTGATGTTGATGTTCGCTTTCTCAACCTTTGCTCTCGTATTATAAATATATATTTGACGAATTCCTTTGTTGCTGGAACTTTTATCGAAAAAGTCGATGCTATTTAATGTCAGAGCGTTGTCCGCTATTACAGTTGAACAATGGGGACACCAATGGTGACCAGGTGTGCGATATTGGTGTTTTTGGGGTTGATGGTGGTGTGTTCACGCGCCGACGAGGACCGGGAGGAGGAAAGGTTGGTTGCCGAATTGCAGTTGGATGATCTGGAATTGGCCGATGCCTGTCAGGATATGGCCGTTGCGAAAAAGAACGCTTTTGTTACAAAGAGCTTTCAAAAAAAGGTGAGTTAATGTGTTATTGTTTTTGATATAAGAAAAAGTAAATTTTTAAATTAATACTATTTGCCTGTTATTTTCTAATACAATAACTATTTAAATTTGAAGTAAATATTGGTCGTTTTTGATTTGCCTATAAATTAAACATCATATTATTCGACCTTATACTTGAGGTCCAGAATAGTCTCATAAAAATATGTTCAAACCGACAAATTACTAATCAATGATCTATTTTTATTAGTCATACTTTAAATTTATATAATGTTTTTAATTACATTTCCTTATCATTACTTTCAATAATTAAGTTTTCCAGTGCAGCAATTAATAAAATTTAATACTAGTTTTAAACATTTAATGAAACTAATGTATTATGCAAATATTGGCGCGGATTGTTTCTTATTTTATTTATGAAATATTACATTGACTTATTAAATGTATTACTATTAGTGTTTTTTTTTCTCAGAAAAAAGCTTCATTTATAAAAATTATGAAAAGTAATTCTTTGATATCTTCATAATTGTTAGAGGGTTTGGTTAAAAGTGTAATAGACGATATTAAGGGGATCGAGTGGAGTCAAATTCGGTAAGTAAGGCAAAATGCGTGGTCTTGCTGCAAAATAACTTTTCTGTCTCGTTTTTTGTCCACTTTTTGATTATTCTTTAGTTCAAGTCGATTAATTGATTATAGTGAACGGTATTGATTGGCCCACTTGATGATACATCATCATATACAACATCCTCAATATTGCGTTCCAAGTCTTTTGCACCTGGCGTAAGAACAATTAAGTATTAGCTTTAGAAACTTAGCCACCAGAAATACTATGTTGAATAAGTTAACCATCTATTCGTCAACAGTGAAACGAAAAATTCGTCGCTGTTTTAATGTTCAACCATTAACAAAGTCGATCTAAAATTTCATGATTAAATTACATATATTTTGAATATTTTAAAGAAACAACCATTAAAGCGTTTTAAAATGTTATATAGGTGTTAAGATTGTAACGAAAACATATTCAAGTGTGACTTTAAAATACATATTGAAGAGGCCAGAAAGTGTTAGTTTTTTTGGAACGCTAAGGGTATCTTGTTCGTAGATTGTCTCCAAACTGTAAAATAGTAAACTTTTGTTATTGTAGCTATCTTATTATTATAACATTTTAGGTTAACTGAGCGTTTTCTTTTCTTTATTCTTAGAAATAAATCAGGTTTACAGTAGAAAAAAATCATTTCTATCAAGTGTACTTCCTTTAAAAAACATATTTGGACTTGCTTGTCTATTCTTTTTGGAGATTCTAATTTGGATAAAACAGTTTCTGCTGATACCAACCCAAGGATGTATATTCCTGAATCCATGAGTTCTAATAGATATAAAAAAAAATCCAAACTGTCTCGATTAAACAGCATTAAGCCAATATATTTATTCAGATAATTACACTTTTTTTTTCTTTAATGAAATGAACCCTCAGGTATTTATTAAATTGAGGATACTTTAACACTATAAGTTTTGGATTTTTAACATTGCCAGCCATTTTTTAATGACAGCCAAATACTTCTTCGCGCGAAAACGATTCTGCATTTTTTTACTCTCTGTGCATCCGAGTACACAACCCTTCCCAGATTGTACAACAAACGTACCATAGAAATGAAGTGAGCCAATCAGATCCCGTCGCGGCCTTTAGCATAGCGATTAAAGCAAGTAATAAATTAAAAGTAGCGAGTTCTAGGTGTTGGACGTTGCGAAACTTTTTCCCAAAATTTCCTATACAGTTAAATCTCTGTTTCTCTGTGGCTCACACTTTGACAAAATGACACATACTGAAAAGTGAAGCCTCTTAGCGTGAAGTTAGTTGCAAATGTACCCGACAGGATTAATACACAGTAACATCATCTGTTGTAAATGATGCAGAACTCAGTGGATGTCCAAATGAGGTGCGTGAGTTAGCTAACATCGTAAATATATCAAAATAACGTATTGGTTTTATATTATATGAGCATTTGACTCTGAGAAATCTCTGTTCAAAGTGAGTGTCGCGTTTGCTCACCGTTGACTCAAAACAAAAACAAAAGAATTGATGGTTCTGAGCAGTGTTTGGCCATGTTTAAACGTAGCAAACCGGAATTTTTGCGTCGATATGTGACAATGGATAAAACAGTGATCCATCACTTCACTCTATAATCAGAACGGTCGTCATCTGAGTGGAGAGCAACTAGTGAACCTCGAACTTGTTATTGAAGTCGGAAATTGCAAAGAAAAGACCGTTTATGGCAAAAACATTGTTTCATCAAGACAACGCACAATGTCAGAAGTATATTAAAACAATGGCGAAACTACATGAATTAAACTTCGAATTGTGACTACTGATTGTTCGCAGACCTTAAGAAAATGCTCACCAGTAAGACATTTTACTCGAATGGAGCATGGGCTCCCCGTCGTGCTCTAACTCCAAATTGTCTCAACCTTCTCCGGCGAGCGATTAACTCATGTACCGCAAGCTGCGTGGTGTAATAACGACGCCACGTCCTTGCCTGGCTCTTGTGCCTCTTAACGGTGTTACCGGTTACGGACACCCTCCTTACTAACACTGAGAAGTATCAGTTAGGGTCATTGATATCAGGTCATTGATCAGCTGATAGGGTGGGGCTTATTGGGTAGTCCAGAGGCAGTCTCCACATAACCAGTCCAACTCGCTTATTCCTGCTGGTCTTCCCTACCAGGTATCCGTAACAGGACTCCCCAATACGGTTGCACGCCAAAAAAAAAAAAAAAATCGAATGGAGAGGTATCGCTGAGACCTATTTTAAATTTAATTAAATTTAAATAACAAAGGATAAATCGTTTTACAAAAGTGGTACTGGAATGTTAGAGCGGCGCTGGAATGATAGTGTGGCTCCTGATGGAGGTTATATAGATCAATAAAGTCAATTTTTAATAAAAAAAAAACTCGTTATCTTTGTTACATTCGGGACTTCGAGTGGTCGTATAACATAAGCCATATCTTTTGATGAATGTCAATAATTATGAGTTATCCGATATATCCTTGCATCACTGTTTATGATGGTAGAAACCAGATAATAATGAGGAAAATATTGTGTTCAAAAAGAGCAGGAGACATTTATTACAGAATAGTACAATATTGTTTGCCTGATGTGTTCAACAAAGTTCCAAGAAGTGAAACGAACTATGTTAGATATTGGGGCATTTATTTAGAAAAAAATATTGATAACGCTGTTAAGTTTCATTTCTACAATTCATAAATACATCTCGTTCAATGCATCTATACTATAGAGGAAGAAAGTTCTGTTGAAATGTGTAATACAAAAGTTCTGAAAATTTCCCAAGCATTGTAGCTTGACTGGTACGTTATTATTGATTTCAATGATATTTTTAAGACGTTCAATTTATTCATTATACTGATTTCGATGGCTGGTGAACTAATAATAGCTTTTTTTATGTAATATTATTCATATTATGCAATTTATTCATTATAGTCATTATGGCGTGAATAATTAATTTTATATATACTGTATACTAAGCAAGATAAAATTATTTACCTCTATTTGAAACATTTAAGATATGCGCGTAAATACACCTACATGTATAAATGCATAAGTAGTAATTGAGCTAAATTTATATTGTCGGAGTCAATTGTAGTTCGAAAATAGTAAGGTATTTGGAATACATCTCAAATGGGTTATAAATTTATTTGCCGTCCTTTACAAAGTAATTCTATACCTACCTTTTTCCTGTTTTAAAAAGGATTGTTGAGTTGAATAATCTTTTCAAATGACGATATCTTTAAAGCCTCTTTTTGGCCCTGGAAATCGCCAAAATCCAAAGGAACTCTGCTTCATTAGCAATGTCTTTCAGCTTTAATCCATGTGATATCCAATTTATCATTAAAATGATCATTTTATTAACAGTTAACGATTCTATATGCACTAAGTTTAGCTCTGTGGTGGAAATTCGACCTCAAATTATTAAGTTATCAGGTTTCTCTTATAACAGAGTGAAGGGAATAATTTTAAAATGATATGTTACTAAAACTTTTTTCACAGTATTATCAATATAAGATGAGAAATGTATTTGATATATAACATTAACTAAAATAATGAATATTTGTGTATTAAAACATATTAATTATCTCAAGAACTAACAAGTCAATTGAAAAGTCCCCGGCCAGACACATAGATGGCGCTACTAGAATTAAATCCATGTTTTTTAGTTAGCCCTAACCCTCAAAAGATGCGTCTATAAATTTGGCAGCTGCCGGATCATTAGTTTGTGAATTTAATAGTATTTTGAGTGAAGCAATTTTTGTTATTGTGAAAAAAATTGATAAAAAGGAATTTCGCGTGTTAATAAAATTGCTTTTTGAAAAGAAAAAATACAGTTGAAACAGAAACTTGGCTTGATGCTGAGTTTTCGGACACTGCCCCAGGAAAATCAACCACCAAGGTTTAGTATGCTAAGTTTCGACGTGGTGAAATGAGCACCGAAGACGGTGAACGCAGTGGACGCCCAAAAGAGGTTGTTACTGACGAAAACATTAAAATAATCCACAAAATGATTTTGAATGACCGTAAATTGAAATTGAATGAAATAGCAGACACTCTAAAGATATCAACTGAACGTGTACATAATATCATTTACGAATATTTGGGTATGAGAAAGCTCTGTGCAAAGTGGGTGCCCCGCGGGCTCACATTTGACCAAACACAACGACAAGTTGATGATTCGGAGCAGTGTTTGAGGATGATCAATTGTAATAAACCCGAGTTTTTGTGCCGATATGTGATAATGGTTGATACATGGCTCCATCATTTCTCTCCGAAGTCCAATCGACAGTCATCTATGTGGACTGCATACGATGAAACCGCTCCAAAGCGTGGGAAAACGCAACAGTCGGTCGGCAAGGTTAGTGCGTCTGTATTTTGGGAGGCGCATGGAATATTTTTCATTGACTACCTTGAAGAAGGAAGGACCATCAACAGCGACTCTTACATAGCGGTATTGAACCGTTTGAAGGACTAAATCGCCGAAAAACGGCCGCATTTGAGAAAAAAAAAACAAAGTGCTGCTTCACCAAGACAATGCACCGTGTCACAAGTCATTGAAAACGATGGCAAAAAGCCATGAATTGGGCTGCGAATTACTTCGTCATCCACCGTATTCTCCATATCTGGCCCCCAGCGACTATTTACTGTTCTCAGATCTCAAAAGAATGCTCGCTGGAAAGAAATTTTCGTCGAATGAAGAGGTGACCAACAAAACTGGGCCCTATTTTGAAGCAAAGGACAAATCGTACTACAAAAGTGGCATCGAGAAGTTGGGGGTCACTATAATTAGTGTATCACCCGTGTGTTTTACTATGGTAGGCCGGGGACTTTTCAATTGACCTGTTAGTTTTACTCTTAGCACAATAACCCACAAACTTGTCAGTAAAATATCATGAAATTTTAACAGCTTTCTTTTAAAGGTTAATGCTAATTGAAAAAGTGGTGAATACAATAAAACTCACGCTATCTATGTATTAGGTCCGCGACTTTTCAGCCCATGTAAGGCGGCTATGAATTGTATTTTGTATAATATTTTTATTGTTTTGTTTAAAATATCTTGAAAAATCTGTTAAAATTAAGTCATATTCCTATTCGTTTTAATGTGTGGGACATGAATTTCTAAAAATTAATCATGATTCATAATATATATCTTATCGTTGATGCGATTAATATAACACGGATGAAATCATTTCAAAGTACATAGTCAAATAAAAATATTACTAAAAGTCAAGATTTAGGAGACTATACGTAGCAGCTTTCCACGGATGTTCTGGTAATTTACAAATATTAATGTATGTTAGATCAAGTTGGGTGGGATCGGTTTCCTTTCAGGCCAGCATCGTTTCGTGGGTATTCCACACATACATATCTTTTACAATAGCCTTGATTGTCAAATATGCCCTCCATTGTCTGATACTTCGTTACAAGATTAGTCGTCCTTTAACGACCTGCTCCCTTATTCCGTTCAGTGAATGGACTTATTGTGAGTGGAGATTAGTTACAATTTGGGGAACAATTTAACAGAAATATTGCCTGTTGAGAGAATATACAACTTTAATCAGCCTCCTTAAGAACGTCCCGCTCACGTCTTTTGTTGTTTACGCAAAGGGATGAAGCCACCGTCTTTGCTGTACCCGGCTATTCGAGTGGAATTAGTTCTATACGGTTCGCCGAGATTCTTATTTGTTTTTCAGGTTAATCTTGAGATCTTTGATTTGTTGTCGACTAAATATGATGTCTAGTGTTGTAATTAAGTGTTGTTTATTTTCTCACAAGGTTACTGGGTTATCGATAGTTTTCTTTAGGAATTTTATTGTTTTTCGATTAAATTTTTCGTCCGAAGTCCTTACGTTGTGAAGGTCAATAGCATGTTCTTTTGCTAGAATAGGGTCACCGATTCCTACTTCTAAATGAAGGGGACTTGTTCAATGAAAGCTGTCACTATTTTTTTTTGTTTGTATTATCGTTTGTTTCTGTAATTTTGAACATAAAGATATTTATTACTTATTAGTATTTGTTCACATCAAAAGGTATTTATTCATCATCATTTATTCATCATCATTTATTCATCAAAAGGTATTTATTGAGAAAAATTGGCACAATATTTATTAACCACTATATTTTCCAAAATTTTTTACTACTTTCTAATCTTTCTGACAATATGGCCATACTGCTTCGAAAGAACGAATTTTATAGAATATGTTGCCACCTATAGTATTATAAGTTTACTACAGATAATCTCGAAAGGTTTTGCGAAGTCATACATAAAGAGGCTTAATAATATAATATAAAAAGGAAAGATTATTCCAGAACATTAATACCTACCTAAACCTATTTATCCATTTATATTATTATTTTAACTACTACCAACTGGCCACTTTGAAGTCGGTACGAGCAACAAATTAGATTTGTTTTGTTCGTAATTTAATTTTGTATATATGTCACAAAATTATATTATTATTTTTGTATTGTTTGGGCTGGGCACCGACTTCAAACTGATCTGGTAGTAGTTAAAATAATATTGTAAATAGATAAATATGTTTAGGTAGATATTAATCTAAATTGTGTATATAATAGAATATAAAGTGGTAGATAGGTTAAATAAGGTTTTTGTTTATTTTTATTTAGTTATTACAACGATTATAATGTACATATTTTGTTTTGAAACGTTCTTTTTTTGTGTTAAAAATCTAAGTTTGATTATTTTTTACCTTTTACTGAGTTCCTTATTTATTTTTTGAAGTCGGTTCAATTTTTTTGTTAAAAATATTTTATTTTTATCATTTTAGTGTTATATATTTACTCAATAAATTACGCAGTTGTTTTATTAAGTATTACAATAAGTAGGCCAATAGTATAAAGAAATAATAATTGAGAATAAGGAACGCTTCAGGTCCGGGGTCCGCTAACTAGCCTAAGAGATTTGAGAAATGTTCTAAGCAAACTAGAACAACAACAGAAAGTTGTTATCCCCGCCGGAAATCAAACCCACGACCTCCGCCTGTGAGCTGAACGCTCTAACCGTTACACTCTAGAAACAGTTGCCTACAATTTGTCTACGTACATCCACACTGTACGATTTCCAGTTTTCCGTTACATGAGTTCAGCAATAACATTATACACAAATATCTGAATATTTTAGATAAAAAAATATGTGAAAATATGTACGTGGCGTGAAATTTGAGGGTTCCCTCTGCTTCCCCCCTACCTCCAATAGATCCTGACTTGGTTCGAAATGGACCACCTCGGAAATGCACTCTTTCGAATAAAAAAAGAATTTGGAAAATCGGTCAATAACTGACGGAGAAATCGGCGAGCATACATTAAAAAAAAATATACAGTCGAAAACAGAACCTCCTCCTTTTTTGCAGTCGGTTAAAAATACTTCACACACTGAATTGCTTTGAACAATATTTTTTTATAGCGGAATTCATCTGTTTCTATGTATATAAGGATAGTTTGATGATAATAAAGTTTCCTTTGTGATGGCAAACACGCAAATTTATAATATTTAATAAATATCATTTAAAATTAATTGGCATATCTAATAATTACAGTTATTTTATTTTTTATTTGGTTTTTTTTGCCATCTTCTTCCACAACAACTTGTTTTCATCTAATTAATCAAACATATCTTTCATATAACTTCTATTGGAATGCGTATATTGTTTCTTCGGTGTTATGTTGTTTGTTTTTGTATTGCCTGTTATCTCGACTTTAACACTACTATCGCGCGTTCAACAATTCGCAATAATTTCACGAAACGGAAATATGGAAAATACGGATATATAGTTGTCATTTTATTTTATATTTCAGTATAATTCCGATATTTTTCAATCCAACTATTAGTGGTTTTTTGACAAGTCCTGTAGTTTGGTGGACATTATTTTTTAAGAATTTTATGACATGTGAGGATAACCAGAAGGGAGCTAAATCTGGAGCATAAAATGGCTGTTTAAATTGGTCAAATTTATTGACCTTAACGATATTTTTGTCCTCTTGATGAACCTCCTTTTTTATGTTATAGGAACAGTTATCTATTTTTACAAATGTTGGAATTCAATTTATCTAAGAGTTTATAGTAATAATTTGCGTTTATTGCTTTATCAACGTGGAGGTAATTAATGAACAAAATTTCTTTTGCATCCCAAAAAATTGGCTTCTAAAATTATTTTTCTATATTATATATTTTTGAGACGAACATTTTCCAATATGAAAGCCTGTAAACTTTGTTACAAAAACTGTTATAAATGTACGATGTTCAATATAAACCTAATAATTAATCTTAATTAAAATTAACGTGTTAAATTAAATTAAAATTAATTAATTTGGATTAAAATCACTTAATTTTAATTAAAATTAACTAATTTTAATTAATTAATTTTAATCTAAAACAAATAATGAATTAATAGGCCGAAATGAAATCTTGATTATGTTCTTGTGATAGATAATTTATTGATATGTAGTATCAAATTGATATTGTAAAGATGTAGATTTTATATTGTTGTTGATTGTGTTGGAAAATATTATAAAAACATTTCAGAAAAAATCTGTTGATCACAAAAATATATTTTCACAAATTTTGATTTGGTTTACCTTTGAGATTACGCAAACAACGTGGTGTATTTTGGACTGCTGGCATTATTATTCCAAATAAAAGTGAAAACAATGTCATGGCAAATGGACAGAGTTACTTTTTTTATTTCGTTGATTTTTTTGATACGCATTTGATATAGATTGGAAACAATACTCCTGATTTTTTAATTGTCGTTTGTTAACCATAAAAAATAAAGCCTCAGTAAAAAAACTTCCACCTTACACATTCGTATACAATCGATGCAGTTGTATGATATAACGATTGCGAAATATGTGCTAATTTTAGTAATTAAACAGAGTATCAAACCGGAAGCACATATTAAAATATTGCGAGGGACCACATAAGTTTCCAGCTTAAAATTTATGTTCTTAATATCACATTTTCACATGAATGATATCTAACAAGTTTCAAGGTTTATAATAGTTTTCTTCGCTTCAACACAAGTGTTATATAAACAATTCCCAAATTTATTGTCAGAACGATTTGTTATTCTTATTCGTTATTACATTATTACATTATTCGGGGAATTCAATGTGTTAACGATTTTATTAATTTCTGTTCTTAGTGAAACAAGACTTTATTTAACATTACAGCTTAGATATTAATATTTTTAAATAATTACATTAATAGTCATAGTTGTAAACTATTGTAACCTATTGTTTATTATTCAGTCACTGATTGGGTCTTTTTTTAGTCACAAGACAGATGACATGTGTAAACCTCAGTTTCGTCGATCGACGATCTTTCTTCATTCGACGAACATTTCTTCCTAGCGAGCATTCTTTTGAGATCTGAGAACAGGAAATAGTCGCTTGGGGCAAAATCTGGAGAATGCGGTCGACGAGGAAGCAATTCGAAGCCCAATTCATGGATTTTTTACACAGTGCATTGTATTGGTGAAGCAGCACTTTCTTTTTCTTCAAATGCAGCTGTTTTTCAGCAGTGATTTCATCCTTCAAATTATCCAATAACGTTATGTAATAGTCGCTGTTGATAGTCCTTACTTTTTCAAAATAGTCTATACGCATCCAAAATTATACCATACGCATCCCAAAATACAGACGCCATAACCTTGCCAGCCGACTGTTTTCCCACACTTTGGAGCGGGTTCATCATTCCACTCGGATGACTGTCGTTTGGTCTTCGGAGTGAAATGATGTAGTCATGTTTCATCCATTATCACATATGTGTGCAAAAACTCGGGTTTATTACACTTGATCATCTTCAAACACTGCTCCGAATCATCAACTCGACGTTGTTTTTGGTCAAAAGTTAGCCCGCGCGGCACCCACTTTGCACAGAGCTTTTTCATATCCAAATATTCGGGAATGATATGATGTGCACGTTCAGTTGATATCTTTAGAGTATCTGCTTTTTCATTCAGTTTCAATTTACAGTCATTCAAAATCATTTTGTAGATTTTTTAAATGTTGTTGTCGGTAACACCCTCTTTTGGGCGTCCACTGTGTTCACCGTCTTCGGTGCTCATTTGCCACGTCTAAACTTAGCATACCAATCCTTGGTGGTTGATTTTCATGGGGCAGTGTCCGGAAACTCGGCATCTAGTCAAGTTTTTGCTTCAACTGTATGTTTTACCTTCAAAAAGCAATATTTTCTCAACACTCGAAATTCCTTTTTATCCATTTTTTTTTCACAATAACAAAAATTGCTTCACTCAAAATGCTATAATTCACAAACTAATAATCCGGCAGCTGTTAAATTTATACACGCATCTTTTGAGGGTTATGGCTAACTGAAAAACATATGAATTTAATTTTAGTAGCGCCATCTATGTGTCAAGCCGGGGACTTTTCAGTTGACCTGTTATGTACAAAACTACTTTGGATTCTTGTAGCTAATAATTAGTTGTAATAATAATGTCATGTACTTTTTAAATAGAAAATGTGATATTTGGTTATATCGATGGATATATTTACTGATATATAACGTGTGTCTTTCTAGGTTGATGCTGAAAAAACTTATATGTCCGTCTTGAATTACCACGCCGATATATTAAAAGAATTTACAGATGTTTCGAGTGATTTAGAGAGGAATTGGACGTATCACGTTAAACCTGGTGATGGACTGTTATCTGAAAATAGTTCGAATAGTGTAAGTCTTTGTAATTATTTATTACAATAGAAATTTTGCATTCTCAATACGTCCATAGCTGGTTACCTTTATCAATCTCGTGGAAGAACGCGCGGCTCAAGCCAAACTACCTTGTCTTGATGAATCATCAGATTGTTTCATTTCCCAAAACGAGTACAGTAATATTATCGCCAGTTCGAGGAATTTTACTGAGCTGAAACTAACCTGGAGCGCTTGGCAGGATATTTTTAACACGACCTGGACCGAATCTTTCTCCGAAAACTTGCTACTAGTTAAAGAAGCGGCCACATTGAACGGTAAGGAACGGATCCAGGAAATAACCGACAATTATCTGTATAAAATGTTTACATATTTTAGAATTTGACAATGCAAAAGATTACTGGAATGCTTTGAATGACTACTCAGAAGCTTACTCGCAAGCTGAAGCTTTTTGGCAGGAGTTACAACCACTGTACAAGAAACTGCACGACTTCGTTCGAATTAGACTATTTAGATTTTATAACGTGACTAGTGATACTGAAGAAATTCCAATTTATTTACTGGGTAAGTATGTTGCATTCTTTACATTACCATCTATCTGTTTATATATTTATTTACATATGACAAATTTATTATGTGTTGGTGATACATCTTTTGAAATTATAGGTTGGTTCTTTTGAAACCTTTGTAGGGCTAAATTTAAACTTGTGGCCAAAATAAAAATGATATCTAAACAAAAGAAATTAACATCTTAATCAAATAAACATGGAGATCAAAATAAATGATAGCTAACATATATTACACAATAAATATATAAAGCTAATTCTAAGCATACCAGATCTTGTTGAGGTGGTCGGGTGACAGTTCTGAAAACGAAATGAAAATGTATTATGAATGTGTATTATTTTTATTAATTATATCTTATATTCGATATGCTTATTATAATCTTAGTTTACAAATAATTATTATAATAATAATACAATAATACAACTTTATTTATTACTACTATTCTGTTGTATTTGCATTAATAAAAATTCATACACAAGCAAGGCGAGTGCGGTATTAATACATCAATATGTATTTTCCAAATTAAAATAAAACTAATCTACTTAAGCTAAAGTTAAGAATGCACTTATACACTAAACAAGTTCGTGTGATTTGGTTTGCTTCAATCTTCTGATTTCCTGCGTATTTTCCAGTAGCTGTATTGCTTCCACGTTGCTACACGTGATTTAGTAACCTTATTTCACGTTTTAATGCGAAATATTGGATCACTTCATGTATCTATTTGATTTCGAGGTCATAGTGCAGCTTTTGTACTAGTTAGTTTGATGTATTAATGCAACCCCATATTTGCACTTCATAGGTCCAAACTGGCTTTATGATTCACTTTATGAACCAATCTCTGATTTTAGGTCATAACATGTACAGATTTGCAGCTTTTAAGTTGTATTTTCCAGTCTCGAGTCGATTTGTAGATCTTGTTGACCGCTACTTGTACTTTTTCTACAGCCTTAGACAGAGATATATCTTTTGTCATAATAACTGTGTCGTCGAAAAATGTTCCAAGTACTGTTTCTTTTGTCGTTGGGATTTCAGCAGTTTAGAGCTGATATAGGAGTGGTTCTAATACACTACCCTGTGGAATTCCAGCCGAAAGTATTGAAGTTTAAGTATTGAAAATGCCCTTTCATGCCAGACTAAATTTTATTTCGAAAAGATATTATTCCAACAGTAAACAGTAATTCCGCGGTAACAATTTGCTTGTTTTGTATATTAATCCCATAGCCATACCCTGTTAAAATCTTGTGAGACGTCCAGGAATATTGCAAGGCAGTATTTATTTTCTTCGAATGCCTTTTTAAAAAAGCGCTGCTACTCTCCACGTCCACTTGGTCGATTGTCGAGTGGTGATTTCGAAATCCAAACTGGAAATCTGGTATTTCTATAAATGGTTTAATACGTTTTAATAGCAGTTTCTCAAATAATTTTGATATTGTAGGTAGTAACGAAATAAGTAATATCCTTGTTCTGCCGGTTTGTCAGGTATGAACGTGTAATCCGCACAAAGGAGAAAGCTAAAGGCAAAAACGCTAGATACGCTGCCACCATCATTCGGGAGGAACCATTTAATGGTATTAGTGGCGTATGCTTCAAATTATTAATACATTAGTTATCTATACATTAGTTACTTCGGTGTCAGTTTCTGCTATAAAATCTGTTATCTTTGATCTAAAACTAATTTAAGAATTACGGATAAAAATAAATAAAATAAAATTAAGATAAAATAAAATACAGTAAATAGGTTAAATAGAATAGAATAGAAAACTTGAATACTTTGTGAACAAATTTACAATTGTCTCTGTTGCTGGGTACCCCCAAAGTCGACAAATACCAAAAATACAAAGAAGTGGCAATCTCGCCCAGTTAACTTCACGTTATCATTGAAACCTTTTTACTAAACACAAATGCCCCGAAAATAAAAAAACGTCTGAAATATAGAATTACGAGATTCGTTGATTCAAAATTCGAAACTATTTATGATTTTCTTGAATGGTACATGCCTTTTTCTGCTTTAAAAAAATTAATATCAAGGAAATATGAACAAAAAGACTCGCTCTTTTACCGACCTGCATGTTTTAAAATACAGAGGACATTTACACATTTTAAAACCTTAGCTGTATCATTTTTAACTTAAGGTAATAATCCAGTTCAAGAAACTATTTATATGTTTATTATTTAAAATATTGTTCCCTAATTTATCTAATTTTTTAATTTTTGTATTATATAAAATGTATTAGCTCATTGGGCACAAATCCAGGTTATCATTAGATAACAAGGTGTTGCTGTATGAGTCTATACTCAAGCTTATTTGGTCATATGGAATCCAACTATGGAGTACCGCTATGAAATCTAATATATCCATCATTCAACGGTTCCAAAATAAAGTGTTGCGTGCCATTGTTGGTGCTCCGTACTATATTTCAAATAAAGTGATACAACGCGATATTCCTCTAGAATCTATAACGAGTGTAATTCAACGTGTTTATGTGAAGTACTTCGAAAGAGTTTCAGTGCATCCCAATGTACTCGCTAATCAGCTAAATATGCGACGTGATAATGAAGTGCGTAGACTAAAACGTTTAACACCACCTGATCTGAAGCTTTATAATAAGACTAATTAATTAAGATAATATTTTATACAGAAGATCGCTTAATGAAGTGATTTTCTGCATGTTATGTAATTATAATATAGACATAAGAAATACTTATTGCCTATAGGGCAGATTGTGGAATCACAAAGAATAAAACATATATATTTATTTTGTAATAGTTTGAGCTTATTATATTGATAAAAAATTTATCATCAAGTATCATTGCGTCAGTTTGGGCTTGTGAGCAAATATACAGTCAATTATCACAGATATAATTGAAAAAGTTTACTAAGACAATAAAAAGAACAAAAAGAAAAGAATATTCTTGGACGTTTAGCATAAAGGATTCCATCCACAGAAAAGGTTAACTATATTGAACTCTAAAACTCTTAAAATTCAGTCAGGATGTTTAGATCCAAATAAGAACGGTGCATCGTAATTGAATGTGTTGTCTTCAATTATTTATTTACTCTGCACATATAGCCTATTTTATAGGTTTGATATTTTCGATATATGAGTTCCATGCGAATTCTAGGTGTGGTGCCTTTCCTATTATAACCTAACCTCACCAGATATTCGATACAATATGATGGATTGCATTTACATTGTCTCAAGTCATAATTCTTTTCCAAGGTCACAAATGTCTATGTGCTAAATGGTCTAATAAATTAGACCGCCGAACTATACAAAAATAATATTATATTTTTCCTAAACATAAAATTAAATAATTTCCTTAAACATAAATAAATATAATTGCATCGCAACACTATGTTTTTAAACTATATTTCTGTGAAAATAGCATAACTCTACAATTTTATATTAAATACGTATATTTTGTAAAACAAATAATCTACAGTTAAAAATAATCGTATTTTCAAGGAGCGAAGCTTTTTAAGCGAACAATTTGTGTGATTTCGACGATGGTATATGGCTATATCGTAACGAGGATCATCCAGAGTATACAAATATAACCTAAAAATTATCATATACCTTTCAAAAACGTTCGAGGCAAAGCGAAGAAATGGGAGGATTGTCTGGACATTTTTTGGGTCTTCTGTTTTGCTTTTTTTTAATCTCTGCTTATTGAGTTTTAACATACTGCTTATCTGGAGGATTTTTTATTTATATCCGTGAATCAGTATTTATGTTGAGGAAGGACATGTAGGTGATTCTCTAAAGAATCGGATGTGCTGAAGAAATGTTCAGAAAGATGCCCCACGTGCGCTCCTACCCAAAACCTAAGGATAATCTGATATGGAGAGATAGTCAACAAATGTGGCTCCAATCCGGAAGCTAATACTTCAATATGTAAATTTACTCATTTTTCTGTCAGAAACAAACAGAAAACCAGAAAGTCAAAAAAAAAAGAATTGTATTGACCGTGAAACAAAAGCGTCGAAATGTAACTAGAACGTAAAAAGTATTTCCCAAAATAGATACGATCCAGTTTTTCGGCACCTAGTCCAAATAATCCGAGATATATATAAGTAGGCCACGCAAACAAACGACATACACACATACGTACAATTTACACGGATGGTTGTTGTGTCAGTCCCGTAAGATGAAGCCCGAAATTTCATTGTTTTCTACGATAAAAATAAAAGTAAATAGAGGAGAGGAAGAATTGGTGTGCCGGCAAATATAGGTCACGATTAAATAAAAAGCAACCGGCTTTTGTTTTGACGTTTGACCTTATAGTAGCTGTTTTAGGAGGGAAAACATGCCGATATTTGACAGTCCGCCGTCGGCATAAATTGCATTACTACTATAGGCTATATTATTGCGTTATGAAAATTCTCAGATATTTTTGAGGAACAAATGTAATAAGCTCGTAGTATTTTTCGTAAAATGACGTTGAATGAGTTTTTTTTTTGATAAAAGAAGGTGCGCGAAAATGATATTTTTTAACTTAACATTGCTGCAGTTGGGCAAAACTAGGTATGGTATGGTTATGTAAAAATCGTTCGAAATAGTTGTCACAATGCTGCTTTCCGGATTATTTAAACTTGCCACTTTCATCCCCATCTTTGCTTTATCTCTACTGTTTATTAGGTGCGTGCGATATCTATTGCTGAAGTTGCTAAGTATCATTGTAATAAAATATTAAGGAACCTAACCTACCTATTAAATTCCATAGTTTTAATCTTTCTTTACATAAAATAATAGTTTTCCATTTTGTAGTATTGATTTATTCAGTGTATACGGACGCTCACGGAGCATTCAAAATTCAATATCAAGGTTTTACCATTTATCATAGAAAAAGAAGAGTTTTTTGTAGCGTATTGTGACCGGCATTAAAAAGTGGAACTACTTTCACAATACGTAGTAAATAGTTATGGGTTAGCCGAGGAGTCATCCACATCCACACCGAAACGGACTACTCATGGTCCTAAAGTCTTTCTGTTCATCTGGTGGGATCAGAAAGCTATGATGATGACTTGTTGACTGAATGAAACAAAAAAGGCCAAAGATATCGAGTAACAGGGGCAAAGTCATCATCTTGCAAGATCGGTCGCATGTTACAAGAGTTGTGAAGGATACACTGTTATAGTTTGAATGGAAACTTCTCTTGCACACAATGTAATAACATAGTACAATGAACTGTAATACTTTTTTCCGTAAGAACAGTGGAATAGGTCACGGCCGTATGTCATGTAATACGGCTCTGACATCTGTTTTAAAAACTACCTGAATAGTGAACAAGCGAGACGGGTTGGTCTGTTTTCTAATAGATAAGAACCTTTGTTAGAGTGTCACTTTGTATCACCGTTTAATAAGTCGCCTATTCTTTCCTTTTTAACTGGCGCAGTCGGTATGATTCCGGAGAGAGTTTTCTTTTAAATTCATTCAATGAAAATGAATTAAATTCATCAAATTGAATGAATTTACAATGACCGAAATCAAATTAATTATCAAGGAAAGAAAACAGATTGATGTTGGGTTGGTAATCGATCCGCGGTTACTCAAAGCGTTTCTTGGTGTATTTAAGTGGAGTTCGGGCAAATATTTTGCAGCTGAAGTCACAAAAGATGGTTTGGAGCCATTAATGCCCCTAGCCATAAACGATTCCAAGTAAGAAGTATTCAAGTTTTGGAAAATACCCCTAATCTGTGGCATGATAGTTTAAGGTGTAAGGCGGCCAAAGACGGATTGAAGTTGTTACGAATTAACACAGTCGACTGGAATTTGGTCAGTTGCAATTCTGGGTGAATCGCCACCAAAGGCGGATTGCAGTAGCTCAGTTTCTTAGCTGTCGTCTATTGAAATTTGGAGTCATCAACATTTAGAAAACAATTCCGTAACATAGAAATTTGGGTAGAAACATTACCATTTCGCACATCTTCAAAGGTACTGGCGGGCGAAGATACAATCGATACTTAAAAACAAGTATAAGTTGTCTTGACGGAATAACGACCACCTGTGGTGGTGGTGTGTAATGTGTTTGGTAATGCGACAATCAGTTTTCCAACAGATAAGAACCTTCGGTGTCGCCGTTGTAGCGCTGTTTAACAAAACCAATTTCTTCTTGTGTGTAAAACGTTTTCACGTTTTCTAACTTAAACCAGATCTCAAATAAATTTTGATCAATTTCAGTTTTGAGAAACTTCTCTCACAGCTGGTATTTCCATATAGCAATTGCACAGAATATTCAGAGACAGTGTCAGATTAGCTCATAAGCAAAATAAGTATTTGCTTAAAAACAGGTCAGTTGAAAAATACATAGATGGCGGTACTGAATTAAATCCATATGTTTTTTAGTTAGCCCTAACCTTCAAAAGATGCACGTATTAATTTGACAGCTGTCAGATCATTAGTTTGTGAATTATAGCATTTTGAGTGAATCAATTTTTGTTATTGTGAAAAAATGGATAAAAAGGAATTTCGCGTGTTGATAATATATTGCTTTTTGAAGGGAAAAAATACGGTTCAAGCAAAACTTGCTATTTGCTAAGTTTCGACGTGGTGAAATGAGCACCGAAAACGGTGAACGCAGTGGACGCCCAAAAGAGGTTGTTACCGACGACGACATTAAAAAAATCCACAAGATGATTATGAATAATCGTAATTTGAAATTGAATGAAATAGCAGACACTCTAAAGATATCAACTAAACGTGTACATCATATCATTCACGAATATTTGGGTAGGAGAAAGCTCTGTGCAAAGAGGGTGTGGCGCAAGCTCACTTTTGACCAAAAACAACGACGAGTTGATGATTCGGAGCAGTGTTTGAAGATGATTAAGCGTAATAAAATTTTTGCGTCGATATGTGATAATGGAGGAAACATGGCTCCATCATTTCATCCGAAGTCCAATCGATAGTCATCCGAGTGGACTGCACACGATGAACCCGCTTCAAAGCATGGGAAAACACAACAGTCGGCTGGAAAGGTTATAGCATCTGTATTTTGGGATGCGCATGGAATAATTTTCATTGACTACCTTGAAAAGGGAAGAACCATCAACAGCGACTATTATATAGCGTTATTGGACCGTTTGAAGGACGAAATCGCCAAAACGGCCGCATTTGAAGAAAAAGAAAGTGCTGCTTCACCAAGACAATGCATCGTGTCACAAGTCAGTGAAAACGATGGCAAAAATCCATGAATTGGGCTTCCAATTGCTTCCTTCCTATTCCCAGATTTCAAAAGAACGCTCGCTGGAAAGACATTTTCGTCCAATGAAGAGGTGATCGCCGAAACTGAGGTCTATTTTTAAGCAAAGGACAAACCGTACTACAAAAATGGTATCGAAAAGTTGGAGGGTCGCAATAATCAGTGTGTCACCCTTGAAGGGAATTATGTTGAATAAAAAAAACTAATTCTGCCAAAAAAATGTGTTTTATTACGGTAGGCCGGAGACTTTTAAATTGACGCGTTAAACGTCTTATGGCACCAGAAATAGAACCACCAAAAAATATTTGCTAACCATTCAATTATAAAAAATTTCTTCCATTAATACTGGTATCGTTTTCCATATGGCCATGTAAAGCCAAATTTAGTTCGACAAGAAATTTTATATCCTTATAATTTTCCTCTGTCACTAAGTTTTATTCTATTTTATAACTAGTCTACGCTTTTTGAATTCTTCAATTCCAGCTTCCTTTTGATATATTATCCAATCAATCTAATGTAACAATTAATAAACACTTTTTTAAAGCGCAAAATTAATGAGAATGCACCTCAGATTATCTGGGCGTAATTGTCTGTTTTTTTTTGTGCGATGTAGGGATGCCGGAAAAATATCGATATATTTGGCTATTTCGATAAAGCGATATTATTTTGCATCTATAAGATGTGTGTAGTAAATATTTAGGTAAATTGCGGAAAAGACTCAAATAATTCATAGATCAAAAACATGCACAAACATCTAGGGAAACTTGCATATTGTAATACTAATATTTAAACTTAATTTTACACATATTAATCAAAACGGAAGTTCCCAATTAGTGCAATAATTAATTGAGAAGAAGGGGAGAAGGAATTTTTTAATATCCGTTATAATTTTCCTCTGTCACTCAGCTTTGCTCTGTTTTATCAATAGTCTGGGATTACGATAGTCTGGGTTTTATCGATAGTCTGCAAATTGGATTGATTGGGTCTAACGATCCAATCAATCCAATTTGCCAAATCAGCACTGTTTTTTCGACACAGTATCGCCATTCTGCCAAAATTGATCAGAATGCACCTCATATCAACTGGATGTAATTGTCTTTGTTTTTTGTATGTAGGGATGACGAAAAACTTGACTTTTTGGCGGATATTTCGATGTTGTTTTTGACTGATATTTTTCGATATTTTTTCCAAAATATAATCACTACATAGTATAAAACAAAGTCGCCTTTTCTGTCCCTATATCCCTATGTGCGCTTAAATCTTTAAAACTACGCAACGGATTTTGATGCGGTTTTTTTCAATAGATAGAGTGATTTAAGAGGAAGGCAACTAAGGCAACATTGCTAATTTTAGAGGTTTCTAACGTGATGTCGTAAATTAACCTATTTTTTTAGGCTTATTTAGCAATTAGCAAAAACGCTGCCTAACCCTACGAGTTAGATCAAATTAATGTACTACAGTATTGTACACCATAAAAAGGTCTACAAAAAAGTCCGCGATGGTATATGTTTATCTTTTAGGGATAACCCACATTAAACATTTTTATTGTTTACTTTTTACGTGAGAAAATGGCTTATTTACGAAGCTATTTTAAGCAATACGGCATTAATCCTTATCGAATTAAGTACCTTAAATACAGTGTGCAATTAATATAGATCAATATGGTTCCTTACAGCATGTAAATTAAACAAATATTTTCGGAGATATTACAAATTTAAAATTTGCATTTAAAAAATTTAAAAATTGTTTTACTCCAAATTTAATGCGTGCAGGCTAAGGGCAGTAATGAATGAACCAATAATAGTGGATCGATTTTAATCATGTTTTCATTGATTGACATAGGCATATATATTTTATGCCCGTGCAAAGTCGGAGCGGGCCGCTATGTTTTTATATACAACGTTCATATTTTTTCTGTAGTGTATTTAATTTATTATCAGCATTGCACCCGTGCGAAGCCGGGGCGGGTCGCTAGTATTAATATATAATAAACAGTAATTAAAATATAATAAAAAAAATATAAATTATAAGATATTTAAAAAGTGCGAAAAACTGAATTTTAAGGATTCAGAGCGGGTTTGATTTAATTTTAAAGGCTTACACCGTTATGACATTTAATTTTTCCTGGCAGTTAAAAAAAATTAATAATTTTTTACATATTTTTTAAAAAATTTTTAAATTCTCCGATATCGATGTTATTCTCTCCGGTCGACGTCCCTTGTATGATGTCACGTAGGTTGGACAATTCTCATTATTAAATTTGTTCTGTATCATTTACTCTAATGGATTTTTCATTTGGAATAATTAAGGAAGTAAAAGTGCGTGAGGTATTAACTAAATATTTTTTTATTTGTTCTGTTGACATTAAGAGTATTGAGCGATTGTGGTTTATTTTGTCGTAGACCTGTGACTCCAGTAAATCTGATATGAAGCAGTCTGGCGAGTTCAAATTCCCAAAACCAAATTTATTTAAAATTAACGCGCATACTTTCGACCACAATAATCTTCAGACTATCCTCCTTGTGAAATGAATATTACTTAAGTAATAAAGTGGGTTAATGAAGCCTTCTGGTTTAAATCGTTGCTAGACGCAGTGTAGTGCATTTTACCGTGCAACGGGGAAACGAATCCTCTTGACGATCCGTCGACCGGCCGGCCCCCTCTCGCCCCTCGTCCGTTCCACTTCGAATCGTTAAAAGCAAAGTTGGAAACTCGCAGCCGCCTCGGAAGCAGAAGAAGGCGAGGAAGAGAGTTCGGACCGAACGAGTTCCCTAACTGAATTGCGTCAGTTGTCCGGAAGAGGCGAATTTTGATTTAAAAACGACGTCGGCATAATTAAAAGTTTATTTTCCGCTAAACCGATTAGCGGCATCGGGACGTCGTTACCGGCGCTGGATAAAAGCGGGACGGGCGAAGCAGGACCTGATTCCATTATCGGGTCTTGTTCCCCTTCATCTGTTTCCGCGCCGCCTTCCCCAGCTCGTTGTAAAATCTCGCGTTTATGTGACGTTTCGCAATGTCATCTGTCAAATTGTGACATTTAATAACTCACTGTTTTACACGCGACGAAATCACGGCCTACTATTTTGTTACCTGTAGAGTAATTTTAATCTAATTTAAAACGCCTTCAATTACCCTGTGTGACACAATTTTTCTAACATAAATAAGATTCTGTGTTTTGAATTCGTTATTCCATTGTTAGAAACATTGTCTATTGATATGGTTGTCTAACACGTTACGTTTCTTATTAATAGTGTGAATACTATTTATGTTTAAAAGCTGTATTATTCCACAATGGCAGCCGATTTCCTTACATAGTTATTGAATATTCAGTGATTTTAAAAGAAACGAAACAAACGAACGTTTTACGAAATATTTTTGTTTGTTTGTGGGACAGTAGAGACACCAAAAATCACTTTGAAGCTAAATATTGGTAAAAAAGAACTTGTTTGTGACAAGGAAAATTGCACTTTTACATATAAAACTTCGTTTAATGAAAAATTTTGTCTAGGCCATGTATAAAAATAGTAAAGGATATTTGCATTTGAAAACTGTTTTCTCTAGATTAACTGATGCTAAGTTATTTCATAATGAATTCTATGAAAAAAATCTTACCGCGAAAGGATTAGCGGCTTGGTTATCTCTAAAGAAAGTAATTCATGGATTTTTAGGTAATCTTAAAGCTGAAGATGCCGAGTTTTTAGTGAATGATTTGTTACAAAAATTTTAACGAAACAACATTTTAAAAATACATTTGCAAATGCATTTTCATTTCGATGTTTCCCCTCGTAGTCTTGGAATGTTTCTGTCAATTGTTTTTGAGTTTGGGTTGGGTCTTCATCCACTCATAACTCAGCAGTTTTGCATCTTCAAACTTTTTATACCAGAACGTTATTTATTTTGCACATCGAAATCACCACTTTTGAGTTTTTGAGGCCACGCCTCACATGTTTTTAATGTTAGAGTATGCCCACCGTAAGAGGGAAACCGTAAACCGTTCTGTCAGCAAACGATGAGCTTCAGAAGCTTTTTTCTTTTGATTAAATAAGTAATGCGTGCCGCAAATGCACGTTTTAAGACTCGAAACTTGACATTTTCAAAGAGGTATAAATCTATTACAGTATTACTACTCAAAATATAATGTATTTAGCGTATGAAGCTTGATGTTAGTATAATAAGATGACATATGTGTGAAATAATAACATTGCATGTTTAAGCCTAGAGATATCTGTTAGAAAACCCTGTAATTACTTACCGGTACACCTGGTATGTGGATTGTTTACGCATCAGAAAATCGTCTGATATTTGTGTGTGCATCAGATGGAAAGACAAAAAAAGAGATGGAAAGAGAAAATCCTCCAAAGTATTTCAACAAACAGAAATTTTTAAAAACATGACATGAACATTAGTTATAAGATGATGTAACAGATGGGGCAAAAGTCCCGCTACCATTTTGATTTCGCGCCATCTTGATTATGTGACGTTTAGCTTAGTTTCACTTTAACCATTGTGTTGTGTAGACGTCCAAATTTTATCATAGATGAATATACACCACAAGAACGAGCAGAAATAGTGACAATATTTATTGAAAATAATCGTTCCATTATTGTCACTCAGCGGAAATTGCTTCAAAAATATCCTAATCCTCCAGTGCCTCACAAAACCACAATTTATCGTTTACATACGAATTTTCGACAGTACGGTACAACAGCAGACAGGCCTTGTACTGAAAGACAACGAACGTCTCGTAACATTGAAAATGTGACTCTGGTGCGCGATAGTGTTGCAGAGTCTCCAGAAACATCAATTCGGAGACGTGGTTCCCAGTTGCACATTTCTGCACGCAATTTAAGGCGAATTTTGAAAACTGATTTGAAAATGTTCCCGTACAAAATTCAATTTGTCCAAAAATTACTATCGAGAGATCCTGATCAATGAGTTGAGTACTGTAATGTAATCCTAAAGCTGTCTGGTGAAATCGAAGACCCACTCATTGGCCACGTTAATAAATAGAATAGTCGGTTTTGGAGAACACAGAATCCTGAATTAATTTATAAAACGTCATTGCTGCCACTAAAAACAACTGTATGGTGTGGTATTCATGTTGGAAACATCATTGGTCTCTTTTTTTTTTTTGAAAATGACCAAGGTCCTGCAGTTACCGTTACTGCTGAACGGTACCAAGACATGATTCGAAATTTTCTTGTGCCTGAAATGAATGAACAAGGACTAGAGGACATGTGGTTTCAGTAAGATGGGACCACAGCACATACAGCTCGTTTAACAATTCAGTTATTGAATAACGTTTTTCCACGAAGACTGATTTCGCGAAGTGACGATTTAGCATGGCCAGCCAGATCGCCAGATTTAATAGCACCAGATTTTTTTGGGGTTTTTTAAAATCAAAAGTTTGTGTGAAAAAGCCCCAAACGACTCAACATCTTAAAGACAATATTTGTCACGAAATTGAAGAAATTCAGCCTCAGATGTTGCAAGATGTCATGAAAAATGACTTATTACTTACTTATATTACTTATTTAGGGTAAATGATGTGGCTCGGTGAATGGAGGTAAAACGAAATGAAACAGTGGTGTTTACATTATGTGACCGTTATTTATTGGCTATATAAAAAAAATGTGAAAAATACAATTAGATAAAACGGATGGCAGCGGTGTTACCTGGAGACGAGGCTTGGGCAGTCGATGGTGGCACGTCTAAACCAAACGAGGGTTGAGCACTCAATGAATCGTAATACCCTTCAATCACATCTCAGATAAACGTCTCGGGGTTACCGCCAGCTATTCGTTATCGGGTTCTAGTTGGCGCTGCTGGCACCCCGCCGTGTTCAACATCTGGGATTATATTTCTGGGTATTTTGTAGATCGTTATTCCACGATGTAAAATTCGACATGCCTCAAGGTCGCTACACTTATATTTACTTACTTATCTTTTCTTTGAGCAAAGTTATAGGCAATCAAAATGGTATCGGGACTTTTGTCCCAAGTTGTATATGATGTTTTGTAAATCATTATTAATTTACAATATTTTTGGATACAATATAAATTGTGGACTTATAACAAAAAGTGTTTGTGTATAGTAGCGGGACTTTTGGCCCACTTGCCGTTTTCGTTCTTAGATAGTGAGACTGCTTATTGTTGCAGTGTGATTTATTTGGTCATGTAGTTTCTGTTTTACTTGCGGAAAGTTACGGCCTGATTGCTTTTTCTTCACACAGTTTTGGTTCGAAATAGGACCGGTCGTATTTCACTCGCGAGTTTCCATCGCCGCCTAGATCGTGGTGGTGGCGTCCTTCGTTGAGGACTTTCAATTTGCGCTTGATTAATGGCATTGTCGGAAGTGAACTTAACACCGTTTCTTATTCCGTCCTGTCTGGGGGACCCTTTAATTAAAAAAGTTGCAGATTGTTGCTTTTCTCCGCTTTCAAGTGTTAGATACAAAATTTTATATATGACCAGAAGAGGGTTTCCGTTTATACGTAGAAATTAAATACGGTCATATTATTTAAATTATTTGGATTATAAACAGATCTTTCTGTTAATATATTGAGATTCCATTCATGTAAGTGTTTTCAACCAGTATATGAGTTATAACCATTTTCTATTTCAGTTTAGGATTTGCACTCTGACGTAAGTAAAAATATAGCAGATATATTATTTAACTTTAGGGTAATATTTATGGCTCGGTGAATGTAGCCAAGACGAAATGACAGATACATTATGTGACCGTTATTTATTGAGGTAATATAAATGTGGAAAATACTAGTAATAAATGAGACGTATCGGCGCTGGGTTTACCTGCAGACAAGGTTTGGGTAGTCTATGGTGGCACGTCTGAACTGAACGCTGGTCGGTTACTGATTGATTCAAAGTACCCTTCAATAATCTACCAGATAAACGTCTCGGGGTTGCCAGCTATTCGTTATCGTGTTCCAGTTGGCGCTGCTGGCACCCCGCCCGTGTTCAACATCTTGGATTATATTTCTATTATTCCGCGATGTAAAATGCGACATGTCTCAAGGGCGCTACAATAATATGAATTAGAACGTATTAATATGATTAACTTTGATTATTATGTTACCACTCTCTATGGTGCTGTCTTCCACTTTCTGGCCGACTTTGTTAAAATTGGTCGCCCAAGACGAACCATTAACTACGTCTAACGATAAGCTGTATTAGTTTCACTTGCACACTGGTGTACAAGTTATCAAGCCCTAGTCCTATTCAATTTGCTGACTACTAGCTGCTGAGCCACTGTATTTTCGTGGTTCTGGTTTCAGGTTATGGAGGGGATATGATTTTTTTTATATTGCTTTCCAGAGTGCAACCCCATGCTTGTATATTTTAGACAGTTCGGCTAATTATTTTTTAGTATTTTCCTTCCATTTCAATGTTGACATCCAATGCCATACCTGAATATATATTAAAAATGTTTAGTCTTTTGTTGTTTTATAGATGTTTCTTGGTTCTTATCCACTGTCAATGGAACTGTAATTTTATTAATAAAATAGAAGAATATGAATATGAAATAGAGAATAAATGTTTTCACGTCATGTTTTTTTGGTCACTCGTGGCTGACTTAATGGTTTTGTTATATGGGTCTACTGTATGTTAAGCTCTTAGGATATATACTGAATATATTTTATTACCATGTGCAGGTGTAGATGATGTGCTTAATTGTATAATACTTTGTCCAATTCAAGGACATTTAATTCTTTATTTCTTTATTGGATGACATTATTGGCGGCAAAAATATCATCATCATCATCATCATCACTAAACTATAGCTGGGAAGAATGTCCATTTCCCAACCAATACGCTGTTGTTGGTGCTGCAGCATTTTGAATAACCTTATATACCGATAGAGGAATGTATAGAGAAGTTTCACACTAAGTTTCAAGTGAATAGCTTTAGTAGAAGTTCGAAAAATTTTTTTTCAGAAAAACGCTTTTAAAATTTATATTTCTCTTAAGAGCTATATCTCCGAAAATATTTTAAGTTTTAAAAAATACTAAAAAATGTGCATTGATTTATTACTTTATTGATTATGTCTATAGATATAATGTAATGATTTTTAATGTGATAATGATTTTCTGGCTCTTCTGTTTATTCAAAGAATGCTTGTTGAACTTATCTAGGAAGTAGTGATTTCGATAAAGTTGATCTTACGATCAAAGTTGGAATCTTACTCTTAATTAAGTAAATTAATATCAGACGCTATCTTACCTATTTGCGTAAAGTGGTTATACAAATTTCTCCACACATTTAAATGTATTGGGTTTGATTCAAAATTAAAAAAGTGTGTGTCATCTGTTGAAGTGACGACTTGTTGACCGATGATTTTTTACATGTGGATAATTATTTGAACGGAAAACTAGATTTTTTAATACTGTTTGGATAATAGCTGCGAAAACAATATGCTACGATAATCCCAGCGTTTAAATCCTGATCTTGCGTCAACATTAACGACGAGGTCGTTTACTTCATGGCCCATGTGTATTTAGTGGTCTCAGCTGTATGTTTTTATATTTATCAGGAGCTGCTTAAGATGAATAAGAATATCGATTAACTTGACAATTGAAATAATATCATTCATGGTAAATTAAAATATTTTTAAAAATAATTTTAACTCTTAGTAATTCAACAATTTGCATTTTTGCAAGCAGTGGGCAATAAGCATTTCTTATGGTTATATTATATACACATGTAGAAAATAAATTTAATAATTTATGTCCTGTCTAAACTAGTATTTTAATTAGGTCCTATAATCAGATCGGATAGTATTGAACGTTTTAGTCTACGCATTTCACCATAACGGCACATATTTAGCTGATTAGCGAGTACATTGGGATGCACTGACACTCTTTCGAAGTACTTCACACAAACACGTTGAATTACACTCGTTATAGGGGTATACATTGGGGTACACTAACACTCTTTTAAAGTAATTAATACAAACATTTTGAATGACACTCATTTTAGATTCTAGAGGGGTATCGCGTTGTATCATTCCATTAAGACAGACTTGCTAGCAGTATCCCATAGTTGGATTGATTGAGTTGAGTTTTGATTTGTATGTTACTATAATAATAACTTGGATTTGCGCCCGATAAACCAATACATTTGTTATGGTTTAAGTTGTTTTCGTTTAACAAGTATGTGGTTCGTCCAGGTTAGACGCTGGTCTAGATGCATACTAAGACAAGATACATAAAATGTATTTATTCAAAGCAAAGTATTAGCCATTTGATGAAAGAACAGTTTTTATTTTGATCTATACCCTTCACCGAGCCATTTTTCAAGTGTGCTCTCTGTAAGGGCGCCGTGCTCTATAGATGTAAAGAGTTAGCAGTTAGATGCCAGCCTTTATTTGACTGATTTTGCTGTTGTTATGCTACAAAATCATCTTATCAGGTCTTTGAGGGTATTTTCATTTTTTCGACCAATGACCAGTTCACATTAATTATTTGTTATCAGTAGCGATCAGTATTTTTCTAGGTTTCAGTAGTTCACAACCTACGACACTAACCTGGTTCCGTCAGGCAAAGAGCATTTTCGAAATAAATCCTTTTTTTTGTCACCCGTTACTATTCGGTGCTGAAATTGTTTTCTTTCATACCTTTGAAGCAGCATTGCACTGACGATATTTCGGTTTTCTAATTGACTGTGATCAAATTAAATGTATAAACCATGCTTTACATGTTTTTGTGGTTGGATCATGTGCATTGTAAGCTTCTATCAAGAAACGATTACTTTCAGCGGCTTTTTCCTTTTGATGAAACAAGAAAAGTAATGCGTGCCACAAATGCACGTTTTCAGACACATAACGACATTTAAAAACAAATTTAAATTTATAACATTGTCATTTGCTGTAACATAACTTGTGTAGTTTTGATGTTAATATCAGTAGAATAATATAACATATGTATCAAATCATAACACTGAATAATTATAGCCAGTAAAATCTATTAGAAAAACCGGAAAATAATTACTTGGTATACATTCGATTACTAACAGTAATTCTTTCTAATTTATAGGTTTGTTTTATTTGACAATATGCCAATGATATGTTCTCCAATTCAGTCCAGTTATTGCTGCAATTGAAGATATGCTAGTGCCAGCATGCAAACATATTCCGCATTATAATATAAATAAATGAAATATCAATTGTATCTAATATATTAACAAAAAATTGATAAGTGTTTCTTCCAATATCGTTCATAATTTTACTAAAGTCTTTTCTTCTTCAGTCTTGAATAACATTTTGTTTAGGTTTAGGATGGGTTGGACAATAAACAAAATTATTTTTTTTGTTTTCTTAATTGGGAGTTTCATTTACGTAAAACCATTTCGAAAACACTTGAAGACATCTATAGTTTTTGTTTTTTTCGTAAATAACTGACAATTTTTTTTTGTATATAACCACTAATCGTCGTTTTTTAGTTATCATACTTAAAGCAACAAGCTTATTTTGAGTCTGCCACTTAATGACTTTTTAAATTGTAACCTGGAATCTCTTCTTCTGTCTTTTACAATTCTGGTGAAACTTTTTTTAATCATATATCAAATTTTATTGTATTTCATTTATGTGTATTTTGTATTGTATTTTTTATTCTATTTTATTTATTGTTTTTCTGTAAATCATTGGAATAAATAAAATAAACAAATATGAAAATGAGAGGCACAAATTATAACTTAACAGGTTAATTAAAAAGTCCCCGGCCTACTATAGTAAAATACATTTTTTTAGCAAATTTAGTTTTTTTATTCAACATAATTCCCTTCAACACTGTGATACACTGATTTTAGCGACTCTCCAACTTTTCGATACCATTTTTATAGTACGATTTGTCCTTTGCTTCAAAATAGGCCTCAGTTTCGGCAATCACCTCTTCATTACACGAAAATTTCTTCCCAGCGAGCATTCTTTTGAGTTCTGAGGACAGGAAATAGTCGCTGGGAGGCAGATCTGGGGAATACAATAGATTTTTTTGAATATAATAGATTTTTGCCATCGTTTTCACTTGTGACACGGTGCATTGTCTTGGTGAAGCAGCACTTTCTTTTTCTTCAAATGCGGTCGTTTTTCAGCGATTTCGTCCTCAACTGTCCAATATCGCTATGTAATAGTCGCTGTTGATGGTACTTTTTTAAGGTAGTCAATGAAAATTATTTCATGCGCAACCCAAAATACAGATGCCATAACCTTGCCAGCCGACTGTTGAGTTTTCCCACGCTTTGGAGCGGGTTCCAACACCGACATTCGTTCCATTTCGACAGTCCACTCGGATGACTGTCGATTGGACTTCGGAGTGAAACGATGGAGCCATGTTTGATCATCTTCAAACACTGCTCCGAATCATCAACTCGTCGTTGTGTTTGGCTAAAAATGAGCTCGTGCGGCACCCACTTAACACAGAGCTTTCTCATACCCAAATATTCGTGAATGATGTGATATGCATGTTCAGTTGATATCTTTAGAGTGTCTACTATTTCATTCAGTTTCAATTTACAGTCATTCAAAATCGTTTTGTGGATTTTTTTAATGTTTTCTTCGGTAATAACCTCTTTTGGGCGTCCACTGCGTTTACCGTCTTCAGTAATACCAATCCTTGATCGTTGATTTCTTGGGGCAGTGCCCGGAAACTCGGCATCAAGCCAAGTTTTTGCTTCAACTGTATTTTTTCCTTTCAAAAGCAATATTTTATCAACACGCGAAATTCCTTTTTATCCTTTTTTTCACAATAACAAAAGTTGCTTCATTCAAAATGCTATAATTCATAAACTAATGATCCGACAGTTGTCAAATTTATACACGCATCTTTTGAGGGGTAGGGCTAACTAAAAAACATATGGATTTAGTATGATGTATGATTCTAGTAGCGCCATCTATGTATCAGACCGGGAACCTTTCAATTGACCTGTTACTTATTATTGTGCAATATCGATATACGTACTTATATGACTGTCTTAGTAGTAAAATATCAGTTTCACTGAAAACTTTTAACCATTAAAGTAGCTGTTTCAATTAACTAATACTTTTATCATTTGTTAAAGGTGGTGAAGATTGGAGTAGAATTGCCGATATCATTTTGCCTCATAGACAGTTTCATTTTGATATTGAATCCGAACTGAGTCAAAAGGTAATTTAACTTATTTAGTTCTAGTATTTTTAAAATTTTTATCACTCGTTTTAGACCGTCTTGGATATATATAAGGAGACGGAAAATGTTCTTACAACATTGTCTATGGGTAGCTTAGGTGAGTCATTTTGGAGTCATAGCAACTTTAATGGCACTTCATGCGGCCCAAAACTTTTTGAATACTGTAACCAAGCGTATACTGAGTAAGTGGAGTCCTAGTTGATGATAATGTCGCTGATTCTGTTTCTTTTTTGTAAGAATATCGGAATGTAACAAGCCTTCCTGGACAACTTTCTTGGATGCCTACGAGACGTCATTGAAAATAGCTTTGAACAATCAAGATTACATCGCGTTTCAGAGGTACCAGCTGCGATTTTCCGCAATCGATGAAGCCATCGGGGTGTTAGGTAATTAATAGTTTCTGTCTTTAAACGTTGCCAGTTCTAAAGGTATCATTATCTATAGGATCGCTTATTGCCATTGAGAATTTGCGCCATGAAGGAGTTTCTACGGAGGAACTCGTCAACACCAAAACGTTGTTAATGGCTTTGAGAGTGATACCCAAGCTAGCCTATTATTACGCAGCGGATAAGTGGCGGCTAGACTTGCTTGAAAATGACGGCCAAGATATTGTAGAGACTTGGTGGAACTACAGGTAAGGTTATGTTTTTCAACTTTATAATTACGTCATTTTTGTAGCTTTTAACTTTGCTATTTAAGATAATGTATTTTAATCATCTCCAAAATTAATTACAGTATTTATTTTTCTTTTGAATCATTAGACGAATTAAAAGATCAAAGAATTTAGACAGAATTACTTTCAAAAAATGTAAATGAATTAAGCCCAGAAGTAGACAAAGGCCACTATGGAAAGCAACTCGAAGATTTAAAAGACCAATTATTCGAGTACCAAATTAAAAGTAAGTTAAAAATTAAAAATGATCGAAATGAATGCGTTTGACGGAACTATGAAAAAGCTGAATTGTTCGCACAATACTTAGCTAACATATTTCAAATAATGATATTGATAACCTCAATCCTACAAAGGCACCTGGTATAGATGACATTTGAGCAATCATCATGTTGATATATATATATATATATATATATATATATATATATATATATATATTTAATATATATACAACAGAAATTTATATATATATATATATATTTATATGTATATATATATATATATATATATATATATATATATATATATATATATATATTTAATGTCTGTTTAAGACTGAAGCTCAAAAAACTTGACAAACCTGCAGAACTAATATTTAAACGTGTTAAAAATTTTGTAATAATACTAGATTTCCAGTTTGGTTTTCAAAATCACCATTCAACAATCGATCAAGTGCACAGAGTAACTGCGGCTATTGAAAAAGCGCTTGGGAAAAGAAATACTGCCCTGCAATATTCCTGGATGTCTCACAAGCCTTTGATCTGGTTTGGCATTTGGGACTAATATGTAAGATGAGCAAATTGTTACTGCATAACTATTGTCAATTGTTGGAGTATATATCTATTCGGAAGAAAATTTAGAGTATCGCACGAAATGGCATTCTCGGCATTTAAAACTATGTCAGCTGGAGTTCCACAAGGTAGCGTATTAGGATCTCTTCTTACACACAATTATTATTGCAAACGATATATCTCTGCCTAGGACAGTAGAAAAAGTACAAGTGGCAGTCAATCCATTCTACAAATGAACGAAAGATTGGAAAATTTAACTTAATAGCTCCAGATCTGTCTACGTTAATTTTGCATTGCGGCGAATTCATAAAAACTTAATTATATCACTCAATGGATGCCCGATTCCTCAAGCAGAATCAGCTAAATACCTTGGAGTCTATCTTGACGGTAGATTAAATTGGAAACATCATGTTAGACGAAAAGCAAAACACATTAGAACCAAAATAAAACAACTATACTGGTTAGTCGGAAGATACTCTCAACTTGATCTAAAATCAATGAGGTTGGTCTATAAGACAATCACAAAACCAATTTGGACCTATGGGGACAAATATGGGGTTGCACTAAAAATTCAAATCAACTAGTCATCCAACGCTGTCAAAACAAGGTTCTTCTATTGATTACCAATGCCTATCGCTACGTAACCAACGAAGAACTGCACGATAACCTGGGAATTAAATGGATTTGCGATTTTATAAGATTTCGCCTTGAAACACGAAGGAAGATTAATAAATCATACAAACGTGGAAGCAATAGAATCTTTTTTATGTAGAATTAACAATAAAGACAAATGCTTATTATCGTCCGCAGTCAACGTTTTGCCTTTTAATAAAATATTTCAAATATTATCAATTTATTAAATTTATTATAATTCTCCTTTCATATGGATAATATGGCATATATTTTATTTTTTTCTGAATATTTCTGGTATTTATTATATATAATTATGTTGCAATATACTGTTTTATTTGGATCATCTAATAAATAGTTCACAAACGCTTTTTATATGCCGAAACCAATTTTAACATTGTAAATATGTTAACATGACTAGACACACATGGTTTATTTACTAAGGTTCAATGCATACAGAGGCTTGAAGGTAGCGTTGAATATAATCAGTATAATCAAAATAATCGAATATGTATTCGAATGAAAGTAGGCATGCTGCCAAATGTAACTTGCTGCCAGTTTAATAATAATTTTTTGTAATTTAATATATAAAACGTTGCATTTGGAATATAAATAGAAAATATTTAACGTAATATAAATCTTGTTTGTTGTTTTTTATGATGTATGGTCTTTTTCATTCTTTCTGTTGTATCTGATGTTTTAATTTAGAAATTGATCGATAGATCGGTTACTAGCGTGGGCTAGATTTTTCTTTGCTGCAGTTGATTAAAACGAATATATACGTTATATATAAAAAAATAGTTGTAAATTGAAGATCGGATAATTTAATATACGGCGAACAGAGGTAGCAGCACTATAAACTGTATTATCAGTTAGGAATTCGTTCACTTTTTATTCGACAGATGTATATAAGCCATTGTAATCTGGGTCTCTGAATTTTTTCTTCAATTGAGCACTGATTATCGCATCTTAATCCAATGACTTCTAATACGATCTTCGGAAGAAACATGCAGAATTTGCCTTAGGTATCGTATTTGAAAGACCCCATGCTTACAGATGTAAGCCTGTAAGAGTGTCCAAGCCTCGGAGCCATACAAAAGGATTATCTAGATGAGCATTCGAAACATGCGGATTTTATTCTTGATTGTAATATTTCCTCTCTTTCACACTCATCATCTTAGAGGAGTAAAAGTTACTGTGGCTTGAAGGATTCGGCTTATTACTTCGGCAGTAGATACCACTTTGTTATAATTCATATAACTCAACAAGCGTCAACATCTGCATCGGTCAAGAAGTTTCCTGTATCATACTGAACTGCATAATTTCATTCACTGTTATGTTGAAAATTTGCGCAGAGACGACATCTCCTTGGTGAACACCGGCTCGGACCTCAAATAGATTTGACAAATCATTTCGCATTTCCCACAAAGCTAATGGAGCCATTTTAAGACCAAAAAATATACGCATTTATTTGTGAAAACCGTTTTAAACATTGCAATTTGTTTGGTTCTTTAACGTTGTTTTGATATATGTATCTGCATCACGTCTTTCACGAACTGAGTTTGATTGGCTCACCAAAATTTTTATGTTGTTTTGTCTGACATGATGGCTAAAAGTGAGTTCTTTATTTCATCATTTACTTGTTCACTTCATATATAGATTTAACTTTCATGCATTTGTTTAAGATTTTAAGTACTGAAGATTTTTTGGCATCAAAAATTTTTCCGAAAAATCCGATCAAATTCATCCGAATTTTTTTTAAATGTACGAAACAAAACTGAAAAAAATTAAATGAAAGTTACAGTTATAAAGAAGAGTTCCAATACAAGAGCTCTAAAAAATTTGTGCAATTTATAATTTTTGATGCAACATGGTAAAATAAAACCACCTCCTGTATTGTATTTTTTAAATTTGAGATTTATATAACTGTGGCTAAAATAAAGCCTTTATTGATACTAGCTTTTTTCATATGTATTGAACCCATCGAGAATCATCATTTCCTTCAGGATTATATAAATACAATCAAAACTATGGGTGCAAATAATATCTTAATAATATTTTATCGATCTTTGGTTAGAACATATTTGTAATTAGACTCAACTCACGTCATTTAAGTTTATGACATCAAAACGTCGCAGTGTTGAAATATATGATGAAATAAAAATAATGTTACCTAATATATTTTTTTAAAAATATTACAGTACATATAATGCATTATATTATCTCGTTCCTTCGTATCTGATAGCTTCGATATTTTCAATCACAGTAATAATAAGCAGCGATTTGAAATTTATCAAAACAAGCAAAGCCGAAACAAAGTTTGCTAGTTTCTAACCTGTAATTATTATTACTAATGTTTTGGAGAATTTTGCAGACCTTTGACAATGATTGGCGAATTTAGCAGATTGATTCGGTTACATGTGCACTGCGTCTCTTTCTAACTAGAATAAAATAAGGCGAACAATATTGGTTGATTTTTAAATAAATTTAGAAATTGCGTCAGGCAATACATTAAACATCTTGATGACGTAAGTTTACTGTTATTTTGAATAGATTATATAAATATTACAAAGGATGACGGAATTAGTCATAATCTTACCACAGAATAGAATACGTTTTATAAATTGAAAAATAACAAAAATATGTAATGAATACAATATGCTAAAAACATATCCGTTGTATAAATACCTTGGTATCTTAAATTCTTAAACATTCTTCGATTTTTTTGGAAGAAAGAGGCAATAAATACTATTCTTTTATTTCAGAAAAGAGTATCAAGGTGTTTCTGGAGTCACCCATAACGAATCAGACTTCTTGGGGGATATCCGCATCATCAGCAATAAACCGTACATCACTAAGTTTTTCGGCATTTTAATTGCTTTTCAAGTGTTCCAGTATTACAAAAACACCGCGGACGATCCGAACGACTTCGTGAAAAACTTTGGCCAAGACGAATCCTTCCGGTATTATATCGATCTCATTTTTAGTAGCATGTTATGTTTTTACTATTATTATATTTTAGAACGATGCTGTTCGAACGTCACACATCCGACTGGCCTTATTTGCTCAGTTTGCATTACGGCTTGGAAGTGGGTCCCTCGGATTTGATGAGTTATTTCAGTCCACTGGAAGAGTATTTCACCTCAGCGCCATTGGAACAAGTCAAGATCGTGACTACCACCACTACTACCACTACAACTACTACAACCACCACTACTACTACAACCGCACCACCACCGACCACCGTGGCACCGAGGTTGAAGCGACTGGAAAGTTCCGTTGTTAATGATCAGCCCATGCTGAATACTGAAGGAAAAAGGGCGCAACTGAAGGAAGATAACCATTGGTCTATGTACTTTGGAGTGGGGTTATTGGTGGGCATTGCGGTGCTTCTGGCAGGGCTTTTGTTTTATAGAAACGCACGAAGGAAACGCAGGACTAACAACAGAAGATTTGATACGTAGCATCACGGTTAATTAAGTGAAATGGTGTGGTGGTTTAGCAAATAATGTTTTAATTTATAACGATATGTAAATAATAGTGTGTAATATAATTTTAGGTTAAGATTACTGTATTTTTTACAAGCAATAACATTATTTATTGAATACTAAGTCGTTAGTTTTATTAAATTTGTCGCATTATGAACTAAATATGCTATTGATAATGTCTTGCAATTGCTATTGACTAAAAACTTTTTTGGTTGAAAAATTGAATAAAGGTTTGGTTTTTACAGAGATAATTCTGAAGAAAATAGAACAAATGATAGTCAGATGATGTCTTGACTAAAGGATGCGTTAGAACGTACCAATTAAACTATTCCTTTTTTTGAATGGGCTGTTTGTAGTTAGACCTTCTCATGTTATACCCATCCTATTCTTAAATACGATCTGTTTTATTTCAATTGCCTGTCATAATTGATCTAATATTTGATATCCGGAGTATATCATGTATGTAGTATCAAGTAGGTCATGTATGATTCCCTTCCATTTCTACTACATACCACATCACCTTTTTCAACATGTTTTTTGGATTCATAAATGTCTGTGTCAGTGTTCACTATCAATTCACCTATGATCTTCCAATTACATAAATTTCTCAGTATAAAGGAATGTTTGAATTATTTTGCGGTAGTTATTAGCTTTTACATTGCTGAAGAAACCAAAAGCTGAACAAGCTCTTTTTTATGTTCTGTTTAACTTCGAATTAGTTATTTTAATTTCGAGTCACACTAATTCGACGAAATTTTGTTTGAAGGCGTTGAAAACTTGTCCATAGCTGTTAGAATCAAAGTTTTACAAGTTTTTCACGAGCCCCAATACGAAGGGGTGGCAGAGGTGACAGAATGTTGTGCCTTGACTAACGGTTTTTGAGATACATTTTTCACTTGCTCTTTGTGGCTAATTTTATACTACATATTGTTTATCTCTTGCTGTAGCTTCATTTGCTAAAAAACAGCAGAACTTGGTATGTCTTCCTCGCATTCCAGTAAGCATAATTAGGACTTCCAGATAAATGCATATATGTCATAGTTATTGAGAATATTTAACTGTTTGTTTAATTAATTTTTTAATTTTTTTCATATCTATGTCTTTTTATGTGTTTATTATCATTGTGGAGGAAGACGGAAAGAAGACAGACGGAAGCCCTGCGACATTATTACAAAATACTATATTACCATCTTTAGTAAAATAACTAGAGAAATATCGTTTTCTACGAAAATATAGAATTCTCTCGTAATTTTATCCAACAAATTCGATTGCTTCAATCTTAACTCGGATAATTGAGCGTTATATTTTAATAGTCCTAATTTTCGAATACTAATCATGGAATAAGATCAATAAGTATAACATATCATGTTAACAAATAAGTAACCTCGACATCGTACTCCTTTCTGTATCCAACCTTGTGTATCGATACAGATGATATCTTTAACTTGCTGGATTTTTTCATATTCACAGGCGGTGAATAATCTTATAGATAGTTATAATATGAGTTTCCTGAGGACAACTTGAGTACCAAAACCTTGGGATTAATCATTGTGTTAAATATTGTATTATATTCCGACCACTTTTGTTAACATACTCATTCTTTATTTTATTCTTAATTAAATGTTTACAAAAATACGTAATAGAATCTTCTGACGTAACAAATCTTATCAATTTTCTGACCACTTTCAAACCACAGCAAAAATTCTACATTATATTTCCACAATAATGTTCGAAGGGTTACATTTCCAACGAGTGCCTAGTGGTGTCGCCGCGACCGAAGTAAAATTTTTTTATCATTTTCTGCAACTATCTTCAGAACAGAATGATGTTGGCTTGGTAGCGATCTAAAAATTGACAAGCCATACTGCATCGATCTGAACAAGTGGTAAAAGCTAAAAAGCGCTATGTTTGATGAGTACGCTGAATACAGCATAACTTTCCTTCTTTTATCAATACGCTATTCTGTAACAGAATTTCATTTAGTTTTATTAACTCGTAATAAACTGATCCCACCGTATTTACAAGATTTTAGAGCCATGAATATTAAGTTTCGATTCCAATGTGGATGGCTCTCTTGGTCTAACTCATGAAAACACGACAGTCGGCTGGCAAGGTTATGGTGTCTGTATTTTGGGATGCGCATGGAATAATTTTCATTGACTACCTTGAAAAACGAAGGACCATCAACACCGACTATTACATAGCGTTATTGGACCGTTTGAAATACGAAATCGCCGAAAAACTGCCGCATTTGAAGAAACAGAAAGTACTGTTTCAACAAGACAATGCAGTGACAAGTGTCACAAGTCAGTGAAAACGATGGCAAAAATCCATGAATTGGGTTTGGAATTGCTTCCTCATCCATCGTATTCGCCAAATCTGCCCCCAGCGACTTCTCCTGTTCTCAGATCTCAAAAGAATGCTCGCTGGGAAAAAATTTCGTCGAATGAAGAGGTGATCGCGGAAACTGAGGCCTATTTTGAAGCAAAGGACAAATCGTACTATAAAAATGGTATCGAAAATTTGGAGGGTCGCTATAATCAGTGTATCACCCTTGAAGGGAATTATGTTGAATAAAAATATTAATTTTGCCAAAAAAATGTGTTTTACTATGGTAGGCCGGGGACTTTTCAATTGACCTGTTAGGTATCATAAACAAGACTGATTACCTGTTGGACAGATTGTTGAACGACTAAGCGTAATAATACAAATTTGTATTTTTTTCTCAGTTCTAGCTTAAATTTTATCGCAAAAGAGTAACGATTTATTAAAAACATAATTAAAGTAAAAAATCTAAGAAATTTAAAATATTGTTCAGTATTTGTTATTAAAAATCTCATAGACACAGGAGAAAGTAAACGACGCAGTTGTAGAATAAGAAACAAAAGTTATTATCTAGGGAGATCTGCGTAAAACTTTAACCCTACAATTGGCTGACGGCTAAAATGAAATGTCTGGGAATCCGCTGCTATTAAAGTACGTTTTAATGCTTATTGGACTAAACTGTATAGTCATTATTGCGTTGAAGGCAGGCGAGACGAACTAGACCACAAAGTACAAGGTCGTAATTGGAGGTTTGAAAATAGAAATTTTATTACATAAAATGTTGAGAAATCAATAGCCATTTTAATGAACAATTATATTTATTGTGTTTCACTGCTATTGATTAGTTTTTCTTTGGTCTAAAGGAGGATATCTTTTTTGGGATCACTCAAGAGTTAATTTTTGGTCTTTGAAGCGTAATATGATGTGTATCATATATGGGAATGTTACTATATTTTAAAGACTATTTTTCATTCAATAATAAAAATGTATTTAAATTACAGTAATATTTTGTTCTATTTGGGTTTTATACGAAAATTCTAATCCTATTTGTTGATTTCCAGAATTAAATGGAAATAATACAAATTAAAATAAAACTAAGTAACCCCACGTCTTTAGAGCTGAGAAATATTATCGAAACTTTTTTTGGCTTATTACAACATCTTACTAGATATTTACAATCAAATCAATGATTACAATGGTATCGTAACTCTCTAATAATTAAATGTTAATCCTCATTACTCATTACTTTTGTAAATATATAATCAAGTAGATGACCCGGCTGCAAATTTTCTCTGACAACAATAATAGCCACTTCGATTGTTGGTGAATGAAACGTTATAGCCTGTTCATCAATAGGTATTTTGTCAAGTGTGTTAGTGCTATATTGAATATTTTGACTAAATCGTTGTTCTGATGAAGAAACGGTTATAGTTCTTGGATCATAGTTCGCATCAGTGTTGGATTGTAATCATTAATTATACCTATCAAATTTCATATCCGGATTGGCCATAAAATACTCATAAACCAAAGAACACTCCACCATCCCATCCTCTAGATCGGAATTATGTGCTAAGCTAAATATTAAAATTACCGTTTGTATTTGATTCCCCCTCGTAGTAAGTCATAAATGTTTATTAACTTATTTCTGATACAAATTTGTATGTTATCAAAAAACTTTTATGGTATGATACCCTTCTTATAGACCTGACTTGTCACCTTGTGATTATTTTTTGTTTGCGTCCTCGAAAGAATCAATTGGAGGCAAAACAGTGCGGAGGTTGCTAGATTGAAAAATGTGAAATGTTTAGTTTGTGTATAGAATCGATTAAGATTCCCCCTCGTATTACGTGCCTGCATATATTTTGATCAGCAATATCTATTGGTGAAAATGCGTATCAAACCATCAATGTAATGGATAATCGGTAATAATTAACCTAACCTAATTTTTAAATTGAATGGTTTTGGTATTTCTCTATATAAAATAACAGTGTTCTATTTAATATTATTGAGTTATTCATTGTATACAGGCGTAATCCTGGTATCAAAATTATAATTTCAACAGTCATTATTTTTGTCGCTTGATTTTAACAAATCTGTTGTGGAAGCCTATCGAATATCTTTATTAGGAACTTATGGTGATGTTACTTCGTTATTCAATTTCAATTGTGAGATTTGGTTTCATCGATATAAATGTGGCATATTTTGACATTAATGACAAAGAACAGCCTGTAAAGCGCAAGAAGCCATGGGTTAGTTCAGGGGCATCCACTATGCTGCATGGAGCAAAGCCTATTGCGAGTTGTTAAAACTGAATTTAACTGTTACTGCAGATGTCTACCAACTTCAATTGAATAAATTAAGTGATGTTTTGTTTAAAAAAGATCAGCAATAACAACAACAGATGCAGTTTTCCTTTTGCATGAGAATGCTTGACTGTACCTTGTAAAAGTTGAATATACTGTTACAGCTTTAATGGTAGGTAACCGTTTGTTTAAAAAGATGCAGCATCGTTCGTGCCTGCCGAAGAAATACAAAAATTCAATTCAACATCGTTGTTTCATTAAATAACTTTTCAAGTATAAACATATTATCATCCATTGTGTTTTAAACTTAATTAGTATTAGAAAACTTAGATTGGTTGATAAATATAATTCAATTAGTTAGTAATGTGGAAATCTATCGATATATCATTTGATTATTAATATTTTTTTCGTTTATATTTGTTTATGAAATAAAAGCAAGTAAATTGATATGTTATAATTTAACTTTCCTATAGCTCCTAACTCTCTTTTTCATATTAAAAATATTGCCATAATTTGCTTGAAAGTATGAAAGAATAACTTTCTATTCATTGCCCAGGTCCACATGTTGATTAAATTTTTAAAATCCGATACTATGCGAATTATCTGTGATCGTTTTCCCGACACGATTCCTTAATTTCAGCGCAAACATTCCAGATCGCAGAGGCCGATAATTCGGACCGTCGACCGAGGCGCTTCCTGTTTCATGAGTGAAGAAGAATTTTTTAACGGTCCAAATATGCCCCACCAAATTACGAGCCTACCGTGGAATTTCTCATTTATGCATTGAGAGATGGTGCTATTTTAATATTACTCGGAAAATATTGTTTTGTGTACTTTTTTGTTAAATTGACGAATACATAAATAAATCTATAGATTACTACACCTCTGTTTAGAAGAACTTTTCGTATAGGATTACCACCTATTCGTCTAGGAACATAGATGCAGACGCATTAAGTGCTAAATATTTAATGGATCATATCGATATACAAAACAGATACATATTAATCATGGGGACAGATGTCGATATTCTATTGTCGATATGCTGTGTGTGTATATACAAGAACTTTTCATATTGGATTACCACATATTCGCCTAAAGACATAGATGCAGACCCATAGAAGAATGTTGCTATAGGATTACCACATATGCCTAAGGATATAGATGCAGCCGAATTAAGTGCTAAATATTTAATGGATAATATCGATATACAAAACAGATACATATTAATCATGGGGCAGATATCGATATTTTATTGTCGATATGCTGTGTGTGTATATACAAGAACTTTTCATATTTATTATATTACCACATATTGCAGACCTTTACTACAGGCTGCTTATTACAGGTGAAACGTGTGACACATCTAAAGATCGGTTTTAGTTTGGTTTGGTTTGTGCTGTGATGGATTTGGACCCTTCGTGTCGTTCTTCGCCACTTCTTTCTTTAAAATAATTTTTTTTCAGAAGTAAAATACATTTTTTTTTGTTATTTTAAACCTTTTACATTTCCTGTATACACCTATATATGTATAATTATATACCTCTGAGTCTGAGTGAATTATAAATATATACCTTTGTTGGTTTTTGAGACGACGGAACCATACGACGCCTGACACATAGATGGCGCTACTAGAATTAAATCCATATATTTTTTTAGTTGGCCCTGATCCTCAAAAGGTGCGTGTATAAATTTGACAGCTGTCGGATCATTAGTTATAGCACATTGTTAATTATAACATTTTGAGTGAAGCAACTTTTGTTATTGCGAAAAAAAAAATGGATAAAAAGGAATTTCGCATGTTGATAAAATATTTCTTTTTGAAGGGAAAAATACAGTTGAAGTAAAAACTTGGCTTGATGCCATCGTAAACTATCTTATTTTGATAGATTATGTAACACATATGTGTTTGTCTTTCTCAATTGATGTTCTTTTAAAACCACAAAAGATCAGGATAATACTTCTGTTCTAAATAGAACTTTAAATATGAAGAACAAATTAAAACAATAAGCCATAATAATATTTAGCTTATTCTGAAAAGGTCATGTTTCTTTGAAATACCATTTTCTCTATAGATAACTGCAAATATTTAATATGAATAACCTAAAACGATACAAAAACTCATTCCTACTGACATTATTTTATACGATATATTCGGTTATGTGCCTTCATTAAATATTTATCGGGGTTTTTAGTTGTCTATGATCGTGACGGGGTAACGACGGTTTTATTTCAATACGTGAGACACCCTCAGACTTGAGAAATGGGACGTATTAATAACGATAGACGCGAAAAAAAGGCCACTACTCATGTGGAGGGTATTGTTATCATTCTATAGACGTTTCGCTGTATTAAATTCGCAATCGAAAAGTTCGTCTTCGCCTATCGAGCGACCAGTTTTCTAATCGAATTTCACTAGAATTTCAACTGTAGGGTTAATAATTATTTGTTTGTATATTTAGAAAGCTATCTTATTACTTTGGTTTTATTTTTAGTCAGAAGTTATTTTTACTTTAATTGGATTTTTGGAATAATCCTCAAAGGCTTCTCCAATCTCCTTAGTTCACTTGAAATGATATAGACAAGGTTTTTTTTGTTTTTACTAAATGGCTAGAACTTTAACGGAGCATAACTTAAACATTTTTTATGAAAAGTCATGTTGTCGTTGATCTTGGGGCAAATGACGTGTTAATAAGCAACAAAGTATGTTTGTTGTCTTAAATGCCAATGATTGTTATTGTTTATGTTCGTGCCTGAAACTGTGTTTGTATTGTTTTTTTCTGCATAGTCTAGGAGTAATTTAATGGCCTATTTAGATAAGCTAATAGGAGATGTTAATAAGAGGCTGATGATTCCTAATTTCTCCAACATATTCTTTAATTGACACTGACATGACTTTTTATTCTCACTCCTTATACAAATTGACATAGAAATGTCATGACAACAGAAAAATAGAATGCGATCTTAAATGGGCACAGTCGTAACCATGTTTTGTGTGCCTTGATCACTAGAATGTCGTAGGTAAAAAATTTTGTGACATCTTTGTGACTAGTTATATTCGTTTTTTTCTATTTTTGTGCATATTTGTAAGGAAATTTGTTATTATGATGTCACTTTCACATTTAAAAGGAAAATCACAACATAAATTACTTTCCATCTGAAAGTTTAAATAAAATTAATTATTTTCCAAAGGTTTTGCTCTAGCACAGAAACGGTTTTTAAAAGTAAACAATGAAAAATTTCAGAAGACCTCTTATGACCTTCTACGTAAAGTTTTCGAAAAGTAAGGAAAGTTCTTGGCATTTCAGACCGACCAGATTATTATGGATCCAAATGTAGAAAATCATTGCTTAACCAAGATTCAGTTCTTAATTGTAATTTTAATAGAAAGTTTTTCATTAAAATTTACATCGATAATTGAACTGAAATACATAATGTGTGTATATTCACAGATCATTTTTCATAATTTATCGAAAACGAAATTATGGCTACAAGTATTGGAATCAATGGCTCTCAGCCCACCTTAGTATCTTCAAAAGGATGGAAGTAAGAATTGGAAGTAAAAACAAAGTAAGAACAAATATTATATTTTTATTAAAGGAAGTGTATTGAGAGGCTTAGAAATTGAAAATTATGTTACATATTTCTCCGCAGATGATTTTGAAATAGAGGAATCTGTGCTTTCAGCTCATGTCATATCATGCTGATAGTAATCATAGAGTAACACCAAAACGGCAGACAAGTTACTAACATACTGTATAGTACTAAGACTATTACAGGTAATATTTCAAGCAGTAATTATTATATGGTTTTAAGAATCAGCTATTATGTTATATAATAATTAGGTGTTATTTGTTCTGGTGGATAAAAAAATAGTAAGATTGCAAAGGGCAAAAATGGAACATTTTGTATGGATACATATAATATATAGTGTCTAATTAAGTACCCATAAAAAAGGAGCTTTACCAAATTCATCATCAAAATTGTATATTTATGTATTTATGATGTTCAGTAAATTCAAATATTATATTTTTAAATATATTTTGGACAAATTATTTTTTAATTTATAGTTTTTTATAGAACTACTATATAACTAGTAAAAAATAGTAAAATTTTTACTAAATTACTAATAATAAAATTTATTAAAATAGCAAAATAGTAATTAAACAGAATATTTTATTAAAATTTTATTTTTTAAATACTCCCTGTAATATAAATAATGATTTTTGATCCAAATTTTAATTTCCCCCCTGTAGTAAATAAACCAGTTTTGCGCATCCTCAGGTGACTCGGACGAACAAACCTTTTTAGAAAAATAATAGCATTCTAAGTCTGTCTATTGTGTGCACACATTATAATTTATAATCTATCCAAAGTTGCCCTCAACATACGTTATCAATATGTTTAATGTTTTGCCTGCCGCAATTTGTAAATTCGTTTTAGATTCACACACTATTTTCCTTTTCATCTTATTCTCGTTAAAAAGGGATATAATGTTGTTTGATACGTTCAAGCACGTAAACGAACCAGCCAAGGTCAAAGTCGTCCGGTTGCCAAACGTATGCAAAATTCTTCAAAACAGACAACTTCATTTCAAATTGCTGCTTATTATTACTCTGATTAAAAATGCCGATACTAGATAGAACAGATTGCCTCTGTAATCAGTTACTTCGAACAGGAACTAGATAATAGAGACTCCCTCTTGCCATAAAATTCGTTAGAGATGTGGCATTTTTTCTGTTAAATATTAATTTTATGTGGTTTTTATTGAAAATATTTTTAGCTTAGTAGCAGCTGCACTGAATATTGGTATGGACACGGTTACTCAAATATTTCAAAAAATTAAAAACATAATCTTAGACCAGCTTGATGTTAGCACTATCAGAGATCAAATATATGAAATGTATAAAAACAGAGAGTCGTTGTTTCAATGTCTTTTCAATATAATTACTATTTATTTATTTATTTATTTTAAATTTATATCCACTAGATATGTGTGTAGAGAATAAACACCAACTGGTTTGTAGATATGGCAAATGAATTAGAGATAATTTAGTGATTAATTTTATCAAAAATAGTGTACACAGGTAGTAGCAGGAGAAATAACAAATACAGTGATATGGAAGTGTATTTATTTTCACGGAGAACATTTTGAGAAACAATAAGTATAATTCCAGTTTAAAACAAAACCAGATGTTATATTAGTATCATTATATAATGGTTTCGGATATTTTTTATTTAAAATGTTAGTATTTTGCTCCAATTAGAGTGTTCTATTTTACAAATTAAAAATTATCCCTTTTTATTATTTAATTTCCATGATGGAATCCCTGTCCTAATAGTAATTATATGATACTAAAATAAAATGAATCAATAAATATTAAATTCAATAAACCATCATTATTTTTACCTAAAATTTCCTTTAACATAAATGATGTAGTTACAAAATTATTTTATAATTATTTGTGATCAATTATGAATTGCAATTTGTATTACGATCTTATTCTGTCATTATAGGTTTTTTTAGTTTTTATACACATCACTTTGATTTACATTGACTGTGGTTTAGATATTGCATCACTGCTAACCTTGTGGCGTAACATCCGTTTTCCATTGACATTGATTCTTATACTTTTTGATTTTAATATAAGCGGATTAAAAAAGTCAGCAATTAATTACAATTAGTAAATATATAAAACAGATTCACAGCTGTAAAATATAACTCTAGTATTCAGTATAATTTCGCTTAACTTTTTTTAAAAATATATTTTAAAGTCTCCTTTTTGCCAACTATGGGTTTATTTGGACTGGACCTACAATTTTATGTCGGCTCTGAGCTACGGTTCTCAGCATTAAGCCTACCGACTGGCGAGTGACGAACTTTAAAAATCATCCCAGAAGACATACGGTCTGGTCTTACCCAGCCTGGTTACTGGCGTGACTGGGATCATTTTCCTTGTCGGATTTTACACTCTTGTCTAGGACAATCACAAATTTTAAACAATAACAAACATAAATTTATGACCATGCCCCAGCAGGATTCGAACCCGCGGCTATCGCAACAGTAGGAGGACCGTCCTATCGCCTTTACCACTGCGCCACCAAGCCGGCTGGTTTAACTTTAGTACATTTATCGACAGATCCTCCATTTTATGGATTCAATGATTTTCTGGGAGACTTGCAACATACTTCTTTACTGTAGTTATTTTTTAATGGTAATTTTGAAAAAAATTGTTTAATTAATAAAAATTGTGAGAAGTGTTAAGGGTCGGAGGGAGCTAAATGTTGCGAATAATTTAAAACAAACCGTACTTTAATTCCATTCATTTCTTGGTGTATTGTTCTGATTGAATATGATGGTATTAGATCCAAGTCTCATTCATAGTAATTAGATGATGTGCAAAATCCTTTTAATTTAAAAAAAAAAGGCCACACCCAAATGCAATTTTGTTCAGTTGTTGGTTGGTGTCACGTCCATTGTATGCAAAACTTGCAGTGTTTTCAAATTTAATTAAATGTTGAAATATTGATTATGTTTTTATGATTATTATACAAGTAGTACAGTTCGCAATAGATAATGGTCATGGTGACTAGATAGGTTCATCTTTTAAGCTTTGGGATCTTTTGGATATATATTGGTGAAAATGCGAAGTATCAATATAAGCGATTATTAAATAATTTTATCTAATTGTTGAACGGTTATTAAAAAGTGGTTTTAATATTTCTCTACCTAACAATTTTATATTTAGTGTTACTTAGCTATTCAATATATACAGGCACTAATCAGAGAACGCTCAAAACTGCCTTCTTAATTTGAAGAAATCTACTACCGAACTCCATCAAGTATTTTTGGAAACTTATGGTGGAGCTGTCCATCAATCCAATTTCGATATGGCATCGTTTTGTTTCCAGAAAGATGGGAAAAAGTGGAAAATATTTTTAATATACGATATACCAATAAATACCAAAAAATCCATAAATCCCTTTTAAGGAGAGAACGTTATCAGAATGTATGGAAAGAATTAATATAATATTAGTCGTGAGTCATAGGTCATAAAATAATATTATCTAGCAGTTATCTAATTCCCTAACAGGCAATTTTAACTTTTCAAGCAGCTCGCAAATACTGATTTTACTTAATGTGAATCCATTTCATTTAGCAAACTGATACTGGATCTTATTTTATCCATGAATTGATTCGATGGTTGCATAAACCATGATCTAGAGTTTATATAGATTCATGTAAATGGAAACATTGTATTTACTACAGAACCATGGAAACTAAGGCGTATGGTGACGTGAATAGTGTCATATGTGTATGATAGTGTCAATATTATTAGAACGTCAGCGAGAAGGATTTTTGAGGAAATATTTGGTTATACCTTCCTTGGAGACGAAATATGGAACATCTTCGCTATACCTACCTAAACGGAAATCTGTTCTTTCCGAAGTGTACTCGTATCTTAATTCAGATATTGAGTTCGTTTATATAAAATAAAATAATATAAAAATATATAAAATAAAAGATATTTTTTATTAAATAAACTGCAAGGAATATTAATATTTACTCCAAGCATCATTACTAAAGCTTATTAAACTACCAACGTTTAATATAATGCTGAAAAAATGTAATAAAGATGTCCCGGCAGATTTTATTGCATACTAAACTCCACACCAACCGGTGATATTAAAAAATACCTGCTGCATTGTAAACAAATTCGAATCAGAAACGACAATAAGCGCTTGATTTTTGACCTATTCCGAAATCAGTTTAATAACCAAGTACGTTAAATAAACAACGTGAAATTAAATGTTAATCCGTAAGACATTGAATACGAGATAAGCGTATCATGCGTGGTGAATCAAAGAGAAGAAAATCGCGGGTGACCTGGATAATCTTAAAATGAAGATCGCCCGAATTATTCCAAGGTCGAATAGTAACCTATGACGAGTCGTAGCGTGGATTGTTCGAAAAAAATGAACAACCTTTATCTTACGAGATTAAATCGATATTATAATTGACAGGTTCAATGAGACAGACGGTTTCTCGTAACGAATGGATGCGTCGTGATGGAAGATTTGTTTTTTGTATATATTCTAATTCAGTTGAATGCTGATGTTTCCTGAAGATGACGTTCGTTGATGATGTCGATAATGAATCACGATCATTGTTTGGTTTTTTTTTCTGTATGATTAATTGAGTCAATTTATTTATTATTATGTATTTTTATTGATAATATCATTGTGCTGCTAATTTTGAATATCTTGTTATGGAATATATTTACATTGTGATTATTTTGTTAAACAAGTTGATGCTATTTTTTTTATTAGGTATGATAGTTTATCATATCATAAATTATTTCTAATAGATGGCTATTAATTCACTTGATGTAATGTTATACATCTATATACTGTTAATTTCAATATAATCGGCTTTTTTAAGAAACTATGCAGAACTCTTCAATAAGAAATTAGTAAGAATAAGAAATAAGAATTCTGCTTATTACCAAGAATTCTGAACAAAATCTGAGTTATCTTTCCTTTCAAGAGCTATTTGTTTAGGTCCTATTAGAACGTCTTAATAAATTGTAAAGTCACCTATATGGATAGCTTCAAATCCATGTAAGAGTTGAAGTCGTAGTTTATAAGTTCTTTAAGACAATTCAGACCATCTTCTCCATTATTCTCTCTACTGAGTTATTCAGCAAACAGGCAACCTTAAATACCTTACACCTTCATTATCTACAAACAAGCAACCTTGTTAACCTCAACGACAATTCTAAGAATATTCTTTGACTCTCGAAACTTACTACAGAGTATTAATAGTTATATTGTCTCTCGTGAGTTACATATATATACACTGCTGTTTTTTTATTCTGCTAATGTAAGACGCATTGCTGACTACTAATAAAAAGCAAGTTTGGAATTACGTTATCTGGAACTTGATGAATATTTTAGGAATATATTAATATTTGGGGACTGGTGACTATGGACTGGTTTGTTTTGCTATAGATTTATTAACATGTAAGGTACTCCTGCCTGTTTTTGGTGTATTTTTTAGTTTGTCTGGGTAGTCATTCTAAAATTAAGCAGAATAAGAATATGGAAAAATGTAAATTTTATATCAAAACCTTGTAGTACAATAGCTTGAACAATATTTACGCTTTTTCCAAAGTTCTTAAAGTTACTCTGGGTTACGATTTATTTATAGAATTAATATGTATTTAGTTCTTTTTGGAGCCCTAGTTTTGAATACAAAGTAAAATAGGAAAATAGGAAATACAAAAAAGATAAAATATAAAAAAATGAACTGAGTGACTTGATGACCATATTCCTAGTTCCTTATAGAAGAGAAAGTTATGGTTTATAGTATTTTTAAATGTCTGGTGTTTTGTTTCCTCTACTTCCCAGGGGAGATACACAGGTTGTGGCTCTCATACAAAAATGTATTTTTTAATTCTCCACGTATTTTCATATTATCCTATCAGTTGAGCTGTTAAACTAACGTTAAAGAGGATGCCTTAAATCTCATTGGCTTTGTAAATGATTAAATACAGTCATATGTGGTTTACATGCTCCGATTCTCTAAATACCGTTCGTGGCAATGCAGTTTCAGGAAGGAAGTAGCTCACAAAATAGTCATTAATGCAAGTTAGAATGACCATTATATTTCATTCTATAATCAGGAAGATAAATTAAGTAGCATTTAAGATTAATTCTATTTTTATTTTTTCATCAGTAACAATAATGTAATAATCTGACATTATTACTTCTTTTGAAGTGCATTGAACGATATTTTTGTTTAAATATTATTATGAATCACTGTGAGACTCTCAGAAGATTTGATCTACTTATATTCCCATAAATTTTTTTGAGAACTGTGTATGTTTTATTGCTTTTCTATATTTGATGCATATTGTTATTTACTAAAGGATTACTTTTTATATTCTTATTTTATCTTTTCAATAAATGGTATTACAAATTTATGAGATAAAGATTTTAAACATGTGATTATTTGCCAAGCTTTCATAATTGTTGTATTCGAAGGTGTAGCACCAAAAGTACTTCATGAATAATTATTAAACGTGTATAAGGGTGTTTATTAAAATTTTTCAATTGGAATAATAGGAAATGGTGCTGAATTTAATTGTGGCCATAGAAGGCTTGAAGATGGTTTATGTGAATGACATACAAATATGCATCAGTAGATGTTTATTATAATAAAGACACAGTTCTTTGAGGATCAACAAATAAGTAGGCAGTATCTGATTTCATTACGCAATGTGACCAACAATTTGGCTGAAACAAACAGGGGTTTAGTAATTTGCATGGTAACAATACAATATTACATTCAAATAGGGGTTTATAAACAATAAAATGAGTTCTGTACATTGTTTCATTACTTTGGATAAGACTTTCAATCGTGAATCAAAACAAAAGTTTAAAGAATAGCGTGAACTGGAGTCCAAAGAGAATTACGGTCCAGATATCGACCAAAAAGGTGTTAGCACTTTGTTTGGGATTCAGCCTGGAAAGATAACAATCTTTAACATAAAATTGTTACTGTAATCTATATCATGTATCTCCTTAAGCCCATTCACTTTATTTGTCAAATTTCGCACTTCTGGCTTCTGGTTATTCCTACTGCATGTCAATAATTTTCCGGGTTCTCCTTTGACCGATGAATTTGATTTGAATATATGAACTAGAAGATCACTGGAATATTTTTTTTTGATTAATCTCTTAAAACTTCAATAATCTCCTGTGGGTAATTAGTATTATTATATGATATGATAATATAACTATCCTGACATGTAGAAGATCGTTTCAGTAAGTGATCTGCTGTACAACTTATAATTTAAATCTTATTCCGGATACTATGCTAACTTATTTTAAAGTCTATCCTAGCTTATTCTAAAGTCTATTCTAACTTATTCTAAGATTTAACTGTTTGGCGAGTGCATTGGGATGCACTAATGGTTTTTCCGAGTAGTTCGCACTAAAACTTCGAATCATACTATGGGTTCTAAGGGGATATCGCGCTGAATTATTTTGTATGTGATGATTGCAACAGTTGTGTTTTTTGGGGTTGGTGGATTAAACTTTAATTGTGTGCAATAGATATAACACCCGTATATATTGGATGTAGGTCAGTGTATTCGTCACCCCGTTTCACAATAAAATGTCTGTCTGTGAGGTATGACTTCAGCAGTTGAAAGCGCGTATGGGGCAAAAGCTTTTTCAATTTAACATGCAGTCGAGTATGTCACTTCTTGTCGAAGGCCTGAGAAATATCGAGAAATGTAGCGGAGCAATATTTTTTATCCTTTATTCTATTATTAATTTTGTTGACTAGTGTATATATTTGTTCTATTGTTTCGTGTTTATTACGGAAGCAAAATTGATTGTGTGGAATAATATTTCTCTCTTCTTTTCTGTTTAGATATCACATGTAACAGGCTTATAGGATGATAAGAGGAGACGTCTTCTGATTTTTTTCCATGTTTAAGTTAACACTCTGAACACACACTAGTAATTCTGGAAGATTATATTTATTATTAAAAATATTTATAAGATATAAGTTATAGCAAAATCAATATAAGTTATACAGCTCGACTAACACGCCATTACGGTACATATTATAAGAAATCGATGTAGTGCCTAGTGACGTGAAGTGTTTACATTATAAGGGCTTCCTTTACATTAGAATTTGATTGAACCGGCAGTATAGTTTGATCAGTTGATTCTCTTTCTCGCCGTTCTTTGCGTTAAAATAAAATAGTTCCAAAGTAAATTAAACGTTTTTTGAAACTCTATACGTTTCAAAACTGGTGCAATTGATAGGATTCCAGGGAATACATAAGGTTGTTAGGAAGGAAGGAAGGAAACAGATTATTATGAAAGGAAGTTTCACTCTGGATTGGTGGAACGATTGCGCAGTTACTGAAGTATGATATAATTGGTTAAGGGAAATTCGAAGTTTCGAAGTCTTCTACCTATAAACTGTCAAAATTAAGAAACTTCCAAAACTTGAGAAAAACCCATAGTTCGTTGGTTGTAGCTGATGGTGTAAGTTTACTAAAAGAGGACTGAAGTTGCTGTGAATTAATATAGTCTACGGACTTCTAGGACAAAAGCTTGCTAATGTCAGTGCATAGAATGATGACTTGAGGTTTATATGGTAAATATTTCGTCTGTTTTAGAATATAATAGAACCAGCAGTGTCATTGTGTAGCGTCAGCTACTTCTTTCCGTTAAAATAAAATGGTTTTAAACTAGATTATTTTTTTGTTAATAGTTAACAAGAAAAAACAATTTTGGCTTATTATGATTTCCTGATTTTTTAAATAAATAATTAATAATAGTTATCGCATTAAAATTAATAATAGCACCAACCAGTTTCTCCGCAGGATTAGGCAAATCTTTTATTAATTATAACCAAATCAATCAAATCTTAATAAACGATATTTATCATTCTGCTACTTCATTACCGAATTTATCCCATCCGCCCACCAAACTAGTCTCAATCATCCTTTGACATTTACATTTAATGAGTCCATCGCAAAGAGGTTTCGAACAAGTGGATCCTTTCAAAAATCGGGCGATCATAGATGAAGCAAGATGTAGGAAAAAATAAGTTACCGTAGATTTGTCGGTAGTTTCCTAGTTATTAGTATGAAATGCGTGAAATGATTCCGACGCCACTAAAGGTCAGAAAATAGATTGGTAACCGTCTGCGGGGTCTGGTGGTGATATAATAACGATTTTTTCTCTTTCTGTCGAGTTTAATTTAAAAGGCTGTAGGCATATTCCTTGGTCCATCAAATGCTACTTGTCGAAGCTTCGTGAAGGATGTTTCGTAATTGTTATAACTAAGAATTGTGCGATTAAAAATAATATATTTTATATCTCCAGGCTCAATGTAGAGTAGTACAAGATAACCTCATTTGGAGAAACAAGGTTACCCGCAAAATATCACGAACATTTATTGCCAGTTTATATTTTAATTCATTTTTTCTATTCCTGGACGTTTGAAACACGATTTAGTTTAGAAACAGCCAAAAGAATACTCCAAAAATTAATTTTTGTACCAGATGGAACCAATCACTGCTCGTTATTTTATGCCCTCAATGCATTAGAGGTTTGATACCACTATGCGAGACAACTTTTTTAACCTAAATAAGATTACGAGTTTTGAATTCCTTATCCCACTGTTAAAAACATTGTTTATTGATGTGATTATCTAACACGGCACGTTCCTTAGTAATAGTGTGAATAATATTTACGCTTAATTATTTATTAACTAATTAATATTATTAATAATTAACGTATTATTCCACTATAGCAGCCGACATCCTTCCTTATCTATTACAAATTCAGTGATTTTAAAAGAAACGTTTGAAAACATGAAACTAATTTTAGACTTAATCAAATATAAAGAATACAACTGAAAAGTTTGTGCTTATTTAAAAGTTGTTGCTATATTGCTTGGGCTACAGGGAGGTTTCACGATATATTGTTGTTTTCTTTGTTTGTGGGACATCAGACACATCAGAAGCTATTATGAAGTTAAAGATTGGTCGAAAACAACTTGTTTGTGGTAAATCAAACGTTAAGTATGAACCTCTTATTCCACAAGAAAATGCTAGTCTTACCGTCCACCGTTACATATAAAATTTGGTTTAATGAAAAATACTCTCATGGCCACGGATAAAAATGCTAAAGAATTTTAGTATTTAAAAACTGTTTTCTCTAAATTAAGTGAAGCTAAATTTAAAAAAATGCATGTCTGTTTTCTTATTAAAAAAAACTATGAATTGTCTGAAAATCTTATCGCGAAAGAGTTAGCGGCTTGGTTATTTCTAAAGATAGTAACTCATGGATTTTTAGGCAATCTTAAAGCTGAAAATGTTGAGTTTTTAGCGAATGACTTGTTACAAAAATGTTAAACCATAGGGTGCAGGATATGAACTGTCTTCTTGCATTCTCATTTCGATTTTTTTCCCCTAGTCTTAGAAAGGTGAGTGACTAACAATATGAACGGTTTCACTAGGATATAAAGCAGATAGAAGAGCGTTATTATGGAAGATGGAATGCTAAAATGTTAGCAGATTACAACTGGTTTGTAATGAAAGAGGATATAGAGGAATAGCAGAGGGAAAGATAATATTTCGTCATATATTTCAGAATATATGGCTCATTTTTTCTATTGACCACCTAAACCTGAGCTATTAACAAAATGTAAAAAAATAATAAACAATTTCTTATATACTTAATAATAACCCTAAATTGTCAGTTGTCACAATTTGATAATTTTTTCATTAGTAACACTTTATTGCACAAAGGAATCGAAATTTAAAATCTGTGCGAATTTTGGAATCCCTGATATCTATACCAGTCACAAAATTGAGCCAAACAGGCTTTGTACATTTCGAAATTTAAATTTCGACAAAACAACATTCGAAACAGGCACAGTCGGACTATATTAGCGTAAATGATGATAAAAATATTCTCCGAGTATAAATTTATGGCATAAAATTTGCCAATAAGAGGGGCTCCCCCTAAAAATTAATATCTATATGCGTTCGAGCCGAAACCTTCCCCAGACTCGGTGGCTCAGACGCAAATCACTGTGGAATTTATCGTCGTATTAAGGATAAAATATATATAAAATTAGAGTTTTCGTCCCTGGGCTTTTACGGCGCAACAAAGAATGCACAGCCCTAATGGGATATAATTTCCAGCTAATCCGCGTTAAGATTGGAAAATAAAATGGAAAATTTTAATTATAAAATGTTTTAATATTTCATGTGTCCATTTATTATTATAGGTCGTAGGTCACAAATATGAATCATGCTCAGGGCACCAGTCTTTTAATTTCCGATAATGAGATATACAGGTAGGAATGTTCGTCTGGTCGGTCCGTCGGAATATGTGGCTGTCGATGCGATTGTTTGTCCGAACACTCACTACTATTTTGTGGAAGGAATTTGTACGAGAACTAAAAACACTGGTTGAATAAAAGCTTGTTTATTGCGATATTAAATGATACATGTGGTCGGAGGGAGAATGACAGGATATTAGGTAGAGGAAGTACACTAGCGCTGTGGAAGTGTACAGTTACTAAGGGGTATCCCCAGCGTTGCCAATCTTTGACTTTGATGTAGGTGAATGCGTGGTGGCCTAAAAGGTTGTAGCGGTCGCTACATCACACTTCTCCTAGTGGAGCTACTGTGGAACGTACCTCTATGTGGTGCAGGTTCCGGAGTGCACCCTCAATTACGCAATCAATCGCCTAGGTACTGCTTATGAGATGGGAATCCCAATCCGAGCGAGTAGTTTTACGAGATCAGCTGCCATCGAAGTTGTAGCAGGATATCGTTCATCTTGGGGCGTTCCGATTTGTTTGAGGATACCTATAAGTGTGATGCCTTACCCGTCCCGTTTTACGTGCAAGGGTGTTCATGTGTTGATGTTATGCATGATGGGCTTCTGTGGTTTTCGTCCATCAGGCTAGTGTTGGTGGGTCCCATTCCTCGTGATATCCTTCCATGCACATGTCAAGCACCTGGCGAGTGTCTTATGTTGAGCTGGTTAGGCACTTCGATCACGTCGGGGTCACCAATTGTAGGAATATTCGTCTGGTCGGTCGGTCGAAATGTGTGGCTGTCGATGCGATTGTTTGCCCGAACACTCAATACTATTTTGTAAAAGGAATGCGTACGAGAACTGAAAACACTGGTTGAATAAACTTGTTTATTGCGATATTAAATGATATATGTGGTCGATGGGAGAATGATAGGATATTATGTTAGGTAAAGGAAGTACGGTAGCGCTGTGGAAGTGTACAGTTACAAGGGGGTAGAGAGAAGAAAAGAGAGCGAGATGTCGTCGTGGTGGTCTTTTATAACCGGGAACCGCATCGTACCAATCCACCAGCATTTCCAAGCTTTAACTTTGATGTAGGTGAATGCGTGGTGGCCTAAAAGGTTGTAGCGGTCGCTACAGAACCTTAAATCGCCCAATATAAGATTGTATCGAAAAATATTATAGATGTTAGAGTTTCGTCATATATCTAGCAATACTTATTCAGTAAAGCTGTACTGTAGTGTATTTGAAATATAGTAATCAATAAAATATTATAGATGCCAGTGAACCGAACATACAGTGCTCTGGTTGAACATAATTTTGTTGTTCTTTTTTAATATTTTAAAGTCTTCTTTTTACCAACGAGGATTTTTCTGGATTGGATTTACAGTTTAACGTGGGCTCCGAACCGCGGACCTCGGCATTAAACTCACCGACTAGCCCGGTTGTGAGATGTATGCTAAATTTTTCAGAATATTAGTTATAATTACTACAGGTTATAAACCGGCAAACATTATTTTAGTCCTTTGATTATTTTGATAAAGTTTGTTGTAAATGCAGTCGCTCCGTAATATATCATAGTACTTTGTTTGAAAATTCCGAAAACAATAGATATTTAGGCTCACAAATTGATTGTGGCTTTATTAGGTTATTTCTAAAAGGAACAAGATATGATGAAGATAAATGAAGAATAATGCCTTAAATTCACCCAAGAAAACCAGTCTACATACAAAGTATGTGACGAATCTTCACCATCTTCTTATTGGCTCTATTCGAGACCGAACATACGAAATGTATAAGAACAGTAAGTACACAAACTATTTAATCGATATAAACATAATTTATATATTATTTTAGAGAAAATTGTCTGTCTTGAAAGTATACATAAAAGAGTTAGGGACATGCAGTTTTTTGAGTGATGTAAGACATCCTTTCATACACTCTTAGAGGGCATGGGCTTTAAATGACGGTGATAACCCTCGGGGAGGTTTAATGGAACTTCCTAAAACAGGAACAGATATTACCTTAAAAATAATTCAATTTTTGAAGGCATAGAATAATACCAAGGAAGATAAACTATTTGAATTTGTGTATCTTGATGAAACTAGAATATTTCAAAATGGTTCATTTTGGCACTCTTGACAAGACAGTAACAAAAAAAGTGTAAAAAAAAGACAATAAAAACAGATGGAGAAAGGTAAAAGTTACAATAGCATTCGATTAGGTTTTGTTGGTCATTATATTTATTAATAATTAATTGCAGATATATTGCTGGTCGAAAAGTATATTCCATCAAAAACTGTTTGGATATGTGGAAGGAAGCATTGTCAGCCAAAACAACTTCGGTTTGGATGAACTCGATAAGACATACAGAGGAAGTAATTGATGAATGGTGTAATCGTAAATATGTTTTAGACTGATTAGAAATTAATAATTTAGTGATTGAATTAGACAGTAAGTCGGAAAGTGATGTGAGTGGAAACAATTACAGATATGCATATAATTATTTGAATATAACTGTAGAAAATGGTATTGGAGGGCTTGAAAGATTTGTGTGCACAGATATGATTGTAATTGTTTAAAATTAAACATGAGTATTAGGTTGGAACGTATGAGGAGAGAATGAATGTTAACTCTTTTGTAGATATGGTAAATGCATTTGACATAATTCAGTGATTAATTTTATGAAGAATGGTGTACACAGATAGCAGCAGAATAAATAAAATATACAATGATACCAAGATGACTTCACAAGTAAACACACCATCGAAGGAAACAAGAACTAAACGTAAAAGGGTAAATATATTCTCGAATGAAAGTAAAATATATTTCTCAAATATAAAATTGTTAATTAGGTGGATTAGGCCTCCAGGGGTATACCACTATATAAAAAACGCGCCTAGAAGTTCTACCTCATGGATGGTGTGGAAAGAGTTCAATGTAAACAAAACAAATCTAACCTATAAACTATTATACCTGTGTTCCTAATTGTAGTTTTAGGTCCTTCGATAATATATTTATTAGATGATAATATATGTTAAAATAAATTATATTTGATACATTTTTTGTTCAATTATTTTATTTAGATTAGAATTTTTTTGTATGTCAAAGCCAAAGTGAATTAAAACTAAGAGTTGATGCGGCAACATTGTAATGTTTCGACGTCACAAATATCTATGACGTATTATTAAAAAAACTTTGAATAGACTATAAACGTATACATTACTTTTGGCAGTCTCAAAAAAACATTATCATATTATATAATATAATATATAATTTAGGTAAGTTCATGTTACAAATTTCCTCATGACCATTATTGTTCTCCTTTTTCTAACACTTAATGTCGTAAATTGATAGTAACCCAGGAGGCTAAGTACTAGATATTTTTTCTTCCTTAAGGTAGCATACATTGGAAAGCGGTCAGAGTTATAATAATTACGATGGACAAGAATGTGGCAGTGATGATATATAAGCATATCTTACGTGTAACATTCATTACGAAATAATTAGTAGGGAATCAATTGATTGTCGAGTGACGTAAGGGAATTGGAAATATGAACGATATGAAGATGCGTGGCCACGGATCTAGCAGCCTGGTTTTTAATTAAACATTTTCGTGAGCGTGTGATTGTAAGATTGGGGAGAGAGCAAGAGAGAGAGAGAAAATAGCGCTTACAGACAATGGATGGAATTCGATATATTCCGTTTTAAATTTTTGCCAGCCTTCAGTCAGCGGTTCGCTGGACACTCCTTTTTCAATATGAAGAAATACAGTGGCGTAGTCTATTACGTAAAAGTTTATTTGCAGCGAATTTAACAGAGTTTGAAAAAATATTATAGTAACTATTTTCAAATTACTCAAATGAAATATAAGATAAAATGTGTTTTTTGATTCACCATCGATTTTATGTTTCATTTGGTCTTGTGTCGCTATTTTTGCGATATATAACATAGGTCTGTAATAAGAGAACTGTTTGAGTAATTTTGACTGATCTCTATGTATTTTGGAATGCTGACTAAATAGATGAAACGAAAATAATATGGAAAAATTTCAAGGATAGCCTTAAGCAGTTTTGCTTCACAACTGTGTTTTTACTTCCATTCCTCTAGGTTATTTCGTACATCTCAAATAAACTCGCAATTTCTTCTTCACAAATTAAAATATGAAGATTATTGCTGGCAGGTGTATGGCGATTTTATCATTTTCTGAATGTTGCTTGGACAACAAGCTGGGTTTACTAAATTTTCTCGCCTTTCCTTCTCATAAAGTTCTTTTACATATATATTGCCTCCAATACATAGTTTCAAAGTTGTCAGGCAACTCACAAGCAAAGGTGAAGGAATATGTTTTTGTTGGATTTATCAAAGCTCAAAAAGGTCTTTATTATAACTATAATTTATTACAATGTATCTTTATTTAACTACAAACAAATCGTCAAAAGAGTGGTAAAAACACTTCAAGTTTTAGGTTGCCTAATTAGTTTAAAAGTACATTTTCTTCATTCCTACCTCAACTACTTTTCGGAAAATTTGGGAGATGAGAGTGAACAGTAGTACGAACGATTTCATCAGGATATTAAAGAAATAGATAAAAGGTAACAAGCAAAATGGAGAGTCTCCATGATGGGGGCTTCACAGAAACCTTCCAGATTCTTCACACAAACGAATATCTACAAAGAAGATCCTCACTGGGAAAAAGAAAATGTTAATATCAATCGTTAATAATTTACAAATAAATTAATATTTTTTGTCTATTCTTTTTTGTTCTAATGTAACAACTAAAAGGAAGTCATTTTCGGATTTAGTACATTCAAGAACAAGGATTACGTTACAAAACCTAAATACCTGTTAAATAATTTCTGCAGACTTTGTAATACGTAATTTGATTACTGTTTGTTGGCAAAAAAAAATTAAAACGAGTTAAGTAGAATGTAGATTAATTCTGAAAAATCCCATGAAAATTTGTTAATAATTATGTGGTAAATACATTTTTTGTGGAAAATTATTTTCTGAAAGTCTCGTTAAAACATTTGTCTGTAATATGACGTCACTATATATTTAGCAGGCAAGTTTTGCGCAAAAGCATCAAAATCATTTATTTTATTTATTAATTATGAATTGGAAAGTGTACAAGGTCCATTTTATTGCTAGGTCATCTATTAGAAATTTTTTAAAATGTGATTTATATATTGTATTACGAATACTGCTGTCTAATTTTTAATAGTATATATAAAAATGTATTGAATAAGAAAATATCAATAGAAGTAAATGCATAAGAGTATGAGAACCATTTCAATGATGAGCAGCTTCATGCGGCTATTTTGTTCGATTGCATTGATCTCGCAAGCTCTTGTTCTATGTTTTCCGCAAATTCTTTTGAGGTAATAATACAAGTTCCGCAACATGAGCTACAATATGTCAGAGCTACAAAGTCGATGAAAAATATTTATAACTAATATGTTATATTTGCTGGGTTTAAGACATTCAAATATACTTTATGAGCAGACTTGGTTGGCGCATTGGTAAAAGCTACAGGACGGACCACCTACTGTTTTGATAGTCGCGGGTTCGAATCGTGCTGGGGCATGATCGTAAATTTATGTTTGTGATTATCTAATATTTGTGATTGTCCTAGGTAAGAGTGCAAAATCCGACAAGGAAAATGATCTCAGTCACGCTAGTAACCAGGCTTGATGAGACCGGATATCTTCTAGGATGATTTCTGACTTTTTCACCCGCCAGTCCGTAGGCTTAATGCCGAGGACCGTGGTTTGGAGCTTATGTTAAACTGTAAGTTCAGTCCAGTCAGAGCTTTCGTTGGCAAAAAGGGGACTTTAAAATATATTTAAAATGATACATACTTTATGACATAGTTTGCGCGATCATTAATTTTATTAAAAATTATTTTTGTATGATATTAATGTGAGTTGACTATTAAAATAGAATATAAAAGGTAAATCATTATTTTATTTACTATACAATTTATTAAATGTGACTAAATTTGATTAGGATCAACATGAATGTTATTTCAATATATTACACCCAGGTTGGCTATTGGGATGATCATTTTTAGCAGCATTAAATTCTCACGCTTTTTTTTATAGATACTAACGATTATTTATGTTTCATGATCTATTTTCTGAAATTATTTTTTATATGTGCATATGCGCGATAAATTAAAAAATGTACGCCTATGAACTATGGTACCATATGATCCCTTTAAAGTGGTACCGCTTACAATCTCTTCATTGAAGTCCTTGTGATGTGTAATTGCTCCAAAATATTAATGGTATCATCTCAAATGTATCAAGCCGGGCAATCTTGATTCATATAAATAGTTGGTCCATCCGAAGATGATCATCACACATCGATCAGTCTTCGTCAGATAAACATCATCGGTTTACAACCCTTCAGCAACATGAAAGTGGTAAGTGTTCATTCGTGATGGATATGTGGAGTATATGTTTTACTTTATGTTTCTGTTACAGTTCATTTGTTCTTTGTTGGTGACTGTCGCTTTGGGCGCACGTCTGGATAATACCTACTTGCCACCAGGCAGTGCCAGGACAGCAGGAGGTAGTGGATTGTTCTTATCCACTCCAGTCATCGGAGGACAATCATCCTCTGGCTTCTTCAAGTCTTCATCCTCTGCAGGATCTTCTTTCGCATCAGGTACATTATATCCATTATATATAAGAAAAAAATAATAAGCAAAGATATGATATTTATTTTAGAAAATTCTAATTGAAAAATGTTGTTTCTTTGTTATATGATTTACTAAGGTAGCAACATCTTAATTTTGTCTTATGTTGTATGTGTTTTTAAAAGATATTTAATATGTCAATTTTTCATCATTATCCTTAACCATAACTTTGTTCCATGTAATGGGTACGTATGTTACGTACGTATTCCTGTGGTAGCAATTTGCATTGCGATTATTAAAAAAAATCACATTTTTATTTCTGTCACACACATTTTCTCATTTTTCTGGAAAGATGGTGATACTGTGTCGAAAGAACCATATTGGTTTAGAAGAGATCCATTTTCGCAGTTCTTCAGTATTTTGAAACCGTGTGTTAGCCATGATGCATCGATCTGTATAAGTGGTAATTACAAGGCACCATCTCTAGTGAGTTCGCTGGGTGTGGTAGAACCTTCCATCGCAACGGTGTGTTCTTCATAACTATTGCATTGTGTGATCGACCATTGCCATGCAAAGTGATTACTTCTATTTCTTTCGGTCTTTCTTGCAAAAATATATCATTTAATGTGTTCATTTGACGTGCGTAGACTTCTGCAGTAACAATTTCATTAGGTTATAACAGCTCAAAGGATACAACAGCTTGTTGATTCACTATAGGCACAGCAAGACTACAAGCCTCTTGTGGATTTACACATGACTTTTGTACTTGAGATTGTCGTACTAGATCCATTTTGTATCTCCATTTACAATACTCTACCCTAATCGTGTTTTTTTGGCCTAGAAAGTAATGAAACAGTGTTGTTGAACGGTTTGACATTTCAGTCAATCTTATATTCTTTATATTATCGAATATTTCTTATCGCATATAAACATCTGAAAACAGTTGATTGACATCAACTACTAACTAGTCTAAAAGTTATAGTCTGAGAGTTTGGGCTGTTATTTCATACAACAAGCCTTGTAATTCATAGTATATGAGCTTTTTTGGTCCTCCAGGTTGTCCTTTGTTAATTATAGCAATTTAATTATAGCAATCTTTGTTAATTATAGCACTTTTAAGTCGCCGAAACGAGAACTGACGTTTAGGATATGACAGATTTTACTGAACATCATCATTAGTTTCCAAAAGTGTTTTATGGGCTTGAATTAATAAGTTCCATGACGAGCATCTGTGTACATTCAACAATTTGATTATACTAAATGAAAAACTGCTATTTCATTCCGATTAATATAAAAAATATCGGATTTAACAGATAGGTTAGGTTGCTTAACAATTCTTTGTATTGACACGTTTTATCAATAGATTTCACTGATTAAAATACATGCAAGCATCTAATTGCTTCTGCTGGAATTCTTGCTGCTTTCTATCTCTGTGTCAAACATGTCTATTGTGAATTAATTGTGAACCCTATTTAAATCAACTTAGCAATGGTGTCAATATCAATATCCTGACATAATTTGATTCATTCACTATGTTTTTTTCTCTATATCTGATTTTTTACTGCAATAGTTGGGAGCCTCACTTGTTTGAACCGAATGTAAAACAGAAGAAGCTTTCGTTAAATTTATGCTGTAGGTTGTTGGTCTGTTTCTTATATTTCAGAAAAATGACACTAAGCAAAGACAATTCTTAATCAATGGTATAATATATAATATTACTATTGTCTTTTGAGTTTATTAATCTGGTAAATGTAAAAAAAACCTATTGCATTTCTTTTACTCTTTCCAAAATGACAAAATATATTTATTAAGTCAATACACGTCTGTAAAACACTATTTTGCATTTTATTTAAATTCCTGAACTTTATATTAAACTACAGTAGTATGTTTCAACGAAAAAAAAGTGAACGCATCCGATCATAAGCACCTTTATGTATTTTTTTCCGTAGCAATAGGTTTTCTATGCTAATCTCGGATCATTATCATTATGCATCACTATATTCTCGCTGTATATCTCGCCGATTTGCATCCATATACCGAATATCGATATACCGCTACCAGTTGCTTCAACCCAACGAGGTTCAAATTAACTTTTTTGCTCACACAGTTGGTCGTGGGCTTTATTAAATTTTTCCCGTCGACTTTGAGTCGGAAGGCGTCGAGGGGGCACCGTGAGCGTTTGATCGTCGGAGGGAGGGTGCGGCATGCTGGTGTTCGGGACCGGTCCGTCGTTAGGATCGATTTAATAATCGACGATGGGGAAATTTTATAAATTTCTAGTCGGCATTTACTTCGTGCTTAACATAATTCTGTTTTAAACTTAGTTATTGGACGCGGATGAATTCGGGATCATCGGGCGCCAGACGCATTCTGTAGACGGCGTGGCCGAGGAGTCTAAATTGGGATCGTTGGTCTTCGACCTACCGTAAAAAAATGAACGAAAGAAAAGGATTTTATTTAATTTATTTGATCTTTAATTTTTATCTGGAGTTAATTAATTATTGATTAAAGGGATCAAAAGGTGCCATTTTTTAAAAATATTTTGTCATTATCAGGTTTAAAGAGCAACGAGAGCAACGATGGTACTATTTCGTGATTTTATATTAATTACATTACTTAATTTTTACAGATATTAGCTTTCTTTCAAATTTCAAAATAGATAACAATAAATTTAATCTTTGAAAAAAGCAATCTAACGGGAAGCGTCTTGTATGATGAGTACGTTGGGTCTGATAGAACTCTTCATTCAAGCTGCAAGAACAACTTCATAACTTTTGCAAAGTGCAGTCGGGCGTTCTCATGTAAGAGGATGACTTTGCGTCTATTGTTCATTGTTTTGAACTGTTTCTTCATTAAGGAGTGTATAAAGCGTACCAAATGATGGCCGTATGCAGGAATGTGACTGGTCCAGTTATTGTCCAGTAAATCGCATACTACTTCAGGTTTCTCGTTTAGTTTATACATTGCTGCCTGAAATTTTTTCACTTATTGAGCAAAATTAGTACAACATATATTAAAAAAATTGTTTTTATCATTTTTTACAACATTTTCTTATCGTCCTGGCAACATTGCGATACCATATCAAAAGAACTATATTGGTTTGACAGCCAAACCATGTTGGATCAGTCTAAACAAGTCGTAATCAAAACAATCTAACGGAAAGCGTCTTGTATGATGAGTACGCTGGGTCTGATAGAATTCCTCATTCAAGCTGCAAGAACAACTTCATAAAGATCTTCATGTATGAGGATGACTTTGCGTCTTTTACTTGCTTACTTTGTGTATGTCTGTAGATATCTGAATCTAATATTCTATTTTATGACTTTTTGTACTTGGGTTTATTCTAGTAGTTACAGTCACAATAAGCAGCCGAAATTACTTCTGTATTGGCATGGCATGGAACTGAAACCGCGATATGGAAACTGTTGGTAATTAAATTTTCAGTCAATTCCTATGGAAGTTATTTTTGTTATTTTTGAAAACAGTTAATTTATCAATTGCTAAATTGATGAAAGGTCTGTGAGAGTTTGAGCTGTGATTTAGTCCAATGAGTCTTGAACTACATTGTTCTCGAGCATTTTTAGGAGTAGCACCATTTATTGGACAACATAATCTCCATCAAGAGCCACACAATCACTCCAGCGCCGCTCTACCATTTCAATACCACTTTTTGATTAATTGTCACATATCGATGAAACAATTCCAGTTTGTTACATTTAAACATGACCAAACACTGCTTAGAATCATCAACATGTTCTTGTTTTTGGCCAACAGTTAGCAAACGCGCCACCCATCTTGAACAGAGCTTTCTCATAGTCAAATGCTCATGCAATATAACCAACAGGTTCTTTTGATACCTTTACGATGTTAGCTAACTTACGCAACCTCGCTTTTCGAACATTCAAAACGATTTTGTGGATTTTTTATGCTTTCTGGTGTTGCAACCTCATTTGGACGTCCAATGCGTTCTGCATGACCGGTGTCTCTACGACCACGTTTGAAGTCAGTAAACCAACGTTTTATTGTTATTTCTTATGCAGACAAGTCCTTATAACATTTTTCAAGCCATTGCTTCGCATGAATGGTATTTTTTTCCACCAAGAAGCATTGTAAAATGAAAATACGAAATTGTTTTTGATCCATTGTTTTGAAAATGACAAGTATACTGTCAGTCTTAGCACAGTAACTTACAAACTTATGAGTTGAATATCATGAAATCTTAGCAGCCTTCTCTTTAACATTAATATTAATTGAAAAAGCGGTGAATGCAATAAAACTAGCGCCATCTATGTGTTAGGTTCATGTGTTAGATAACTGTGCTATTACATACTTGTGATTGATCCTAATATTTGGTACTCAAGTGATTTCTAAGGAATCGATATTGTCCTTATCATCAAGTTTTTTTTATATGTTAACTGTTAACATTCTCAAAAACTTCGCAGGAGAATCATTTAATTTTACGATATTCATTATTAGACTACTTTTAATAGGACTTATCTAGTTTATTGTACAAAACTATTTAAAATCGATATTACATACAATTCATATATTTTAAGATAATAAATAACTTTTATAGGACATGGAGCCGGTCAGGCTTTTAGAGGATCTGTTGGTCAATTCGGCGGTGCTGTTGGACAATTTGGTGGAGCATCAGGCCAATATAGCGGAGCTGCTGGACAATATGGCGCTGCTTCTGGACAATATGGTGCTTCATCCGCTGGTCAATACCACAGCGCTAGCTCATACTCTACCGGGCCCCAGTTCAGAATTTTGAAATTAGACAACGAAAATGCTGGAGATGGCAGCTACAGATTCCAGTAAGACTTAATAAATACTTAACTAATAATACGAAGTAATATGTTTATTTTATTTTATTTCAGATATGAAACTGAAAATCAAATCAGTCAACAAGAAGCTGGTGAAGTAAGGAACGCCGGAACTGACCACGCTGCCAGCGCTGTAAGGGGAACTTACACCTATACCGCTCCTGATGGCCAACACATCACCCTCAACTACGTCGCTGACGAAAACGGTTTCAGGCCAGAAGGTGCTCACTTGCCCACCCCACCACCAATCCCAGAAGAGATCCAAAAATCTTTGGCCATCAACGCTGCTGCCCCCTCTCCATCATTCGGTGGTAACTACTACCCTTCAGCTGGTTCTTCAGGCTCTGGAGCTTATGATGCCGTTGAAATTACCGCTGCCCGAAGCACCGGTTCAGCCAGCAGACAATATTTGGCTCCCGCCATCGCCAGAGCTAACCAAGGAGCCGGTGGATATAGATATTAATTCAAACAAAATGTTATATAACATCCAATAAATTTAATTTTTAAATAAACATTACAATTATTTTACCTTATTCGTTCGACCAATTCAACATTCATAGGATAGAAGTAATATCTTTAATTGTAGTAATATCTTTTAATAATAATAGTAATGATTAAATTGGGGTTGATTTTTGGGTAAAATATTGTCAGAAATAAGGAAGGCATATGCATCATGAAGGAAAGAGAAAGATTTTTATGCTTTTGAAGATGGTACGAGGGTCACTATTTATATTTCGGAAATTGGCAACACTATTATCATGTGAGTCCATCCGACGGTTCCATCACAAATTTTGACATTTTTGACTATATACGTACTCAGAACATTTTGTCGCACGGACGCTTTTTGTTTATTTTATATTTAGATGAAAGTTTCGTGAACATTTTCGTGCGATGATTTTTTACGATTTTCGACGTAGATTATCACAAGAATGCATCAATCAACTTAATTTGACTTTTGGCGATGAAGCTCCATCAAAAACCACCGTGTATCGCTGGATTAATGAATTCAATCGTGGTCGTAGTTCGTTGTCCTCGTCGTTTCGTGAAGGTCGTCCAAAATCGGCTGTTGTGCGAGAAAACATTGATGCTATGTACGAAATGATTAAGCAAGATCTTCATGTCACCTTTTGTGAAATTGAGCACTTAGCTGTGCGAAAATTAGCTCGCGTTGGATCCCACACAATTTGACAATTGCTCAAAAAAGGCTCGTGTCGATTGGTGAAAAGAAATGCTTAATAGCCCTATTCATAGAGTAATAGAGAGAAAACTTAACAGGGGTCTCTGGAGAAAAGTTTTACTACGTCCAATACCTAGATGGGGTCAGAATCGCCCATTCAAATAATTTATTTGGTCAATTTAAATCTATATTATAGGCACCTACAAAGAAAACATTTTTTCATGAAGACATCTGTTGTGAACTGTCTTTTTGTTTTATTATATTGCAAACAAATTCCTCATCCTTCACTGTTATAATTCTAATAACTCATTTAATTCACATTTTTAACATAATAATAGTAACATTTTATGTTGAAAACCATTACGTATTATACAGCGAAAAGCTTTAAAATCTATATTTAAAAAGATATATCTGTAAAATTACCGTGAAATTATTGACATGGCAGAGTCTAGGAATAAAATAAGGCAGATAACTTAGAGACCTACACACACTGTAATAAAACAATCTTGACGAAGTCGCTAAGTGTGGCATAACATATTTGTCTTGCCTCTATAATCTTTTTCTTTTTTTGGTCTACAGGGTTAGCTATAACAGACTGCAAACAAAAATTTCACTTAACTTATTTTATTTTTTTAAACTTTTTAACATAATTGTTAAGGCATGTATATTGACTCCATTTTTTCTAATAGATTAAATCCAAAAATGTGTTGGTTAAAAAGCCTCATGCCACAACATATTGATTTGGATACTTCGTTGTCAATATATTAAAATCAAATATATTCAAATATATTTCATTAAATAAATTAATGCCTTGGTGCAAAATTGGTGTTATTTTAATAAGCATATTTTAAAAATACGATGCAGTTAGACACAACCTCCAACATTTATTTTCTGACCAAAAATGTTAAATGCTGATTACATTTAATTGATGAGTAAATGAATGATTAAAACTACCGGCCACTGTTATTATCAAACCTACATTTGTATAACATATAATTTTTTGATAGGTAAATCGATTCTATAATATGAAAATCAATTGAAAAATATTGACAAATATGTCAAATATGATTTAATTATGTGCTAACGGTTATATTGAATCGAATTCTTATTACGGTCGAGTCAACATTTACCAAGAATAAAGTTAAAACATGCAGTTATGCTGAATCATACTTTGGAAATATATTTTACGTTTAGAGTTATTTTGCAACAAATTTAGTATGGGAGAACTTTCTTTACTTATATTATTAACTAGCGACCCGCCCCGGCTTCGCACGGGTGCAATGCTGATACTAAATTAAATACACTACAGAAAAAATATGAACGTTGTATATAAAAACATAGCGGCCCGCTCCGACTTTGCACGGGCATAAAATATATATGCCTATGTCACTCAATGAAAACATGATTAAAATCGATCCAGTATTTTTGGTTCATTCATTACTGCCCTTGGCCTGCACGCATTAAATTTGGAGTAAAACAATTCCTCTTCCCCTATACTTACTATGAAGATTTCCTGCTATCTTTGGAATATCTAAATTCATACAATTTTTATTACATTACACATTTTTAAACGCAAATTTTAAATTTGTAATATCTCCGAAAATATTTGTTTAATTTACATGCTGTAAGGAACCATATTGATCTATATTAATTGCACACTGTATTTAAGGTACTTAATTCGATAAGGATTAATGCCGTATTGCTTAAAATAGCTTCGTAAATAAGCCATTTTCTCACGTAAAAAGTAAACAATAAAAATGGTTAATGTGGGTTATCCCTAAAAGATAAACATATACCATCGCGGACTTTTTTGTAGACCTTTTTATGGTGTACAATACTGTAGTACATTAATTTGATCTAACTCGTAGGGTTAGGCAGCGTTTTTGCTAATTGCTAAATAAGCCTAAAAAAATAGGTTAATTTACGACATCACGTTAGAAACCTCTAAAATTAGCAATGTTGCCTTAGTATATTATGCATGTATTATACACATAAACCTTCCTCTTGAATCACTCTATCTATTGATAAAAACCGCATCAAAACCCGTTGCGTACTTTTAAAGATTTAAGCGCACATAGGGATATAGGGACAGAAAAGGCGACTTTGTTTTATACTATGTAGTGATAATCTCAAGGAGAACACGACCACCGACATAGGTCAAAATAAAATAATAAATATTAAATAAAAAGCGATTTCACAGTGCTACTGTGATTCAGGAACGAGCAGTATTCTGCTATGATCCGGAAATGGATATAATTGGAGAAATTACTCTAATTTGTTAATATAGTAATGTATTTAATACAAATTGTGCTGACGAAGAAGTAGAACAACCACAATCGGTCCCATCATCAGATTCATTATACTTGCTATGAGAATTTCTGGGATAGGAAATAATTGTAATCAGTTTTTCACCAACATTCTCGACAAAAATAACATATTGTCTGAAAAGTCCCGAGCGTAACAAAGAAAACGCGGTTCTTTTTTGTTCAAAATTGGCTTTATTCATCAACGCAATCTCGATTAAGAGCCACACAATTATTCCAGTGCCGCTCTAACATTTCAATACTGCTTTTGTAGAACGATTTATTTTTTGCCTCAAAATAGACCTCTGACCAGTTGCTGTCCACTTAGATAACAATCGCTTTGATTCCGGAGTGAAGTGATTGATCCATCTTTCATCCATTGTTACATATCGACACAAAAAGTCTAGTTTATTGTGTTTAAACATAGCCAAACGATGCTCAGAATCAGCAACACTTTCTTGTTTTTGGCCAACAGTGAGCAAACGCGGCACCCACTTTGAACAGAGCTCATGCTCATACAATGTAAAACCAACACGTTATTTTGATATCTTTACGATGCTAGCTAACTCACGCAATTTCACTTTTTGATCACTCAAAACGATTTTATGGATGTTTTCGGGTGTTACCACCTCATTCGAGCGTCCACTGGGTTCTGCATCATCGGTGTCTCTAGATCATGTTTGAAGTCATCAAACTAAAGTTTTATTGTTGTTTCTGATGGAACGGAGTCCTTATAACACTTTTTCACACAACTCAATAACAAAAGAGTGTCACTGTTCTTGGCGAATTATAATACACGAACTTATGAGTAGAATATCATGAAATTTTAAGAGCTTTCTTTTGAAGAACAATACTGATTGAAAAAGTGGTGAACGCAATAAGACTAGCGTGATTTATGTGTTAGGCCCGCGACTTTTCAGTCCATGTGTTTCAACAATTGCCTTCAAATGACGTCGTTTGCTGCAATGCATAGTGAGTAGGACAATTTCATATTCACTTTAAAGGTATCATATCATGAATATTAGCAATCAAATTTGAATTTGAACTAAAATTAAAAAATCAAGACAGTCAACAATAAATCAAACAATTTTATCAGATGCAGATCATATATTCTTACAAATTTGTTTATATGGATATTTGGGAGTCTTAATTAGAACAACGAATTAAAGAAAATGTTCAAAATAGTACTGGATCAGATGCCATCCTCAGCTATAATATCGTCATCAGACCTGACAAAATACTCACCGATGACTACGACATATTTAATGTCGGAAACATTTTTCAAGATAGGAATAGCTAATATGAAGTTCACTACGTCATCCAGTCTTTAAATACATTTAAGTATTATTTTTATCTTGTCTGATCGATACCTCAATTTTGATAAAATATCTTCTGTTGTTATAATATGATCGAATAACTGGGGGTGGATTTTTGCGTAAAATATTGTCGGGAATAGGGGAGGCACATGCGCCATGGAGGCTGAAAGTCGGAGGAAACTTTTCGGGCGCGATTTTCCAACAAGTGTGCCAGTTTGCGTCGAAATCTGGACAGTAGAAGCCGACGTCTCGCGTAGGGCTTTCTGGTGACTTTGCGTGACGATAGAGACAAATAAAAATATCATCGGTATTAAATAATTATATCGCTTTTAATGTTGACGTTCTCTTAAAAATGGTATCAATGACCATGCACAATCCCGAATAATCATGGGGTAAGTTCTGTAACTATTTTTGTGCAAACTTCTTAACGGAATAATAATATTTGACTTCAACTGTTTATATATTCAAAAATAAATATAAATTAGCCAGATTACAAACCAATTAGTTAAAGTTAACAAATTACATAAAAACAACAAAACCATTTAATTAACAAACAACAATTAATTTTTATTAATAACAATTTTTCTTATATTTATTATATTTGCTATTAAATAAATACACAATATTTGTAGATAAAGGAAGAAAATGTAAAATAAAATATTAATCACTGATTAGGTAGGGTGTTTTCAATGTTAATATTCCTTTAAATATCGTATCAATGATCATATATAATCTCGAATAATCATGGAGTAAGTCCTATAACTATTTATATACAAAATTATTAAAGGATTATTAATGTTTAACATTAACTATTTTAAAGTATATATGTTTTAAAGAATTAATATAAATTGGCCAGAGTACAAATCAATTAGTTAAAGTTAACAAATTACATAAAAACAACAAAACCATTTAATTAACAAACAACAATTAATTTTTATTCTGGAGGAATATTTTTCTTTAATTTCAGTGTAATTTTTCTTATATTTATTATATTTGCTATTAAATAAATACACAATATTTGTAGATAAAGGAAGAAAATGTAAAATAAAATATTAATTACTGATTAGGTAGGGTGTTTTCAATGTTAAAGTTCCTTTAAATATCGTATCAATGATCCTATATAATCTCGAATAATCATGGAGTAAGTCCTATAACTATTTATATACAAAATTATTAAAGGATTATTAATGTTTAACATTAACTATTTTAAAGTATATATGTTTTAAAGAATTAATATAAATTGGCCAGAGTACAAATCAATTAGTTAAAATAAACAAATTGAATAATAACGGCAAATTAAGTTAATTAATAATAACAAATCTTTCTTATTAAGTCAGAATATTTTTCTTATATTTATTTATGTTATATAATAAGTAAATATAATATTTTTGTTATTAAATAAATATATAAAACATATTTAAAATAAAATATATTAAATATAAATGTTACAACTTTCTGAAAAATAAATTTAATTAAACAAATTAATCGTCAACAATAAATTTTGCTCATTAATACCAAGGCAATTATTAATATAAATACATTTTTTTATACAACACAGGATTTTCTGAAGCACCTTTTTAAAGTTATTATAAAAAAAGTTTGTTACATTTTACTCATCACATAATTATAGCTGAAGCATATTTTTTATAAAAAATAATACAGAAAGAGAAATATGAGAAGAAAAGTATATACATTTTATATATACTACCGTTTTGTCTAGAAGGAATGTTACTTCAATGTTAAGTATCGTTTAAGGGAAGCTGTCCATCCAGCGTTTCATTACGAAAATGCCCTTAATGATATAATGTTATTCTTCCCGACTTTATATACTAATATCATATCATTACCTTTAATACTCATATCATTCTGGAACCGCCCTATCCGCTTGTTGTCAAATTTAAGTTAGCTTTAAATATTTTTTCGGAAATTAAAGTCAACAATGGAAACACCTTATTTTTCTAATAGTAATATAATAATCAACAAAATTACTGGTCCCCTATCAACCGTTCCTTATTTTGAAAAAATATCGCCATTTGCACGTGCTATTAAATTAGTTATATACTCAGTTAATTTTTTTGATTTCTTAGGAGTGGGAGGTTTAAGTTATTGCTTTTAGGTTATAATTATATAATATGGTTTAATCCTTTAAATATGAGTTAAAAGTTTCAAAAACTATTAGTTTACAATTGAGTGTGCTTTTCGACGTTTATAGGCGCCTAAAATGGCAAAAAGACAACTGTTGAACAGTGGACTACTACCATTTATTTGAATTAGGAAGAATATTCTATGCGCCAAATTATAGAAAAGGTCGGAGTTTGAGGTAAAACCGGAAGAAATCTGGACCCCTCAAACCTATAAAAAGGCAGGAATATGCTTGTTGTAATGTTATCGAAACGTGATTGACGTGGCTACTTTTTAACTAAAATTATGAAGAGGTGTTTATTGTTTGCTGAACTGAGATGATGATGATGAACTAGTGTTCATAAGAGAAATAGACATAGTGAAATAGTGAAAAATTAACGTCAGGCTTCATAAGAGTGCAATGTGCAGACTGTTAAACATACTGGTTGTAGCTTGATTGTTTTAGGATCCTTTGGTAATAATAATACCGGCCATGCGATTAAAATTGATAGAAACTTAAAGAAGGCCTTTTAAAAAATGAAGTATTTAATAAAATACAATTCTTTCTGAAGTGAACATATTCGGCTGACGTTTTATTTTTTAACAAGGCTGGAGATAGAGTAAAAAAGGAACGATGAAATTTTACAACTAACGAAATAACCAGGACAACTCTCAGATATCCCGCCTAGCGAATTAGTATGGGATGAACTTATATAAAATAAAAAATGGATAAAAAATGGGATAAAATTGAAGAAGACCTTTTCTTGACTTGAATAAGTGAAGAAAGTAAACAATGGAATGTCTATGGAGTTCAAAGTTTGAAAAGACACTGGACATAGCTTACTTGAATAAGCTAATAAAAAGAATGAATGACACTAAAATTTATTGAAAAATGTATGCCATCTTATTAATTTGTATTTTTTGACTTGATTAAGATTTGTATATATATATATATATATTTATATATATATATATATATATATATATATATATATATATATATATATATAAATATATATATATATATATATATATATATATATATATATATATATAAATATGTATATATATATATATATATATATATAAATATATATATATATATATATATATATATATAAATATGTATATATATATATATATATATATATATATATATAAATATGTATATATATATATATATATATATATATATATATATATATATATATATAAATATATATATATATATATATATATATATATATATATAAATTGAATATGTAGAAAAGAAAAATGAGGAGATACAAATACACCAATTTTTCTCATTCGCACAACTGACATAAAACATTCGGTTGTCATCATTTTTAAGCGACATTTCTTGGTCATTCAGTCGGGTTTTTGTATTGTCCACGAACACCAAAACTTATTATCCCTTTGTCTGATTGTGCAAGCAGTCGTTTCGCTGGATAAAAACTCTATCCCGCACCGACGGAAAAACAACCCCTTTTCCGATGGCCTTCCCTCGACGATATATCTGGATGGAGTTTTCGCTTCAGCCTCTGGAAATTTAAATATTTACCCAGGCCAATCGTTTTTTCTTGTTATTATTTATACATTTCCACGCGGAAACCGAAGAGGTCGGCGGGGGAAGCGGGGATCGTAGCTCGTCGGTTCTTTTGAAGGTTCAAACAGACGTTTAGGAAAATACTGGTAATTGGGATAGAAGGTATGAGGAAAATTTTCTCTTTTCAAAGACTGAAGGAAAATAAGTAACGTACTTCTTAGTAACGAAATAACTAAAGTACTTAATTGAACTTGAGAAAGTGATATACTATGATCTTAAATGGGTAAGAGATAGTGTAGATAGTTGTAATATAGTAATCTAATCTAGTAGTAGAAATGCTTTCACGAAAATAGTATTTGATTATACCTTAATTTTTGAATTCTTCTTTGTCTGTTGTCAATTCTCTATTATTATTTTTTTATCATATATTAATTAGGTAGTCATTTCAGGTAGTAACCCTACAGTTGTATATTATATATGCCATATCGATTTTAGCATTTAAAGTATCGTAGCTAGATGTTTAGGAAAGAGCTTTGAATTTTGTTTATTTTTTCTGCTCTCTGTTTGGATCTATCGCCTAATCTTTTGAATATAATTGTTAAATATGACCTTGTTTGTAGATTGTCTAATTAGTTGCCACCTTCCTCTAATTCTTCTTCCCTCCGTGATGGATACTTTGAACTTAGCCAGGTGCATGATCACTTTGATGTATTTGTATATTTTAGATTTTTGGGTAAGCTTCGTGAAATGTTCATTTTCTTCTTCTTCTTCTTTTAATTATTTCCTTTTGGAAAGTTGGAAGATTAACTGTACTATATACTATATACTATATACTATATTCTATATACTTTCTATATACTATATACTATATACTATATACTATATACTATATACTATATACTATATACTATATACTATATACTATATACTATATACTATATACTATATACTATATACTATATACTATATACTATATACTATATACTATATACTATAGTGTGATGGAATTCAATACTAGGATTTGATTTTCGAAAATGATATATATTAAAATTTACTTTATTACACACATAAATAACAAAAAAAATACAGTATTTGCATTTGAAAATCCGGTTTGTAACTTTTAACAAATTTATAAAAATTTAATTTATAAAATATAATTTATAAATTTATAAAGAGTAAATTTATAAAAGTAGTAGAACATGGAAGATATTAACAGATTTTAGAGATGGTGATTGCTGGAGTTCATTGAATTATTAGTATAATATTACTAACATTCTATGTGAAGATGAGGAAATACAAAAGATGGAGATAGGGACATTTATGTATAAAAGCTAATATATAGCCACCACATCTTAAGTTCACTAAATCGAATTCACGTCGAATCGAATTTGCTTTAAACAGCACCGAAATATATTATCTTGATGAATAAAATTGTGTGGAATAATATATTAAAATATATCGGTTGAGTTATATTGAGTGATGTGTTTTACCCTAGATCATTAACTTTCCTGGAGAGGGCTTATCGATGACCTCTAACCAGAGCAATTAATTAATAAAAATAAATTAAGAAATAATAAATAAATTAAGAAAAATATCTAAGAAAGTTAAACGATTGTAAACTTGATCTTGAAAAAATAGTTATTACTCTTTAAATTCAGCTTGCTTTTTTAATTTTAAATAGATGCAAAAATATTAAAACCATTCAGAATTCTACCCTATGATCTTGGTGTCTTTAGGTGCAGCCCAATTACGAGTAAGCAGTACTGTGCCTTTATAAAATCGTTACGGCGACAAAGAAAGACCTGTTCACACCACTTTATCAACCTATTCATCACCTTCGCTACATACTAGTATCGAGGACGACCTAGCTGCTTGATTGAGCTATCGGAGAAAATTAGTGTTCCTTTTATCTCTGAAGGTCTCTCCCACTTTTTTCTGATTCGTCTTAGACATTTTCTCAAATTAATATTGATTATACTCCCTCACTCAATTTTAAGCAAACTAGACAGTGTTTATTGTATATATTTTTTCTTCAGAGTCTTTCAGATTATCTAAGTTGTCAAATCACATATAATGGAAAAGCCTCTCAAATCAATCCTTCTATATATATAGTTGAACTATTTCCTTATCAGACTTATTTAGACGCCTATATCAGTCTTAGAATATTTGAACGAGCAATTATCATTATATTAAAATTAATTATTTACTCTATTAAGACTTCTTAACAAGTAAGGAAAAATTCCAATCGGAACAAGGTATTATCAGTGCTGTTAAGTTTAATTTTCATAGTGTTTCTATAAATAATTGAATGACCACTTATGACATGTGAAAGGGAATATATTACATCAACATAATTATATTTAATAAACATTCTGAAGGATTCTATTATTCTTTCTGTTTATGATGAATGCAGGATTGTCTTTTTATTTTAATGGATATGAAAACATGATTTATATTTTCGGGGACTATTGTATATGCTGTTTTCCTCATAATATATTTAGAACAATACCTGACTAAACCGTAGCATAAATAAAATATTTTCTAGAAAGCATGACCTGAATAGGCGTGAAACATTAATTTCTTATTGATTATAGTCAACCACAGAATATGATGATAGATTTGTTAAATATCTTGTAATTTCTACTATTACTCTGTAGTACGTGGGAGATCGAGCTTTGTTTAGACCATCCAAGTGTTGAAATGTTTTAGATGCGAAAATAATTAAATTCACTTTTTTAGTTAATAACTCCAAACATTTTTATTTACATATTCGATTTTTTTGGGGTTTAGACTCTTTGAGCCTATCTATATCTAGATTATAGATAGCTTAGGGAAGGTGGTCCCATGGCTAAAGAAGTAATGCAATTTAAAAGATCTACTTGAAATGAATATATTGAAACTTTATCTAAACTTTATATATTTATGTAACTATATCTCTAAACTTTACTTTTCTTTAATACTCTTAAGGATGTTAATCGAGGGTAACTACTGGTCGAGGTTCAAGGTTTGATACCTACGTTAAGTGGTTGGTATAGTATATAAAAATACATGATTATAGATTATATGCCAATTGGGCTATAATATAATTATTGTTAGTATATTGAACTTTAATATATATCAAATTACAATAATACAATCAAAAAAATTGAAATATTAATAAAAATAATAATAATCAACTCTAATGAATGAACTAAGAAGTGATGGAAATATGATTGATTCAACACAGCAGTACCGTTGTTCCTACAAATCAAAACTTCTTAGCATCACAATAAAATAGTTTTGCTAAAGCGGGGCACGCGCTATTGATGGTAGTCGGATGAAGTCAGATCGAGAGAGAATAAAATAAATAATAATAACTGAGACCATAGACTTTCATCACCTTATCAAGTCTTTCAATGTAATATGAATATTTCTGGATCGATGAACCGTTCAAACTGATCATTTTGGTCGATGGCGTTTAGTATTTTGTAACTGTTTCTCCAGGTTTCATCATATAACAAGTCAATTAAAAAATCCCCGGCCTACCATAGTAAAACACATTTTTTTGGCAAAATTAGTTTTTTTTTATTCAACATAATTCCCTTCAACGGTGATACACTGATTATAGCGACCCTCCAACTTTTCGATACTATTTTTGTAGTACGATCTTTCCTTTGCTTCAAAATAGGCCTCAGTTTCGGCGATCACCTCTTCATTAGACGAAAACTTCTTTCCAGCGAGCATTCTTTTGAGATCTGAGAACAAGAAATAGTCGCTGTGAAAATTGGTAGATTTTTGCCATCATTTTCACTGACACGGTGCATTGTCTTGGTGAAGCAGCACTTTCTTTTTCTTCAAAATGCAGCCGTTTTTCGACGATTTCGTCCTTCAAACGGTCCAGTAATGCTATGTAACAGTCGCTGTTGATGGTTCGCTCTTTTTCAAGGTAGTCAATGAAAATTATTCCATGCGCATTCGAAAATACAGATGCCATAACCTTGAGAGCCGACTGTTGCGTTTTCCCATGCTTTGGAGCGGGTTTATCGTGTGCAGTCCATTAGGATGACCATCGATTGGACTTCAAAATGAAATGATGGGGCCATGTTTCATCCATTGTCACATATCGACACAAAAACTCGTGTTTATTACGCTTCATCTTCTATCTTCAAACATTGCTCCGAATCATCAACTCGTCGTTGTTTTTGGTCAAAAATGAGCTCGCGCGGCACCCACTTTGCACATAGCTTTCTCATACTCAAATATTCGTGTTCATTTCATTCAATTTCAATTTACGGTAATTTAAAATCATTTTGTGGATTTTTTAAATGTTTTCGTCGGTAACAACCTCTTTTGGGTGTCCACTGCGTTCACCGTCTTCGGTGTTCATTTCACCACGTCTAAACTTAGCATACAATCCTAGATGGTTGATTTTTCTGGGGTACTGTCCAAAAACTCGGTATCAAGCCAAGTTTTTGTTTCAACAGCATTTTTTCCCTTCAAAAAGCAATATTTTATCAATACTCGAAACTCCTTTTTATCAATTTTTTTCACAATAACAAAAGTTGCTTCACTCAAAATGCTATAAATTACAAACTAATGAACAGCTGTCAAATTTATACAAGCTTCTTTTAAAAAACATATGGACTTAATTCCAGTAGCGCCATCTATGTGTCAGGCCGGGGACTTTTCAATTGACCTTTTATCTGGTCTTATCCAGCCTGATTACTGGCATAACTGGGATTATTTTCCTTGTAGGATTTGATACTTTTACCTTAAGGGAAATCATATTTACAAACAATCACAAAATTTACGACCATGCCGCAACAAGATTCGAGCCCGCGACTATGGTAACAGTAGGGAGACCCTCCTGTCGCATTGACTACTTGCTATTGTAACTTTCAGAACTTGGTTTCTCCATGAGTATAATTATTTAAGGTAATAATTTATTATTAAATAAATAATTACAATAACTATTTTAGGCTCAAATCTGCCTTTCACTAAAATTTACCGCTTTAGGCTGCAACCTGCTGGTAAATCCGCCAATGATCCCGATGCAAAATGAGCTAACTATAAGTCTGTGAAATCTGAGTTCTTGCACATAGCAGAAATTGACTCTTTCGGGTGTTTCTTCAGATCTTCATTGAGAGCGTTAGTGTTCTCGGATAGTTTGCCATTTGTTTGATGTGTCGTGTTGTTTGTTTATTATAAATTGTTAAAAAGTCAACTTTTAGTTTTGCAAAATAATTAATAATTATAATGTGTTATAAGGACTGCTCAATTGTGTAATGTGTCATGGAGGTTTGGCGTCAGTGACTAAATAATAAACGCCAGGCATAACGACCTTATACATACATATTTCTTGACTGTTTACAATCCAGATTGTCTTGACTCTTTTAAATTGATTCGCTATGATGTATATTGATTTTCTGCGTTAAAATAAGCGGTGAATTTATTAAGCATAAAAACAAAAACGTTATTTCCCCGATTTAATTGCCTTTCGATGTTGAGTCGGCGCTCAGCTTTGATACAGTCACCTTTTGACAAATAATGGAAGGATTCGGGAATATATCCGCGATAAAAAAAGGATTTTCAAAAACAAACACAACGAAGAATTACGAACCAAATATTTGCCGAAGCCGCACGGGTTTTTATCGAATTTTACGAATTCTGTTTATATAGGGCGAATGAAAATCATGAAAAATACATTTTTCTGATAAATTCCGTTTTCCCCGACTCCGCCTTGCCGATAATGTGTGCGTCTGGCGATGGTTGTTAATTACGGTTTGTTTTGTTCGTTTGGAACGTTTACGTACAATCGCTAGTGTTTATTTACAATCATTTTATTGTGTAAAATAATTGGTAACGTGTTTACTCTTTTGCTGTTTATTTTGGTTGTTTTGATGTGGCATTGACAATATGAATCAACTTTATAATCACTAAAATTACAATTAATTATGAATACCTAATTGTTTTTATTTATAATAACTTAGAATATTAGATAGAAAAGTGGTGTATCAAAATGAATCAAAGTAAATCATTGTATATTGATTTCACAAACAAAAGAATCAAGCACAAGCCAGTATATATAAATCAATAAGTAGATCCGTATGGAAATACAACCTGTAGCGACTTGAGGCATGTCGAATTTTACATCGTGGAATAACATTACATCGTGTCTACAAAATACCCAGAAATATAATCCAAGATGTTAAACACGGGCGGGGTGCCAGCAGCGTTAACTGGAATACGATAACGAATAGCTGCCAACCCCGAGACGTTTATCTGGGAGATTATTGAATGGTACTTTGGATCATTCAGTATCTGACCAGCGTTCAGTTCAGACGTGCCACCATCGATTGCCCAAGCCTCGTCAACAGGTAACACCGCTGCCATCCGTTTTATCTATTTTATATTTTCCACATTTTATATTACATTAATAAATAACGGTCACATAATGTAAACACCACAGTTTCATTTCGTTTTACCTCCATTCATTAAAAGCCTTATATCTTGGTATGATCTATTATTCTAAATTCAGGTGGAAGCCATATGCTAAGAAAAGATACGAAGAACTTAAGCTGAAATATAAAAAATTGGTTATTGGTTATTGGGTAGATATTCAGCCCTGTCAGTATATAATAAACTCTTACTTTACCAACAAGTCTTAAATCCAGTGGGAGTTTATGGTGTTCAACTCTGAACCAGCCAAAACAATATAAATAACATATTACACAAAGATTCTAAAGCAAGGTCAGAATTATTGATACTTCATGGTATATTCATAACGACAATCTGTATAAGGACCTGAAGGTCGAAACTATCGATAACGTTATTAAGGACTATCAAGACCCAACGTCATAAATAAAGTCTTCATCCATTAATTATCTTAACCATTAATGTTTAATATAATTAATTAATAACAAAACCATTTGATATAATTCAGTGAAGTTATAAAGTAAAACTCGGTGCATGTTAAATTGAATAACATAGATGTTAAGACATAATACGATAAGACGATATTTTAATTTCATGGTAGAAAAGTAAGTTTAAATAATTTAAGTATAGGGATTTAGAACAAGTGAATATCGATGATGAAAATGTAGTGAAACAGGATTTTTGTTAAGTATTAACGGTAAATTTTAAACGTCATGAAAACCATTAAATACTAACGGTCCGAAAGGTCCATATTTCAATAAGTCTACCGCATACATCTGGTTGAAGCGAGAGTTAATGTTATGTTGACTTTGGGAATGCCAAGTTATAACTTGACCTTGTTCGGCCATATGTTGCAGAAGTTGTCGTGTCGAATGAGAAGTTACCTCGCGCACTCAACAATTATAGAGACTTTTAATTAGCACTTACTTAGAGCTATGTATTATGGTTTGGTTGACACACGGTCTCGAAATGCTGAAAAATAGTGTGAAAATAAAATCGATAATAAAATCGTTGCTAAACCAATCTCGTTCTTTCGAGACGATATCACCATGTTTCAGAAAGATGAGGAAAAGTTGTAGAAATTGAGAGAGGTGTGTAGTTTTTTTCTGCTTCCCTATGTCACTGGACTCATTCAATATTGCAGGGTCGATTTGTGTACATTTGGTTTATATTGGATTAGAGGGTAGCTGTATTTTTTAAAAGTTTGTCTATTAAAAAAAGTTCGAATATAAAATATATTATAATAAAATCGTACAGCCAATGTCTACCACCACTCCAATATTATATACCAGTTTATAGTTTTTTATAGAATTATTTATTTTGTTAATAACACAAATATAGTAAGATTAACACAACTATCAATTGATAATCAATTGGTGAGTTGCAGAAATATTATAAATTGCGGAGTATATTTGGAATGTCTTGTATTGGAATTGTAACTTGGATGTGACTAACATTTACTTCATTTGATTCAATAAGAAGACAAACAACTGCATATGAAGACGAATATGTCAAACACATGTAGCTGGGTGTTTGCCATTTTTATCTGCTCCATATTAAAGGTTAATTATAAGATAAATTATAATTTGTTCTTTGATTTCACGACATCAACAAGAGCACAAATGTTACACGCAATGCAAGATATAAAAAGATGCAAAAAAATTGTCTCAGACTCCTTGTGGTCGCATTACAAGAGGAAGAGTATTTCTCATTCATGTTATTCACATTAAAATCATCTATTTTAGGCAAGAAGAATACAGATATCAGGTCGTAATATCGAACACTAGTTCTAAGTTGGTCAGAAATAAAGCTTCCTAAAATTAGCAACTAACAGCGCAACATATGTTAAGGTAAATTGGGGGTTGAATACAATTCAGCAGCACGTTTTTTAAAAATGGTTTTAATTTTTAAAATATTCAATACATTTATTAAAGGCTTTTTACTTATTACATTATTGCATTATTTTACTTGTGTAGACCATTAAAGGCCATTTATCGAATTAAAAGGTATAACTCAGGAACGAACAGAGGCTGAACCTAATTTTTTATACTGCTTGGAATCTGTTTCACGAATTAGGGCCCAACAGTAATCGCTCATTGTGTTTTTGTCTCAAAATCCTTGGTATTTCCTTTAGATTTTTAGCTATATATTATTGTAGGCGCTTTCCTTGCTCGTCACTCGTGTCGTCCAAGTTTTGTGGGAAAAAAATCAAGGTGTGATTATATAAAATATATTTTGAAAAACATTTAATATCCAACCTTGTATTAATTGTGCAACAAATTTTTGATTACGCGCTTTTAATCAGGTTATTTTTTGGTTACCGAGGAAGTTGTGAATATTTTGAAATGATGCCCATGTTGTTGTTTCATCAGCTCTTAAACATTTTGTAAATTTTGTTTCAGTTATTAGTTCTCGAATATCAGTTTCAAAAAATGTTTGATATTTTCGAATTTGTTCGACTTGAAACTGAACAAATTGCCAATGGATCACTCTTTGTACGTGAAACTAGCTTTAACAATGATAAGGCGTCAGGATATTTATACTATGCTATTTTTTGTATTTATACCGGCAATATTTATCGAGAAAAAGTAGCATTCATCACAATTCTGTTATCACCATAACGTTGGTATTTAAATTAAAAGTATATATTTTTACTAACTCATAATTTTTACAGCTTTGTTCTGTACGCGTTACGAAACAATATATATTCTATTCAAAACAGTAGTGACACGGGAGGCCTGTCAAAACGTCGCAATGTTGCCGCAGCAACTCTGAGTTTTAGTACATTTTGGTTTTGATATATAAAAAATCTTAATATAAATAAAATATTGAAACAAAAATGTTATGTGTTATAATTTATTTTAACATTATAGCACATCTAATACATATCTTATTGAAGAACTTAAAACTACAATTAATTATACAGCCACAATAATTTATAGGTTAGAGTAATTTTATTATATATACATTCAACTTTTTCCCACACTAGTATAGATAGCGTCCGAGGCGCGTTTTTTTATTAGTGGTCCCGGAGGCCTAATCCACCTAAATAACAATTGTGTATCTGAGTAATGTATTTTACCTACATAAGAGAGCATATTTATGTTTTACGTTTAGTTCTTGTATCTTTCGATGCAATGTATCCTTGTAAAGTTATTATGATATTACTATATTTCTCTTTAGTTTGTCTTGTTACTACCTGTATATATCTTTTTTGATAACAGCATTGAATTATAAACCAACATTCACTAAGTTTTATTCAAACACCTTCAATTTCAGAAACACATCAAGTTAATAACTAAGCTGTTTATTTCCAATCTATAAAAAACCTGCTCAAGATTCTACCATTTGTCAATTTCTTCTTGAATGTGTCTGATCGAGCTCACACAAACCGAACGTGTTATTCTCGACAATACTTCTTTCCATAAATCCAGACAGTTCTGGTTTGAATATCCTTCTCGACCTGAATGTTTGTTGCAATAGCCCATATCAACTCAATTGGATTAAATATGCAGTGATAGGGAGGAAGACATAACACTCTGTGGCTATAACGTTCAGTAATCTGATCTACCATGCATCTTTTCTCAGGCATATTTCTAAAAAAGTAAATTACATAAAATGCAATTTAATATTTCATATATATTTACCGAGTATAGTTCAAACAAAACCTAATCGATAGTTATTCCAATGTTCACCATTTTCCATCAACTTTTGTTGTCTTTATACTATATTTATTATCATCTGCCACGAGCTACCTAATGTACCATTCTGAAATATTCATGTCTCATTTAAATATATAAATTGATATAATAATTCTTCCTTAATTTTGTTATATGTTTTTGAAAATTTTATTCTTTTAAAAGCAATCTCTGGAAGTTCCATTAAACCCCTTCTAGGGTTGCCTTTACACTACTTAAATTCTATATTACCCAACAGTGTATGAAAGGCTGTTCTACATCCCTCAAATAGTTGTATATATTTTGGCTTTTTATGGATATTTTCCAGACTAACAATTTTCTCTGAAATAATTCTATTAAATCATGTTTCGAGTGAAAAAACTACTTACTGTTTTTTACATTTCGTATATTTTATCTCTGATATAGCTAACATCAAGCTGGTCTTGATTCATTACCTGTTGCGCATAAACACGGTTTACTTTTGGTGAATTTAAGGTTATATTGTTTTTTATTTTTTAAGATATTTTAGTGACCTTGTCCGTACTAATATTTAGTGCAGCTGCAACGCGCAAAAAATATTTTCAATAAAAACGACGGAGATTGGCATTTTATTAAATCAAAGCAACGTTTGCCGGTTTATGACCGCTAATTATAAAATTTTGAAGAATTTTGCAGACGTTTGACAAACGGACAACGTTTGTAGACACTTTCGGTTACATGTTCGAACTTCTCTAATAGCATTCTATCTCTTTTTAAATAGAATAAAATGAGAAGGATAATATTGTCTGACTATAAAACGAATTTACAAGTTTAGACAGACACATATTGACACACATGTCACTTCTGTTTTGAATTGACTATATGTACCCATGGCTTGTCAGTGTCTGTCAGTGCCTTTGTTTTAATTTTTATATTGTGCCTTTATTTAATTAACACAAGAAATATTAATGTTAATATCTGCTTAAAACGTCTGTTTGTATTAATTCTATTTTCATTGCACTCTTTCTGTCAATTCGGTGGACCATGTCTATTTACTAGGGCCATCATTGTCCCAAATACATTTTTCAGGGACTCGGTTACTGAGCCACGCGTGAAACCTCATAAATAATAACAAGAAAAAGGAAACCACCATCCTGAACAAACATTTACATTTTCATGGGGCCAAATGTAAGTTTTCGTCAAAGGTATTATATCTTTAGAAAAGTCATCGATCAAGAATAACTGTTTTCTCTTGTTTTTCTGGCCTCCAAAAATATGACGCTTTTATAGATAAAATATTATCTCAGTTATAGTGTTTGACGCGAACGTTAGTAGACGTTTTCCATGTTACTGTGTTTTTATTGTTCTTTAAAACTATGTTTATACATTGATATTATTACTCTTAAGGTTTATATATTTTTTTCTTTTTTTCTTTTATGAATTGGATTAATTGGTTTCAATTTATTGCTTAACATGGACTTAGAACTACGGTCGTCAGTTTAAAACTATTGGTTTTTTATTATTCTTAAAAAATATCTAAAATATGTGCATCTAGAATTAGCAATACTCAATATTTCCTCAATTTTGTCGTCTGTTATGTATTACGTATTTCATTACACCACTTAATATAAACAGCAAAATTAACGTTCGTATATTATATAAAGCCTTCCATATTTACCATAGAAATATCATTAACTATAATGGAAACTTGAGTTGCCAAATGATAACACGATTTAATGCAATCTCAAAATATAAAAAGCATCCTTGTTAGGAATTCGACTGATTATTGATTAGTATGGATTTCTTTTCTTTAATTTTAATTATAATTTTTTATTTATTTTCTACTTGATAATATTGGTAGAGAAATAATTATTTTTATTTAATATTCTACAAAACAATAATAAAATAACGATGTTTAATTTTTATTAATTTTAAATTTTGGGTTTGAACATCTCTGAATCTTTTGATAAAAAATAGAGAGTTTGGGAAATTTATTCTGGATAAAAATTTGATTCTGACAAAATCGAGTTGCGAGCTCTACATTTGTTGGCTTTAACATATAGCTAGCGATTTTTTATTCAATTTCACCTTTGTTGTTTTCTATAAAATTGTTTATAGCCAGGAAAAATATATTTTTACTATATTCCAAAACAATGTACCTATGTGTATATATATTAGGTTTGTGCCTTTATATTGAATTTTTATTTAAATTCAAAGTTTTATCATGGAAAAGTATGTATTGTTATTTTTTAATATATTCTTTTAATATTAAAAACGAAATATTTATTGATTTTCTATTATTTAAGCTATTGGTTATTTAAAGAATTAGCTTATTTTCGAATATCTTCTCAAAATGTTGGTTGAGCCAGTTTAGTGGCAATGGTTAGAACAAGTGATAATCGGTAAGAGCAATAAGGAGTGAGCATTGTAATAATGTTACTAAGTCGATCTCTATTGTATTTTCAAAATGTCAAAACTGAACTTTTTTATCGTTGAGTTATCTTTCTCTAGGTGCTTGCATGTAACTTCATCAGTGTAAATCAGTATACCTTAACCCTTAACTCTCATACTCTCAACTCTTGAACAACCTGTTTTTTGTCTCATTGCTAAATATAATACCAAATCTTGCGAATACATAATAATCACTTTGATTTTCTTGGAACCTTTTAATCTTCTTCAAATATTCATGGAGAAATGTTATTGTATTTGTTAAAAATTTAATCTTTAGTTTGGATTCTATCATATTATAGATAATTCGTCTTTTCTCTGCTACTATTTTAGTGACAAAAAGTAGCACGGTATATTATTCCATATTGCATCTTCACCAAAAGAGCTCTAAATACTGAAAGTTTCCTAATTAAGCTAATCTATTTAAGGAAGCGTCTGTCACAGTTGAGTGGGTCATAGTGCACTGAATAATTAAAAATCTGGAAGGATGTTATGTCAGATAGGGGTTATGATCTTTGTTAATATTTGCAGTGGTTTTCCCGCAAAATAGCAATATGGATTGACTAAAATCTCGACTATATTGAACTGAATATTGTATTTATATATACAGTATTTATCCAGTATTCGATAAAAGTTGACTCAGCTTGCCATACATCGTTGATGTTGATGTACAACTTGTCATCTTCCCAGATACTCTTATGTGCACATTCAGGGGACCTTATACATACCTATTACCTTCGTTTGATCTCTTTTAGTTTTAGGGTTAGGGAGCGCCTCTAGTCTGTTGTTCTTTGAGAAAACGCCTGGAGAAACAGGTGAACTTTATTGGTCTTATTCCCTTCTGTTTTCTTTTTGTATATATCCATTTTGGAGGAGCACTCATCTAATGTGATTAAGCTCAGTCTCTAAGGATTCTGGTTCGAATATGACGATGAATCATCATTTTTAGGACAGATAGTAGAGGGATGCTGTCTGATGGTGTTTGTCTGTATGTGTGGGTTTGCTGTAGATCTGATATCCGATCTGACCATTGAGAAAGAAATAACGGGATTATTCTCCGTATTCATGTTGATTTGTATGTTGAAATATTGGGTCAGTTTGTTCACTCTATGAATCCAAATGATAAAGGTGTCGTCCATCTAAATCAGGTAAAGGGTTTTACTTGAACGCGGATTTCTATCTTATCTTGATGCTTCATAAATATGTTGACTCTGATATGGGGGAATCTATAGCAGTGTAGGATGTTTATTCATAACACTTTTCTTGGCACTGGAATTATGCGGATGATAGACAGTACTTTTTGAGAGTAAATAGATAGCTTGGTATTATTTTTGATGTTTACAATATTTCTGAGGTCTCATTGATGGTCACTGTAGTAAAAACGGACTGTTTCTGAATAGAAAGGAATATTCCCTGGATTTGTTCGGATAGTAGGTTCGATTCGTAGATTGAACATCCGATTATACTTGACCTAGCTTTAGGACTGGAGCTGCTATTAAACTAGCTTGTATCTTTAGAGCAACAGCTCTGATACTGGAGCTTCTTCAATCAGGTTATCTTATTTAAGTAAGTGCCTTCCACGGCTGAGTAATCTCAAATTGTTGTCTGTATTCAATTGAGTTACAACCTGTGGTAAAAATTTAATGAAAACATAAACTTCCAGCGATGATTTCAGATTCTCGTCACAGACATATACCAAGAGTGTCGATAATTCATATCCGGGTTTTTCCTTAAAGAAAACACGTTATATGCAATCGATAGTTATAATTTTTTTATTCAAAGTATTGGCCATTTCATATTTTACCCGTCTATCAGGCAATTTCTTCAATCGTTTTTAAATTTCCAGCGAAGTGCTACTTTATAAGCGTGTGCCCCATTAATGCGAAAAGGTGGTAGATGGATTGAGCAAGAGTACGTAGGGTGTCATAAAACTTCCCATCCAATTGATTTCAACACTTCTTCGATTGGTTTTACAATATGAGATGGTTCATTATCATGCTGCAAAATAATCTTTTCATGTCCTTGAGCATATTGTGGATGTTTTTTTGATCAATGGACAGTTCAAATTGATTTATTTTTCGATAGTCATCAGTACTAATTGTTTCTCCAATTGATTTGTTCGTTTTCATCCAATTACTGCAGTCTCTAAATGCTCTCGGCTTACCAGGTCTTGAACATTGAAAACACGACGTTTCATGTGTTCTTAGGATTGAGGCATGCTAACCGCCAAGCAAATGATGTTTAAAGAAAAAGTAATGCGTGGCGCAAACATGTTTTCAAGTACAAAAATTGATATTTTCAAAAAATGACCTCTGTGGCGCTGTTATTTTGGCTGAATGTAACTAGCGCGTTTTGAAGTTAATGTTAGTTAAATAATGCGTAAAATGGGATATGTATCAAATTGAAGCATATGTTTTTTATATCTTATAATGTGTTTTTAAGTGAAATATGTTACAAAAAAGGAAATTAATTATCGACACATCTGGTATAATCAGGTCTTCTTTGAAATCATTGTGTATAAACGTCTTAAACTATCCTAATATGGCATAAGAGTAATTTGTGATCTACGTACATATTGATGGTCGTATTTTTGCATTGGAACTCAATTTTTCTTAAAATATATGTGTTCTATTAATACTTTTTCGTTCACACAGGTCAAAAGAAAAACAACAAAAAACTTCAGATATACAAGTCGGATAAACAATTAATATTATTAAACATTTCATTTCAATCAACTAATCTAATATTATCGCTTCCGCGTGCACAAACAACTCGGTAAAAACTAACAACCCCTTACCCCTAACCCCCGGCGGTATGCCGAGTTGGAAATTTAAATATTTACACAGGCCGGTCCGTTTTTCCTGTTATTATTTATGAATTCCAGTGCGGGAGCGGCGGGATGACGGTCCTTTGGAAGCTTAAAAAATGCATCCCGGGTAATGTCTCGAACGTATCCGGGTAGTCAGCGGGGAATGAGAGTTGGCGGGAAGTGTCGAGAACAGTGTGATTTGCCACTTGTTAAACATGGTTCATTGGAATTTTAATTAAACCCCGTTTCGTTTTGTGTGGTGATTTTTTAATAATATCTTCTCCCCCAAAATTGTTCCGTCATCACTATTAATAATTCAAAAATTCGTAATTTTGTAATTTAATTTATAGAATATGAAGTTTGAAGCGTTCAAATTAATTCAGTATAAAATAAATAATCAACAAAGGAATTGATTTTCCATAGATGGTTGATGAATTTATAGTCTGAGATAGTTCAAGAGAGCTAGTAGATAGCTTAATTACTTTATGAGAGTACATCAATATTACAATATAGATTTTCCGATGCATGAAGAGAAAGATAATTAAGTTAAAAAGCAACAAATCTTCATATTTAGAATAAATAAATGTATCAATTTGTTCAATACATACTTTATATATTACCAGCGAAAAGAATATTATCAATCTAACCAAAAATTATAAATTTCATATTTCATGTTTTATGTTTCATTTATTTCGCTCTGCTGCATTTTCCTATATATCTCATGTTTTCGACAAGGTGTGGCACACTGGACTGCATGTTAAATTGAAAAAGCTTTTTCTCCGCATACGCACTTTCAACTGCTAAAATCGTACTTCACAGGTAGACATTTTATTGTCAAACAGGGTGACGAATACGCTGACTTACACCCAATATATTCGGGTGTTACGCAGGGCAGTATTCTTGGCCCATTGTTATATCTAGTGTATGCGGCTGACCTACCGACTTCAAGAAACACTACTGTTGCAACATATGCTGACGACAAACCCGTTTTATCATCACACCAGGATTCAATATCAGGCACAAGGAACGAATTGTGGTTGAAAACGTGGCGTATCAAAGCAAATGAGACAATATCTACCCATGTGACATTTAACCCTTGTAGAAGAACATGTCCCTCAGCAAAATTGAAAAATTATGAACTTCCGCAAGCAGACTACGTTAGATATCTGGGAATGCATTTTGATCAACGTTTGATATGGAAAAGACGTATAGAGACAAAACGCAAACAGGTTGGGGTTAAACTAAACCAAATGTACTGGCTAAATCTATAAATCTATAAATAAATTATTATTAGATGACAAGGTTTTCTGTATAAGTCAATACTTATGAACCTATGTTATAGAACTCTGAGGTACTACTAGCAAATCTAACATACATATCCTCCAGATGTTCCAGAATAAAGTGTTGTGAGTCATCGTCAATGCCCCATGTTGCGTCTCCAACAAATTGATTCAGCGCGATATCCCCTTAGAACATATAACGAGTGTGATTTGAAGCGTTAGTCTGAAAGACTATTAGCGAATAGGTTAGAATTTTCTTTAGAATAAGTTAAGATAGACGTTAAAATAAGTTAGAATAGTATCTAGATTAAGAATTAGATTATACGTTGTACAGCAGATCACTTACTGAAGCGATCTTCTACATATCAGGATAGTATTATTACAGAATGAAAATCATATCTAAGAGATTTATAAAAAATATTTCGCTTTGTTCAAAGGCGAAACTCGATAGGCGAAGAGATAATTCGAGATAGAAATTTGCGAACAATCAATATTTTGTCCAATAATTGTCCCTTGATGTTGTTACAGCATATAATAGTAATTTCATTGGCCAATATGCCAAATAGATAGCTTCATCGAGAAGATAGTAACATCGGAAATGAGAAAATATTATTAGATAGTGTAGCGTTGAACTACTGGTTGATAACTAGGAGCAAGTTACTTTGGAATTTCTAGCGGTTTTACGACCATTATATTTTACACCTAAAGATCATTTTTCATCAGCCAGTATACAGGCAGTACAGATGCGCAATATGAATTTATATTGGAAGTTATTTACGCACGAGAGAATTATTATTTTATTCATTTATAATAAATTCTAATTGTAAGTACTCAGTTGTGAGCAACTACGCTGTAAAGTGAATTAGTAGTGACAATACAAACAAGGCTGTTTTCACTATGAACCATCCTTAATTTTTTCCAATATCAACAATGGAACAAAATCACATATTGATATACTCGAAGACCGATCGGGAACTATCTGCAATATGTAGTTATGTTTATTAATGCAAGTACAACAGAACAGTAGTAATAAATTAATTTGTAAATTAAGATTGTACTTTAATGCATATCTAATGTAAAATATCAGTAATAAAACGTACTTGACAACAGGATCGACCAGAACCAACACAAATTGAATTGTATCAATTGATTTGATTACATATTAGCATCAGACAGTATTCTGCCACTTTTTAAGTGGTGTAAAATGAGAAGGAATACATTTTTACAAAAAAACATTTATATGGCGTGTATTGCCTGTTTTATTGGATGATGGTATTTTTATTCAAAGAGTTATGCAAGATCATTTCAAGCTTAAACGCATCCACCCAATATTCACTCTTTTTCAATGCATTATCTTACCTTTTTCGCCTAAAAATACCTACTTATACGTTCAGATAAAAATATATATTCAAAACAAAATCCCATATTCCGAACGAGATCCCAGTCTTGGAACGATGGACCAAAAGAGCGAATGATTTCCTGCTTACTAAACATGAGAAAGCTAAGCCGTTACCCTGTATGGTTTCTTGGACAGGAAAATTGCATTTTAATTGTTTTTTATATCGTCTCTGTCTTCTTCGATACTCTCCGTCGAATGCGTGGTAATGCCGCAAGAAAGGGAAATTTATCCCGGCAAAAGGGGGATTTTCGGAAACCAAACAACATAGTGAATTACGGTCCAACTGTTTGTCGGTGATGTAAAATGGGGAGCGAATAAAATCATGTGGAGTCTTTATTGAATTTTGAGCTTTATATTCATATAAAACCGAGTAATGTTGAAAAAATACCATTTTTTTCGTATCTCTTTTTTTATTTTTCGTTTCCCGCCGTCTTTGATGGTGTAATATATTGAAATTTTTAAATTACTTTTTTAGGGTTAATCGTCCGTGTTGGACAAACGCATTGTATAAGATCAAATATAAAATATGGAATGGTCTTTCTGTTTGTTTTTTATCCAGAGGAAGCAATAAATAAAAAAATATATTTCATAAAAATAGTTATTTATAATCAACTATTTTAACAACAAAGATAGTAAGATATACAATTAGTGGAGTTGTTCGTCAAAGACTTTAATATATTAGAAGCAAGCACATTAGTTTGTTATTCATTTGCTTCATTGGAGCTTACTTTTTATTGTATCTTGGTATATTCATAATCTCTTTAATGAATTTTTAAGGAAAAAGTAAATTCGCATTTTAATTATAAAATATAAGGGTACTACGCGTATTACTATATATATTACTACGCTTTGCCTTTTTGTGTTACCTGTTATTGACATTGATATTCATAAGCAATACACATATGTGTATTGCTTATGAATCAGAGCAATCACAAAGATTCAATTATATTAAATTTTGACAGTAGCACATTTCTTTCTTTCTTTCACTAAACTGGTGCAAGTTTTAGATCAACATTTACACAATGCAATTTTGTTGATTGAAAGTTAGGATTGTTAGGCTAGGTTTAGGATTCATCGAATCGTTTTTAGTATTTACTTGTGTGTAATCACTACTCATTAATCTCGAACGTTACAGCAAGGAATCAATGGTTGGCAGTACACGTGGATTAGTACCACGTAGCAGTTGTTTCTTTTTTTCCTTTCTTATTTCCTGAGCCAGTTAGACCTTAACCTAATTACCTTGTCCATCCACACGTCGACTATGTGTAATTGAACAGCAAATAAATGTCAATATTAAAAGTAATAAGTGTTTCTATTCCCCTTGTTGCCTATTGTATTTTTGAATATCACTGATTAGTGGTTATGCATAAACAAGTAAATACTAAATAGAAATCGATACAGTTGGTTGGGAGGTGGCGCCATTTATGTATAAGGCTTATTGAGTGGTGTCTTAATATTTATAGACATTCACTATATATCAATATAGTTTCACTTTAGTGTAATTTACAATATTACACGTTCTTCATGCATCTTTGAAATTATATCCAGCACATGGTCTAGCAAACCATCCAACAATTGTCATTTCAGAAACTTTATTTCCTGATGACGGGCTAACAACGTTCGACTTTCAAACAGCAATAAGATCATTAAAGTGTGGTAAGACCGCTGGTGCCGATCAAGTGTCGACAGGCTTCACGTTTTATTTAAACAACTTTGGTTATAGTACCCTTAGCGTTGAATGAAGCGAGAATTGTTCTTATATTGATAAAAGGAGGTAAGTATACAAGGTCTAAAGGTTTTCAAGGTCTTTTATCAATTATCGATTTTTTTAATTAAAATCATACAAATGAGCTTTCAAATAGCAAAGAAACTACCCAAGAAAACCGGGCGGGATATTGACCGAACAGCTGTTGTGTAGATAAGATTTTGGCACTTCGTTAGTTTAAGAAACGTATTAATTAGATTTCTACGTTTGTAGTTTATATTTATTTTTATCATTCATTGATTGTATGCACTGGTCCTCACTTTGAACAGTTTTGGTAGCGGAAGGTGTTTCCATCCTATAATAGTTCCATGGCAGGGTGTGAGTGAGAAGTGTATTGGTTGGAGAAGGAGTTTGAGTTGGAGCAGGCTGGGTGGCGCTGGCTAATTTTTGAGCTAGCTTCCTGCCACCTTGGTTACTCCATGCAGAACCTTGTGGAGGCCTGGATTCTGTCGGAATTTTTGGTTTTCTTGGAGCAGGACGGCAGCTGCAACCGGTGAAGTTTACGGTATGAATTTCACCGCAATTGCTGCACTTTGGAGGTGCTTCTGGGATTTTGGTACAGGATCTAGTGTCGTGATCCCCGGATGAAAGTACCCTTCAATACTCTTTAATTCGTTATCGTGTTCTAGTTAGCACTGCTGGCACTCCGCCCGTGTTCAACATCTGGGATTATATTTCTGGGTATTCTGTAGACCGTTAACATGTAAAACATGTAAAATTCGACATGCCTCAAGGTCGCTACAGTGATAATAGAAAAACTCAATCTGTCTAGCTGTAGAGTTGGAGAGAAGAAAAAAGTTTATGACTTTTCGGAATTAATATCGAAATTGGGTATTTCCTACTGAAAATATTGCCGAATATATTTACATAAATAAAAACGTTTTTCCTTCAAAAAAGTAATGAAAAATTTTCGATCCTCGATATCTCCAATAAAAATATTGCGAATAAATCGGTTCGATCATTTTTCCACCTAAACAACTTCGGCCTCATTTTCCATCGTACTCGTCGCGGAGAATTTATCTTTTCGTTACGTGATTCATCGGCCAAGGGTTTACCGAGACCGTTTCCTCCTCGATACCGTCGTCGCGTCGTCGTCACCAGCCTCCCGGTGGTCGACTCGTGTAGTCCCACTTCAACGCCCGCTCCAACGCCACTAACTAATCCCCTATTAAACGCTCTCCATCGCTTGTCGCCTGTTCAGACGAAAATTTACGCTTGCTATCCGGGTCGCACGCAAAACGCTCATTTTTCAACGGCGTCTCCCGATGGGGAATTAGCGGTTCCAGCACGAATAATCGGCGAAGACATGTTCACAGTTAATTATTTTTCTTGGTGTCTTTTTTTGCTCTTTTTACCTGCGGAAAAAGAGCTATTCTATCGAGTTTTTTTACTTATATTATGGTTAGGTTTTGTTAAATTTATTACCCGTTGTATGTATTGGCCTATAGATTGGTTTAAAAGTATTATTTTAATTTGAAACTTTACGAAAACTTTTAAGAATATGTAGAGCGGGGTAGCACTTCCCATTTTACTGATTCCATATATTTTTTCATCGGTTTTGTAACATGTAGTCGAGCGTTGTCATGCTGAGAAATAACATTATTGTGTCTTTGCTCGTATTCTGACAGTTTTTCGCTGAGTTCTTGGCTCAAATGCATTAATTGTAGTTGATCTCGATCGCCAATAATTGAGTAACGTTGTTTTTTGCCTTCGGTGTTAAAATGTTTACCACTTTTAAAACGTTGAAACCAGTATTCGCTTGTTGAAATCGATGGAGCATGTTCATATAGCATTTGAGAAGTTTCACTCGCCTTTTTTTGTAACTGAAGTAAAGAAGTAAAACTTTATCTAAATGCAATTTCAACGTAGTGAAAAATGTTTTGTTCACATTTCAACGAAATGAAATACACTAAAAAATGAAGTCTGTCATATTAAGCGTTAACATGAAGTTGGTTACAAATGTATCCGATGCGATTTAATATAAAGTAACGCCATTTGTTGTAAATAAATTCAAATTAGTGTATATGTACATATATTCATTAAAGACGTTTTTGTTACCTTAGACGTAGATTTTAAATAAATTCCATCGTATGTGATAGAACTACTTTAAAGCTTGACCTAAACCTCTGTATTTTAAACATTTTTTCTCTTTTCTAAAAGTCGTTTATCGAGAAAAAATGGTTCAATTTTTGCAGTGAATTTACAAAATGATTTTTCATCATTTTCTGCTGTTTCTCATCTTTATGACAACATGATGATACCACATCACAAAAGAACGATGTTGGTTTAACAGCGTCAGTTTGACATCTTATCACCTATCTATTTCTTCAGCATTTCAAAATTGTGTGATAGTCAAGCTTTGCTCAATTAATCTGTAAGAGTCAGAAGGCGATATGTCTGATGAGAACAGTGACAATCTGCTATCGAATCGAAAATATTGCTTTGAAGGGAAAAAATACAGTTGAAGCAAAAACTTGGCTTGATGCCGAGTTTCTGGATACTGCCCCAGGAAAATTAACCATCAAGTTTAGATGTGGTGAAATGAGCACCGAACACGGTGAACACAGTGGACGCCCAAAAGAGCTTGTTACCTATGAAAACATATAAAATCAACAAAATGATTTTGGATGACCATAAATTGAAATTTAATGAAATATCAGATACTCTAAAGATATCAACTGAATGTGTACATCATATCATTCACGAATATTTGGGTATGAGAATGCTCTGTGCGAAGTCGGTGCCGCGAGAGCTGCACTTTGCTTTTGACCAAAAACAATGAGTTGATTTTTCGGAGCAGTGTTTGTACAAATCCGAGTTTTTGCGTCTATATATGACGATGGATGAAACATGGCTCCATCATTTCACTCCGAAGTCCAATCGACAGTCATCCGAGTGAACATCCGAACACTATGAACCCGTTCCAAAGCGTGGGAAAATGCAACAGTCGGCTGGCAAGGTTATGGCGTCTGCATTTTGGGATGCGCATGGAATAATTTTCATTGACTACCTTGAAAAGGAAGGATCATCAACAGCGATTATTGCAGCGTTATTGGACCGTTTGAATGACGAAATCGCCTAAAACAGCCGTATTTGAAGAAAAAGAAAGTGCTGCTTCACCAAGACAACGTGTCACAGTTCACTGAAAAAGATGGCAAAAATCCATGAATTGCTTCGTCATCCACCGTATTCTTCAGATATGGCCCCCAGCGACTATTTCCTGTTCTCAAATCTCAAAAGAATGCTCGCTGGGAGGAAATTTTCACCGAATCCAGAGGTCATCGCCGACATTGAGGCATATTTTGAAGCAAAGGACAAATCGTACTACAAAAATGGTATCGAAAAATTGGAGGCGAATATGAAGGAAGAGAATTATGTTGAATAAAAAAAAATTGCCAAAAAAATGTGTTTTACTATGGTAGGCCGGAGACTTTTCAGTCGACTTGCTAACACTTGACTTTTTATACTTATATATATGTTCAATTCGTAATTATTTATGATCTTTGAACCTTTAACCTTCTAACTATTATAAGGACTAAAAAACCTCGTCCTGATTGTAGCCATTTTAACTCATCAACTGTCTGAAAATTCTTTGATAATTTGAGATAGGTTTTTGTCCAATTAGACTTGTATTTTATTTTATTCTAAATTTATTCCTCCAGTTCGTTCTTTGTCATTGGAATTTTGCGTTCCAACAATTGGAATATGACGGAGTACCATCACAATGAGTTTGTAAAACTATTTTTGGGCTTTTTGGACGCTAGCAGATTACTTCAAATTAAACAACAAAAGTAATGAATGTTGAAAATGTAATTATGAGAATCCAATGAATAGTGTTTACTTACAGGAAATAACTCAATAATACTAAATGAAAAACTTATTTGATACATAAAAAAGTCAAAACTGTTGAACTTAATAGTTAGGTGAATTTCTTTAACAGCTGTTTTATAGTTTCAGTAATATCGTTCCAGTTTTAGATCATGTACCGTAGAAGCAAGTACTGTGTTGAGGTGTCTCTGTTAAGGAATGGTTATGAAAAGGCATCGTAGATTTGTTACGAAATGACATGTAACTATTTGTTTTCAATGGGCTTCGTTGATCAGTAAATATTGGCGAGTTTGGTGTACCCGAAACCGTCCCAAAATGTATCAGTTGGTGCTTATTTTTGTGAATACATCGATCAATAATTAGGAGACACTACTAGTTTGTGCAGTGTATTTCCATTCAGTAAGAATAAATATTGTTTATAACTTACTATTATTTCATATTACAACGACGACGATATATCATAATGTGAAGATATTGTGCTGTTTTTATGAGTTAAATACATTATTTGATACTGTAGAGAATGTTAAATTATCATAGAAAACTATTTTTAGTTATTCCACTATAATCGAAATTAAGATTCAGTTTTTCTGTATTCTGCGATTTGGTAAATATATATCAGATATTAAATTTGGCGTAGGAGAATACACTCTTGAATATGTAAACTTGTTTAATCGATAGTCGCGTACGAGAATCTTTGAACCTTTAACCTTCTAACTATTATAAGGACTAAAAGATCTCGTCCTGATTGTCTGAAGGGTCCCGGCCCAAGAATTATAATGCAAATATCAACGAATCGTGCTTACTCGACATTTTCAAAGAATACACTTAGCTGTTCATCATTAGGAACCATTCAGCTTTGGAATCTTTCCAAAACTGTTCGCCTATATTGCGAGAGGTCGGACACAATAAGAGATGGCCCAGCTGAAAAAGCATTTTCATTATGTTTAATTGTATCCCCAGACAGATTGTCGAAGATATTAACGACGTTTATATCAGTGTTCAGTTACCTTGACACTGCGGGACTAAAAATAAATACAATCAATACTTAAAGGTTTGTATTTTATATAAAAAACACTACCTTAAGATTATCGTTAATTTTAAGTTGGTGTACTGTCAAATCGAAAGTTGTTAAAAATGCATTTTCTCCTTTTAACATCAGTGAGTTTTTGTTTATAAATTGGTTACCCAGACGTTCGAAATGGTAAAATATAATTTGATGGTGATCTATATGAATGGTATCCTGGTCGTTCTTTAAGTTCGTCCTATTGATGGAAGTCATATCAAACAAATCAAGGGTTTAGTGCCAAAAATCGTTGAGTGATAATCAAACACCTTGTTGGTTTCTTTAACTTATCATTTGGATTTTGAACGAACTTGGGCCTTTAAATGTAGAAGGAGAGTATTTTTTTTAGCACTGTAGTCAGTATTTTCAATATTTTTATGTAGTAATAAATAATAATGTAGTAATAATTAGCGTCTGTAGTATATAACTCAATAATACTAAATGGAAAACTATAATTTGATATACATAAATATGAGCGAGCAACAAACCTGGACCTTTAAATGTAGAACGAAAGTATTTTTTAGCACTGTAGTAAGTATTTTCAATATTTTTATGGAAAGCTAACTTTCATTTAGAATTTTATGTAAACAGATAAAATTGCTGGATTTGGTCATAGCATTATTAAAAAAAATAAAAATAAAAATATTATCGTAATGATTATATGTCTGAATGTAGTTCATGCATGTAAGAAGCGACATCTATAGGTGAAAATGTGAAGTCTTGGTAAAAGCAGCTCTTACACAACCTAACCTAACCATTAAATTTGACGATTTTGATATTTCTCTACATAAAATAGTATTCATATATTTAGTATTATCGAATTATTCAGTGTATACAGATGTTAATCCTAGAACGATTTAGTCATGAAAAAGTAATTGCATTTTCTATCCATCAAACATTCTTAGAAACTTGTGGTTTATTCCATTATAACTCAATTGTCCATTTTGGTTTCAATATGGTGAGTTTCATTTCAACTACAGAAAACGTCTTAGCTATCAGCTCAAGGTCTCAAACAGGTTTCAGAAAATATATAAAATATTGTATACGTATGTTAAATTCATAAAAGCTCATAATGTGTTACTTGTCATGTTATAATATGTTTTTAAATGAAAACCTTTTTCGTTTGAATTTGCTTAAAGCCATAATGATGCATCATGCTAAAATATTTCTAGGTAAGTATACATTGTTTGAGGTTAGGTTATCATCAGTTGGCATGTGAACACTTGTTAACTTCGATTTTTGCTTGAGAAGGTGCATTGTTGGACTCCTTGTAAAACATATTTAATAATAAAATCCAACAAGGAATAATCATCTCAGTCTAGTCAGCAATCAGGCAGGGTAAGACCATGTCCTCCGACAGGGTCTCTGGAAGTCGGTCACTGGCCAGAGGGAAGGCATTTACTGCCGAGAACCGTAGTTCGGAATCCATGTTAAGCAGTGGGGTTAGCCCAAATAAATCCTGTTGGTAGAAAGAATACTTGAAAATGTAACAAAAAATAGTTTTTGATATAATTTCCAAATTTCGTTTTAAACGGTAAATCAGAAAAATAGGTCAGTTGCGAAATGAAATGACTTATTTTTTCACAAAATGGCGATTCTGAATTGATAAGATGATCGCGATTAAATAAATTAATATTCTTTGTTCATAATTGGACTTAAGCACAAGACAAGCAAGGGTAGGGTTTCGAGTAATGTGTTATATTTTGTAGTATCAAATAATGATTTGGTGCTTAATCGAGAAGTTGCTAACAGGTTTGGGCTATATGGTGGAGACATAAGAACTCCCCTAGTCACTTTCGCTTGTTTTTTACCGAATCACTAACTAGGTGTGCGGTCTACTACAGTGTTGCTGGTCTACTGCGGGATGACACCGTCCTTATTGATATTTTTTGGCTGTCCTTTAATTAGTAATTTAGCCACCATTCTTCGCTTTAATAAGCAACTGGTTGTGAGGCTCTTCCAGGACACTTTCGCAATTTTTTTTCTTCTTTGGAATTGATTTATATGAAACTTATTTATAAGTAATTTATATTTTATTTAATTTATAATAAAATTTTAAAAAGTAATCTCATCTTACATTAGATATACTTAGTACAATCTTAATTTATAAAATTACTTTTTTACTGCTGTAATTGTACTTAATAAGTACATCAGCGTGTACTTTCCAAATTAAACTTGAATTAAACTATTTGAGCTAAAGTTAAGATTGAGTACTTATACAGTATAATAGTTGGTTTTGTTTGCTTTAATCTTCTGATTTCCTGCGTGGTATCCAGTAGCTGCATTGCTTCTACGTTGCCTTGATTTGGTAACCATATTCCATGTTTTAAGACAAAATCTTGGATAACATCGCAAAATAAATTTGATTTTGAGATTATCGTGTAATTTTTCCATAGTTAGGTAGCGATAAGCACTGGTATAAGTACTGAAACATTTTGTTTTGGCATCGTATATAGATTATAAGTTGGTTTGATTAATTGGTGCAACCCCATATTAGAACCCCATAAGTCCAAACAGGAGTAATAAAATACTTGGAAATCAATTTTTTTAATTTTGGGCCAAGTTGACCGATCTTCTTTGCTTTTTGATAAAGAAGATGTCTTCAATTTAACCTGCTATCGAGGTGGATGCCGATGTATTTCGGTGATTATGCTTGAGGAATCGGGCACCTGTCAAGTGATATAACTAGGTTCTTATCATTTAGCAGTAACGCAACATTGACATGGACAAATTTGAAGTTATTCAGTTGCATTTTCCAGTTTCTAATTTATTTGTACATCTTGTTGCCACTTGTACTTTTTCTGCGGCGTTAGGCAGAGATGAAATTTTAGCCATAATGACTGTGTGATCGGCAAACGTTCCATAGGCTGTTTCTTTTGTTATCGAGATAACCCTTTTATAAATAGTTCAGTGCTATTTTATAGTCAATATATATTTTTAAAATGGAAGGGTTCCTATTTAAAATAGAAATTTCCTGATGTAAAAAGAGAAAACAAATTCTCATCATTTAAATATCTATCACCAGCAACACCATGCGTTTTGATGAGCTTGTGGGACTCTTTTAATGGGTCAAATGAAAGAATGTGATAGGAATAAGATTACGAAATATTTATATTACTGTTCCATCAAAAATAATTTCCATAGATAATGGATAAGTAAATAAATTACTCTAAAAAGCGGAATCCAATAGCAGATCCAGGAACTAGATCTCTACCATCATTGTTTTCTGTTAATTATTGGAGTGTAATTGGATTCTCATCATATAAATATCACCAGAAACATCATGCCTTTTGATGAGCTTGTGGGACTCTTTTTATGTATGGATCAAGTGAAAGAATGTGATAGGAATGACATTACGGAATATTTATATTACTGTTTCAACAAAAATAATTTCCATACATAATGGATAAGTAAATAAATGACTATTAAAAGCGGAATCCAATAGCAGATCCAGGAACTATCTCTACCATCATTGTTTTCTGTTAATTATTGGAGTGTTTTCATTGTCCGAGTAAGTTTATTTGATCTGATCGTCGACAAGCTGCAATATCGAGTAACTCTGGTCATAATTAAGGGCGAGAACGCGCCAAACCAACTAGCCTGAACCCCCGCAGGCAATAACCCGGCGACAGTGGAATAGTTGGTGGAACTAGGTGGCATATTATCCGAAACTAATATTTTGCAGCGCCGAATGGCGACTCCACTCGAAACTATGCGAATTCCCAATATGCGACCCGGATGCTCGAACGTTGCCCAACCGCATTTTCTTGGCGCAATCTTTGTTCGTAGAGCCGATTACAATCACCGAACTTGCAGCTAACATTATATAGCTTTAGTCCGGTTGAATGTATAACATAAAAGCAACTTTACTGTAGACATTAGTATATACTATAATGCATCGGACAATTATATTTACACATGATTCAATTTTAACATAATTTTGGAGATTAGATGGCTGGATGAAGTTTTATTGTATTTCAATTATGTTATATTTTATTTATGTGCATTTATTCCGAACATTTTTCACATTAAAAAGTATATATAGAGAAAAATTGGTATAATATGTATTAATCAAAATATTTTTTATAATTTGCGACAAATTTTCTTACCTTTTTGGTAACATGACGATACCGTTGATCAAATCAGCGATTAACCTCCTCAGCATTTCGAAAGCTTGTGCATCGTTTTGAACAAGTGGTAACATGTTTGGCTATGTTTGGCGAGTACGTACGCTGAGTGCTGCTGAGTACGTACTACAAAGAGGGTTCCCAATGTCTATTTATCAAATTCCACAATAATTCAAGGTAAGATTTATTAAAATGGAGGAAAAAGTTTTTTGATTCCCTACAGTTTTACCTCAGAATCATTTTAAGAAGCTGGAAATCTCATCCGTTATTTATATTATATCTTGGTAATGTTAGATGCGTTAAACTTGACACAAGTGACGCTGCCCAATTCTTTAAACCATTTTCTTACAACCAGAGTCTTACACACAGGGACCAAATTTTCACTCGTTATGTGCGTTCGAAAAGGATAATATCGGCAGTACGGACATCACAATTTTTATGTTTGGGAATAAGTGTTCTCCCGCATCGTTTTTAAGACGGAACCCCAGTAGCTTTCACTATTAATTATGTCTTCCTGATTTTTTGTGCTGTTGTAGCTTTATAAAGCACTGGAAATCGCTCCAGCACTTACACCAGTGATTAGTGGCTCTTAATATCTAATTAATATCTTAATGTTAATGTACTAAAAATACCTATAAATCAGTTGAAAATAAACAGCTTTTTTATTGCAGATTGCAGAGTTATTTTACTCAGAACTAGTCTAAACTACTGGATAATAGATCTAATGAATCTTTCATATATTACATTAACTTCATCGTAATGTAATTTTCAACTTTTGTATCTAGTTTTTTTGATTTTTTATTTAAGGTTCTGTACTAACATTTTAACTGTTATAGACAATTTTTATTACATCTTACATTAGATATGCTTAATAGAATATTAATTTATGAATTAATTTATTACTATTGTTTTGTTGTACTTTCACAAGCAATACGAGAATATAGAAATTGTGAATAGTGATTAGTGTTTTTTTATTTCCAAAAGACTTCATTTAATGACTGTCATGAACCAACACAAGTCGCCTTGTTGCTTCAGTGCTTCAACCGAGATTCAAAGTTTGGTAACCACTTTTCCTTCGCATATCTGTCATTCAGTGAAGGCTAACGGCAAATATTTTTCTGTATTATAGCCAGAGTTTGTTTTGAGGGTATTTTAATTATACCACAACTAATCATAATCATGAACATTAGTAAAAAAGAACGCTTTTATCATCGATTGAAAATTGCACTTTTTTGCAGACGGCAATGAATGGCATGAACTGTCCAAATACACAAAGAAATAATTAAAACAGTACGGATGATAATATGTCAATTTGGCAGAAGCTAATAAGAACAAAATCAATACGACAGGTCACGAATATTGATTTCCAAGCTAAATTTTAAATCGAATAAGAATACTCAAATAAAATAAAAATAAACTGCGTTAAAAATATTGGTACAGATATTGACGTAGGTAATTTTTATTAAGTCAGCAGAACGAATTTTCAAAATATTTTTTGCCTTCGGTTTAAAACAAGGTATTGAAATTCATTTACAGTGAAATATTTATATTGTATTTACGATGAGATCCCAATCAACATGTGTTTCTACACAGATTGGGGAATTCCCCATAAGTTATCAACGCTGTTCACAACTCTTTGCGTCTTTGACTTGTTTTTGCTGATCTTTTCTCAAAGAGTACGTCATTAAGTTTGTTGAATTTACTACGTTTGACAAGAGTAATACAATTTAATTCGATTCTAGTAACTGGCAAGTCATTCTACCTTGCTGATTTTATAACCATAAATATTCCGCTTCGGTATCGACGTGGGTCGATTTTCTAGACCAAGTCATGGCTTTTTCCTCTTGGGTTTACCGTGGTGGATACAATTTTCATCGCCAGTCATAATAGGATACAAAAAGGCTTTTAGCTTTCCAGTAAAAATAGTGAAGTTGAAACGGTATGAATTGGTATTTAAAACCAATTCACACAATTGAAGCCAAAATTACCTGACTCTGAATCGTTGAGAACAAAACAGACAATTGGGATAACAGTGTTTGATGGCTTTCGGCATATTTCTTTAAATCTAACAATAGAAGAAATGAATGTCGAAAATACAATTTTGATGCTTCCATAATTCGCGTCTGTATATACTGAATAATTTAGTAATACTAAGTAATTTTATCAAGATCTCTAAATAATCATTCATAAAGAGAGCATCATCATTATCATTAATCTATAGCCTGTGCTTTACTTTGCTGTGCTTGGAGAGTGTTTATTTATATTCATGTTGTATTTAATGGCTATTGTTAGATACTTTTTGCATAATGAGACCTATTAAAATATTTTCTTTTAAGCTTTCTTTCATTTGTTTCATTTTTCTAGTACTAGGTCGTAGGTCACATCTAATTAATGGTAATTTGTGAGAAAAAAAATGTAGAAAGAAGATGTTTTTGTGTCAAAATTTTCAGGTCATAACATTTGTTGATTCATTGCTGATTCAGTTTTATAGAGTTATTATAGAACTAGAATTAGAGCCGTAATAGATTATTATCAAAGTTTTGTTTTATACGTCGGAATTAGATATTTGATTATTAAACTAAACTGTATTAGCTATGAAACAATTACAGCCAATATTATACTTTTTGCAAAGTGCTGTTCATCACTAACATTTTTAAAAAGCTATATATTAAAAACCGGCATCTAACCTAGACCATGTGGGTAGAATATAAAAATCTCCGGGGTGCTACGAGTCTTAAATAAATATATTTACCTACTTTGATAGGAGGCAGTTATAAGTATAGAGAGTAGGAGGCTTTTCCATTAAAATATTTACATTTATTTCTAGATTTCCTCTGATTTTGTAGTATATGGTTGAAATATTTGACAGAAATATTTTTAATGACTTTTGTGTTCAATTTGAGCTTTAAATTGTTGTAATAGAATTTCGCTGGTTTGTTTTCTTTTGTTAAATATGTCAGCTGTATCAAAAAAATATATGTATTAATTTTAGTACCTTCACGTCTGTATCGAGAACTATGTTCGCTATAATATTTCTAAAACCATCCGAGGACTTTCAGCTGCAGAAATTTAACTTTAATTTTTAAACACAATTTATCGTTTACAAGCGAATTTTCGACGGTAAGGTACGGCAGCAGACAGGTGTCGTTCAGGAAGACAACGGACGTCTCGTAACGCTGAAAATATTGGTCTGAGGTGCGATATGTTGATGAGTCTCCAGAAACATCAATTCGGAGACGTGTGTCCCAGTTACACATTTCTGCACGCAGTTTAAGGCGAACTGTGAAAACTGATTTGAAAACGTACCCGTACAAAATTCAATTTTTCAAAAATTGCTACCGAGGGATCCTGATCAACGAGTTGAGTAACAGTAATGTAATTCCAAGACTGGCGAAATTGAAGCTTTTTCGTCTAAATTGATAATGAGCGATGGAAACCATTTTTTCTCAATGGCCATGTCAATAAACAGAACAGTCGGTTTTGGGGAACACATAATCCTCAATTAATTCATGAAATATCATTGCATCCACTAAAATCAAGTATATGGTGTGTTGTTCATGCTGCAAAAATCTATTGTTTTGAAAATGACCAAGGTTTTGTAGTTACTGTTACTGCTAAACGGTACCAAGAATTGTACCATGATTAGAAATTTCGTTGTGCCTGAAATGGAAGAGTAAGGACTAGAGACACACAGCTCGTTCAACAAATCAATTATTGAATGACGTTTTTTTACGAAGACTAATTTCGCGAAGTGGCAATTTAGCATTGCCAGCCAGATCCCAGGGTTTTTTAAAATCAAAAGATTATGTGAATAAGCTCCAAATAATTCAACATCTTAAAGACAATATTCGTTATGATATTGAAGAAATTCAACCTCAGATATTGCAGGATGTCATGAAAAATTCCTTAAAAAGTGCCGAAAGTTGCATAGCCAATTGCGGTCATCATTTAGCCGACATTGTGAAAAAAATTACATTGTTAATTACAAAGATCCAATAAACTTTTTATGAAAACCAAATTTACTGATTTTTTCTTTGAGAAAAGTTATAGGCATTCAAAATGATAGCGGGACTTTTGCTCACGTTTTGTAGCATAAATTACGCTATCTACAAATTTAATTCTCAGTCCTAATACATTCTAATTGGATCGACAAAGTCTCTATTGAGCATAGTTGTTCGCTGATGTGGTAGTTGGGAGTACTTTCGAGAAAACTATTTCAAAATAGATTAATATGGCAACTATGCCAGGTCCATTCATTTAATCGATCCCCATATACGAGAACGAGAAAACTTTTAACTATCTACCCCCTCGATATGTCTATAAAAATAGAACAGTCTGAATGTCAGGAGATACAAACAGAGAATTATATATATATATATATATATATATATATATATATATATATATATATATATTTACATTACATTACAAATAGAGAACATATTTTTTTAACTAAGAATTATGCTTTTTAGTTGAATTATTATTATTTATTTATTGAAATTCATTGACGCTTTTCTCTGAATATTTACGATAGTTATGAATGTTATAGTAATAATATATTTAACGGATAATTATGAAAATTTTCTACTATATATATATATATATATATATATATATATATATATATATATATATATATATATATATATATATATATAAATAGATATTTATATATATATATAAATTTGCTTGACATTATTAGTTTCAAGATGCTAGAATTATGGGCTGATAAATCTTGTTGGTCTTGATGGTCTTCTGACATAATATTAAATTTTTGCGAACAGGACTATTGGGTATCTATAATGAATTAGATGTTGACAATTTAGGTAAATCACGAACTAATTGAGTTTTTCTACTTCCTTATTTTAAATGATAAAAGTGTCGTCCATGTATCTAAATAATGTAGATGGTTTTAGTGGTATGCTGGCTAGTACCTTGCTTTCAAAATCGCCCACGAATGGATAAATTCCTTTTAGTTATGCGTTGCGTTGCATTACATTTATGTAAACACTAAATTCGTACATTCGCCAATTAAGCAGACTAAAATTGCAGATTATTTTTCTTCTAACTAAATTCAGTTAAAAATTATTATCGCTGTTTTTTTAGTAACAGGTTTTTCATTTAAAACTAAAATCATGTTCATTAAAATAAACATTTCGATAGTGTAAACTAGGCTTAGTTTGATTTAGTTCATATTAACGAGCGTCTGCTGTACATATGTGAAATATAGTGTTTTATATGAGGGATGATGTTGCTTGATATTTTTTTGATTTCTTGATTATCCCTAAATTATCACTGACAGAAACTTTGCTGAAAAGGGAAACTACATCAAAATTAACAAGAATGTGTCTTAATTTGATTCGGGTAGTCCGTATTTAGCTTATAAAATTCTTATCTCTCTACTCAGGATGAAAGCAGGATGTCTAGTTTCATTTCCCATATCATTAACTGATTTTTGAAATAAACTATAATATTGGTGTTTGGTTTCAGTATCTGTCATCGATATAGTCCATGTTGAAGAATATCGTTAATTATGCCATTATTTTAACGTCAGGGTTTCGTATATTGTTACTTAAATTTAAATCATTGCCGATATTATTTAGGAGCAAGCTTAATTTGAACATCATTTTCAAAAAATTAAACAGGAATAATAAAATATCCCACAAATAGCTCTATAATTTACTAAACACAATGTATGCTAATAATAACATCCACGAAGAATAATACAATTTAATTTTTTTTGTTATATTTTAGTGTATCTCTTTTAGCAACGATAGGCTCATCTGGTCTGGGCCCTCTGTTTAACGTGGGCTTTGAATTACGGTCCTCAGCAATAGGCCTACCGACTTGCCAGTGACCAACTTAGAGAGCATCCCAGAAGACATACGGTTTTGCCCAGCCTGATTAATGGCGCGGCTGATGTTTTCACTCAATCGACTCTATGGTTATTCCTTGTCGGATTTTCCACTTTTACCCATAAAGACATTTATAATTACTATCACAGACATAACTACCATCCACAAAGTATATCCATACCCCAGCATGATTTGAACCCGCGACTAGCGCATCAATAGGAGCACCGTTTTGTCGCCTTGGCCACTACGCCTGCGTCGTGTTCTTCGTATTCTTGGTTTTGTTGTTTCCACTCAATCGACTCTATGGGTCGACTCGAAAAGAACGTACCGCCATTAGAAAAGGAAGAAAATATATTAGTTTGTTCTATTCTATAGTTTATTTTATGCAATACAGTGCATGTGGGCAAAGTCTGAAATTATTTGTCAAGTAATCTATGTTTAAAAAGGCCGGCGCCTTGACTGGAAACCATAAAACTTCTTAGACTCTTTTGAAGAGTATTTTGTTAACGTAGTTTATAGACGAATATTATTGTTATCACCGTTGTAGTACATTATATATTGCTAGGATAGTGACCATCATAATGTTTAGTTGATTGAAAAACAAAACTATTTCTTACATATCAGCTGTTAAAGCGCCTTTCTTTGAATTACCATCACTTAATGGTGACAAATTCAAATTGTTCATACATTTGAGGACACCCTCCATAATATAATTTTCATGATAAGTGTTTAATTATACTAGTAAAATTGTAATGAAGAGATGGATGAAAAAATTGACCGGTTTCCATTTTCCAGTGTGATTAATTACGATGCCAGACAGATTTTCGGGGACATATCCAGCGTTCATAAGCTGATTAAGCCGCGCCATTCAACGTCGGTGAGCATAAGCAGAAAATTGTTTGTTTAGATTGGACGGATCCCAACATGTGCCTAATTAGTACAAAATCTGAAGATGATCGAAATACATAAACTGACAAAGTTTGTAGCCGAAAACAAAGCTACAAAATGGGTTATCTTTTTGCGGTCGTTATGTGAGAGGGAAATTTGAATGTACGTATAATTTTATGTAGAATGTCAAATTTTATCACGTTAATACAGGCCGACAATATATGTCGTTATAATAAAACTTTCGAGTCTGGTTTAAACAAAGATTATTTGTTTAATATATCAGAACTTCTGTAAAATTGTTGGATATGCTATTCAATACTTAGAATAACAATAATAATAATATAATTGGTTGGGGAATCAGTAATTTAGGTTTTTTCATGTTTTAAAAAAAAATTATTCATGATAACTTACGTTATGGGATTTCGGAAAGCTTGTGTTTAATTAATATTTTGTTTTTTGAGAACATATAATTGCCCAGTAGTGGTTGAAACCTATTTCTCACTGTCTTGTAGGGATATGTGATTTCTCATATAATATAAATGTGTACAAAACTCATCACATGGCATTAAATATAATTTTCAATAGAATTTGTTAACTGAAACAAGAATAGAAGTTATTAATGACAATAAACAGCGCGAAAATGTTATTTATCTAGATATAACATTTATGACACACATTAGAATTATTAAAGGTAGTAAAAATTGGATATATTTACATCAAAATGGTCTTTACATAAATAAATTGCCGATACTGAAGGTATTGATTATGCCTTGGAATGACAGCTTTTTTGGAGTTCTACCGATGTATACGTTGAGGAACTACGCACAATTGATACGCATTGGAATACATAATTATAACACAAAATTGTTAATACAATACAAGAATAATATTTATAATCATACAAAATGTCCAGTGTGACGAAAACATCTACGTCACACATAGATTTTCAGCTTTTTGTTATAATAAAAATAGGTATCTTAGATTAAAATGCGTATCTTGACGTAAAATAGTTATCTAATCCACCTAATTCACAATTATATATCAAATTAATGTATGATACTTTCATTCGAGAGCATATTTAGCTTTTTATGTTTAGTTCTTGTTTCCTTCGATGGTGTGTTTACTTGTTAAGTCATCTTGATATCACTGTATTTTTTATTTCTTCTGCTACTACCTGTGTACACCATTCTTAATAAAATTAATCACTGAATTCTGCTCAATGCATTTACCACATCTACAAAACAGTTAGTATTCATTCTCTCCTCATACATTCTAACCTAATGCTCATGTTTAATTCTGACGTACACGATTCCACCATTTATCAATTACTTCCTCTGTATGTTTTATCGAGTTCATCCAAACTGAATGTGTTATGGTCGACAATACTTCCTTCCACATATCTAAATAGTTCTTGATGTTCAAATTTCTCGACCAGCATGTCTATTTTAATAAGACTTTGCTACACCCTATATCAACTCTATTAGATTGAATATACAGCAGTAGGGAAGTCGTAATACTATGTATTTACGTAGTAACAATTTGAAACAGTTCATTCTTTAACATGGTTTCTTCAAGAATTATTTTATGTACTTTAAGCCATTCCTTAATTGCAGTCTTTTTGATGCACTTGTTGGAAACTTCTCCACCAGTATACTATGATATTATGAATTGTCCATAGCAATAACTGCTGGTTCCTCCAAGTTTTTTAAAAGCTGATTCTCAAACCACTGCAAAAACAGGTTATGGTTCATTTCTCTATGATAGTCACCCTTGGATTTAGAGGAAAACACTAATGCTGCACCAGGAATAAAAATATTTCATTTAAATTCCTGTTTCTATTATTAACGAGTTCTTCATGACATATAGTTATATCTGCAATGAATTATTAATAAATGATATGGCTAATCGATATTTATTTCCATGTTGACCTTTTTCTATGAAGTTTTGTTGGCTTTACGCTATATTTATTATCATCTTGCCATGAGTGACCCAATGTACCATTTTGAAATATCCACGTCTCATCTAAATATATAAGTTGATATAATAATTCTTCCTAGATTTTATTATGTTTTTAGAAATTATATTCTTTTATAAGCAATTTCTGCAAGTTCCATTAAATTCATTCATGGGTTATCTTTAGACCACTTAAATCCTATATATTGAGTGTTTGAAGGGATGTTCAACATCCCACAAACAGCAACATATCTTTTAGCTTTTTGTGGATTTTTTCAAGACTAACAATTTTCTCTGAAATAATTGTATTAAATTATGTTTCTGTTGAAAAAACTACTTATTGTTTTCATACATTTCGTATATTTGAACAGCTAACATCAAGCCGATCTTGATTCATCACCCGTTTCGCATAAAGACGTTTACTTTTTTATGAATTTAAGGTCATATTGTTTTTTATATTTTGAGATATATTAGAGACCGTGTCTGTACTAATATTCAGTGCAGCTGCTACACGTTAAAAATAAGTTCGATAAAAACCGCGATTTGAAATTTATTAAAACAACGTTTGCCGGTTTATATCCCATAATTATAACATTTTGACTTTGACAGGTTAGTTCAGTTTCACGTTCGAACATATCAGAGAGCATTATGTCCCTTTTTAATTAGAATAAAATGAGAAGAAAAATATTATCTGATTCTGAAACAAATTTAGATATTGCGACAGGCAATACATTAAACATCTTGATGACGTATATACAAAAAAACTTTGAATAGACTATGCATATTCAGCTAACTCATTCTGAAGTTATAATGCGAAAAAGAACAGACGGGGTATAATAGAATAGGAAAAAGAATGAAAATTAACTGGTCCCTTCCTTGCGTGAGGGTTGGAAACTTTTATTACTTAATTTCGGATTAAGAGAAGTGCAGCCTCACGCCTAAATAGCTGCTAAGTGGGTTATTTTTAGTTTTTTCATTTGCTTCCAGATTTTCCTGGTTACGAAAAGTTGATGGATCGTTATGTATATGAATTTTTAGCTTTAATTAAAGGCTATGGTTATATTTAATAAAGGAGACTCCTGAATATTGTAATAAGTTTTCAACAGCACTTTTTGACATTTCGTAATAGTTTCAATTGAATTAATAATACTCATTATATAATACTTTCGTTATACGTTACTCAATAATCATTTTTAATAAAAACTAAAGCGTAATGATCAATAACGAACTTTGACATATAATATTCGTACAAGTCATCGCACCGTCATATATAATATTTAGATTGGTAATCAAGTATATCAGTTATTGTAAAATTGTTTATATAGGCAACAGTGGATATAGGATATATCAAAGAAAACTGAATCCAAATAAGATAGTAAATAGTGGTGAGTTTACATTGATGGACCGAGAATATTTGAAAAGCTGGTGAAAAAATAACCTCCTTGAGCATTGGGATATAAAAATTCGTTACGAAGCCCAAGTTTACAGAAGAAACAGTATTAAACCCCATCGCTAGAATCAGCGAATCAAACTAAAAGTTAATGAGTTAATTTTTTTTATTTATTGACTTATTTAACAAATTTGCACAGTACATATAATGCAATGGCGTTATCATAACAATGGATAAAATACTGTTTCTCCGTACGTATTCGAACGCAACAAAAGGACCATAACAATAAATCCGAAACAAAGTAAAATTTAAGAGGCTCGAACACGAAACTTTTAATGGTTTTTCTCGTATCAAAATCGTCTGTAACAGTGTTATTATATTAGGTTCTTATTCAAGACCGTAAACAAAGCGGGGTTAATAAAAGTATAATGGTTTCTACGTTAAAAAATATGTTATCGGATAAGTTTTTCAGTCGATGCATAATAAAGGCATATTTTGTGCTCTATAAGAGCGAAGGAGGATTGTTTATATACTTGGGGATGCACATAGTAAGGTACGGAATGAATCGGGCTGTATTATTTAATTGTTACGGAGTTATTTAATTTAGTTATTTTTATTCGAATATTTGAGGATACAATTTTTAACATTGTTAATATATTTTCTTAATATTTTTCAAAATTACAGTTTGTAGAGATATATCTATATATTCCAAGTTATTTCAGTGAGTTAACCTGTTCGATCGGATTGCAGCGTACGATAAATGTAAAAACTCGCCGGACAACTGAGCGCCTCTGTGAATACTTCTTAATATGTTAAGTTCAAGTTAGTTTTGCCGGTGTATTTTCAGTTTATTGTATATAATTAACATATTAAATAATTTGAGTATTATTAAACCCATTAGATTGATAATAAAATCATATTGGACTACAAGCTCATGTATTGACTATTAATTAATGATTTTAATGGGTTTATAATACACCTTTTAGTTTCATTTAATTCAGACAATATTGTAGATTCAATATAAATACCGATTAATACAAATGAAAACCTTATTTCTAAACATTTCACTAATAATACCTAACAGTCAAACTAAACGTACCGTTTTATTTCGAACAACCGTGAACATATCAGCTGTGCTCCTTCTAACGCCTCTCTTCTGAGGAAACGATCAAAAGGACCAAGTTCATCCGTCAGTATGCCTTTGATGATCAGTAATGCGTTAATGCGTAATGCTTTAAAATTGGCGTGAAGAAGATAATGGAGGGTGACAACTAAATTATCTATGCTATGATATGAGTTTAAACTGAAGAGTTATCTTTAAAAGTAACATTAATTTTAGCATAGCTTTTATCCTGCTTTTCTAGTAGACTAGGTTAGTTCATAGAAACTACAGTTCGTCTTTGTAGGCCTTATATCCTGAACTGCGATGGTTATGTCAGTAATCCACAAAATTAAGGTGTTTCTCTAATCATCGATGTTTTCAAAAACTATTAGTTTATGGCTAGGAGAATTTGAGTAGTTTCGTCTAATTTCAGTGACTTCACAGCTTGAACATACTTTTACCCAAGCTCCACTAAACTATATCATCGTCAATCTATCTTCTTTTCGTAATAATTTGCTTCTTTTGTTAATACGTAAGTAGATTCCGGTTAATTGAATTAATTGATAAAAGAACATTATCATGGTACTCTATAAATCGTTTATTTTTTATTATTTATAGTTTTATTTTAAATAATATGTAATTTTTTACTATCTTAAAATATCGGTAAAGTAAACAAATAGGTAATAAATAACATATTTGATGTTAACACGGTCATTTGGCTTTTCCCAGGTATGGTATACAGTAGAATCTTTATTGATAATAATACACACTTTTGATTTCGAATAACTAGAAGGTTGGAATTATGTCCAGACGTGTAGTGCGATTTAATTTTAGACACCAATATCCACCAAGTTCAAAAATGTGGGTTTGAATTTTTTTAATATTCTTCAAACATCACTAAATATCTGCTGAATAAAATTGGTTAAGATCTTCCATTGCATTTTTTTTAAATCTGTAATATTAAATTTATTTTTTTTCTTTTTCAGTGGTCGTACTATTTCATAAATCCTGAGGATTAAAAGGTATGTAAGCTAAGTTAATATGATAATTTAATTTACTAAGTGAATTTAGTGATGTTTACCCACATCGTGGTCTACCATACCCATAAAGTAATATTAATTTTATAACAAATAAAGTGAGGAATTATTTCAAACTTATTCGTATTTATTTTAAGAACCTTTGGGTTATATATGCAAATTAATTTGCCATCTTAAAATACCTAAATAATATATTACTGAGAATAGAAAAATATAGCTTAGTTTTAACTTATAAGTTATTTAGTTATAGCCTACTTATGAGCATTGTTTAAAATTGGCGTGAAGAAGATAATGGAGGGTGACAAATAAATTATCTATGCTATGATACGAGTTTAAACTGAAGAGTTATCTTTAAAAGTAACATTAATGTTGTACGAATATTTTCAGCGAAATATATTTTCGGTTGGATATCATCTAATATAAAAACTGCTTTGGAACAGTAAGGTTATTTAAACTTATTATTATTAGATTTAGTGGGACAATTAAAGAAAGTTAGCCATCTATAGAAAAAGCGTTTATTACTTATTAAAGTACACGTTTTGAAGGTAGATTCATTTGCAAAAGCAATGCTTGATAGACTAGACGAAGGGAAGGAAAGGAGTTACTGATAGATGCATTTTGTATTCGTTGGGACAGTGTTGCTTATTTACTTGTTAATTAACATCAATATGAGCTTAATTTGAAAACAAGATGTCAATAAATCATGAAAAGCCCTAATAGACTAGCGTCTCCATTTAATTAACATAATATTCTAGGGAGTTCATTCTTGTACCAATTGATTTTTATAGAGATCTTTGATACATATTGTGCAAAGATGATCTTAGCACATTCTAATCGTTACTAGTAGATATTTTAATATTTTTGATGATGTTAGCCAGTCGGATTTTAGATTTAAGTGGGTTCTTTTGGTATTTGAATATAAATTTTTTAGTCAATTTTTGAAAGAGACGAATGCTTGATGCCTTATTTAGATAACATTTTGTCGAAATACATTCTATTAAAAAATATAAAATCCTAAAGTTTGTCAACTAATGTGATATAACGGAACGTTGGAGATATAGAAATTATTGTAAAATCATTTATAGAATGAACAATTTAAAACGATAAAAACTATTTTATTGTAAGTAAAGAAATGGCAGCTTGTTGAACGATGACACAAAACGATATTACAATAAATGAAATCACCAGGTCTAGATGTTTCACTCATAATATCATTCAATATAAGATCATTTGATAATGATTTATAACACCTCTGTTCTAAAGATACAACACAGATGCCTATACCTTAGATTGCCAGTTTGGCTTTGATAATATTCTGAATAGCAACATTTTTATCCAAATGTCCATGGTATAGTCTATATGAAATGGTTTCTTAAGTTTAGGTAACTTTAAGTTTCAGTAAATTACGGCTGAGAATCTTGACGTCGTACTGATAGCCGTACGCTTGGTGGCCTTACATTAATCTGCGATATTTATGGATGGTTTCTAATTATAATAGTTTATTGTCAAGAGTTTTTGAATACTTTAAATTCACATTTTGTGATGTTACAGTTTCAACATTCTAAATAAAGAAATACTTAATGTTTTAGCTAGATACTCAGATACTTTACAGACTTCTGTAGCAAAGTTGACCTTTTGAATGGAAAAAATAACAATAAGTTCAACAGCAGCGTATTAGTTGAGAAGTAGATATTCTCCCAAGGGCCTGCTATAAACTGGACCTTCATTATTTTAACGAAATTCTCTTTTACTTATTCCTATTTCCTATAAGATTTTGATTTAATCTACCAACTTTCTTAAATTTGTTATGTAATACGGTGCCTGACTCTCCGGCCACCTGGTTTAAAACCACCTGAATGCTGAACAAGTGAGATGGGTTGGTCTATTTTCTAATAGATAAGAACCGCCAGTATCGCTTTGTATCGCCGTTCAGCAAGTCGCCCCTTCTTTTCATTAAATAAAATAGTTAGTAAGTAAAATAATAGTTTATTTTTGTTCAATACCCTTTTACAATTTATAAGTATTATATATTTCTTTATAGAACATATTTTTTAATTATAAAAGTTCTACTAAATTTCTACCCTGAAATTTAAATTCAACTCTATTCCTTTTATATTTATAATATTGTGATTTAACTACTAGTACCTGTCTTATTATTTTATTTTACAAATTGTAATTATTGTTACTTATTCGTTTGTGAGTTCATTGCACAGATTCTTTTTATGATGATAATGATAATTTATTTTATTAAACCTTAACATCAGTAATTTAGCTGTTAGTATTTCCGCTCTAAAAGAATTAAATTATTGCAAAATGTATTAACTTAATCTGACATTAAATTAGGCCGACGTATTCTCCCATCCCCTTTTTCTGTCGCATTAACGATCTGACAACAACGAGACCTCCATCCCACCCGTTTTCTCATAATCTGTCAAGCCGGACAGAAGTAGAAAGGAAGAAACTAGAAGGTAGAGGTAATAGGAAGGTATAAAGGAAGAAGGTAGAAATCCCCCTTCCGTATCTGCTTTCTCCCAGTCGGCAGATGAGGTGTCATTTTAAACTATATTTAATTGAAAACAGGAAAAAAATAGCGATGAACGAAGCGATGGCAATGCGTACAGTTGTGCTATATAGCATCCCCCTTCTGAGGAAACGATAAAAAGGACCAAGTTTGCCCATCAGTTTGATTTTTCCGATCTTCAGTAATACACTGCTTTCATCCAAATTTCTAGAATACACCTTTGGTGGCTTGTCCAAATTCCAGTAGACTAGGTTAGTTCTTAGAAACTTCAGTTCGCCTTTGGAGGCCTTATATCCTAAATTCCGATGGTTGTGTCAGGAATCCACAAAATTAAGGTGTTTCCCAAAGAATGGATGTTTCCTAATTATGATATTTCATAGATAGAGGAATATGAGTAGTTTCTTCTATCTTCAGTCACTTTACAGCCCGAACATACTTTTACACAAGCTCCACTAAACTATATCATCGTCAATCCGTCTTCTTTTCTTGATAATTTGTCTGTTTTGTTAATAAGTAAGTATTTCTGTCCTAGAAATATTAAATACTTGCAGGATTTATTAACGAGATACTAATCAGCTATACAGATAATGTATTCAATCCAGATTCACAATTTTTTGTTTCATATTTTAGTGAAATATTACTATAATGGGTTCAATTTATAAATAAATGTCGTCTACCAAATATAATATAATCTTACTGGAAGTGCGGCATTTAACAGTTCAGAGAATATTTTTGATTTGAACATTCCAATGCGTTAATGATCAAATTCTAATCCAAAAACTTGACATCACCAATCCACCAGAAGGACACCTTCGTTCCTCGCCCATTTCCACTCTTTCGCGTGTCTTTTCCCTAACTTTATTGAACTTAATCTGAAATTAAATTAGGCCGACGCACTCTCACGTTCCCTTCTTCTGTCGCATTAACGATCTGACAACAACGAGCCCCCCGTCCTACCCGTTTTCTCATCATCCCGCGCGCCGAACTTCTACAACACCCCCCCCCCCCTTCTTTTCTGCTTCATATCTAACGCGCTAAAAATGCCGCTCTCCCAGTCGGCAAATGAGGTGTCATTTTTAACGACTTTTAATTGAAAAGCGGAGAAAAACAGCGACGAACGAAGCGATGGCGATGCGTACAGTTCGTCATCGAGAAAGTTTCTTTATAACTTCCGTTAATACCGAGCGGCCATTAAAACTTTCGCCTTTTGGCGTCTTGTAACTTTGCTGCAAATTTATTATTGTGTTTTTTTTCGCGTTTTATGCCGGCGTTTTTTTTTCTACTCCGTTCTCCTTCTCCTTCCCGCCGTTAGGGGTTTTGTTTGTCCTTTTTGCTCGTTTGTTGTTTTATTGCCGTGGGCTACAAGTAGCCGACAAAGATGAATACGCGGAGTGGATTTGGCGAATTGTTTCTTTGAGGAGAACGCCATAAAAGGGCGGATTATGCTTTTATTGGATGACTGTTAAAAAATTTCTGTCGTAAACTTGACATAAAACCTGAGTTTCATTTTGAGGGTACGTTTCTGGTTAGTAAAAATGACTAATTTCCATTCCCCTTTGTTCATTAGTACTTTCTCGTTGTTTCATCCAATTTAAAACCAGAAACAGGAAATAATATTATTAGAAAATGTATATATAAAACAGTATATTTTGAGAGCTTTTTTGATAATTCCGGGATTTATTATGAAAAATTCAGGACATTATTATTTTTCAAAACACCTATGGTTAACTGACGTTATTTCAGAAAAACAAAGGAGATGGAAATGAAAAATTACATTTGAGATAATGTATATTTCATCCGAAATAACAGTGCAGTCAATATTTTTGACGTCACAACGTCGCAGTATATTCTTTTCCGCACCATTTATGAGGTGCAGTTCTAGGCACATTTTTTTACATAATGCTACGCGTTCAAGTAATCTATTTTACTTTCATGAGGGACCATATTTACTCTTAACATTTAGTTATTATTTCTTTCGTTCCTGTGTTTCTCGGCTAAGCCATTTTGATATCTCTGAATTTCTTCTGTTACTCTCTGTATACATTTTCCGTTATAAAATTAGAATTAAACACTACATTCTTCCTTATACTATTGCCATATCTTCAAAGAAGTTAGTATTCATTCGCTTCTCATAAATTTTAACCTAATGCTCATGTATATTCTAGACAATTACACAAACATCTATCCAATTAAATATTTTGCACTCTATAATATGATTCTCTACAGTTATCCTATATTAACTATATACTCATCTGTCAATTTCTTTTTCTGTCTATCCGCTGGAGTTTACCCAAAGTGAGGGTTTATTATGTACAGTGTTTCTTTCTACAGTGTATCTTTTTAGGCTTGTTTCTAAAAAAAGGGTAAATTAAATAACATTCCATTTATATGTAACGAGTAACAACACTAATTCAACTCCAGTAATGTAGCTATGCCTGTTTCAAATATGACCAAAAATATATCTACAATGGTTTATTAAAAAACATTATAAGTAAAAAAAACCTATGTTATTTTATCTTTTACCTTTTTGCAACAATTTTTGTTGTCTGTATATCCTTTATTAGCTTCTTGCCAAGAGTGACTTTAAAATATATATCTTAAAATTTTATTAGACCTCTTCGTGGTTTATATTTACATCACTTATATCCTGTTTCCTAATAGTGTATACTTGCAAGACTTGTTATTTTCTCAGAACAGTTTTTTCTGAAATAATTGTGTTAAATAATGTTTATATGTAAAACAATAATCGAATGTCTGATGTGTTTTTATACATTTCATAAATTTAATCTCGAATAGCATTAACATCAACGTGATCTTGAGTGGTCACCTGCTTTGTTTTGTGGCGTTTTTTTATTTACACGCTCTCAATGCTTATATTAATACAGTGTGGGCCAAAAGTCCCGCTGCCATTGACACAATTGTTGCTGATTGGCAATATTGGAACGATTACTTTCAATAAATATTGTCACTATTTCTTCTCGTTCTTGTGGCGTATATTTATCTATAATAAAATTTGGACGTCTACACAACACAATGGTTAAAGCGAAACTGAGAGAAAAGTCACATAACCAAGATGGCGCGCAATCAAAATTGTTAGCTTCACTTTTGCTCCACCTTAGTGCCAAATCAAAATGGTAGCGGGACTTTTGCCACACATTATATTAAGTTGAGATACAACACGCTAAATAATATTTAAAATAAAACTACATCAACCTAATATTTAAGAGTACAAATATTTTCCACTCCAACGCATTTTACTGCTTAATGCAGATGCAATCAGTTCCTCACTCTCACCATTTAATGGCTTTAGCATATTTAATTAGAATTATCATACATTTGAAAAAACATTTATAAATCTATCAAAACAAGCGTTAAAAGACTGTTTAACGGTTGATAACCTCAGATTATTATCACTAATGTTTTGAATAGTTTTGAAGATATATGACAACGATGTCGACCAGCATCAACAAAAATAGAATATTATAGGCCAATTGGGTTACATGTTGGAATGCGTCAGACTTCATTCTGCCTCTTTTTAGCTAGAGTAATGTTAATTACTAAAATGATAATGAAAAACCCGCCCTGAGTTTAAAACTAATCATACCTTTTTAAAAACTGAATTTGGCAATACGCTGGACGGTGTTAATGACGTGCATTGGCTGGTTTATTGGAAGGAGTTGTATACACAGTCGTATATGCATTAGTCTTATTGAAATAACTGATATATGCCATATTATATTTATTATATATTTTTATATATTTTCACGGGTGTTTTAACATTATTTCGATTTCTTGATTTCTGGTATAATATATTCAATTAATTGCCGATATCTTAAAATCGAGTCACAGCCTAAAAATATTAATGTAACGAACTAAATCAGTCCCACTAGTAAAAATATGGTTATGAGTTATACATGCTTTCCCCATAGGAATATCCATAGAATTACCGGGTAAGGTAAGTACTAATAACCAAATAGATCACGTCTTCGTAAATAGGAGTGAGACAAGTAGCATATTGAATGTTAAATCAAACGTGTTGTGGATATGACCACCACGTAGTATAAATTATTTGAGATGCAATTTATCTAGGAACAACGACAACTTGAGAAACTAAAGTTACCAAAGGTAAACATAGCTTTGAGCAAGAAATGTAAAGACTTATAAACCAAAGCCAACCACGTCAGTCAGTGGAAGACCACTGAAAAATAATTAAAACAACAAATGAGGGAGCAGCAATGATGGCAATAGGGAAGAAAAAGAAAAGAGTTACCTGGTTTGACGAGTAACGCAAATAGGCGATAGTGATGGAGAGAGATATATGTAAGAATATATAAGAATTACATAGTAAGAACAACTAGAGAAAGAATATCGAATTTATAAGAGGCATGAAAAAGAGCACATAAAGTATGCAGAAACAAAAAAAGAAAGTATGAGTACGACCTTATCGACAAGATGGAAGAAGAGTTCAGAGATAATGACCCAAGTGCGGCATATACCCCTAAATATTATATACCTAAAAAACGTGAGAGGAAGCCACAAACTCCGGAAGTACCTCTGCAGAAATCAAAAAAGACAAAGAGAAAGTGGCATTAATATCTTAGAACGTCAACAATCTGCCCGTAGGCAATAAGTATTATTATATGATTTCCGTTATATAATATAACCATGCTGACATGTAGAAAATCACTTCAGTAGTGATCTGCTGTACAACTTATAATCTTAATTTTATCCTAGATACTATTCTAACTTATTTTAAAGCCTATCTTAACTTATTCTAAAGACTATTCTAACTTATTCTAGAGATTATTAAATCTCACTCTATGTGTCTATTAATCAGTTCGTATGGTAGTTTGCGTTTGAGCCTACGTACTTCACTGTTATCGCACACATTTAACTGTTTGGCGAGTGTATTGGGATGCACTAATAGTTTTTCCGAGTACTTTGTACTAACACTTAATAATAACACTCGGTATGGGTTCTAAGGGAATATCGCGCTGAATAAGTTTGTTGGACACGTAAATGGGCCATCGACGATGACTCGCAACACTTCATTCTGGAACCTGTGGAGGATATCTATGTTAGATTTGCTACTAGTACAAAATGCATTTTCAGATATTCAACGTTGTCTGCTTGCTTAAGTTTATGATTATTCAATGTTACTGAGGGATATGATCTTCTACAAAAGGTGAATGTCACATGGGTAGATTTTGTTTCATTTGCTTTGATATGTCGCGTTTTCAACCACAATTCGACTTTGTTTAGATGAAGTTGGAGATTTCTTGTGGCTGATGTTGGATCCTCGTGTGATGATAAAACCGCTGTAACCTCAGTCGATAGGGTAGCTGTATACAATAGATTCAACAATGGGCCAAGAACACTGCCCTGCGGAACAGCCGAATATATTCGAAGGTGTGAGGTATGATTTGACCAGTTGAAAGTGCGGATGGGGCAAAAACTTTCAAAAAATTAATAGCATTTGGAATTAATATTTCCAAACTCTACTTCGACTAGACATACATCTGAGCGCTGAAGAGGAATAAAGATTAGACCCTCTAACACTATATGAAGTCAAACATGCGATAAAGGCCCAGAAGAACAACGAGGCACCTGGAATAGATGAAATTACCTCAGAAATCTATAAATCAGTTGGTGAATATGTATTGATGTCAAGCATATAGAAGTAAGAGGCAATCTTTGAGGACTGAAGAAAAGGTGTTATTTGTTCTATATATAAAAAGGGAGGTAAACTAAAATGTGATAAATTTCGTAGAATATCTCTTACATACATTATTAACCAACGCTTACAACCTCTTGCAGAAAATATAATTGGTGAATATCAATCGGGTCAGGCACATTATTGTATCCAACATATTTATAAATTTTAAACAGGCTTTAAACAAACTTGATCAAATTAGGGATACCGCATAAATTAATCACAATGATGAAAGCAACAATTTTTATTGTTACGACTGCTGGTGGATTTTTTGTATTGACCTCAGTTCTTTATAAAATCTCTTTTCCAATAGTCTGTTTAAAATAAAAAGTAATTGGACATTGTTCTTTATGGCTATTAATTAAATCTAATTTGAATCAGGGTTTGAATTATAAAAAATAAATAAAATTATATAAACGGCTTTGTGATTTTTTTCGTCTTTCAGTTGTGCGATGCCGAACAGGAAAGGAGAACGCCATATTTTATGGAGAGCTTAATAAATTAGATTTTTTGTCGGTTGTACAGCTCGGTATATTTGAATGTCGCACGGTTTTTTGTTCGGCAACGGTCTGTCAAAACCATTCGAGCAGATATTTAATTTTTCCCATCTGAAGTTAGCTGAAATATTACCTTTTTCTATTCTAAAACTAGTCGCCGACAATGGCTCTTGTGAAATTGCACCATGTCTAGCTTGAAATTCGTTTATATCGTTTATAATTTTAGAGCAACTCATAATTTAGTGTTTGCATATATTCTGATTAATATTTTTATTTTAAATATATATTAATTAAAATATTTTTTTGTTTGCAACATTTTTGCAATTTTCTGATGACATGACAACACAGCGTCAAAATAACGATGTTTGTTTTGCAGCGATACAATCATAAGCTATGCTATATCCATCTGAATTAGTGGTAATTAAAAGGCGTTATATCTGGTGAGTATGCTGTGTGTCAGCAAAAGGAGTCATCAACTGCTAAGCTGTCTAAACGGTTTTGAGCTGGGTTTTGTCTCAATATATTTTACGATTCATTATCATCGAATTTTTTTAGTCCTCTTAAAGACATTAATTGTCACTTACATTAAATTCATTTAATTCTTTTAAATTAATAAATCTAACAAATGTAATTCTAGAATAACTGAAATAATATTAAATGTAAAGTTCTCATTTTATGTAGAGATGAATTTGTCACTGATCATAATACATGCAGGAACCTAATGTATTAGTCCTTGAATATTTATAACTGTCAAAATATAGCATTTCAAATATACTCGTGGGGTATGCATATTAAGATCCAAAATTTATTCAGTTTAAAATGCAAAGAACAAATTTTGTATGTAATACTTACGTAGGAACTCATAAGAGACTCCCTTAAATTCCTTATTGTTTACTACTTCAAATAATTTCTGGTCTAGAGCAGGATTCTATGTAATTAATTATTTCATAATGCAGCCTATTTGAACCTTTATATCCAGGAATACTACATGTTTGTTTAGTTTTTACATGTAACCAAATCAATTTGACCTTTAATGCTACAAAAATGATGTCGTTACAACAGATTTCTCAAAAATACTGCAACAAATAGAAAAATAAACAAATATATCTTAATATGTCCTATAAAACCTCCATTTATTACACCTCCTGCTCTGGTGACTAAGGTTCGGTGACAACATTATTTCCTAGTATCTGAAGCACCTCAATTGTTCATCTTTAATAACTCTCTCTCTCATTTACCCTGGAAAGGGTATGCAGGGTGACATAGTTGGTACTAACGCTTGTCAAATTAAAAATGATATGAATGGTGTGCTAAGTAATTATTAATGGATTTTTGGTGGCTGCTTGTAAACATTTTAAACTTGGACTAACTTCGATTGGAATATGACGATGCCAATAAATTTCCTTGAGAAACTGCGAAATAGCTGAACCTTCACATCTTTAGTACTTTTGGTAACTATGTTTTGCAGGAAGGTATTAAACACTTGTTTTATTTCTATAATAAATGAACGCCTTAAAGAAAGTATGCACCAAAAAGTTCTTAAGCTAGACCTTCACATAATGTGCTGTAACATCGATTAGATTAATATATTAACTAAAGCTGTTTCTTTTAACTAATTGGAAGTTATACTATCTCTAATTATCAAAAATACCCATAGTTCACTCTATATGACCATAAAACGTAAACTTAACTTTAATAAAAATTGATAAATTATTAAGCAACTCTAAAAACTAAATTATAGAGTAGCCTAATCCGTATTGGAGAACTTCCGAATAACTTTTTAAAGCTATTTGTGTTTAGAAGTAATTTCATCTAACTAGGTAGCGTCATACCCGAGCATTCCCCAGAAACTTTATCCGAACCGAGTTGAACGTGACAGAATCACCTGCTACGAAACCCATGACAACCGTATCGATCCCATAGTAACGAATAATTTCCGAAAAGCCAAATGTTATTAAAAAAAACCTGAAAAGATAGATTGTTATTGACCATTTTTTAACAGATCCGGAGGGTAATACCGAGAAAATGTACTCGAGACTTCGTGTTTACCCTGTTTTTTGCGTCTGGTTTCAATGGGATATAAAGTAATAAAGGACCGAAAACTTCCATTTCCTTTTCTGTTCTCGGCCTAATGTAGATCTTAATTCGATTTAAATGAAAAAATGTACTTATAAACAGCCGGATAATATTCTCTTTATACGCGATGAATTAAGAAATAAGGGTCGTGATGCTTTATGTTGTTGTAAATAAGTCTTAATATTCGAAAATGGGAAAATATTTTTAAATTGCATAATAAACAAGAAAAAAATTATTCGATAAATTTTCATTTATAACATTTGATTAATTGTGTTAATGATGCCATTCATGATTTGATATTTCGCATTATGTTTTTGATAAAAATATGTTTGTATACTTATTACAGAGTTAGTATCATAATTATGTTAAGGAGGTAGGAACAGGTAGGCCAAAATTCTCGCTGCCGTCTTGATTGCACGCAATCTTGGGTATGTGACGTTTAGCTCAGTTTCGCTTTAACTTTTGTGTTGTGTAAACCTCCAAATATTATTATAGATAAATATACAGCACAAGAACGAGCAGAAATAGTGACAATATTAATTTAAGATAATCAATCCATTATTGCCACTCAGCGGAAATTGCGTCAAAAATATCCTAATCGTCCAGTGCCTCACAAAACCCCAACAGCAGACAAGCCTCGTTCAGGAAGACAACGGACGTCTCGTAACGCTGATATTTGGCTCTGGTGCGCGATAGTGTTGCAGAGTCTCCAGAAGTACCAATTCGCAGATGTGGTTCCCAGTTACACATTTCTGCAGGCAGTTTAAGGCGAATTTTGAAAACAAAATTCAATTAGTCCAAAAATTGCTACCGAGAGATCCTGATCAATGAGTTGAGTACAGTCATGCAATCCTAAGGCTGATTGGTGCAATGGAAGATTTTTCGTTTAAATTGATAATAAGCGATGAAGCCTATTTTCTTCTCGCATCCGCGTCAATAAACAGAACAGTCGGTTTTGGGGAATACAGAATGCTTAATTTATTCATGAAACATCAGTGCATCTACTAAAAACAACTATATGGTGTGGTATTCATGCTGGAATTCCCTATTTTTTGAAAATGACCATGGTGTTGCTGTTACTGTTACTGCTGAGCGGTACCAAGACATTATTCAAAATTTTCTTGTGCCTGAAATGAAAGAACAGGGACTAGAGGACAAGTGGTATCAGCAAGATGGGACCACAACACATACAGCTCGTTTAACAATTCAATTATTGAATGACGCTTTCCCACGAAGACTAATTTCGCGAAGTGGCGATTTAGCATGGCCAGCCAGATCTCCGTATTTAACAGCACCAGACTTTTCTTATGTTTTTTGTGTTTTTTTTTTTAAATAAGAAGTTTTCTTAAATAAAAAGTTTATGTGAATAAGCTCCAAACGATACATCTTAAAGACAATATTCGTCATGAAATTGAAGACATTTAGCCTCAGATGTTGCAGGATGTCATGAAAAATTCCTTAAAAGACCGAAATTTGCATAGCTAATCGCGGTCTCTATTTAGCCGATATAATTTTTCAATCATAACGAAAAAAAATGTGTAAAGACCACATAAACCTTTTATGAAAACCAAACTTACTTATATTTTCTCTGAGAAAAGTTATATGTTATCAAAATGATAGCGGAACTTTTGCCCACGTTGTCCTTCGGTGATATGAAAAATTGACAGATTTTGGGAATTAATTTTTCGAAAACTATTCAACCACTTGCTTTAAATGAATGTTAGTACATTAGTTGTTGATATTGTAATGCTAGAGTTGAAATAAATGTATAAATGTCTAACTACTTAAATTAAAGATACAAAATTGGTAAGATGAAATTACAAAAAAAATTGCGAAGAATTATGAATCTACAAGTGCAGTTTGGATATGTATGTTAAATGAAATAATATTAAGTTCAAATAAGTTTTAGACTAAGATTCAAATAGGATGGATTATTGTGAACGAGAATCTACCTTCCAAGTATATGAATTATTTATATAATGTTATAACTTGTCTGAGGATTATAGTGAAGGTAAGGATGAAAAATGGTCATATTTGTATACATTATATAATTATAAGTTTCTGATTTTGCAGATATTTGGAAATATTAACAAAAGCTAGATGTCTAAATGAAATATCATGAATTTTTACAATAGTGTAAATATAAGGTGTAGTTAATAGATAACACGCAAAATGAATTGACAACATAAGCTTGATGAAACCTTGTGATTTGTTACTATATTTATTATATTATATATATTATTATATTATATTATAGTTATATTTGTTATTATATACAGATATTTGGAAATATTAACAAAAGCTAGATATCTAAATAAAATATCATTAATTTTTACAATAGTGTAAATATAAGATGTAGTTAATAGATAGCACGAAAAATGAATTGACAACATAAGCTTTATGAAACCTTGTGATTTGTTATTTCTTTCGGTTTATATAACTGTCTCGATCAGATAAATAGCGCAGAAATATTGAAATAATATATGGTATAATATAAAGGTAAATAAAGAAAAAGGAATGTAAGTAAGACATAATATGTGTGTCACTTTTTTTAAAGACTACGAGAAAATATTGTCAATATCAATATGAAACTTTTCTTCATTGCAATCATTATAAAGACTTAACCTGATTGTAACAACTGTGAAATCTGCCAGGTTAGCTTAGAATAGATGAGCGTGAGTTGTTCAGTGCGTGCGAGACGCTGTCCATTTCATGGGGTCTCCCAAATGCTAATGCAGTTCCTCCATTACAAATAGGTCGATATAGATCTCCTGATACTGACCTAACGTTTTCTTGCAAGAGGTTTTCTGTTAATCAGCTGCTAAGCTGTCTGAAAGTCATTTGGTTGTTTGAGCTGGGTTTTCATCCAGATCTTGCAATTCATTTTCTTTTTTTTAGTTCACCAGGCCATTCTTTATTACTAGCATCAAAATTACCACGTTGAAACCAACATAGATTTGGAATATGGACTTGGACTTAGATTGTGGAGAAGCACCACTACAAGTGATGTTTTTTGAAGTATTTAATGGGCTTCATTAGAATATTTCCTCATTTTTTATTACATTTTACCTTGATCTTAATGTTTTAATTTATTACTATTGCTCTGTGGCACCTGCAAATATATGAAAGACCAGTGCGGGATAAATACATACATACTGATGTTTTTATACATACATACATTTCATTTTCGAAAATAAACTTTAATTTAAATTACACAATTTAACTTCATTTTAAGTTCATTGTAACAATCATAAATTATATAAGTTTATGTGGTTTGGTTCACTTCAATCTACTGATTTCTTGCGTGTTATCTAGTAGCTCTATTGCTTCCTTGAGTCTGATATGCTCTGCTTTATCTAATATGATGTTTTTTTTTCTAACCTACCATCTATATGGATCTTGAGATATTTTTTTTTTCGAATGTCTAGTACATTTGTAGAATTTTTTCAAAATCAAATAACATAATTAATAAATGGCAAACATGACATATTGGACGTTTCGTGATTCCGTCGGGAAAGTCAAAGCCACAGAATTCAATAGTTTGTTTGAGTTGTTTACATTTGCACTTCACATTTTTACTAGTATATATCGATAGTCGAAATGCATACAATTATCTAATATTATATTATTCTTTACGGAAAATGTCTATCTTATATTTAACACGCTGTAATATAAAAGCAGAGTTTAGGGTCAAAAACAATATAAATTATTATTAAATGTATTTTAATTAATTTTAACACATTTAGTAGCCCAGCTTTATTAAACTTTATATTAATTATTCTAGATCATCGTATACACCCAACGTCTAAAAAATATTCGAATAACCATGTTTTCGGGCGGTGATATTTTGCGCCAAAGACCAAAGTTGTTTATCTTCACTTATCTTAACCGTTTCGCATAAATAACTGTCAACGAACTCCATCAGAATTTTCACGATAAGAAAATCACCGCAAAAATCACGCCTACACCTGAATTTTGCGAAAATTATATTTAAATGGAAAATTCTTTGTTAGCAGCTAAAAACCTGTAAAATATTTCTTTTCATTTTAAATATTTGAAGGTACTACAAATTTTCGCTAAGCAATAGATTAAAAATTCAAAATATTAAAATTATTGTGGACACATATTAAAATTTAGAAAAATCAAGAAATTTGAGATTATTATATATGTGTGTCTTCATATCGAAAAAAAGTATAACATTGGAGATTTATCTAGAAAAGTTTGTCACATATTTTCAGACGTAAGGGTTTTTCAATGACTGCGTTATTGCCATGCATTATTTTTTTATTTTGAAATTGATTGTATGCCATCATGAGATTAAGGTAAGTAGTTCTCGGTCTAAACATGAACGATTACTGTTTACAATTAAACAATTATTTTATTTTACTATATAACTTGTCTCAGCTCCAATATACTTGGTTCAAAGCATCTTCAACATCTGCTACCGTTTCGGGAATCGTACAATTCTTATCTACGACTCTCTCAACTTTTCAACACAAGTTTTTTCCTAGAATTCTTTACCTTCAGTTTCAGTACCTAGAAAGCGATCTTCCCGCCGCTGACGCGTCCCTTGTATATAGGTGCGTTGTTCTGATGAAAGATTATTTTTCACCCTTAAGCCAAGTCTGTTTTCGAAAATTTCAGACATCCAGTTTTTCAAGCAGTTTGGAGTAATATTTTCAGGCTATTTTTTTAATTAATTACATCTTAAATTAGGTATGCTTAGTATCTATTTTATTTTAAAATTAATTTATTACTACTGTTCTGTTGTACTTGCATTAATACACAAGCAAGTCGAGAACGGGATTAATACATCAGTATGTATTTCCCTAATTAACGTTAAACCAATCTACTAAAACTACTTAAGCTAAAGTTAATAATACACATATACTTATACACTAAACAAGTTCGTGTGGTTTGACTCGCTGCGTGTTGTCCAGCAGCTGTATTGCTTCCACGTTGCTGTGATTTAGCAAACTTATTTCATATTTTATGGCGAAATCTTGGATCACTTTGTGTATCTATTAAATTTCGAGGTCATCGTGCAGTTCTTCGTTGGTTACGTAGCGATAAGCATTGGTAATTAATTGTAAAACTTTGTTTTGGGTGCGTTGGATTATAAGTTAATAGTTAAATAATAATCGTTGATAATTGTAAATCAAACATCTAGTACATAGCGCATATAAAACAAATAGTACATTAAACCGTCTTAGTTCAACCACATATTTGCACCCTATAGATGTAAATTGGCTTTATGATTGACTGATAAACCAATCTCTTTGATTTTAGATCGAGCTGAGAGTATCTTACGACTAACCAGTACAGTTGCTTGAATTTGAGTTCAATCTGCTCTGCTTTTTGTCTAACATGATGTTTCCAGTTTAACGTACAAGATATATTCCAAGGTATTTGGTTGATTCTGCCTGAGCCGTATCCGTCAAGTGATGTAATTAGGTTTTTGTCATTTCGCCGCAACATAAAATTAACATTGACAGATTTGGAACTATTAAGCTGTATTTTCCAGTCTCTAGTCCATTTGGAGATCTTGTTGGCCGCTACTTGTACTTTTTCTACAACCTTAGACAGAGATACATCTTTCATGATAACTGTGTCGTCGGTAAATATTCCAAGTACCGTTTTTTCTGTTGTTGGGATATCAGCAGTATAGAGCAGATATAGGAGAGGCCCCAAGACACTACCCTGTGGAACTCCAGACGAAATAAGTTTAAGTGTTGAGAATTTTCGTTCGAAAAGATATGATTCCAGCAGTAGACAGTAATTCCGCGGTAGCAATTTGTTTATTTTGTATATTAATTCGAAATGCCATACCCGGTCAAAAGCTTGTGAGACGTCCAGGAATATTGCAGGGTAATATTTTTTTCTTTGAATGTCTTTTTAACAACCGATGTTACTCTGTGCACTTGATCGATTGTCAGTGGTAAATACGTAATTAATATAATATAAATACGATAGTTTAATACGTTTTAACAACAGTTTCTTAAATAATTTTGATATCACAAGTAGCAGCGAAATAGGCCTGTAGGATCCAAAGTGTTCTGCTGGTTTATCAGGTTTTTTAATCATAATTATTTGAGCAACCTTTCGGAAGACATTTCGGAACATGGTTCCCAAACAGGCATTGCATATATATGTCAACATGATTATTGCTTTTTGTGGCAGCTCTTTTAATAACCCAGGTGAAATATTATCAATTCCATGAACCTTGTCAGGATTGAGGCTGTTGACAGTTTCTGTGGCAACTTTCATCGTATAAATCAGATTTACAGCTACATCGAGCCGATATACCGGATTTATTTCTATTGTAAATTCTATATCATTGGGTTGGAATACGTTAGCGAAATGGTCTGCGAATAATTCAGCTTTTTTATCGTTGCGAACCCATTCATTTTGATCATTTTTAATAGGCGGTACTCTCATAATTGGTTTTTTTTAATCTCCGAGTTGCTTTCCATAGCGAGTAATCTTTGTCTGCTTCCGGGCTTACTTACATATTTTTGGAAGCAACTGTGTCTGTATTATTTATTATTTTTATTTGTCTGATTACTTATTCTATTAAATATTGTTCTTCTACGGCATTTCTGGTTTTTTGCCATACTCTTCTAGCTTTTCGTCTTTCTTTTATTAATTCTCTAATTTCAAGGGTGCTTAAATATATCGGAATCGATGCGATATCTGCATATATAAACACTTAACTATTATATTCGATGGTCCTGATAATTATTCTCATAAAAAATAGTTTTACATTTAGAACTATTGAGCTATTCGGTCTATGTAGACGCTAATCATTTTCGAAACGAACGAAATTCATTAGGCTTATCAGATTCATCTCCATAATATCCCAATCGTCTGTGTTAGTTTCAATAATGTGAAAAAATGGAAGACGAATCAAAAAGCTAAAGAGGTTGATAAATCAATTGTTTCCGGATATTTATATCCGATGGGAATCAAAAGATGAGATGAGATCCAAAAGCAGTTAAAATGATTACCGTGCAAATTGACTAAAAATGCCAATTGCAATTGCGCGGTTTCATTTCTCGCTAGTCCAAAAAGAAGATTTTTCTGTGGCGTGTTATGGTTAGGATAAACAGTAGATATACAAGTACTATGAAGTTCGGCTACGCGTTGCAAGGGTTTTAAAGGATACCTAGGTGGTACATGGTCTCAAAATGCGGAATATGTGTATGCGGAATATTATTCCTTTGCTATGAAATCGCCATATAGCTACAGCGATGAGACAAAAGTTCTACAAAATTATGAAAAAAGAATGCATGCAAGAAACTAGTAAGAATGTTTATCTAGAGAACCATGTCTGGAGCATTACGTTATGCATAGTTTCGTTTATTAGGCAAAAATAGGCCCAGGCGCCGAGGTTGACCGATTGAAACCATTTTACGGAACTTTTTTATTTACCTGTTTACAAATTGGGCAACATTGGTTTGCTGAATATTGTACCGAGGAAAAAGTTTATATCTTTAGCTCCAGATGAGGCATGTTCTAAGTTAATGTGTATTTCATGGTATAAACACAAGTCTTTTATTTTGTGAAATATTGTTTTTTATGACTTTCTGATTTTTTGTTTCTTATATTTATTTACTTAATAATTATTATAATAATAGTTAGCATATTCATACAAAACTATAAATAATCAAATTTTATTAAAACTATGATTTTTTGCTTGATGAATTACGATACAAAGTGTTTTAGACTACTATGTTTACGTTTTAACGAACATATAATGTGATTTTAATTGCATGGGATGTGAAACACAAAAGAACGGGCTTCATTTAAAAGTCTAATTGAAAACTACCAGCATCAACTACTATGTAATTACATGACAGATAAACTACCCTTTAATATAGCCCCTAGCTAAATATCTGGCAAATTATAAAGGAATTACTCGTCTCAAGAACTGGACGATAAATTCAAGCTGACGGTTCGAATCGATCTTTATAGCCGAGAGAACTAGCACACGGCCAGACTGCGGTCGTCCATCAATTATCTTCGTGAAATTCCCATTTACTTGTTCGATTGACAGATCAAATTCGACTATTCTTTTAAACTTGTCTAAGACAGTATCCTTAATATTTAGCAAAAATAATTTATATTTATAATAAAGTGTAAGTATTTACATCAGATGCACAAGATAATATGAGCATCTAACATATACATAATATATTTATTAATAAGGTTTTCACGGAATAGTGATTCGTGCTAATTGATTTACGTTGTTGATGAAAGTCTACTAATCTGTTTTCTAGTAAGTTTTTTGCATCAAAACTTCCCAAAATGCTCGGGAATTTTGGCATAAAGTCGGGGAAGATGTATGATGATGATATATTTACTAGAACTAGGAGTGATGATTTTTGGCTTATTGTGTGTGTGCATTATCATCTTAAAATATGGCAGTGTTTGACAGCAATAAGCTGGTATTAGTAAGAACTTTATCATTGAGGATGTTGAAGTATTCATTTACAGTAATCCGGCTAGAGATGTGAATGAGAGGGGCGGCTGAGTACCATGAGATTGCCGCCCAAATGGTAACGGAACCTAACCCATGGTTGGTAGAAAGCAGGCAATACGAATCCATAAACTTCTTTTGGGGTTATCCACAAATAAACATGTCTGTAGCATACAATGTAAGCGATGATTCATCGGCCCATACGCATTCTTTCAGTTATCAGGTTTCCAGGTTTTATATCGTTGCACCACCGTTATTTCGCAGCTCATAGTTGGCTTCCGTTATATACATTTTCGCAATGACAGGCTCTTCATGAATGTTAGTTTTATAGATTTCCCGCTATACCGTGTGTGCCGAAACAGTGTAACTCAAGTAAGTGTTGAGTTCTAATGTCACCTTTGTCTACATTTGTTGTCTGGTCACAATTCTTTTTTTGTCGGTCTTTGTTAAATAACTTTGTTTGGTTTTCACTCACTATTCCTCTTCGCCAGTGATGTTTTACCATGACACCAACGATAACCGAGCACCAGTTCTCTTTTTGTTTTAAACGTTGCAGAATAAATTGTATAATACCCTAAAATATAACCTATAAGACTTCGCGTGTAAAGTGTTCAATATATACGCTTCGCATTATTTGTTCATACATTCACAATGTTGTATAAGAATTATTTTATTAGGTTTTTTTTGCCATTTGTACTTTTTTATATTTAGCGATATTAATTTTACTGTTATGGTAATAAATATACTCACATGTTTAAAAGATTTTGCTAACCCTTAGACTTCCAGTTTAAATCATGTGAGGGTCCCATATTTTTGACAAAATATAATTGGAAGATGAAGAAGACTTTTTCAACTCGATTCAAATCTTAGCATTGTTGAAAATGGGCTGCAACTGTTCTGCCCTGAACGATAGTCTATTTTGCAGATCGCTTTCTATGATCTTGATTCACGTTTTTTTGGTAGCTTGTCGTTGTTTCTGTCGTCCAAGAAAATTGTTGTCGTCACCAAATTCGTTTATACTGTATTTTTTTCGTTTATTCGTATATATGACATGCTGTACAAGGATTGTCGAATTTTAATCTAAGGACTTCATACTAATACCATCTCGGCGAGACAAGTAGAATTTATCTTAAGTATCGTATTTGAATGAAAAAAAATTTGAAATTTGAATGTCAATGTTACAAACTGTAACGGTGCATCAGAACCATGCAGAAGATTTTGCAAAATAAGTATTTGGGAGATTCGTTTCAGTTTCGATCGTAATATTTGCTCTCTTGCATATTACCACCTTAAAAAAGAAAACATTTCTGGAACTGATAGAAGGTTGGTTACTTCACTTGTATATTCCACTGGCTCTCTTGTATTACTGGTTCTGGGTATTTGAACTCCTGCACAAGGCGGCTGAATGTAATCGACTATTGTGTAAATATTATGGTAACTATCCTTCATCGATTTTAAGATGTGAATACTGCTTTCGACTTTCTCAAAATAGTAATTTTGACACCGCAAACAAAGAGTGTTTTAAACAGTCAAGAACATTTGAAGACGAGGATTTGAAGGCTTAATGACGGTATTATGATTATCGATAGCAATCCGTAACGGCACAGCCAAATATCCGTGGCTAATGCTCTGTATTTGGTGAGATCAGCTTGGAGTGTATCAGCTACTAAATTCTAATAAAACAATCATTTGATTTCAACTACTTTTACTCATACTACTAATTCATACGTTTGAGCTGAGAACTGCGCAAAAAATATTAAATAATGTTATTCTTAAGCATGATAATGCTCGACCACATGTTGCAGAACTGGTGAAAACATACTTGGAAAAATTAAAATTGGAAGTGCTAATTACTGCTTGCTAAGACATATGAATCAAGACATATGCGCGATCCGTCTGAGCAACGCTTCACTTCTTGTGAACATACAAGAGAATGATACATTTCTTCAAAATATACATCGTTTTTTCGAGATGAAATCCGTAAATTGTCTGGGAGATGAATATATAATTTTCGATAAAGTACTATAAAAAAGTAGATAATATACAATAAAATGTTAGAAAATTGGAATACCATTCGGTCGCTTTGTCAAAACGTAAACCGCAAATGCATCAAGTGAATATCAAAGTTGCGTTAATTGAATGTCTGCACTGAAATAAATGTAAATCTAATGTCAAGGGGCTTAAGTGGCCAGACCCATCGAGTTCGGCTGACCAAGTCCAGATCTGTCTCGTCCATCACTGCTACTTAATCCCGCTGACTGCGTCCATGCTGCAGCTTAAGGGGACAATATGGCGGCGGAATTAATCTGTCAAGCAAATTCGATGATGGTGTAATGCGCCACAAAGGGATTGGCCTAAGCCGTGTCGGACCGTCGTCGAAATCCACGCGACACAATAACGGTCTATCGCTCCCCTCTCAGGCCTTCGTTTCCCTGTTTGCTCTAAAGGTAAAAACCAACACACATCTTTTTTGGTTTTGCGAATGTCTTATTCCAGTACACTGTCAAATTCGCCTGCTCGTGATAACTAATCTAAATTTTGCCAGAGTAGAGTGTAGTAGAGTAGTCAGATAGCCTATACCTCATTGGTTCATTGGGAGTGTAGGATCTATGTAAAGAAATGTAAAATAAATACCAGCTAAAGTCGCGTTGGTATAAATAATGAGTAATGAGGTGGTAACATCAGACAACATCGAAAAAATCCACAAAATCGTATTGAACAATCGAAAAATGAAGTTTCATGAGTTAGCTAATATCTTTTAATATAAGATATTAAAAGAATGTGTTGGCTTTATATTACATGACCATTTGACTATGAGAAAGCTCTGTTCAAAGTGGATGCCGCGTTTGCTTACCGTTGACCAAAACAAGACCATCACTTCACTCCGGAATCAAAACGATCGTCATCTGAGAGGCCTATTTTGAGGCAAAACATAAATCGTTCTATAAAAATATAAAAATATAAATAAATAATAATATAATATCTAATAAAAATATATCTAATAAATAAAGAAATTTTTGGGAATGTATGCTTTTGTTGGGTAATGTATACATTACTTGAGACTTTAACTAGTGTTGGGAATTATCTACTGAAATCGCCTATCGTCTGTTTAGTAATTGACTACTTTTTACTATCGACTGTTTCAGTCGCTATTTTTGGTTCGACTGATTTTACTACTTTTTGCTAGTGACTATTTCAGTCGACTGTTTGCAGTTGTTATTTTCGGTCCGACTGATTTTGTTACTATCGACTGATTTTTAACGTTCTGGCTCTGTCGTCCTAGCGGCGACCATATTTGTATTGTATATTAAAATAGCAGTATTTTAAAACAATATTTTTCAAGATTGCTAATGTAATCGGGTAAAAAGATGAAAATTGGGATTGATAAATAGTAAAATAATTTTGATTGGTTTTATGGCAATTTGTCGATTTTTGTTAAAAAAGATTTCCATTCAATAATAAATAAAGGAATTGCTTTATTTAAAAGAGCTCTAGTAGTTATTGTTCGATCATTTTTAATTATGTAATGAATTTTTTTTCTATAATTAGGTATATGTTTAATTTTTATTTAGTATTTTTGGTTATTGTACATCTTTAGTTTTTAGGTTTTATTTGAGTGGTATTGTATTGTCTATATTTATTATAGTATATTATTTGAAAATAGCAATTCACAGTATGATTATTACTTAATTAATAGATACGATTAAAAATTTGTGGGATATTATTTCATTCCAAAAAAATATTATTGCATTCCTTTTTACATGTCCACAGAATATTCAAATATTAAAGTAATTCTATTTCGTTTAAAATGAAATTATAAATTGCATGTTAATAGTATTCAGTAACTATTTTTTTCTTTTTCTTTTTTAAAGTTAGTACGTGAAGAAATATATAAATCTGCGTCTCGCTTATACTACGATTGCAAAATATAAGCACATATAAATTTAACTGCTCCAAGCAATTATCTCCGTCGTTTCCTGTCTCACAATTTATACAGGAAAGGATTCGTAGGCATCTTCGTCTGACATCATAAATTGAACAAAACAGTCGAACCGTGCATTTTACTGAAAATAGTAATTACTATTTTCAGTCGCTACTTTTTTGACTATCGACTGTTTCGACTATTTTCGTTCGATAGTTCCCAACCCTAATTTTTACCCTTTTTCCAATAGCGTCAAAATATAATAGAAATTCTTAACCATGACATTGGTTGCAGAATAAGCGATAATTTGAAAGGAGTACAGCGGAATATTCCACATTTTCGATCTTTGTTATTCGGAAATTACTTACCGCACTCGATATATATGTATAACGATTGTTTTTCCACCCGCGGTCAATACAATCATAATATAAATTAAATAACAATAAATAAGTAATAAATAAAACAATAAAAATAAATTAAGTAATAAATTATTAATTATAATTTCAGTGTGCCGTTTTATTTCTATTTAAGTTTTCAATTTCTCAGCGTCGAATATTTAAATCAGAATTTTTTCTGTTGACCTGATGATGTATGTCCATAACTACTTTCAAATGATCACTCCTTGATTCGTTTTTTAAGACATTTTCAACGCACTGAAAAGAATTTTTGTTTACACCTCGACGAAATAACACATACTGTAAAGTGATGCCTGTCAGTGCGGCTTCAACATGAAGTTGGTTACAAATACATCCAATGCGATTTAATATAGTGACACCATGTGTAAATCCTTCAACGTTAATTTAGAAATCCAAAAAAACGCAATATTAGGGAGAGCTACAATTACTTAATAATCTAAAAAGCACTGGATCTCTACGGCTGTTGCAATTTTTTCGATAAACTTTTAACCAATGTAAACAACTACGTAGAAAGCCAACGAAGCTTATCATCATCGATAATAATTAAACTAGCTGTTTCACCCTCCTAATTTTAGACGATCTAATTAATTCGGATTCAGCGTCTTCTTCATTCCATCTCACTGATCCGGGAGTCTAGGATTTTATCCGGTATTTTCCGTTCTTGCCGGGAAAGACATCCAGCTAGTTTACGTCGCGGCATTCCCCGAATGGGCTCCGGCCGTTCTCTTAGAGCCCACTAATTTGGAGGAGTTTCTGGAAAATGCAAGCCTACATTTTTGGGAGCACCGAGGGCGGAGGCGGGAGAGGGAATGGAAGGGGGAGGGGGTATTAATTATCCAGACCTTTTTACCCTTCAGTTTTCTTTATTTAATGCGTTCGCTAATTGGTTAGCATTTATCAATTTGTTTATATTGTTATTTCTGTTTTCCCCTCTCTTTGTTCTACCCCTTTTCTCAACAAACGGGGTCGTCATTAATCTCAATCAAGTATTGAAATATTAGCAGGCTACAAGATTATGTATTTGCTGGAACTAAAATTTTCGGTCGGGATATAAACATGGACGTTCCAAAATGTTTCCATTCAATTTTAATTTTTGGTGTAATATAATTTTCTGCACGGAGGGTCGTGGTAATATTAGGTATATGATTTAATTTACAAATTGTTCCTTCCAGCTCACGATTATAATTGGAATTGATATATAACATCTTTATTTATAACATTATTATGTATTTGCATGAGTTATAATCAGCTTTTGCATTAAATAGACATTTATTGAAAAAAAATAGAATAATACAATGAACATATGAATAATATATGAATAAATAACAGGTTAATTGAAAAGTCCCCGGCCTGACACATAGATGGCGCTACTAAAATTAAATCAATATGTTTTTTAGTTAGCGCTAACCCTCAAAAGATGCGTGTATAAATTTGACAGCTGTGGGATCATTAGTTTGTGAATTATAGCATTTTGAGTGAGGCAAATTTTGTTATTGTACAAAAAATAGGTAAAAAGGAATTGTTGATAAAATATTTCCTTTTTGAAGGGAAACAATACAGTTGAAATAAAAACTTGTGTTAATGCCGAGTTTCCGGACACTGCCCCAGGAAAATCAACCATCAAGGATTGGTATGCTAAGTTTAAACGTGGTGAAATGAGCACCGAAGACGTTGAACGCAGTGGACGCCCAAAAGAGGTTGTTACCGACGAAAACATTCAAAATATCCTCAATGATAATATTTTGAATGACCGTTTCAATTTGCGGTAAATGAAATAGCAGACTGGAGTGAAATAATGAAATAGGATAGACTCTAAAGATATCAACTAAACGTGTACATCATATCATTCACGAATATTTGGATATGAGAAGGCTCTGTGCAAAGTGGGTGCCGCGCGAGCTCACTTTTGACAAAAAACAACGACGAGTTGATGATTCGGAGTAGTGTTTGAATATGATCAGGCGTAATAAACCAGAGTTTTTGCGTCGATATGTCATAATAGAAACATGACTTCATCATTTCACTCCGAAGTCCAATCAAAACTCATCCGAGTGGACTGCACACGATGAACGCTCCAAAAGGTAGGAAAATGCAGCAGGCGGCTGGCAAGGTTATGACGTCTGTATTTTGGGATGAGCATGGAATAATTTTCATTAACTACCTTGAAAAAGGATCATCAACAGCGACTATTTTATAGCGTTATTGGACCGTTTGAAGGACGAAATAGCTGAAAAAATGGTAGCATTTGAAGAAAAAGAAAGTGATGCCTCACCAAGACAATGCATCGTGTGACAAGTCAGTGAAAACGATGGCAAAAATCCATGAATTGGGCTTCGAATTGCTTCTTCATCCAGCGCATTCTCCAGATCTGGCCGCCAGTAACTATTTCCTGTTCTCAGATCTCAAAAGAATACTCGGTGGAAACAAATTTGTGTTGAATGAAGAGGTGATCGCCGAAACTAAGGCCTATTTTGAAGGAAAGGACAAATCATACTACAAAATTGGTATCGAAAAGTTGGAGGGTCGCTATAATCAGTGTATTACCCTTGAAGGGAATTACGTTGAATAGAAAAACTAATTTTGCCAAAAAATGTTTTACTATGGTAGCCCGGGGGCTTTTCAATTCACCTGTTAGCCATAATACAAGGGAGAATCAAACATGAAGAGTAATTTTGAAAAATATATGTATTGATTAATGGTATACACAAACTAAACATTTAACATATTTGAATGTAGTCACCTCCATGCCCGTGCTCTACACATAAAAAATAATCTTCTTCATAAAAAGTTTGAGGGCGATTTGTAGCCAATTGCGCACATAGTCCTCTACTTTTTCATTGCTATACATTTTTTGCCTCTAATTGATTCTTTCACAAACGCAAACAAAAAATGATCACAATGCGGATGTTGCCATATGCGAGACTTGTTCATGCGCGTCGCTCATGATTTAATTTTCAACACGTTCTCGCCCATCCCTGAAATCTCTGACCCACGTATACATTCGATTCTGAGATAGTGTAGCATCCCCAAACCGTGCCTTCCAGATCGGTAAAATTACCGTTTATATTTGATTCACCCACGTATTTCCGCCAATTTTATGTCTTTTTAAAAGTTTTTATAGCGATACCGTGTCGAAAGTAGTATGTTGTTTTGGCAACGATTCAATCAACGATCCTTTTTCCACTTTCTGAGCATTTGGAAACCTTGTACGAGCAAATATATGCTGTATCGATCTGACCAAATGTAATCAAAAGGTGGTATGTCTGGTGAGTAAATTGGATGCGACAGAAATACCTATTAGGTATGCAACAATGTGTCCTAACGTTGTCATGTAAACGGATGACTTTGCAGCTGTAACTCGCTATTGCTAATCTTGTTTGCAATAATATAGTTTGGTTCAATTGACGCCTATAAATATCTGCAGTAGGAGTTTTATTCGGTTTTAACACGTTATATATTAAACCTTGCTGGTCTCATCATGTATAAAGCAAGACTTTACAGCTATGAATATTCTGCTTTGGTGTCGATGTCTCATGGGCTAACTCATTACTTTTTAAGCTTGAAACTATCGCAGAATATCAACTTTCCACCGCCAATTGCAACAAACTAAAGAAAAAGGCTGTACATTTCAATTTTAGTAAATTCGTGTGATATCTCGTTTTCTATCTTTTCCTTCATCAAAACCATCAAATTTAACAATTAGGTTAAGCTGTGATAATTATTGTTTAACTATTCCTTTTTGCAACGAATAAGACAGAGGGAAAAAATTGCAAAATATTAATTATATCTATAAATGAAACACCAGTAAAATCTCAACTTTAATAGAAGAGCGTCATTATTATGTTGTGAATTTTAACGACCGTCAGCAGTTGGCCCATTCGTTTTATTGCATAGCTGAAGTTAAATAAACTTTATAATTGTTTCGAATGGTTTGTCAACTTGTAGAACATTAACTCCCGAGTTTAAGTTTCAATTTACCAAACTAAATTAATCAAATTCTATTTGTCCATAATTTAATTTCATCATTGCGAAAGTATTTAATGAAACAATAACGAAGGTGAATATGATTCCTACAGATTTTATAGCAAATTTTTTCTTTTATACACTAATACATTGACGGGAAGTTTTGTTGGCAGGAAATTAGTCAAAGTTACCTGCTAGTTACATGTGTCATAACTATATATCGCGAAAAATAAAATACCATTAATTCTCATTTGCTAAATAAGTTTTGCAAAAAAGCTAAAGCTGACCAGTGATACAAAAATAATTGAATGCTATATTAGATAAAAAAACGATAAGGAAACAGAAATAACATCCTTTCCAGTTGGTCACTGTGGTAACAAGGTGATAAAAGAAAACACCCCTCGTCGCGCAACATCGTCCCTCGTCTTAATTTGTATTTAAAAACGGCTGAGACTGTCATCTTAACGCCCCCCCAATTAAACCGAGCCCATTTTTAATAATAAACTTTATCTCGTTCCTGAACCGAGCACAGTAACGACCAGCGTCAAAAAGTACGACAGAAAACAGATTGCCCTTTTAACGGACTCCCTAATTAGTCGAAATGAATTGAAAACGTAATAAGGCAGGCGAGGGATCGGACCTTTGACGTGATATAAACGGTGCGCCGGGGATCCCTTTGATGGCATGATCTGGGAAATTTGCTTATTTTTCCCGATAACAGTGATTCCGCTTGTCTTCCACCGGTTTACTTAATTGAATTAGACAAAGGTCCTGAAGGAAATTATTCTTTTTTGCGTGTCCCTCTAGTGGCATTTGGGAAAGCTCTGAACGTATGCCACTACCCAACTTAATATTAACAAGTGTTTATATTATCTAAATTGAAATTTCGAATATATTTGTTTATTCAATTTGTAAGCATCCATAAATAAATATCACTTAATAATGTTAACATATTGCTCAATAAGTGCCTCTTAAACTACTGTAGCGACCGCTGCAACTCCTGAGATCACAAATACAGCCACGCTGGATTCTGTTGGTGGTAACGCTAGAGGATTGCACGTTGACGAATTTGTTATATTTAAAACAATGGCATGTGTGACAACAACATGAAAAAGATGGCTAAAATATCGTATATTCCAAATCTAGTCCCCAAAAACTCAGATGCTTGCAGGTTGACAGATCTGAAAATAATTTTAGGTTAGGTTTAAATGAAAAGTTCTGAAAGTAAACGACAATAAGTTTAATTATAATTTAAGTAAATTATCAAAATTGTAGAAAAGGAATAGAACAATTGGAAGGAAGAAGATTTAAATGGGCAATTAGACTATTGTATTAGACTTATTGACATACTGAAGATCATATACCAAAAACGAAGGTATGTCAAATATTTAAAACGCCACTTGGATGTATTATTTATTATTAATTATTTATTGTTAAGTTGCTAGCTTATAACTCAGCAAACGTCGTTCCGTTTTACAATCAATTTTTGTTGTGTTGCCTTATTAGGGGTATACTTTTTGTCATTATTAAGCATTGATAATTAACGAATATAAGTCTATTCATGTCGTGTATGCAGTTCAGTTCACGTATAATCAGACACCTACAAGCACTAATAACAAATAATACCAATATTAAATAATACCAAGTAGAACATTCCATGTAGAAATAATCCTAAGTATCTAGAAAGGTGTCTTTATGCAGAACATCGCTGGAAAGAACACGAAAAAAATAAGAAAAACAATTAACTAGAGTTAAAATATAGGAAAATGTATTGATTTATTGAAAGAAAATCCTGATTATCAGAATATAATTAAATTATGGGGATGCTCTTGGATAATATCAGAACAAAGCAGAGACTCAAAAGTATAAAACCATTTTATCTTATGGAGTGCAATGTAGTGAGGTGCATTTAATAGAAGTGTTAATACATAAGCATATGGCCGCTGAGTCCTCCTAGATATATACCTAAATCTAAATTATCTTACAGGCAAATTGTATGTGAGTCGGCAACAACTAGTAACAATCTAATAAATAAATAATAATAAATTAAGGACCATTATCATACGCATGCCAGATATGGCGTTGTAAACGCAAACAATTTGAGATAAGAGGCTCTCCTCTTATCTATTTTGGAGTACCTAAATAAAACAATTGTACAATTTTCTAATACTTTTAATTTACTGTCACTGAAAGGCTCGAGACGCCTATATTCAAAAGGTAAGTCATCTGGTATTAGTGATATTCTTGGTATCAGCACATCCCCACCTATGAACTTTCCTATCATTACAGTAGCTTCTATAAACTTTTAATAAACGGCGAGTCTTTTTCTCCTAATTCAGATTTCGTGATTATTATTGATCCAACTTTGAGCTGTAAATTGTGTGGCGGCAAATCCAATGAATTTAGCAATCCTGTTGGGTAATTAACGACTTCATTTGGACCGGTAATGGAATCCACCGACCCAAATGAATGTATTTGTTTATTAATTTGACTCTGAATTGTTATATTCAAATTATCTCCATCCTTGTTTTTTTCTGTTAAAAGGGCTTGTTCCCCCAACCAAGCATGGTTTCTTTATTTGAAATAAATATCCGGGAACACCTTCGAAATTAAATCTTTTGTCAACGTCAATTGATAAAAATTTTGTGGAAACGAAATCTGGCCAGTGGCAAGTGTCAACACACCGAATACACCGCCTATATGTCATTTTGTAAATTGGGTGTCTTCAAACAATCATTAATTTCCTCAGCAGCAGATGTCGTGGCAGTCCTGACAATAACGAACACAACAAAAAAATTACTTGCTGTGGTTATTCAGAAATTATGCGCATACATAAATTCGAGTCGTCTATAGTCTATTCAAAGTTTTTTTAGTAATGCGTCATGGATATTTGGGACGTCGAAAAATTGTAATGTTGCCGTATCAACTCTGAGTTTTACTTCAGTTTGGCTTTGACATACAAAATTCTAATCTAAATACAATAATAACAGAAATAAAAGAGCATCGTCAAGTCATCTTGGTATACAGTGATAGTATATTTTATTTCTTCTATCTATAAAATAGTTAGTATTAATTCTCTTCTTTTATTAACTATGTGCATAACATTAGTTGTTTCCACTCTCATCACTTTATTTCAGGAATTTCCAGCATTGCACAGCATTATTATATATCTTGAAAGTTTCGTTCATTCACTTTCACTTTCCGATTCACTGTCCAATTCAATCACTAAACTGTTAATTTCTAATTTGTCTAAAATATGTTCACGATTCCACCATTAATCAATTAGTTTCTCTATATGTCTTATCGAGTTCATCCAAACCGAAGGTTTTTGGTTGATAATGCTTGCCACATATCCAAACAGTTTTTGATGGAATATCCTTCTCGACCAGCAATATATCTGCAATTAATTATTAATGAAAATAATTACCAACAAAACCTAATAGAATGCTATTGTAACTTTTACCTTTTTCCATCAATTCTTGTTGTCTTTACACTTTTTTTGTTACTGTCTTGCCAAAAGTGCCACAATGAGCCGTTTTGAAATATTCAAGTTTCATCAAGATACACAAATTCAAATAGTTTATCTTCCTTGGTCTTATTTTATGCCTTTAAAAATTGAATTCTTTTTAAGTCAATGTCTGGAAGTTCCATTAAACCTCTCCGAGGGTTATCTTCACACCATTAAATGCCCTGTAAGACTGTATGAAAGAATGTCTTACATCTCTCAAAAAGCTGCGTGTCCCTAACTCTTTTATGAATACTTTCCAGACAGACAATTTTCTCTAAACTATTTTATTAAATTATGTTTATAATAAAAAATAGTTTGACTTATGTACTTATGTTCTTATACATTTCGTATATTTGGTCTCGAATAGAGCCAATATCAAGATGGTCAATATTCGTCACCCACTTTGTGTGTAGACGGGTTTTCTTGGGTGAGTCTTCATTTTGTTTTTGTCTTCATTTTCATTTGTACTCACAGTAATATTTAGCCCTGCAGCAACACACTAAAAACATTTTCAATAAAATTGTATGAACTTATACTATTTACTATCATCAACAATTACCTCTCTAACGGAATTTACCGACAAAAGGGGGGCTCCATTATCTCGTTCCTTTTCGAAATAACCTACTAAAGTCCCAATAAATTTTTGACCCTGAATATCTCTTATTTTCGGCATTTTCAAACAAACTGATATGATATATTAGGAGCGACTTAAATTTTATCAAAATAATCAAAGGGCTAAAATAATGTTTGCCGGTTTATGACCTGTAATAATTTTAACTAATATTTTGAATAATTTAGTGTAGATATGACAATTGGACAGCGACCAGCTATCAGACATATGCAAAATTCTTGAAAGCATCAGTGATAAGAGGTTTTAACTCTTACCTATAAGTTATTGTGGCTGTATAATTAACTGTAGTTTTAAGATATACTATAATGTTAAAATAAATTATATTTGATAACATTTTTGTTCAATTATTTTATTTAGTTTAAATTTTTGTATGTCAAAGCCAATCTGAACTAAAGTCAGATATATAGATTACTGAGCAAATGGAATAAAAACGAAGGAAAACGTATTCATAAAGATAATGAACGGTACTACAAATCTAGAATATTCTAAGAGCATGAGCTCTCTTTTCTTCATAATGAATTACAATTAGAGCATAAAAATATTATGTCGAGTAGATTATCTGAAATAGTTATTATTAAGTGTAATTTATTATTAATTTACTGTTTATCCAAGTGAAATATACTTAAATTAATACTATATAAAACATTTATAATAAGAAATATTATTATTAGACTTTAAGATGTTATATAAACAAAACAAATTAATATTGTCCAAGTTTTAAAAACATTCAGAAGATCACAATTTATAAAGTATAAATAGAGATATATTTAAATACAATAATTTCTGTAATTTCTGACTTGTAGCATCTTATGATTTTATATTTTCACACACCTACATTCGTTGACAACTTAGTAGTTTTTAATTAGCCATCGTTTATATTTCATTGATTGATTGTGAATTCATGAATTGATTCCAAAGTGGCAACCGACAGCTCCTCCAACTTGTTATATAAGAACTTTTAAGCGAATCTACCACAAATAACCCTCACACACTTTAACATTAACCGTTACACGTCTTTCAGTTACAATATCCCCATATCAAACTCAGTAGCAGAAAACGGACCCTCTCAAATAAATAGATTCGGCCGTCTTCAGTATCCAGAACAGAACAGAACAGTGACCGAACCCAATAATTCAGCAGTCCCTTCGGACCACTCGACAAATGTTCAAAAACCTTTATTTTCATTACGTTTTTTGCTTAACAGTATTTTCTTCGATTTAAATTTATCGCGACTGTTATCCTGAAAAGGAAAGTGATTGTCCATTTACGTTCCTCGAATAGAAGTATGTGGAATGAATTATTAATGAACGAATATTTTGTTGCTTTTTTAATGACGCCCTGTGGTCGAAATACGACCACAATTTGCTAATTTAATCATATTTATCTTATAAAAAATAAAAGAATAATTTAAAAATGATATGTTATGTTACTTAAACTTGTTTTTATAGTCTTTTTAATATAAGATCAGAAATATATATATGACCTTTATTTTTAATTAAAATATGTTTGTATGTTAAAACATATTAACATGTTAATGTCACGAAAAAATAGACACTTTTTTACTGTTTAGAAAGTAGAAAGAATATTAAGGAAAGAGATCTATAACATTAGATGTTAACTTACTGATTGATGAAGATTTGTTTAAAAGTTAAAAGAAGTAAAATGGCATATGAAAAATAGTTGAATATTTCATTGTATTTATTAATATAATTACCAAAAATTTAGTGAATCGGGCCATTGTATATATGTTTATACATAGTGAATACATGAATAGAACAACTTTGAAATGGTTTCTTGATTTTGGATGAACACAATTAGGCACTTCAAGTTTTAAGTTTTAGAAATGCATATTAAATGCATGTATAGTTCTTCCAATAAAACAGTCAATGCACTCATCAAAATTTATAATCTAATATTGCCGAATCAAATTTAAGTTTTCCTTTATATACATTTAAGTTTTCTCTGACATAATAAAAGACTAATGTAAGTAAAGTAAGTTAACAAAAATAACGCTATCAAATATAATTCATTTTAGCATTGTGGTACATTTAATGCATATATTTCTGAAGGACTTGAATTAAACAACCACATTAGTTTGTAGGTTAGAGTTGTAAAATAACTTTGAAATTATTCTTTAACTTTAGCATGCAAATTAAAAAATAATGAACACAATAAGCACATTATTTCTTATAATTTACAAATGTATATTAATGATATATATTTACGATAATAAGATGAACAATTGTTTGAACACTGATTATAACTTTTTTATTATAGCATTTTATGTGAAGCAACTTTTGTTATTGTGAAAAAATATTGCTTTTTGAAAGGAAAAAATACAGTTAAAGCAAAAATTTGGTTTGGTGCCGAATTTCCGGACATTGTCCCAGGAAAATCAATTATCAAGGATTGGTATGCTAAGTTTAGACGTGGTGACATGAGCAGCGAAGACGGCGAACGCAGTGGACGCCCAAAAGAGGTCGTTGCTGACGAAACCATTAAAAAAATCCACAAAATGATTTTGAATGACCGTAAATTGAAATTGAATGAAATAGCAGATACTCTGAAGATATCAACTGAACGTGTACATCATATCATTCACGAATATTTGGATATGAGAAAGCGCTGTGCAAAGTGAGTGCCGTGCGAGCTCACTTTTGACCAAAAACAACGAGTTGATGATTCGGAGCAGTGTTTGAAGATGATCAAGCTTAATAAACCCGAGTATTTGCATCGATATGTGACAATGGATGAAACATGGCTTCATAATCTCACTCTGAATCGACAGTCATCCTAGTAGATTGCACACGATGAACCCGCTCCAAAGCGTGGGAAAACGCAAAATACTTTCAAGGTTATGGCGTCTGTATTTTGGGATGCGCATGGAATAATTGTGTGGAAAGACCATCAATGGCGACTATTACAAAGCGTTATTGGACGGTTTGAATGACAAAATCGCCGAAAAACGACAGCATTCGAAGAAAAAGAAAGTGCTGCTTCACCAAGACAATGCGCCGTGTCACAAGTCAGTGAAAACGATGGTAAAAATCCATGAATTGGGCTTCGAATTGATTCCTCGTCCACCGTATTCTACAGATCTGCCCCCAGCAACTATTTCCTGTTCTCAGATCTCAAAAAATGCTCGCTGGGAAGAAATTTTCTTTGAATGAAGAGGTGATCGCCGAAACTGAGGCCTTTTTTGTTCAAACGGCAAATCGTACTACAAAATTGGTATCGAAAAGTTGGAGGGTCGCTATAATCACCCTTGAAGGGAATTATGTTGAATAAAAAAACTAATTTTGCTAAAAAAATGTGTTTTACTATGGTAGGCCGGGGACTTTTTATTGACCGGTTATTCATATAATATTTATCTTGTAGCCTATAATTTGTTTCTAAATTATACATTAAAAATAATAAATATACCAGGCTAATTAAATAAAATAAGTTTTAGTGAGTTTCTTTAAATAGGAACTTTTTGAAAAACGATTTACTTATTTGTTTCACTTTTCGGTCTTTAAATCATATTATAATAATACTAATACATATCATTATATTTTTTCTTGTCAGACAATTTATTTATATTATTGTAATTAATATTGTGGAATAAAATTCTCTAATTTCTCACTGTGTATATGGTCGGATCAGCAAAGTATAGTGCTTTACGAAAATTTATTGATTTATATATGTATCAGAAGCATAATAATACATGAAAGCGCCTATTATATAATTTTAGACAATTTTATTTATAATTTATATCATATTTTAATCTATAAATTTGATCAATTAGAAGAATGCGATTTATATGTGTCTTAATATAACTTAGGGTTTAATTATTAATATCTCAGTTAGATATGTCAATACGAATTATGCGCGAAAAATTAAGTACAGCAACGTTACAAAGTTTTATTTATTGTGTGCTCTGGTTGGTAATGAAATATTGTTTTGTTAGATAATATCTTTCGTTCACAAAAATAAAATCAATATCATCGCTATTGAATATTTTCCCAAAAATTTTTTCTGTCTGGTCGTTTACCTTTAACTCTTGTGTCAGAAACATTTTTTTGAGAACAGAGAAGTATGGGTGAATCATAAGCAACCAAATTGTGCAGATATATTTATTATTGTGTTTCAATTAGAAATAAGTATTTATCTAGCTGGTTTACCAGCTACATTTACTAAGCTGACACATAGCCACTCGCGCGTCTTTTTGTTTAATGGAGAGAATCGTACCCTGGAAACAATATTAGGCTATAGGACAGTGTAAATCTTAGTGGATTTAAAGGTTATTCCAACATTTTCAAAAATAAATATCACATTACTAATTATTATTTTCAGAAGATAATTAATCTTTCTATCTATTTAATGTATTAATTGAAAGAAATAATGGCAGATAATAAATCTTTTCAAGTTTGGGTGAATAATTTTAGATTTGAATACGAATTCTCGCAAATCCTGTAAAAACAAATATAAAACCTAGCTGTATTTAATAGGCTAATTTTGAGCACGTCAGGGAAGATATATTGATAGAAATGGAGCAAATAGGCGGAAACAGTTTGAAATTACACGTACTATATTAATCAACTAGTTTCTCAAGTTTCTCCAAAGTTTGCATTTCAAACACGAGCAGTTTATTGTGGTTCATAACTTATACCTAAAGGTTTAACTTTAGCTGGATCTACATGTTCGTTGTTTAGATGTTTATATATTTCTATTATTTACTGAAATTACAATCAGGTCAAATTATGTTGTATTATTAACAAGTCATATTTCGAAACTTCATTTAAAGTAATGTTTATTCACAACCTCCTGAGTTAAACAACTTGTATAGTCGAAAATACTCTGGGAAAAAGAATTTGACAGAAAAACACATTTAATATAGTTTAAGTATATAAGTATGTTGATTTACTTTATTTTTGATTCTTACTTGAGTAATTTCCTATTGCTGTGTTGAAATGCTGTATTTCATTAATTGTGGATTGTGTTCTAATTGTTACCCATTCTTGATGTTCTTTTATTAAAATTAATATAATGTTTTATCCAGTATATTAAAAATCAGTAGTAGATAAAAAATTGTCCGTAACCTACTAGCTTTAAATATTAAAAAGTTAATAAATATATACAGATCTTGAAGTATGAGACGTTTCGGATTATTATTTTTAATTTTAAAAGCCAACTGTTAAAATACAATATATTTCAAATATCTCCTGCATATTCTTACGGAGAGCTACTTCCAAGTGGATTTTTATCAACTCTGCAACATAGATCTAGCTGATTCTCCGAAGAAACACTTGTTATAATTTTTAAACTTCAACCCTCTAATTTTATTTCCTTTGGAAAAATATTATAATTTTACTCACTTCTATTTGTTTTTAGAGAATATGATGTGGACTGAATAACTGCTTATCCTTATATTGACTTGAAACTATGTTTTCCTATTCGATAGGTTAAGGAAAAGTATCTGTGAATCTGTATCTGTGTCTTTAATGATGGCAACACAATACTTGAATCTATAATCATCGGGTCTAATGTACAAAGAACAAATATTCCTGTTTTATGAGATATTCCCTTAAGTATATTATTGTTTTTCAAAAACAATTGGTAGACTAGAGCAGAATCTTTTGAAAAATACTTCGTTTATACCTTTTCAGGATGCGAAACGTTCTTTGTATTATTTAGTTGTAAATTAATTATTTTTAACTTGAAGTAGGAGTAAGCTATGAGTAATAGTAAAGAGTAGGGAGATTATCTTAAGTTTATTATTGTTTAGTTTTCAAGAACTATTTATGGCCTAGAGCAGAATCTATTGGAAAAGACATAAACACAGAACGACACACAGTCATACATACATAATCTATACATAAACTGAATTTTTCACCATTAACTCCCATCAAAATACTATAAAATCAACGTTTTAATATCAAATTTTCTTAAAATGGTACTAACAAATCTGCCAAAAAAATAAAATTTTGTCTGTTAATCTTAATTTTATGCCGCTCTGAGACCCTCTAGTGACTTAGACGCACAATGAGAACATTTGTACGACTGATTCCATGTGATTTCTTATACCATGTGCCCCGTAAATAAACTAAAAGACAAATGACGTTCAAATTCCGTATCAGCATGGTGGATAGTTCTACCACAGAACAGACAGACTCGGAATGCCATCTCCCCTGCATAAATCTGTAACCAAGTTTTGTTCATCATATCCACCTGAGGGCGCCGGTTTATGTACTACAGGGCGAAATTAAAACACATTATTTATATTACAGAGGGAATTTTGATAAAATATTTTATTTATATACCAGTTACTATTTGTATAAAACACTTTTTCAATACATTAAAAAACAAAATCTAATCCGACAACTAATAACTTATTTTCTAATATTACATTGTTATAAATGGTATAAAATAAACAACTATAAATCAAAAAATTATTTGTCCAAGAACTACTTAAAACAATACTTGAATAGTAAATGAATGTGTTACAATTTTGATTAGGGAACCTCTTTTTCTTCTTATATGTTTTTATAAGTACCTAATTAGATACTTGTCATATTATATGTAGCATTGTAATTTTTGTCCTTTACAATCCTGTTAAATTGTTTTCATCCACTAGAACAAACAACACCTAATTATTATGTTTAAAAACACATATAATCATTTTTGCTTGCAATATTATTTGTATATGTGTATTGCTTACATATCTGTGTATTGTTTAATGCAAATAGTTAATGTTAAATAACAAATAAATAATACAGTGCAAAATTTTTGTCCTTTGCAATCTTTCTTATTTCTTTTATCCACCAGCACCTAATTATTATGTTTAAAAACACATATAATCATTTTTGCTTGCAATATTATCTGTATATGTGCTATTATTTAGTCTTGTTGGTGTTATAGTGTCTGGTTCTTATCAGCTTCAGTTGAAGGTAAAGATCTGCATCAGAATCTGCAGAAAATCTTGATTTACTTCCTTTGAAAATTTATATATTCTTTATGAATATTCTAATGTCAGCTGAGCAACTGCTGATTCCAATATTTAACTTGCAGCCATATTTTTATTCTCGATAGGTTATGGTAAATGATCTGTGAATATTGTATTATTTTATAGTACTATTAAAATTAAAATTCGAAATTGTATCTTGTTTAAGCAAAGAATAAAGTTTATTATTATTTACTATTAAATCCCTTTTCTATGATAGAGCAGAACTTTTTGGAAAATAATCAGTTTTATTTTAACCTTCACATCCTGCAAATTCATACTTATATTATGGCTTTACACTTAAATATATAATATTTTTCTTAAATTATTCAAATATAACGTCATCACAATAAACTTCCTTACAACTATACACAAAAACAATAAAGATGTTACAAAATATCAAGTCGAAAAAAAGAAGTGAAATATGTAATGTTTTAACCTCTAGTGATTCGGACGCGCAAAATATTGTTATGGGTGTGCTCATTTAAGTTTCCATTCTATATTTCTATGTTTTGTGCAGTTGAACGGTCTTAAAATGTTAACAATCCTTATAAACGCCAACTTGGTTGGCGAGGTGGTCCACCTACTGTCGCGAGTATGGTCGTAAATTTATATTTGTGATTGTTTAATATTTGTGATTGCCTTAGGCAATAGTGAAAAATCCCGACAAGGAAAATGATCCCAGTCACGCAAGTAACCAGGCTGGGTAAGACCGTATGTCTTCTGGCATGATTTCTAAGATGGTCACTGGCCAGTCGGTAGGATTATTGGTGAGGACCGTGGTTCGGAGCCCACTTTAAACAATAGGTCAAGATAAACCCTCCTTGGTAAAAAGGAGGCTTTAGAATATTAAAAAAACCTTATAAACAGATTATTCAGATAACCAATTCCCGGAAATATTTTCGTCAGAATTTAAACAGTTTAAATTGATATATCCATTATATTAATTAAGTGGTTTAAGTTTTTCGATAGTCGATAACACAATATTGATCATGGACTATATCTTTTGCCTGGAGATATAAGTTACCTAATCGAAAACAAAATTTGTTTTTTGTTTATTTATCATACGATATCAATTTATTTTTTTAATGTAGGAACACAGTATCGGCAATATAAAGTATTGTTTCTGAAACATTTTATTAAGACGTTACCTTATTTACGTATGAGATAAAACAACAAAACATCTCTGATTTACCGAATTCCCTTTTCTAAATTACCCACGATGAGATATGCCGGCCAATCTTTGCCGAAATTTGATTTTGAATGGTTGATTTGATTTGGATTCGTGAACGAAACACAAAAAAATTCGTTATTTGTCGTCGGGCCCGAGATTAGTAGAGGGGAGAGGAAAAATCCTTACGAAACTTTTCCCCCGCAGAGGATAAGGAAGGAAATAAATGGTAAGAGAGCCGGTCTAATAACTCAACAATCCCTTTGAGAAAAATCGCCGGTCGTAAGGTTAGAGTTTTCGAACTGGGTTAACAGTTTTCACTAGTTAAATTCATAACGGCCACAGTTTCGAAAATAAATGGATAGAAAATTGCCAACGACTCCAATAAAATATCTTAAAATAGAAGTGCTTACCTATGGTGTCCCGGAATTTATTCAATATTTGATTTTAGAATGGAATACATTTTTATTTTTTAAATCTAACTTTATGGAATTTATGGATATCTATTGACTACCATATCGGTTCAGTGGTCCACATTGTTCTGTTAGTATATCTTTGATATACATGTAGCAGAATTTTATTGGTGTAGTTGTTATATTCGTCTTTCAATTAACTTCATAAGCTTCTTTATTAAAATAAATGAAGAGTCACCTTTTTGTATATTGAAAGAAGCAGACGAATTATATTGAGATTGTAACTAGATGAAAATATATCCACAACTACAATGGCTTTGAAAACATGGGCGACAATGCAATTTTTCCAATAGTCAATGTGAAATTCCCCAAACTGGGGAGATAAATCCTTATAAGTTCCCCTAAATATTATTATAATAAATTAAACAAGTCTCAACCGTTATAGTATTTATTTCTGACCGAATGACGTGTAATGTTATGAATTATAACGTTACTGTTCTTCCAAATTTTTATTGACTTGACACAGCTGCCCAATTTCTTAATCTCTTACCTTGTTTTCATTAAAGATACTAGTCGATTGTGATTTTTAGTTCTTTAATTTCTAAATACATTCAATCTTCGCTCTACTGATATGTTCGAAAACGGCAGTATCAACAGAAAGGATATCATAATTTTTATGTTTCGGAACAAGTAGCGAAACAAACGGAGTGGGAAAATTCGGTTTTTAAGGTAGTGTTCGCTATCAATTTTATTCTCGTAAAGTTCAGTCCCTCGTTGATCAAAATCCAGCATACTATGAGTTCGTCACTTTTCATCTAATTTGTGTGCTGCCATAGGTTTAAACACTAGACACTGCTTCATCAAGAGCACTGATAATTTAATTTATTGTTGCTTAGCTTCTGGTGTATTTATAGTGGATATAAAATAAAATAAAGGATCGCTGAAATTATGTCTCTTTGTAATGTATGATGTGAATGTAATATAAAATTCTTGGTTCAATTGCTGAAGCCAGCCGATAAAACCATTAATAATGATTAAAAATATTAATATTAATATTTTGAAATATTTATGTATCTCTTATTCAGATTCTCAATGTTATACTTACAATAAGATGTCAAAATTCCCAAATTTTCACTATATCATGTCAATCCACAATAAATCCTGAATATATAAGAATCTTTGCAAATTGCAGAATTCCCAGAAGTTGGCAACACAGCTTAAAAAATCTGGAAATGTGAATCGTATCTACGGGAATTTACAGATATACGTTATCTAACGAGACAATACATTCACGGTGTTTCCTTCTCAAGAAATGCTAGTAAATCAGGCTAAGAAAGGATACTTGATTCAATCTCGTATACCACCACGAGGAACATCAGGGATAAAATACGATACCTTCATTAAATTAAGAAAGTATCCATTCTAATCGTGAACATACAAGCAAAATAGTATCAGGTATAGATTCTTTTTACCATAAATAAAGTAATCGAAATAAAACAAGTAGTTAGCAACGTGAAAAATGTGAAGGCTTACAAGGAAGCGTAATTTCTGCATCATGGAAAAGCGCAGTGTACCACTTAACAAGTAAATTTAAAAGTCTCCGGCCTGACAAATAGATGGCCTACTAGTATTAAATTCATATGTTTTTAGTTAGCTCTAACCTTCAAAAGATGCGTGTATAAATTTGGCAGCAGTCGGATAATTAGTTTCTGAATTGTAACATTTTGAATGAAGCAACTTTTGTTATTGTGCAAAAAATTGATAAAAAGGAATTTCGCATGTTGATAAAATATTTCTTTTTGAAGGGAAAAAATACAGTTGAAGCAAAAACTTGGCTTGATGACGAGTTTCCGGAAACTGCCCCAGGAAAATCAATCATCAAGGATTGGTACGTTAAGTTTAGACGTGGTGAAATGAGCACCGAAGACGGTGAACCCAGTGGACGGCCAAAAGAGGTAGTTACCGACGAAAACATTTAAAAAATCCACATAATGATTTTGAATGACCGTAAATAAATGGAAATTGAAATTGAATGAAATAACAGACACTCTAAAGATATCAACTAAACATGTACATGAAATCATTCACGAAGATCTGGGTATGAGAAAGTTCGGTGCAAAGTGGGTGCCGCGCGAGCTCACTTTTGACCAAAAACAATGACGAGTTGATGATTTGGAGCAGTGTTTGAAGATGATCAAGCGTAATAAACCTGAGTCTTTGCATCGATATATGACAATGGATGAAACATGGCCCCATCATTTCATTCTTAAGTCCAACCGAGAGTTATCCGAGTGGACTGCACACGATGAAATGAAGGAAGGACTATCAACAGCGACTATTACATAGCGTTATTGGACGTTTGAATGACGAAATCGTTGAAAAACGGCCGCATTTGAAGAAAAAGAAAGTGCGGCTTCACCAAGACAATGCACCGTGTCACAAATCATTGAAAACGATCCATGAATTGGGCTTCGAATTGGTTCCTCATCCACTGTATTCTCCAGATCTGACCCCCACCGACTATTTCCTGTTCTCAGATATCAAAAGAATGCTCCTGGGAAGAAATTTTCGTCGAATGAAAAGGTGATCGCCGAAACTGAGGCCTATTTTGAAGCAAAGGACAAATCGTACCACAAAATGGTATCCAAAAGTTAGAGGGCCGCTATAATCAGTGTATCATTCTTGAAGGGAATTATGTTAAATAAAAAAATCTAATTTTGCAAAATATTGTGTTTTACTGTGGTAGTCCGGGGACTTTTCAATTGACCTGTTGTAACGAATATTTGTCTCCGTTCGAATCAGTAAAGCTTATCAATATAATTAATCACATCGTAGTGGTAGATTCTTGTCAGTTCAGTTAGTAATATAAAGTTCAGAGCGGTAGCTTCTCTGTCACGGCGTCAGGGCTAAACTTACCGTTGAACTTTTCACAGGTCTAATTAATGTCATTTTTAATGTTATCAATCGTACCTTATTATTTTGGATCTGTAACTTAAATAATTATAATGATTTTTTGTCTGGAATGGTAACTTGGTTAGTAATATTAATTTTGGTATGGGCAAGATTCTGTGAAAATAGTTGATCTCTCGCAAAAACCAAATATTTGGTAAGTATTTCAGTTAGTAGTTTCTGAAGTTGTGTACCCAAATCATTGTTCTAACTGGTAGAGATGTGGCCCATCCTCATTATGTGATAAACTGATAAAAATAGTAGATCGACACAAGGCGACAAATGTCGCAGTGTGGAAGTCCTCACTCAGTTGATTCAGAATACAAAGTTTATTGTGGTTGGTTTCATGGAGCACACCTCCTCCTCCCTGTGAATACGGATATTCGTTATGGGGAGGGTAGAACATGTTGTCGATTTAGCCACATTATGTGCGCGTTCTTTTCCATATGCCAATGTGAGAAGGGATCCACACTAGAACTATCTTGTATCCACTGAGAATCTACTCAGGAATTTCGAGAATCAGTAACCATAAGCTATTCTATATAAAATTCATTTGAAATATGGGACAAGGTTTTACTATTTTCAGCAAATAGTTCAACGGTAATGTATAGCTTTGTCCCAGGAGCTTGAATGGGGATTCCTGCTTGTCGACAACAAATGTACTGCGATTTTATTTTGTATTGTATTTTTTAATTTAACGTGTAGTCTGTTCTACATTTAGGCCGTGGCGTTAAATCACATAAGTGATTTAAGTGAAAGATGTCTGGACAGAACGTTTTATTTAAGTAATTGATCTGATTTACGGGCAGTACTTTATAACACTATTTTCTTGAAGCATAAGTTGTTCACGTAAATTACATCCAACTTAGGTAGAAGTAATTCGATTATCATATCGCGATTGAGTCAAGTTCACTTTTTCTGCTCTTTACTCGATTTTAATTACTGTTTACACTTGAAGCTAACATAGAATATGGAAATATTGTACAAAATAAATATATTTTGTACAAACGCTCTTATACATTGTCCTCCAAACTTATTATTCGTAATTATTTTCAAATATAGTTCATAATAGTGCCCCATTATGCTTGAAGATATAAGATTACAATATCAGAGATATTTTATTAATCAAAGTACTGCTTCTACTTCTCTAATAGTATTTTATTTTCTCGTAGTATTTCATTGAATGAAAACGCTATCCAGCTAGACTGTAAAATATTAATCGAGACAAAGGATACACGGGAGGTGAAATTTCTGCTTAATACCATAGGTGCAGCCGTAATATAGCATTTAAACGTATCTATGTAGCCTTGGATGGAATTTGTTGCATACGGCCGAGTGTTGCCGCGTTGCAAAACCACTTTGTCGCATTTCTATCTATATAACGATAATTCTAGTTTCAGTTCGCAGCTCAAACGCACGTGATCGAAAATTATTTCTATTGAAGGTTTAGTTCCGTTTACATTTCGAATTATTTATATTCGAACTTTAGTTAGAAAGCTTTATCAAGGATATAATTACTGTCAGGATTGGACAGTCTTTGAACTACTTATAATTAAAATAAGGAATTAAAATACAATATATATATTTGGAATTTGTTATCCAAATACTTCCTAAAAATGTTATTTGTAATTTTTATTTCAAACATCGGACTGTGATGTATTTTGTAATTAGTTTTTGAGATATGTATGGCTTCAAAATCTCTATAGAAAATAACGCACGATAGCTTTCGTGAGTAAAATATGGACTATTAAGTTTGTCAAGCTTTTTGGCGATGCACCAGAATGTATCGGTTATTATGTAAAATGTCAACGTTACTTTATTATTCATTATTTATATCTCTGTATATATATTTATTTAAGGAAACTTAAGAGTAAAATCCGTTAGCTTACATAAAATCTATATTTACGACTTATTTAGTAAATTAAAGGACATGCAGGAAATCAACTTATATAAATATAAACACATTTTTATTTCAATCTCAATCTCTTAGATTCTTTACAACGATATTAGAACATTGTTAACTAGGTGAAACATTTTTGTCAAGGGAGTATATTTCATAAATTTTTAATATGATGATCTTGCTTTCCAAACAATTTTATTTCAATGAAATAGGAACTGTAAAAACTTTCTGAAAAATATATTTTATGAACGTATAATTCGTCATATTCATATGGGAAAAACCTATATTTTTGTTAATTATATTTCAGCAAAGTAAGATTAGAGCAAAGTATAATGCAAGAAAATAACGTGAAAAATAGTAGATATATATATTATAGTTTTTCTAATTTTCCTACATTAATTCCCACACCCACATAAAAATACTATTTTTGAAAATCACCGAGAACTATATATCGATCATTATACAAGAGAATTTGCGTTATAATCTCGCTTTTCTACTTTTAGAGATCTATTTTTTTTAAGTCAATACAGAAAAAATATATATTTGTATTTACTGTTTTTAAGCTAAATTATAAGTTCCAAAATATATATTTAGATGTATCTTTTTAAACTTGACCCTTCTCAATGTATGTGTGCTTTAATATATATTATTTTCGATAGTATAATTCAACAAGTTTAATTAGTAATACTAAGTATAACTAAGTATATATTAAATATAAGTTAAAAAGGTATATGTCTTAGGGGGATTTAAACTTCCGATTTCGAGAGAAGTAAGTACCTCGTAGTAGTAAGTACGCAAAGCAAGTAGTAGTAGTAGTAGTAGTAAGGACATGTAAACTGGTATTTTAACATTTAAAATTATATATTTAAAATAAGAATAAAACATTTATATCAGGGTAGCTTATGTTAAATTAATATTTATAGATTTTTAGTAAATAAACTTATTAAATAAACTTATAGAATTGTACTGTACATAGTATTGTATTGTAATTAAATAAAATAACTGATAAAATTATCTTACCATAACATTCAATGTACGATTAGTTCTAGCGTGTTAGTGAGAGTCTTGGATATGACTTAGGTAGATCTTGGGTAGTTTTAAATACAATTATGAGAAATCTTGCTAAACACTAACTAAAAAGAATATGATACAATATATTAGTATAATATTATATAAACAGTACTAGTACTATAGCACTATATTAGTACCAGGTCAATTGACAGGTCCCCAGCCTGACACATAGATGGCGCTACTAGAATTAAATTCAGATGTTCTTTAGTTAGCCCTAAACCTGAGAAGATAGACCTTCTCAGATCTCAAAAGCATGCTCGCTGGGAAGAAACTTTCGTCGAATGAAGAGGTGATCGCCGAAACTGAGGCATATTTTGAAGCAAAGGACAAATCGTACTACAAAAATGGTATCGAAAAGTTGGAGGGTCGCTATAATTAGTGTATCACCCTTGAAGGGAATTATGTTGAATAAAAAAAAATAATTTTGCCAAAAAAATGTGTTTTACTACGGTAGGTCGGAGACTTTTCAATTGATCTGTTATAAAAGGCAAAGATATTTATTTTTATCAATGTCAAAAAGAAAACGGAAAATCCTCTACAAAATCTCATATAAGCTCATATAAAATTATAATAAAATTAAAATTTAGTTTTTTAACTAATTAAGTGTTTTAACTTTATGAATAATCAAATAACTCCTATTGTAGTTACTTCAATATAAAGTGACTTTTAATTTTGCAATTTCTTGAATAAACAGCATTGGATAATTTTTGGTGGTGTATAAATATATAATGGGGTTAAAATATATTTGTTCATATAACCTGACATTTGCATTAGGCAGAATATTACAGATGGATTTTAAATCTTGTGTTAAATCAAATGTGTTTATGGTGTCAACAATAAGGTACGAGTTCTAGAGATTTGAGACTAACATGTTTGATACGGTAAATTCTTTAGGGTGAAATTCATTTTTAAAGGTTAAAGATCACCCATCATTGAATATTTTATGTCAGTGTGGAACATGGAAAATTCTATTTTTCTACGATAAACGTAAACAAAATCGATATCTACTACGCGCCAGCAAATCGAGAATCCATCAAGCTGATGGGTGGAAAGTTTGAAGGTCCCTGGTCGCATTGTCGGACTCTGACGAGGCTTTACTTTTTTATGTTACTACGGACCTTTTGGAAGTAAACTTCTCTCTGACGCGTTGATATCAATAATTCGGGCGGTAAACTTCGGTTTTATACGAATGGGATCATATGGCGAAAGAATGACATGAGATATAGGGCGTAGAAATAAGTGTTAAGAGTTTTTTTAAATTTTATTCAGATAAATTGGTACAATATTTTGCGGTCATTCAAAAGTCGACTCAATGTTTTCTTCTACGTTTTGACCCATGAAGAAATAAGTGATGGCCAGAAGAAGGAAATTCTGGAAAGTAGAACCGGTGGTGTAAAGTTTCGATATAGTTATGTATAACCAGATCCTTCCTTTGACCCTTCCTTCTATAACCTAACCAAAACTTGACTCTAATTGTAATAAAAATGAAAAGTATTAAAATTATTTCACTAATTATATGAAAACGATGATGTGGACAAAGAAAAGTTTATCATATATGACAGCTTGGGGAACAAATGGGAGGTGATGCTAAGTGTTTATGGGTTTGGAAAATAATTGTTAAGGATGATACGCTCGAAGCCTGGTATCTGTGAATTCGATTGTTTAAAACATTTTTTTTACTTGTATCGAATATGCCCAACAATATTATATATAAACCTATAGTTTCTCAGACAAACCAGCCAATGAAAATCATTTAAATTTGGGAGGCTACGATATAGCTTGTTATCACATATCACACTTAGCTTGGCTTTTGATTTAATTTTAGTTTATTTTAAATTTGACATAACAAAACACTACTGTAAATAAAATAATTAACAAAAATAATCATATTAAATAGAATTTATTTTAATATTATAGTACATCTACATACGTATACATATATTATCGAAGGACTTATATATACTACTATAGTTTGTAGATTGGAATTGTTTTATTGTTTTTTTTTAAAGTGTTTTCCTTATCACCTATGAAGTTGTATGCTATGTGAGTTTTTTTATGTAGTGGTATATCCTGGACGCTTAATCCATCTATTTAAAAATTGTATAATAATATATTTAATCTTCATTAGAGAGCAAATTTACCTTTTTACGTTTAATTCTTATTTTCTTCGTTGCTGTTTCCATGTCAAGTTATTTTCATATCACGGTATTTCTCCTTAGCTTTTTCTGTTAGAACTGCTGTACATTTTTCCTGATTACTTTAGATCTATTCAATGCAGTGATCTCTAATACATCTGTAATATCTCCAAAACAGTTCATATTCATTTTCGTCATACATTCTAAATAAATACTTATGTATATTCTGAACAATTACATTGCACACATATTTATGCACATAAATCTTTGACACTTTATAATATAATTTTCTAGTGACGGAGTTCATCCAAACAAAAGGTGTTGTAGATAATGTTTTTATATACATATTCAAATAGTGCTTGTATATCTTTCTCGATCTGCACGTCCGTTGTAGTAATTCTTTACTACACACCCATATCAATGATCTACTTCGCTATTTGTCTTTTTTACATATTTCTAAAAAAGTAAATTACGCTAAACATTTAATTTATATTTGAATAGAAAGAATTTGAAATAGTTTACTCTTTACTATAGTACATTCAAAACTTAATTTGTGTCTTGCAAGCCATTCTTTAAATACAACCTTTGTCGATCCACTTATTAGAACATTTTTCACCAGTATGCTATGGTATTATGCATTGTCCATAACAATAACTGATGGTTCATCCATGTTCTTTAACAGCTAATTTTAAAACTAGAATAAAACATATTATGGTTTATTTCTCTATTTTAGTTACCCTCGGTCCTCGGATCTCGGACTAACTCTCCTCCAGAATTAAAAACATTCCTATTTCTAGCATGAAGAGCAATATATCTGGAACAAATTATTAAAAAATATTTTGTCTAATAGAACCTTATCAAATGTTAATCTTACTTTTATCTATTTCCATCAACCGTTTTTGTCTTAGTCTACACTCGAGCGTGTTGCGTGTTCCATTGTCCCATTGTTCCAATAGGCATATTCTTTTTATATATTTCCTGAATTTGATACTGAATAGAGCTAATATCAATGTAAGCTTAAATTGTCACCCGCTTCGTAGGTGAACTGTTTCTTTTCGGTAATCCAACATCGTATTGCTTTTGACTTTTGAGAGGTTTTGGCCACAGTGTTTATAATTAATATTACATGCAACTACAACATGCAAAAATATTTCAAACAAAACTGCAGTAACGTAATATTTAATGGTATTAATACCACTACAACGCATTTTACTTACAAGAGGGGTGCTTATCATCTTCTCGACGTAATTCATTAGAGACGCCGGTTTATAACTTCTAATTATTATCCACTATTGTTTTAAATAATTTTATAGATCTTTGATAGTAGGGTAGACCAATACCAACACAGATAGAATTTCAGATAAAATTCTGTTTATTTTAACTAAGGTAAAACTTTACAATGAATTTAAATCTTTATAAACTACATTTTGCAGTATATTTGATGTCATCTATGAGGTGCATGAGCTGTTTTATTGGAAGTAGTTCGATAATCTAATCACAAAGCTTCAGTAAATATACCATTACTAAATTTACTGTTGTGGTTGTTGATTATACATTTGCTTAGTAATGTTTTAAAAGACTCACTTTTCCTTTTAATATTGTCTCAAACGTAAAATTTAGGAAATTGTCATCCACTCAAAAATTTTCAGCCGACATTTTGAGGTATAACGTTGCTGGATTTAGATAATTTATCGTATAAAAGTAGGAGCTGGCAGCTCGTCAGCCGGAGCATAAAATATGTATTTATATATTTTGTGTCACCGATCTGATGGCTATTCCTGATTGCTTGATTTGGGTGTATTTCGTTTTATTTAAATCTATTTATTTGTAGTGCATATTACATAAATCAATTTTAGGCCTAAAAATTCTCCATCCATATAAGCTTTAACTATGCTAAATTTCACGCCTCCAGGTGCCCCTGTTTTTGTCAAAAATGTAAGCAAAATCTTTGCTAAGTGGATTTATATATAGAAGAAAGAATTATGACTATTATTGTGAATTTTTATATATACGAAAAATATTAATTTCCAAAAACCGGTCTGGTACTTATCTTGTAATTCTTATATATAGCAATATATATACATAATATATAAATAATGACTAATGAAGACAAATAATATAATTATGAAAATATACACATTGCCTATATATAGCTATTTACGTTAAAATTTGAGTTAAAAATGGTTATATAGATTAGTGAAAGGAGATCGCGGCAAAAATACCTAACCCTTTTCGTAAAATACCGGTCTTTCAGAACGACAACATCAAAGAAAAAGTTGATTAGGTGCAGTTCAGGGAGGGACCTTATACAAAGAGACGATACTTTTTATCTTCTCGAGCGGATATTCCATAAATTAAAATGGTTCAAATATTTTAATAGGTATAAATTAATTTAATTCTTCTCCTACAATATTATTACGTAAACATTAACCATAGCATTATATAAAGCTCATCATAACATAAAAATGTATATAATTCAGTCCTTTCGTTTTATTATTATTGCTGTTTCATATAAAATATTGTGGCAAGTATTTGCTTTACTTCAAAGATGGAGCTAAATGCTTATACGAAACTAAATATAGACAAATTGGAGACCTACTTCGCTCGTACCAAAGGCAAGCGGAATGATTTATTATTTTCCATAACTCATAATTTATGAAGATATGAATAGCGTTTCTTTTTGGCGAGAATTTTTTTTTCTGATTAAACAAAAGGCTTTACTGTCTTCTGGATAATGTTATTTATTCATTATTGTAGTATGTTTTCGTGATATATGTAAGGTTTTAATATTTATTATTACCAAATGGTAATATAAATATGTATTTTTTTATCAAGGAATGTTTTATTACTACTTCCATGTTTCTTCAAAAAAAAAATATATATTTTAAGAATAATTACACAAAGTGAGAAATAAAGGTAATATATTTCGAATTTTTTTGCGGAATCCTAATTCAACCGAAATGGATCTTTTCAAGTTAATTGTTTCGAAGGAAACAACAGCAAACGCAATTAAAAAAATTACTCTCTAACTTGGATATATGTGATTTCGATTGTAATCCAATCAAATGTTTCTTTTGCCGATTCCTTATTGATCCCTAAGAGGGTTAATGATATTGGCCCAACGGGAGTCTTAAAAACCTTATTAATGTTAATGTGGCCTTAAGTAAAATCAAATTAGTTGTATCCCACTTACCAGCTGTCGGTTAGAATTAAATAAATGAAAGTTTTACTATAGTTTACGAATAAATTTGACGTCATCTTACAGAAAAAAAGTTCAGTTGTTACCAATATTTGTTATTTGTATTATATATTTATTATAATGAGGTTATCAGTGAATATAAGTATTATTCGGCAAGAAGCTTAGTCGCTAAAATGTTTAGAAATTGGTAAAGTGTAGTAATATATAGTTGATATTCTGGAATATATTGCTTTGCTATGCGAATATGTAATTAGAAAAACAAAAATGTTAACTGCACTGCTCCACGACAATAGTTCGTAGATAGTAAATCAACAACATGACGCATTATTTCTGGGTGTATATGCAAATAACAAAGCAAAGTCTTCAAGAATATTTTATAACTGATTTTTAAGCGAGTACTAGAATTATTTAAGTGCAAACTTTGATAGAGACATGACAAGATGGCATTAAATGTAAAATAGTAAACAAATTTGAGCTACTGAAAACGGATTTCGGATTGTCATGTATGTTTATGTGAATGATCCTTCTATTTATGTGTCTCGTTACTCTTGTGATTTTCGCGAAGGCTGTATGATATTCTGTACGGTGTTGTTTGTATTAAACTTAACATTCAATTAATTTTAGTTTATACATGCTTTTTGTAAATTGATTTATAAGTTGTTTAATTATGTTTTATAAACTTTTTTCAATTTTATCTGGATTTGGGGTGATGGTTAAAGTGCAGTTCGAGACTTGGCTACCAACATTAAGTTTACTGAATGGTGATAGACCTGATTACTCAGGTTAGTCACTGACTCAGGATTAATTAGGATATTTGTTTCTTAGTGGATTTGAAATTCTTGTCAATGGAAATTACAATTACAACAAACATAAATTTACTTACAGTGGTCGAGCTAGGGCAACTAAGTCATCTCTATATATTATTTTTGTGTGAAATCTAATATTTTCTCATAATATTGTTTATTATATATGAACTATATTTAAATAGAATGAGATAGTATTGAGATAATTTAAGTTTCCAAGAGCTTAGATGCTACTGGGTGAATATTGCTCATGTCTGTAAAAGCTTTGAATAAACTCGATTAAGCTATATTAAAATGGACATATGCTTAAATAATGGTAAGAAATTAATATGTTTTTAATAATAATATTATTTCAATTATACTACTATTATATTTATATTGTAATATCATAGATATAGATATATTTTTCAGTTACATCCTTCCTATACCACGATAATATATTTACCGCAATAAAACTGGCGAAAACAGTTGGTGGTTAATACTAACTGGACGCTTTTCCTGTTTCCTAAAAGGACTAATTATAATAACTCTCTAGAGATACAGTTTGTAATTACGTAGTCTATGTAGGAAATTATTTTTCAATTTTCGTTTGACTATATGTTTGAATTATGGTATATAGAGTTAATTAGCTGATGTTATTTATTTTATAAAGGGACGTATCTTATGAAATGATTCGTGAATTATAATGGAACATAATTAGGGGAATTGCAATATGGCAGTTAAATAAAATACCTAGATTTAATGTTCTTAAATATAAAGAGTTCATATTATTTATAATAGGGTATATTTAATAGAGAGTACTCTGAAACTATAATAGAGACAATATGGCTGTTAAATAAAATACCTAGATTAAATTTTCTTAAATATAAAGAGTTCGTATTATTTATAACAGGGTATATTTAATAGAGAGTACTCTAAAACTATAATAGAGAGAGATCTAAAACTTAAATTCGTCTAATAATTAATTTTTAATATAATTAGAAACTAACAAGTTGATATTGGTTTTGAAATATCCAATTACATTTCAATATATCTGTATTGGAAAAAAATTAAAATTTTATTAAAAGTAGAGCAAGTGTTTGTTTTTGATAATAGTGTATAAACAATAGTTTTTACTTACTAAATTATTCGTTATTACATATTTTGAAACGAAACTACCATTCCAATATATCAGCTTGTTTACAAGTGAAAAAGAAAGATTGATGTAATAAAAGACGGTGAACTGTATAAACAAAAATTTAAATAGCGAATGCAAGACGGATGATTACTAATTATTTACTTTACCAACTCTGTTCTAATGTGACGAACGTAGGCGAGAATCCTAAGTTTCGAATAGGTATGAATATATTTGATTTGACGCTGAACTACTAATTTTATTTACTAATTGAATATAAAGTGTGCCTGGATGAGAAGCGAATGGGAATTATTTGATACAATAAGAAGACTGACGATATTTCCTGGTTTATATTCTGTATCCTAACTTTCATAGCCCATTGTCTATCCCTTTATTTTGTACCATAATGAAAACAGAAAACATTATTATGTAGTTTAATATATAGTAACAAAAAATTAATTAAGAACAAAAAAAATAAATATCTCTTATTAAAGTATATAGGGGATAAAAGGAGAGATAGATGTAAGACTGCGGAAAATGAAGAGGAGGTAAAAGAAAATAAGGACAATCACAAATAAGCTTTTAACAGAAAAACATTAAAAATATATGAACTCAAAAAAATAGTAAAGCGAGCGAACAAAGAATTGATAAATATTGATTAAAAAAAGATAAAAAATTTGACGTGTTGTTTAAAACGGGTTGAGAAATCGAAGAAACTAAAATGGAAATTGGCGGGAGACTTATTCGTTTTAGAAGATTTAGAAAGCTTCTTTGAAAGTGCTAATACCTTTTATGGGATATTTATCCATTGCACTTTACTAGCAATAATTTACACCGTTAATATGTATTCCCGATTTTCTGCTGAATAAATAACTTTAATACTCTAATATGGAAAAAGCTTAAGGAACAAACTGATGTGATATGCGACTTTTAGAAGCGGTAATCTAGAAGCCATAAAATGTGGTAGAATATTGAAGATAATAAAGTATAAATACTATTAGGATAATACTTGGCAAGACAATTAAAAGCTGTAGGTAATTAGTCTAAAGATTATCCAATTAAGTGTCCCATATACACTAAGATTTTTCAGAATTAGTTGGATGGATAACTTAGAGAACAATTGTGTGATCATTTTAAGATGCATAGTTGTCAAGGAGATTGATTTATCAGCCAATTATAAAGCATATTCGGGCTTACGTACGTGCTGTTACTTAGGGCTTTTGTGACGGCGATGATCTCCTCATTCGACCCAAATTTCTATGCAACGAGTGACTTTTTCAAGTTCGGAAGTAAACAGAAATCGCACGGGGCCAAATATAGAGAATATGTATGGTAGATTGGGCAGTAGTTCGAAGCCCAATTCGGACAATTTGGTAGTGGCTATTGCAGAGGTTAGAGCCGGTGCGCTGTTATGGTGAAAGAGCACTCGTATATAATTATATCAAGGGCTACCGAAATATTTGTTTAAAATAGTTTATAGTAATTAGATTATCCAAAAGTTTTAGTAGCTTTGTGGAACAGAAAAGTGTATCAGATGTGTGTCTGTTGGTATAATCAACGTAATCATGTACCTTGTAATTTCTGGGTAAATAAAAGGCACATTTTAATTTTAAAGTTTTTTTTAATACATTTTTTTTACAGACTTATAAATATATAAGAGCATATGTAACTCTAATACTTATAAAATCAATATATAATACTTCATATAATCAGTGCTAATACTAATCCAGTGTACATTATGCCTAATTTAACATTTAAAATAAATCTGTGCTATTTCTTTTCTTTACTTGGTTTCAGTGATGAAATTTGGGCTCATAGATTGTTTATACGTAAATAATGTTGTATGATTTTTCTGTATGGTTGACATTCGAATGTTGTACATATCTTGAATAAAATATCCCATAGAAGTATATAGAATAGTACAAGTCAAAATCTTGACGGAATATGGTGAATTCATGCACAGTTGTAAAACTCAACCTATAATATAATATTAGAAATAATTTTCCGGATTATTTGTTAACTGAATCAAGGAAAAATTATTATGGGCTCTTTTACACAATAAACAAAACAAATGAGGACTAACCTCCAATTATATTACAGTATTATTGAACCCGATATAATACCTATGAGATTATGGAATAACTAAATATAGCTAAAATAGTAAATAATTACATCAGAACGGTCTTCACAGTGATACATTACTTATGTTAAAGTTATACCGCCTGGTTTGTACCTGGCAAGATTTAGCGACATTTCTCTATTGTCAAACGTCAATTTTTCTTTCAAATGAATTTTTTACAGAAATAACATTTGTTACATGTAAAGTAAATACATAGAACTGTCAAAAATTATATTTTTAAAATTATCCATCGTGATCAACAGGATGAATCATCTGAATTGGATCGGATGACTCTTGCTAAACACTCATGTGTTAATAATTGTACAAATTTTTAAAAAAATACAGTCAACAATGGACAAACGGCCGTTAGCCTTGGTAATAATGAACAAGAAGGAAATAATCTTCTTTGCTAATTAAACCCAATGGCATAAAAGGTGTGTTTTATCTATGATATTTTGTTTCGACAACACAAAGGTAGCAAATTATTATTTAAGTGATTTATTCTTTCCACATCAATTCCAGACTTAGTAAGTTATTTAACTAATATAAGTTGAAAGTTGAGAAATATAAGTTGCGGATTAAATCTATGTATAGGGAATTATTAATATCGGCTACAACTGATGTGATAGATGTATTGATGGAAAATGGTTAGGAACTATTTTTAAAAATATTTTCAGATATTCTTCCATCATCTCCTTGATTCTTATGAAAATTGTAAGATTAATGGACCGACTACGAGAACTCATTCCAACGCGATATTTGTTAGTTGACTGAAATATGGGAAGGCCACGTAACGTTTAACTTCTACAAAAGTATAATTTTGTTACTAATATCATAAACATCATGATATATATTTTTTAAATAAATTAATATTTCAGCAGAATTAATTCGTAAACGGAACGTTGTTGGTAATTTTATGAAAATAAAGGGTCGGACATTTTACGTTTCAGAACAACACATTTAAACGAAATTCGGCCGTTTTCCGGACCCTATCGAGTCGGTCTCACTCAAGACAAACAGACCCCGTTCGTCACCCTTCCACTCTCTCTTACCCTTACTCTTTCCTGAGGAGTATTTTTTTTCTGCGACCAGAAAAAGAATCTGGCCGACGGCCGCGACGGGTGGAAGGACCGGGAGGTTGTGCGGCTGCAGGGGGGGGGTTTGTCGGAGAAAGGCAAAAAGGGCGGCTTAATAAACAGCCAAGTCGAGCTTCGGATTGTGGAGTGGCGATTTTAATTTGGGACCCGGGGAGAATTAGAAAATAATTAGATTTCGATAAAAAATGACGCAATCGAGGAGACTGATACAGCGGACTGGCGTAATTAAACCTTTTCTGCGGCGTTGGGGGGTATTAGTGCTGGACTCGTGAGGATCAATTTGCTATACAAATTAAAAAAGAAATTAACAATATTGAATTAATTAGTGGATTTACCGTTTTATTCAGTTTCAATAAGTTTACTGTTGATTAATATGCTTGTCTGTTACTGTACACATCCAAAAATGTATTTATTTAAAGTATATTTTATCTGAATCTAAATATGGGCCTATAAATTAATTTAAACAGTTTTACTGTATATTAAGTCGCATTGGTTCTATTTGGAACCAACTACACTTTGAATCCTTACTAACACTTGTCTTCACTTCAGTCTGAATTGTCCGAACTTCTATCGAGTAAATTGTATTTGCACGAAGTTTTACTTTTTTTACTTTAATTTCAAGAAAAGGGCGACTGAAGGTCATCGAACGTTGGTAATGAGAATGACTTAAAAGTTTGGATATTTTGTTCCGTATAAATTGAAACCAAGAGACATTGAAAGGCGTTTCGTCATGTGTGAAGTGCTGCTTCAGCGGTGACATTGAAAGATTATTTGCATCGTATTGTTACCGGTGATGAAAAGTCGATCCTGGTGGGAGAATAGTCATGCATCAGTCATGGATAGTGTTCGTTAAAATTAAGTGAGTAGTTGTGAGTTAATAAGTACATTTTAAAATATATATATTTGAACACATATTGTAAGCTCTTACTCTTATGCAGTAGATTATTCGTCGTGTCTGTTGTACATAAATCAATTACTGATACGTAATTTTTCAAATCAAACCCTATATATTTTTATATATAATACCATTTTTCATCCCAACACAACATAATCCGAAAATAACAAGAATCGTCTGTTTTCTTTTCTTGCAAGATATTTAAATATTTGCAGAGCTAAAAAAATTCTTCTTGTTTAAGGACGGTTATTAACTGATATTGTTCTAGAGATTGATTGTATTTAAAGATTGATAAGATTTTTATGTAAATTTTAGTGGAATTAACTTCTGATTCATTTCAGGTTTTATTAGTATAGTGAATATATTTCTAGACAAATCACAAATCGAATATTTTTTTTTGGCCTGGGACCGGGTAGGGGAATCCTGTTACGGATACCTGGTCGGGAAGACCCGCAAGAATAAGCGAGTTGGACTGGTTATGTGGAGACTGCCTCTGGGCTACCCACTAAACCCCACCCTATCAGCTGATCCAATGACCCTAACTGATACCTCTTACTGTTAGTAAGGAGGGTGCCCGTAACCGGTAACACCGTTAAGAGGCACAAGGGCCAGGCAAGGACGTGGCGTCGTTATCACACCACGCAGCTTGCGGTACATGAGTTAATCGCTCGCCGGAGAAGGTCGAGACAATTAGGAGTTAGAGCACGACGGGGTAGTGTTGGCTGTGATAGAATAAGGCTACGAAGAGCCGAATGAGTTATTGGCCTAAAATATCGGCCAGCTCGGTAATACATCTATTGTCCGAGAGACGAAGAGTGGAGAAATATCTCGAATAAACCTCGGATATAAAATCGTGAACTTGGGGGACGTCTATTTCTCTATGAATTTGATTGTTCCTGACGAACCATGGGGCATTGATAATTCTCCTGAGAATTTTGTTTTGAAACACTTGGAGACGTTCCACCTGGCTAGGTGAGACGTATTTTAGATAGACACTGGAGCCGTATAGAACGACTGATCGAACCAGCATCTTGTACAGGAGAGATTTTATAGATAGAGGAAGCCTGCTGGCTCTGTTGATAAACTGAAACAGCAAATTAACAATACCTTGACCTTTATGGAGGGACTTTTGAATGTGGGAGTTCCACCTAAATTTGCGATCGAAGACAAGACCGAGGTAGGTGGCTTCTTCTGACCATGGGATTTCGGCGTTCTCGATTTTAAGACGCAAAATGCTCGGTGCAAAACGCTTCTTGTAGAAGAAGATTGCCTGGGTCTTCTGTGGGTTGACCTGCAACCTCCAGAAATGTAACTACTGGACCGTCTCATCGAGTTGTTTTTGGAGTCTGCTTCGGATGTGCGGTGCTACTCTTGAAGAAACAAAGTAAGCAGTGTCGTCTGCGTAAAACGCAGCCTCAACTTGTGGTCTCCTAGGGATATCTGAAAGAAAGATATTAAATAGAGCGGGTGCCAGTGGGGAGCCTTGTGGAACTCCTGCGTCGATGGTTTTCCGGCTAGAGAGAATATCTTTAATCTTCACCTGGAACGATCGTCCTGACAGAAATGATTTGATAAGAGCTGTTAGGTCATCAGGTAGACCTAATCGGATGCATTTCGCCACTAAGCCTTCGTGCCAAACCTTGTCAAAGGCTTTGATTAGGTCCAAGAAGACCGCTCCAAGTCTTTCACGTCGGTTAAAAGCACAGTTGATTTTTGCGGCCAGCCGATGGGCCTGATGAACGGCTGAATGTTTAGCGCGGAACCCGAATTGCTCATCTGGAATGATATTGTTTGTCTTCGTAAAATCATTGAGAGCATAAAGAATTGCTCTTTCAGCCAGCTTGGAAATGGAACTTAGTAGGCTGTAGTCAGAAGGTGATGACTTAGCTCCTTTTTTGGGGATAACTGCGATGAATGCATGTTTCCATGTGGATGGAAAGTGTTGCAGCCTCAGAATGGCGTTGATGATATTACTTAGATTACAAACCGAATATTGAAGGTAATATATACATTAATTTGTGCATCAAGAGTTAAAATGAATGTTGCATAGAATATTAACAGTAATAAAATAGTTTCATATAATTTTAGTTCTTAATTTATTGGTGAGTTTTAGTTCCCGCAAGTGATATAAAACAAAGTATAAGGCAATAGATAAATGAAAATCATAGAAGAAAATTAAAGATGCAAAGGCGAGATCGAATAGTGATCGTAAAGATTGAAATAAATAAACAAAGAATGATGCAAAGTAATTTAAAAAAATAAGTAAATAAATTATTTTTTAATCAGCCTGGTGTATTTATTGTTTTACAATATATATTTTAGTTAAGAAATATGGATAAAAGATAAGGGCTATATGAACATTATATTTGTAAACATTTTAAAGCATTTAAAAATATTAAGGTGTTTAATGATGCAATTATACACAAAGATACGTGACTATATGATATTTTAATATTTAAAACTTTTATTAATTGTTTTAGTTATTTACTTTAGACCTAACTTTTTCAAAATCCAGTTAATTTAGTATATGTAAATATATTCCTGTAATATAAATTTCCAATTAAAAAAATATTACCTAATTTTCGTGATTGTTTTAATATATATTATATATTTATATCTACTGCATTAATAATATTTATTTAGTTCATTGATAATTGATGATAGATAGTTCGCATATATTTTAATATGTTTTAATATACATTAACATATATTATTTCAATTAATGTTATGTATTTACTTAGTTGTAATTATATTTCTGGTCATATATTAAGATGTGAATATAAAATTTCACTATTTTTTGTGATTTTCGTAATTTTTAAATTGCCGAAATGTATGAACACGAATAATATTTTTTGTTTTGTTTTTAATATTGCATTTATTGTTGACAAGGCAACGTTTGTTAAAAAAAAAACATCAAAAAGTTACGGAAAATTCTCCTCTCCGTGTGTATGTCACTGAACTCCAAAACGTTTGTACCGATTTTGATGAAATTTTTTTTTTAATATATTTTAAAGTCTCCTTTTACCAACTATGGGTTTATATGGACTGGGCCTAAAGCTTTACGTGGGCTCCGAACCACGGTCCTCAGCATTATTAAGCCTACCGACTGGCGAATGACCAACTTTAGAAATCATCCCAGAAGACATCCGGTCTTACACAGCTTGGTTACTGGCGTGACTGGGATCATTTTCCTTGTCTGATTTCACACTCTTGCCTAGAACATTCACAAAGTTTAAACAATCACAAACGTAATTTTACGACCATGCTCCAAGCATGATTCGAACCCGCAGCTATCGCAACAGTAGGAGGACTGTCCCATCGCCCTTACCACTGCGCCACCAAGCCGGCTTGATGAAATTTTGTGTGTGTATGTATGAATTTGTGAAAGGTTTACTTTTATAATCACGCGCGGTAGGGGACGCTGTGTTAGGGTTTCAGGTTTTTTCTATTAAACATTTGGCAATTATAAGAACACATAAAACAAAAATATCACTAACTGGATGCTATTGTGATTATCTTAGAATATTTGTTTTAGTGTTCAAATAAATGATTCTATTCAAACAAAAGGATCGACAATGGCCATTTAGGACAACATCTGTTGAGTCCCCTAGTATAATAATAAAATTAACAGCCGCATTAATACGAACTAGTATAACTAGGTATAAGGCACAACAAGGGAAACCTGTCAAATAATCTGGTAGATGAACAAATTAGTTTAAATTCCTTGGACAAATCATGGCAACATTTAACTGAATAGGTGGATTGGGAACAATTTTATGGAAGTTCCATCATAACAACAAATTTTGTGGTTGAGTTTGTGGTTTAAACGATATCTAGGATAAAGTTGAAGTTCATATTGTCCACTTCTGTTTCAATGTGTATTCGAAATAGTTACCGAATAGTAATGATATTGAAAAGGAATGACAAAAAAAAACTTCTAATATAATTTCTCACTTATTATATCCAGCGCAAAACTGAAGTCTAACCTAAATTTTAAACTGAAAAATTATGTTTTTTCTGTGTAATAATAGTGTTTTTAAACCTGATTTTTTCTTACACGACTAGTATAAACACATTTTTAAATTATATATAGTCTGTTCAAAACAGTAGTGACACGGGTGACGTGTCAAAACGTCGCAGTGTTGCCGCAGCAACTCTGAGTTTTTGTACATTTTGGCTCTGACATATAACACAATTTTAATATAAATAAAATAATTAAACAAAAATGTTATGTATTATAATTTATGTTAATATTATTATATATCTAATGCATATATTATAGAAGAACTTAAAACTACAATGAATTATACAGCCACAATAATTTATAGGTTAGAGTTGTTTTATTATTTATACATGGAACTTTTTTCCACACTGGTATAGGTAATGTTCTAGGCGAGTTTTTTTTATAAGAGAGCTTTATAAGAGATCACATTTCCCTATTACTATTAGTTCTTGTTTCTTTTGATGCAATGCATCTTTGTAAAGTCATTATGGTATTACTATATTTCTCTTTAGTTTGTCCTGCTATTAGCTGTGTACACCTTTCTTGATAAAACTACATTTAATCACTGCATTCTCCTTAATGCATTTGCTATTTCTGCAAAACAGTTGGTATTATATCTCTCCTCATACATGTTAACCAAATGTTCATATATATTCTGAACAATAACATACATTCTCATAAAGCTTTCATACTCTGTAATACTAACCTTTAGTTGTTTCCTCTTTTATCACCATGTTTTGGTAATTCTCAACATTGAATCATAAACCAACATTCATTAAGTTTTATTTAATCACTGTCATTTTCAGAAACACTAATCAAGTTAACAACTAAGCTGTTTTTTTCCAATCTATCCGAAACTTGCTCAAGATTCTATCTTTTGTCAATTTCTTCATCAATGTGTCTGATAGAGCTCACACAAACCGAAGATGTTATTTTCAACAATGACTCTTTCTATAAATTCATCCAATTGCAATATCCCATATCAACTCAATTTGACTGAATATGCAGTGATAGGGAGGAAGATATAATACTATGTGGCCATAACGTTCAGTAATCTGATCTACCATGTAAAAAAGTAAATTATATAAAATGTAATTAAATATTTCATATATATTTACCGAGTAACAATTTGAAATAGTTCATTCTTTAACATGATTTCCTCAAAACTTATTTTATGTACTTTAAGCCTTTCCTTAATTGTAGCCTTTGTTTATTGTCGATATTGGCATTTTATCCACCAGTGTACTATATATATGGTGGATATGGCGCAAGTTTTTTAAAAGCTGATTTTCAAACTACTACAAAAACAAGTTAAAAACAGACTAACAATTTTCTTTGAAATAATTGTATTAAATTATGTTTTTATTGAAAAAACTACTTACTGTTTGTTATATTAATATTCAGTGCAGCTGCAAGGTGCAAAAATATTTTCAATAAAAACCGCGGTGATTTTAAATTTATCAAAACAAAGCGTTAAAACAACGTTTGCCGGTTTATAACAAGTAATTATAATATTTTGAAGAATATTGCAGACGTTTGACAAACGGACAATTTTTGCGGGCTTTTTCAGTTACATGATCGAACTTCTCTAATAGAATTCTATCTCTTTTTAAATAGAATAAAACGAGAAGGTTAATATTGTCTGACTGTCAAACGAATATACAAATTTAGACAGTCACATATTGACACACGTGTCACTACTGCTTTGAATTGACTATATTTCCAGTTATATAACGGACTAATAATAATAAACTATTTTATGTTATGTTTGGGGAAACAAATAATTTTGTAAATATATCTTCGTTACAACAAACAACTTTCAAGTGTTGTTGTCAGTGGAAGAAATGAGGACGATTTTTCACAAAGGTCCCGGAAACAGTCACGATTTTCTCAGAATATATTGAGATGCGTGCCCTGCACCACATATACACGAATTTAAAAAATCATCAAGATTAAAGTATTCCTGCTCATACAATTTTGGGGGAATGGCCGAGGGGGAAAACATCATTTATTTAAATGTTCTTTTCTTTCTTAAAGTTATTGAGATAAGGAACTACTGTAAAATTTATAGTTTTGCAGATTGTGCTTTGAAAATTTCTATATTTAACGAGATTTAGAAAGAAAAGCGATTGGTGCCAAAAAAAATTACAAAATTTTGTGTTTCCAGTTTTTATTTGCGACGAATTGAAATACAAACGCAATTTTAATTTTTATTAAAGAAGCTAGATGTATTCGGCATACCTCGCAATGTTTTCGGTTGTACAATATTTAAAAATTTTCCGTCTGGTCCTTACACAAATAAGGTAACAATCCAGAATTGCCTACGAAGCTTCAATGATATTGTTCACTTGAGAAAAATATTATTCATGACAAAACGTGTTACAATATATACAGAATTTCAAGTGAATTCAAGAATTCATTCAAATATTTTGCAACTTCACTTTAATTCACTCCTTAATCGCATTTTGTACAATATTATGGAACAATTTGTAAATTATATAGTTTGTGGTTGTCGTTATTTTAAAAATGTTTGTTGGCAATGTTGTGTAAAACCATCGATTGCTATTTTACTTGTACATATCTACATGGTTTTCAAATTCAATTTCTGTACGCACCAAAATGAAACATTAATTTGTGATATGACCATATTTTGATTTTCTTGTAAGTTATTACAATATTAGGCATTATTACAAGTTATTAGGCATTATATCTTTGATTGTTGAATTTACATATTTATAGTTTTAATCAGCGATAACTAATGGGGAAAATACGAATTACAAATACTGCGAAATAATTGTTAAATAGCCTAACCTAACTGTTACATTCGATAGTCTTCACAGATCTTTAAATAAATTAATAATATTCCTTTTAGTATTGTCGACCTGCTTAGTGTATACTGATGCTAACCATAAAATGCTCAAAATTTCATCGTCTGGTGTTACAAAATTTCATAGGTTAGTCCTAAATATCCATGGCCATAAAACCTTATTTTATGTGTGAATGTAGTCGGATCAGATGGAATCAATATTGTTTTATGAGTTACTAAAAACCAAATAAAACTGTTACCGCAGATGGCTACCGACACGAAATGAATAAATTAAATGACGTATTATTGAAAAAGACCAGAAATAGCAAGATGCATCTTCTTGTTTGACAACCCCCGTTTACACGTTGCAAGAGTTGCGAAGGACACGATGTGGCAGCTGGAATGGAAAGTTTTGCTATACCCTACTTGACTTGAATACGGTTTAGAAGTACTGCGAAAATGGATCAAAGTCAAACCAACATTGCTCTTTACACACGTTATTGTCATGTTTCCATATTTTGATGAAAATATATTGTATCAAAATTTCTTCTGTATATAAGCCTTTTTAATGTGAAAATATAATATAGGATTGATAATATATGCAAATACCAAATATATGTTGAAAGTTTTTCTTAAATTTTCGTTGATTTATGATTTTGATTATTAGCTTTTTCTTTTTAATTTAAAAGTAGTGTTACTTATATTCACCTGTATGGTCTCCATCCGTATGATGGCAAGGTAGCGTGTTGCTTAATAATCTGGGTTTCTCAGCTTTTCGATCGGTGTGTTATATTTTGAGATTACAGTAGGTGGTTCAATAGAGATCAACACTATCTTTTAATCACATTTTATATCATGCACGAGATTTTGCGATAACACTCTTAACCTTCATATTTTAAGTATTTTTTATTAATTTATTTTTATTTTTACTGTTCTCCTGGTATAACCTAATAAATTGGGACAATGTTTTTAAATAAGAGAAGATTTCCTGATATTAGATGATACATCTTGCTGCGGATAGTAGAACACTTTTCCTCTTCTTTTCTGTTTCTAAAACAATAAAAACGTGATTCTAGATCGGTTTAAAACTGTATTTTCAGTCAGTTCGTACGGAAGCTATTTTCTGCCGCTTTGGAGCTTTCCCATCATGTGTAAACTTCTGAAGACAATTGATTAATTAACTGTTATGATGTTTTAAAATCCTTTGAATATCATCGAATAAATCTTTGAACTGAAGATTTCAAGTCTTCAATACTTTATGGTTTCTCAATTTGTTCTTAGTTATTGACATAAATATTACACCATTTTTATATCACCAAAATCAAAATCGATAATTAGGACATAAGAGCATGAGCATAATCACCAAAATTGTTCGTTAGCAAATTTTTTCAAATCAAACAACGAAAGTGATTATCGTCAATAATATGTTTTTGCACATTCCATAATTATAATACTAAGTGGAAAACTTTATAGTTAAATAGTTTTTCACGTCACAGTAGATAATGCTCATCAAAATACATCTATGTTAAGCACATAGTTAAGTCGTTTAGTAATTTTTGCTCTGTTGGTATTTCAAAGATTTTGGTTCAACTTTTAATTTCCAATGAAAGCTCGGTAATAATATTCTAAATTTTAATAATGAAGTCTAAAAGTGTTGTTAGATGTTTTGAATAGCACTTAATTTTTGTTATTTTATTGACATTTTCTAGAGAATTTATTTTTTGTCATTTTTTATATAAACTTAAACTACACCAAACTATATACGAGGTGTACCGGAAAATCTTTACGGGTTTTTTCGAAAAAAAACTACATCATAATTAATAAAATGGAAACATTTATTTATTCAAAGTATTTGTAATTTGATTTTATATATCTTGGCTATCTTTCAAGCTAGCATTTGATGATTCAAATTGGTGATTTGCTATCTGTAGCGATCTCTATTGAATATTTCATCATATCTCAACAGCTTTTCGATCGGTGTGTTATATTTTGAGATTACAGTAGGTGGTTCAATAGAGATCAACACTATCTTTTAATCACATTTTATATCATGCACGAGATTTTACGATAACACTCTTAACCTTCATATTTTAAGTATTTTTTATTAATTTATTTTTATTTTTACTGTACTCCTGGTATAACCTAATAAATTGGGACAATGTTTTTAAATAAGAGAAGATTTCCTGATATTAGATGATAATTATATTTAAAGATATAATATTTATGCGATAGTCGCTGGTTTGAATAACATTGAGAGAATACGCACGTTTTTGATTTTCTTTAAGAAACAACATAAGATCACTCCAATAACTAAGGCAGGGTGTCTTCTGAGATGGCCACCATTATTCTTTCTGATTCTTCCGAGGATGTTACATGGTGCAGTAGTATTTGGCCATTCGATACTGGTTTGGTTCTTAGAAGAGCAGAAGAGAACGAGGATGCGAAATCTGAATATGGCAGATGAGATTTCGTCGAAACATCGTCAAAGAACGTATGGGCGCCCCCAATGAAAGTTGGTCAAAGTGCGTAGGAGACTGATGTCGGCCAAATATTTATTCCTTACATAGTTAATATACGGGAGCCAGCTGACGCGAGAGTCTAATATAATTCCCAAAAATGTAAGGTCAAGCTTATTGTTTATGGTAAATCTGCCAATCGTTAGGGTGCTCACTTTGGGACAATTTTTCTTTTTGCAGAAATTGATACTGACACATTTATCGTACCAGAACGATAATCCGTTTATTTTAGCCCATGATGGTAGTGTATCAAGATATTAAAAATGTGGAACGCTTCACAAATTTGCGTATTATCCTTGCGCAGGGGTTGTGCTAATCTTCTCTGTATCGTTTCAATAGTAGTATATGTGCCGCCGAAGCGAGCCTAAACTAATCTCTATAATCTTTAATAAGGAAATAAATCAGCTTGAGCTATCAGACCATTAAAACAGACCCCAAAGTATAGTAAAAATACAAATCTAAGAACTAAAAATATATCTCGAATAAATTTTAAAAAGGGACTATGAAACGAATATAATATCTTCCCCGTAAAAGTGAACGATAATAAAAAAACACAACTTAAGCTACGACATCGCGAATTGATATAAAAAGATAATTTACCAAGAAAGAATCCAAGCTAATGACCCGAACTGATAACCTCTCGGAAAAATTGATGAATATTAACAAGTGCCGAGCTTGGTATAACGTATCCGACTGAATTGGGAAGCGATCATCTAAATTGGAGCAATAACCTCGACCTGCTGTCGGCCGTGGGGTGAGGTGGCGACGGATGGGAAAAGGAGGCGTGGAGACGCGAGAAAATGGTACGTTTCCATCGGTTGCCGGAAGCAGAACCATAAAAGACAAATAGTCTATCTCGTCTGAGCTGACGGTTCTCATTAATATTTCATTTCGACGGATGACGGAAAGAGAGAAAACGAAGGACCGGCAGCGCCATCTCTAATACGGCTCAATAAATTACCTGACATTAGAGAAATAAAACACGCCGCTGCGGACGGACGCGGCATAATAAAGGATCGTTTAGCAGACGCTGAATATTTCCTTTTGTGTTTTTATTGTTGGGTCATCCAGTCTATATTTCATCTCTCATCTGTTGCTCGCTCAAGACTCTTGGCTCCGGTCAATTTTTCATTTCCAATGGAGGCGCGATAAAAACGCTCAAAAGGTAAAAAAAAACGTGATATATGACGTACTCCTAGTTCACCAGATGTTTAGGGGTAATGCTTTTTTAAAAACATTCTTGAGGTATTTTAAATCGCAATAAAATAAATTCTCCTAGTTTTACTTTAGGGTAAATGATGTGGGGAGGTAAATGGAAATGAAACAGTGGTGTTTACATTATGTGACCGTTATTTATTGGCTATATAAAAAAGATGTGAAAAATACAATTAGATAGAACGGATGGCAGCGGTGTTACCTGGAGACGAGGCTTGGGCAGTCGATGGTGGCACGTCTAAACCAAACGAGGGTTGAGCACTGAATGACCGAAATACCCTTCAATAACATCCCAGATAAACGTCTCGGGGTTGCCGTCAGCTATTCAATTTGTCGGGTTCTAGTTGGCGCTGCTGGCATCCCGCCCGTGTTCAACATCTGGGATTTAACATTCATATCACATTTAACACCAATTGTTTTTGAATTGGGTGTTCATCAATAACTATTGCAGTTTCGCATCTTCAAACTTATTCAGCATATCAGAACGTTCTTTGTCTTGCACATCGATACGGCCACTTGTGAATTTTCGAAAGCACGCCTTACGTGTTTTTAATATTAGAGCAGGCTAACCCTAAATTTCTACCAGTAAACAAAAAAATAATGCGCGCCGCAAATGCACGTTTTCAGCTACAAAACTTGACATTTTCAAAGAGGTGTAAAACTATGACGGCGTTACTTGTATAAAACATAATATGTATAGCTTTGAATCTATCTATATTATATTTGTTTCATAATTTCTCCATAACGTCCATGTATCTAACTTGAAGATGTCTTGAATTGAATTTAGCGAGCAACTGAGGTTGAGGTTGGGAAGCAGATAAGTAATTAATTTATGAAAATATAACTGATATTAAAAATTGCATTTTTATAGACTTGTAGAAACACTCAGTTTATTGAAAAGTGTGAAATTATTTTGCGCTATAGCCATTCATCAGATAAAAAAAGTGGCAGCAGAAGACACTGATTGGAATTTGCTTTCGGTATTAATGAACATAAGTCTACTAGTCATAAAGCTGTTCTCAACACTATGAAGCAGTTTGAGCGGTATTTGAACACAACATCTAAATGAACCATCGGATTTAATTCTATATTCAATAGGCGGAAAATTATGTTTTGCGGGAAGACTATACTCGGTATAGCCAATAATTAGCCATTATTGCTTTATGATAATGATTATGAACACTTTTTTTGATGTTAGTTCGAAGCGTGTTAAAACTTTATAAAAGCTTCTCATAATGGGGTATTATTTGTTATTTATTTGTAGGTAATGTGTAATAATTCCATTTATTATTTTTTTTAGCTCAGAAAATGATAAATATGAAGCTTACCAAATAATATTATTGAAATTGTTTTTATCTATTGAATGCTGTTGACAACACATGGTCAATATTATGTTTCATAAAATAAATGTAGTATTATCTATGTTATAAATCTAATATAGTAGAGTTGATATATTTTTATTAATTAACAAAATTTGCAGATTTGCAATTGAAAAATTAAGCATTATTCCATTAAGATTGCATTTAATTTGTTAAAACAAATGTTAAAAAAGCTTTGGTCTAGACGATTCAGAAGTATTGATATAGATACAGAGGATACCCTTTCAGTCAGAAGTATTTTGATGATTAATTATTATTAGATTTGAAGAAAGATTTGATTGAATTAGATTTGTAAGAAAAAATTTGTAGTTTTAATTATAATTTGTTTTACTCGATGTCATATCAATTAAAATATCAACAAATGATTAGATATATAAATCTTTTAAAATAAAGTCCCTTCTTACACAATCTGAAAATACGTGCCTTTTTCAGATTATATTGTACATCATTTTTAGGAATAAAGATTTGAATGCTCGTATGTAGTTCATGAATTTGTATAATATTCGTTAAAATATTGTTATAAGTTTATATTAAGTCAATCTAGCCTAGCCTTTAGTACTAATTTAGTGTTATGAAATTTAATGTTATGTAATTTAGCGAAAATGTATAAAATTCATCATATTAATGCTGAACTTCAATATTATAATAATTGTTTTTAATTTTTATTTAATATCGGGTATATACTAAAACATTGTAGTGTTTAGTATTAGTGAGCGTTTAATTTTGTTTCGTGTGGATTAATTTCTAATGACAAAATGTACACAATGGCCTGTTTTCTTAGCGAAAGCATATTAACATTTTCGTGTATATATGTTCTGTATCAAATTAGGTCGCCGCAGTACCCCGAAGGAATAAAACAAATGAATATTCTTTGTCCGCAATATTATCGTTATAATTGTTGGTCATTCCCACAATATTCCATCTTTTGAGCTGTTGCGGGGGCAGAAATTACACCCAGAGCCGAACCTGTCCGTGACAGTTATTGTCTAATAAACCTGCGAGTTAATAGGGAGGGGGTAGTCCGGCAATAAAAAGCAGGAAATGACTGTAATTACTGCTAGATGGGTTCAGGATGCCAAATGGATCGTAAATTCCGACGTCAGGGTCTAAATCGTTTTTTATCCATCAGAAAAACAATAACATGGGAAGGGGGGATTGCGCGAATGAAACGCACTGCCTGTGCAGATGTTCCAAGGTGCTCATAATGAAGTGAGGAGTTGGTTTTTGTTAGGACTAGCATCTCAAATGGTATTGTAGGAAAATATTTAATTAACTGCATATAAGTTACGAAATTTAGAGTACACAGGGGGTAGAAACAGAAACGATTATTTTACTTTAACATTAATTTATTTTAATGAGAACCACTGGCGTCTTTATCAATAATATACCAATTTTTCAAGGCCTTCAGTTTCTGAATATAATACTCATGACAACCTTGAAATATGCCTATGGGACTGTCAAGCCACCATCACTGTCAAGCCATAGGTGGCAATCGAGTGAGTTCCTACTTTTAAACCAATATGCTGCGGTTGGTGCCATCGAACTTCGAAGATTATTTCAAAATCTTGCAAGTTAGCAATCGGCTCCAAATATTCTGTCATAGGATTCTGTCAATATCTATTTACGACAACAAAAATACTTGAAACACATATGCATATGCAGTTTCGAGCTAACATTTAGGTAAATAAATTTCTGAGATATCGATTTTTTAGGAATGTGAACATTTAGAGGCATACGTTATTTAAGTCTGTTAAGAGTCAGACGGAAAACGTTAGCATTCGACCCCACTGAAAGACATAGGATGGTATAAATACACTGATATATTTCGAAAAACGTATTGACCTTGAAAATACGTGGGGAAAGGTAGACCTCAGGGAATTTTTTGGTGTATACATTTTACCGATACAAGAAATTTATTCTTGCATAGGTTCTTTCTGTACTAATCAGGTGACGAGAAGAACAGTTAAGCCAGTATTCTCGGAACAAGCTACCCAATGGAGGAACAATAGGGCATAAAGTGTAATGTATTCGTCTATTTAAAGAGAGCTCTCATACTATATAGCTGATTTTCATGATTTAGCTCATGTATATCACATAATTACATATTAGTGTCAATTATTTCAATTCATTTAGTGCAATTTCCACATAGTTATTCTTAAAATTGTACCGGTGAATAAGGAAATGAATGGAATATACCAAGTTCAAAATGATAATACATTATAAGTAAACAACAAGCTGTGAAACAATATCTGAGAACTATTTTAGAAAAAATAGTTTCTATTTAATTATTTATATATTGATTTGATATAATTCACCTGGTTGAGTGTAATCACTACCAAAGCTAGATACAACACTCTAGCTACTCCACCAACCAATGGTACGTTTAAGCAGATCAGGGATTTCTAAATACATATTATAGGTATATGATGTTTAAAGGGTATTCTAGTTTAGATGTATGTATTTTATTAAGTAAAATAAAAAACAAACACTATGTTCTAAACTAAAAAATTAAAAAAGCAAAAAGTAAAAGGACGGCGTATAACTATCTGCTGTACGTAGTATAGTTGTTCAAAAAAAAACAGGTAATATTTTACCGTTGCGTTCGAATTGTTTAAAAATAGTCGAAATCCAATTTTTGGTGTAGTTTTCCTTTGTGGATAGGGAAATATATAATGAGGGCTCGCACTAAATTTCAAATAAATTGGATCGGTAGATTGTAAGACATTATGTAAGATAACCGTCTCGAAAAATGTACTTTCGAGAAAAACGCGTAAAATTTCGCCTTACGATTATAATTAGTACTTATGTTTTTTTAATTTACGACCTCTGCTTCATACATTAAAATTTTTTCTACTTTTTTTCGAACTTCTTTCTTCCAAACGAGCGGTTCTGGTGAGCCTCCCTTTAAGCTTTAGAAGCTCGTATTTCTGAACGCTCAATCCGGGTATTCTAACGGTTAACGGTGAACACATAGTCTTCTGAACAATTTCTTATTTCATTAAGAGTCATTATTTTTAACATACGAATCGGCTTTATGATCGGATAAGGGAACACAATCGCAGGTATACGCTAGAGTAGATAGCCGGTTTAGATGACTCATCATTGAAATAGCTATAAATCCGAAAATATTTTAGATTTTCAAAAATCCTCTTAAAGGAATATTCTTAAAGGGTTAAGCTTTGACAATATGAAAAAAAAAATTATAAATTAGAGTAGCACATTAAAATATGGTATTAATTAAAAGTTAACACACTTAATATTAAACTTATTGCTTAATTAAATTTCTTGGGTTATATTGCTAAATTGGTGTAATTGGTAAGTTTCATTGTTTTATGATATTTATGATGGTAAAATCACTGATGGAGAGTCTTTTTCAATTCTTATAATGATCTTGCTTACAGCAACCATTTAAAGACCTCGAAGTACTTCTGATGATACATGCGAATGGTTTCGTTATGTTAAACGTGATACCAGTGATGAAAAATAAGTTAGCTTAAATGTATTTTGACTCATTATGTAAAGACATTATTTAATATTTTTCATTTAAGCGAAAGAAACTTTGAAGATAAACATGTTACAAAAGATAAAAGACCGATACAAGAACCAATTGGTCCCGTATGATTGATGTAAACTCCAAGTTTTGAAAAGAATAATAAAACAAAATCATCACCCCTCGATCATCTCGAGAACATTCAAAACAGTTTTCGTATTTGTCGAGAAGGAAGTTCGGAACTCGATCGACCGCCATTCGTGCGTACACATCCCCCCGTTTCTCGCCCCGGGTTGACCCGGCACCGAGCCTGAAAAAATCGCAAAGCTACACTGCGGAATTATATATTTTTTCCGAACAAATTTCCATAAAGGCGAAAAAATGTGATTGTATTCCCGTGTTCATTTATTTCAGTCATCAGATGCGACGCGTTCTATCCCCCTCTTCCCCTTATTCACGAGATGGTTCGTCCTTATTCCGCCACAGAGAAACGATAGAGACGGATGACGGACGAATGTCGGAGAAATAAATTGAATTTGTCCTTCCTATGGATCAATTCGGATTCGCGGAATTGGCCAAGCTGTAGTGGAATTGTAGAGATACGGGCATTCGAAAGGTGTTCGAGTAAGCATTTAAGCAAAGACAAAAGTACGATGGGAAATTGACTTTTTCAAATTCTCTATAGTGAAGTAACTATAAAGTTGTTATACTCAAATATATTGAGTTGAGACAAATAGGATGAAAGTTTTATAAAAAAATGAACAAAAAATTCTTAAAATAGATATTTCGTTTACAAAATCTTAATATCGCTTTTCAGAAATATGATTACGTATATTATTAGGTACTTAGGTGTATTTTGATGAGTCTTATAGATCAATAAGTGCTGTTAAATAACTTGTCCAACCATTAAATTCGATGGTTTTAATGTTTCTCTAAACAAAATGATAATAAATAATGTAGCGACTTTGAGGCATGCTGAATTTTACATCGTGGAATAACTGTCTACAAAATAACCAAAATAAATAATAAATAAAATAAATAATAAATGTTGAACACGGGCGGGGTGCTAGCAGCGCCAACCACGAAATGATAACGAATATCTGTCAACCCTGAAAGGATACATTAAAAATCATCGTGGTCCGGTAGATATTGCGCAGGCGCGCGCGTCCCTAATATTTAAATATTCTCAGTATTGGTTGGAACTTCATGAGCACGGCTGTGTCTTATCTATAACCAAACTTCTGATATCGGCATAGTGTTAGTCATTGAGGCATAAAATATACTTTGTATTATTTATTAAAATAAAGGGTAATACTCATAAGTTTTATATTAAGCTATATATACCATACATATGTATATATGGTAAAAATGACTTAAAAAAACTGTAAGAACATGACATAAATTTACGAAACATTTTAGAGGAGGTATAAAGAAAAATACAGCATAATATTAAATTTTATATAATATTCATTTATATTAATTAAATCTAATATTAATTCTAAATTAGAAATTAGAGGATATAAAACAATGAACCTTAACTATGCCATAAACTATTTACTAAATTACCATATATTTGAATACAATACTACAAATGTATTATATAGAAATAAAATTTTATAACAACTTTCTTGTAGATATAGTCCTTTATACTTCTTATAGTAAGTACTAATTAATTACAATACAATAAAAGTTGCAATAGAAAATTTCCAAATAAAGGCAAGGTTAATATATTTCGTGGAAAAAGGGCTTACCGTCTAAAAAGACCTAGAAAAGACCAAGTACCTAGAAACTCAATGATAATATTAATATTTTGTGTTTTATTTTAGTACATATATACCTTTCAACTATTTTATTTTATTTCTGCTTAGGTCTGCTTTTCTCTTCTTTCATATTTTGGCAGATTACTTCTCCTTATCAACAAATCATACAGCTGTAGCAAGTACAATCCTTTTCTAAATAGTTACCTTTTCAGGATTAATGGTATGCAATATTTTTCTTCACTTCTGCAAATCCTATAAACTGGACGATTAATTGAAATTACTTAAATATATAATTCCATATTACCTTGTCAAAATTCAATTCTCGATTATTATTTTGGGATTGATATTGGCTACTTGTATTTGCTTCAATATTGAGTCTTATAATATTCTTTGCAAAAAAAAATTATATAGACAGATTAAAATTAATTTTTTGCCTGTAACTCTTGTTGACTTATCGTGCCCTACCTAAAATTCATTCGTAAGATAATAATGATATCGATAGTTTTATGGAAACTACTACCTTGATGAAAACTCCTTATACATTGGTAAACTTCTGTTTTCCAGACTTCTTGTTTTCTTTACACAGTTTTTGTTTTTTTTTAAGACATTCTTTACGCAATATTTTTTTTCTTTATCGTCCTGTGGCTTCCAACTTTCAATAAGCCTCAAATTATTAAAATATAGATTAGATTGTTTAACATCTATATTATGCATCCGACAAAGATGCTGCCAAAATTCAGTATGTATAGATACTACAATTATTAAATTGGAGACACAGAGAAGGCAGATGATCCTTCTTGTTATCGGCTTTAGTTGTGCAGCAAGCCCATGGTGAAATCTTTCTTTCTCTTGCTACTAAGTATGTCATATTACAAACTTAACATAATAATTTACTTCCCCTGCAAAATTTAAGTAATTTAATTAATTTATCCTATTTGTAACAACTGAAACTAAACGTACCTTTGACTCTCCATATTTGTAATCCTGTTAAAACGCTGAAATGTTAAACATATTTTAAGTAAAAAGGATCATCACAATATAACTTTAAAAATGCCATATCAAACGCTTTAATAGTTAAACAAATAAATACCCAACGTTTAACCAAAGCAATACGGTGCAGTGTTGTCAAATCTAAAGGCAAGACTATATATTGTACTAAATACTAAAAAAACGTATCTATTCTATCGTTATTATTTTTTTCAAAAGAAAATATAAAAGTTAATGCCAGAAAGTCTAAATATATTATTTTTCTAATATAAAATACATCCATAAAGCAAATAGCCGTGTTGTAAATTTGGCAACATCGACTTTTAGCATTTCGGCTTTCGGCGAGTAGATTGCGACGACGAATATATGAATAGTTCAGAAAGTAGCCGAATTTCCGGACCACGATGATTTTTAATATATACTAAACCTGAGTTTGGGATGTTATTGAAACGAACTGTTTTTCGTTGTTACGAACCCTGTTTATCTGGGATGTTATTGTCGAAGGTACTTTCGATCATTCAGTAACCGACCAGAGTTTGGTTTAGACGCGCCACCATCGACTATTCAAGCCTCATCTGCAGGTACACTCAGCGCCGATACTTTTCATTTATTTATATTTCCTTAATATTTTATATCGTCAAAAATTAACGGTCACATAATGTAAAAACCAATGTTTCCTTTAGTTTTACCTGCATTCACTGAAACCCTAAAATAATAATAACAATAAAGTAATAATAACATATAGAAAGGCATTTAGTCATTTGGTTTGAAAATCTACTTCCGAAGCCCACCAAACACTTAAAAAAGTGTCCCTTCTGATGTCAATGATCTGGATTACTTAAAAAGTTCAAGAACTATGACCAAAACTCAGTTCAAACCGACAAGGAATTTTTAAACTGCTTAACGGTTGATCAAACACGTTGCAAGATCTGTGAAGGATATACTGTGGCAGTTCGTATAGAAAATGTTCTGTCGCACCCTGCATATTCAACAGACCTAGCGCCTCTTGATTGCCACTTATTCAGACAAATTCAGACTAACAGAAGGCATTATGGTTTTTTTGGTACGCGTTTTCAAATTAGTGAAGAAGGGTGAAAATGGATCGATCATCGAATCGCCATCAAATCATCATCGTTCATCGGTTGATGGAAACTATTTTGATTAATATACATTATACCGAAATTTCTCAATAAAAAAATTAATCATATAGAACTAATTTTTTTAAAAGTAGTGTAATAATAAATATCAGAATGAAATATACCCAAATCGGAATAAGATATTGTAACTATAGTATGATAAGATGTCGTTTAATAAGTATATTTTTTAAATTATTTTTTCTTCTGATTCGGTGCACCTTTTGAAACAGTTTAAATATTAGAATAAACTTTATGGATGCTTTCGAAACAAGTATTTATGTAGGAGATAATCTCCTTGTTAAGTATAAGCTGATTTCTCCCTGAATGATACTTTATTAACTCTGGTATAAAAGGTATGTTGAGATACTTATTTGTACAACAGTAAAATCTGGTTGTATTTTGAGATATAAATGATGAGCTTTTAGCCTTTTTAATTTTAGAATATTGTTGTTGAAAGAAGATTCTAAAAAATATTTTACCAAGAACACACCTAACTATTGGATATATGTTTTTTCACTACTGTAATAATCCAAATTTTAACTTCACGAATTTGGTATTGAAACTACATAGGTTTAAATCCCAATATTCTCTTATTTTCTCAAATGAGCACATTTTCCTTTTTATTATTTGATAAACACCATAATGCACATACAATGAAATGCAAAATCAGATGCAAAAGTAAACTGATACTTGAATTTTCTTAAAAGACATTTAATTTTTTTTCGGAGATGTTAAACGCAATCAGAAATAAGAAATGACAAGCGTTTCATGAATTTTATAATATTGAAAGTATTAGAGATTTTTAAAATAACATCTTCAGTGTTAAAGCAAGATGTCCAAACCTGCGCATCCAAATTAGTAAGCAAGTCCAAATTTATTGTATAATTCCTGTAATACAACTCTTTCCTTTACACATATTTTTTTTATAGATCTTCTTTTTTTCTTCTTTTCTTCCCGTTATATATCGGGCCTATAAATTAATTTTAAAGAATTTACAACACATCGGGTACATTTGGAACAAACTTCATGTTGACTTTCATGTTTCACTTTTCAGTATACCATTTCATCGAGGCGTGAACATATACAATTTTTAATGCATTTAAAATGTCTAAATTTGTACCGAGTAAATCGCATTTGCGGGAAGCTTTACTTTAACTTTTAACAATTTGAAAACAGAAGGCGGCTGGAGTTTATTGAATGTTAGACTAATAGAATTGATTCGTTTGAACTGAGCACTATGCCAGCGCTCGACCACATAGTGCAAAATCGGTAAAAACATACTTGGAAACAAAGGAATGGAAAGTTTCATTTTACCTGCAGCATTCTCCAGAATCTGCTCGTTCTAATTACTACTTGTTTATGAAGATGCCAAAAAATGGATCGATTGGTCTACAGTCTTAAAATATATGTGGTTATTTGAGATGGAATTCGCAAATTTTCTGAAATTTGTAAAAACAGAGGCTATCGAAGGATAATAGTTTGGACAATTCAATAAAACACATTGTTCAGATTTTTCACAATAAAGTTTAAAATTTAAAAGTAATCCTTTAAAACCAATTTATGGGTCTAATATTGGTTCTTATTATATGTTTAAATAAATAAACCCATCTCTGCGCGTTAAATTACGCAAAGAGGAGGGAACACAAATTGGATTTCTGATAACATTGTTTTTTATCAACAGCTTAATTCAATTTTTTATTTTGACAAATGTGTATAGATAAATTTTTTATAGCAACATCCCGCGCTAAAGGTATATTTTCGATTTTAAATTAATACCGACATCCACAGCGCGCGTTTTACAGGCACGTTTTGTCTTACAGTGAATCGTCGGGCGACTTATTCACGAAAAAGAAACCACCCTCTAATTTTGCTATTGTTCAACAACTTTAAAAGCAGTTAGCGGCGATAGAATGAGGGAAATTCAATTTATTTTTCGAGCATTCGAGTACATCAGAATCAGGTGAAGGAAAACCGACGGAGGGTTTTCCGCCTGTCTTTTTCGTTTGCCATTCGTTGAAGGACGAAGAGGTGGTGGTGCGAAGCGGGCGGGACGCGGGGACTTTGGACGTGGCTGAAAGACGAGACCGTTTGGTACGTGAAACGCCTAAATAAGGAACATGGGAATACAATTCATTTTTCTGTCAGATCTTAAGCAAATTCGCTATGGAAACTGATAATTCGGTTTCACGTTTTTCATATTTTCTTGTTTGGTTTGTTGGAACTAACATCTCCACTACTTTTAAAATTGGACGCTGCAATCCTGAAAATAAAACAAAAAAAACAAATTCTTACTAATTAATATACTGACTGGGGCAAGTTTAAACAGTTTAAACGTAAGATTTAAAACTATAGATGATCTTGGGCAACAACCTCGAAAACTACCTCAATGTCAAGACAAAAACCGGAATATAGAATAGTTTGGTATAGGACCACGGATGCTGAAGACAAAACAACCTTTAATAGAATCGGTATTCATACGAATCAAGATATTGAAGAATACAAACAATATTGCTTCAAAAAATACATTTATAGATTACGTTTAGGTTATTTATTAAGGCAACTCGCCAGTTTAAACTATCAATTATTCCAGTACTGGCTATAAAAATCATTTGGAATGAATAGGAACAATGATAAAGCTGAATTAATCTCACAACATTTAGCTAGTGCTAATTATAAGCTAAAACCGTTTTGTATATTGATAGCGATGTTTTGACGTCTTAAATTGCGATGACGTGAGTTCACTGCTAATTTGGATAGACTATAGATGCAATACCTATTTATGAGTCCGATATATCAATAAAACTGGTTTCTCTAATGGAAGTTGCCACGGTTGCCAAATTGACAAAAGCCTTAATCCTAAAATTCCGTTGATATTAATAATATTTCAGTTGGATTTTGAAAAAACTGCCACGAAAAGCATTTCTCATGTTGAAAAACTGATGAAATAAAACAACTTAACAATTCTACCAAGTGTACTGAGTAACAACGGTTGTTGAACTGAAACTTATTCACGAACCAAAAGTAAAGGTATGTCGTAAATAATACTCGTAATCTATTAATATATACAACTTTGGAACTAACTGGTATTTAAAGATGTTCTCTGAAGTTTCTCTGTGTATTTGTTAGGATTTTGTGCTAGCTATTGGACACAACTATTTTGGCCTTGGATACTGTTGATATTATTTGTACCTCTGATATTTATTTTATCTTTATCCATGTCTTATTGAATTGGAGCTGCTTATTGAATCTCGAGCTGCTCATCCGGTGTATAAAAATAAATAATAAATAAGATAATTTTCGTTGGTATATCCTCTATATATGATCGCCCGTAGTATATTTATTTGATTTTTCATAGATTATTTTCAACCAACAAATAACAACATAACTGGTCGAGCTCTTTGTACAGTTCCAACTTATGAACATTTAGGTCTTCATACCAAAATAAAGTATGTACTGTTAATAATTCCTGTATTTTTGTTACCAGATGGTCAGCACGTTTACTACCTCTATGTCCTTATGATATGGCAGCCACATGAACGAGACGGATGTGTCATACAATAAAAACTTAATTTTGTCAATAATAATCTCAGCCAGAAGGTTCATGAGTACAGAATTCATGAAGTATATGACAATTGCATAAAAGTTATATTTGTATTTTTGAATGAATTTTAGCGCTTTAAAGATGGCAAATAGTTCCGCAGTAATGGTACAAGTTAGTGCACCACTTAAGTATTTTTGCACCAAGTTCGTAAGTGACAATCCAACTTAGTTATCTCTCTTGGAAACATCAGTGTATATGAAGATATGATCCTTCTTCCCGATGATATCATCATCTATGTTTATTAATTGAGTGATTAATATGTGTAGTAAACAATCTCTTAAGCTCTGGTAGGATTTGCTTAAACCAGATTGAGTTAACATAGTAGAAGGAGTCGCGGAGAAGCTGTCATATTTTATCTTTGAGAAAGTTTATGCATTATAAATATTCAATAGTGTGTGTATATACATAAAATTGTGTTCAGTGCAATTTATTATATTGCTTTCACTCTCAGATAGTGTACTCACTCGGGAACAGTTTCATATCCTGCAAAATTGTACACTAGTCGAATTGATAGGAGCAAATGATTTATTTACTTTCCTGCCGCCCATGATGGAGGGGAATCGAAGCATCTTTGTAAAAGGGTCTGTCTTATCTTATGATCACGGTGTGTATACATCATATTAAATAAGCGAAACCTTCTCTAGCTTGGTCTATTTGGCAAATTATTCAAGTTTGGATGAAATTTTCTTCTCTTGTATTACTGATCTCAAGTATTTATCCCAAATGCTGAACTTTCTAACCTTCAATATTTGTATCAGAAAATATAGCAATAGAATGAAAATGAAAGAGGCTCAGAAGCGCATGTCCTGTGTTAAAATTGGTTCCCGCTAAAAAAAATCTCCGTGTAAAGGCCCTTACGCATGCGCCCTATAACAATTAGGTAGGGCGGGATTTTTTAAAATATTTAGCGGGAAATTAAAAAAAATATAGTAAAAATTTTTAGCGGGAAATTTAATTTTTTTAATAATTTTATTGGGAAAATCACAAAATAAATCTATTTGAACATATTTAATTGAAATATTATAATTACATTAATTTTCCTTGATCATAAAGACATTGACGTAACATATTTAACACACACTTAAAACAAACATTAAAATGGGAAGATATAATCATATGGTTATTAATGGTTCGGTTGTTATTTTCGGACGTATTAATTGTTCTGTTGTTTGATTTTTTAGAAACAACTAAATTAACAATCTACCTAAATTAAGATGCCTTTCATCAAATATGACAACTGTAGGTTGGTCTATACAGTCAGGTTTCTGAACTAACTACCAAAATTAGTTACTACTCCAGCAACAAAAAGGAACCTAATTCAATATCTGCATTAATGTTCTTCTAGAAGGCAAGCAGAATATCTTCGACAACAGCTTATATCCTCTGCCACTGCATTTCAATAAGGATAAAGCCATAATTTTTTCATCAAACCTGAAACGAAGCTGACGCGACAGGCTGAGTTATCTGTAGATAATCTGTAAAGGAACATATAAATGTAATTGGAAGTTAGAACCTCCATTCTCTAATAAGCATACGTGTATATACTTAATTCTGGCTCTTGTTAGGGTAGAAGAATCTCCTATATATCTATTAGAGTTTGAAGGCTCTCCCTCAATAGCCTCAAAAAACTTATGTGATTATAATATTGCCATTGGGGGCATATTTTCCTTGTGTTGTAGTAAAGGTAAAGAATCTGTCAATAAATACTTCTTAATTATTCTTAATTATTTCGATGCAATAAATCATTAAGTTTGTCAAGTCATTTTTAAAAATACGTTCCGCATAATTGGAAAATTAGTAATGGTACCATAAAGTCAAAAGGTAAATCAGGTATTCCGTTCTAAGCGAAAACTAATTTAATCAAAATCGCGGTGCGTCAGCCAAAAGTGTGTGCTATAATACATCTGGTGTTAGACGTACACTGAATTGAAAACTAAATTTCCTGGGGTTGGTCGACTGAGAAATTTCGGTCACATTAAAACGGGCAAACTCCTCGGCAAAAAGTTAATTGAAGCGAGTTTAGCAATCTATTAAGGACGACAACCGCCGCCATTTCCTTTTATTATATCCAGATAATTTTCTAAACTTTCGAACACGTACAGGAAATATATATTAAATATAATGATGATGGTGTTGCGGTTCAGCTACAGTATTACCGACGTAAGCCACTAACGGCTGGTTGGAAATGACACGTTTCTCGTATTTTTTATATTGACATAGCATTTTAGAATTATTTACGTTTTATATTTTTGGTATAAAAGTATTGGAATTTATCTTATATGATTTTTATCGTACCCGTACTTCGTAAAAAATATATTTTACGTTACGCAGCTGTAGAAGTTCATGTAAATATAATATTAGATACCTGCACGTAATTTGATCAGCGATATATATTGGTGAAAATAAGTATCGATGTAAATAACTGTCAACCTAACCTAATTTTTAAATTTGTAGGAATGTTCGTTTGGTCGGTCGAAATGTGTGGTTGCGATGGTTTGTCTGAACACTCACTAATATTTTGTGGAAGAAATTCACACGAGAACTGAAAACACTGCTTGAAAAAATATTTATTTCGATTATAATTCATACACTCGGTCGACAGGGTAATTGACAGGATATTAGGTTAAGGTAACGGAAGTACGGTAGCGCTGTGGAAGTGGTACTGTTACAAGAGGGTAGAGAAAAGAAAAGAGAGCCAGACTTCGTCGTGGTGGTCTTTTATAACCGGGAATCGCATGGTATCAATCCACCATCGATTGATTAATGGTAATTTTTTCTAATTTCTAGAACTAGATAAAACATTATATAACTGACATTATGAAAATATCTCATATACGTCACATATATTCACGTTTATTATCAGGTATATTTGAACTGATGCGTGATTTTACCCTGACGATGTCAAGGCCAGAAAATCCAGCACTCAATGAGTATTCCACCTTGTCATTAAATCCTAAATAGTGGCTTTTGCCATCCCAATGCAACTAAATAATGCTTTTCTCAATATTTTGATGATAATTTTAATGTACATATGCAAATGTATTTGACATGGGTACCAAAATATTCACTTTATATATTTAATAGTAACTACAATAAAGAAATTAAATATGAAAATAAATTGTATATTTGAAGTTCACTTTAATAATAGCCTTACAATCTTGTAAGCATACTATATATATACTAGGTTGTAAACATTTTATAAAATTACATTGTTCTATCAAATTTGTTAATTAACCTTAACCTGGTATAAGCATAGCCCATCGAACCATTTGAGGTACAAGAAACCAAATATTTCATATTGGCATTTTGTAATCTAACCATGATAGGATTTGATTGACACATGTTGCAGGCTTGGCTTTAATTAATAATTTTCTTTCTATTTTTGAGAATATATGGTCGTTCAATAGTGAACAGCCGTGAAGTTATGTTCAGGGAGATCAGTTGGAAGTCCATTTTCTTTTGTCTAGTTTACATTCGAATTTACATTATAACAAATATATTTTTCTATATTCTTTTATATCCTGAAAAAAGAACAACATTATTACGGACTAATATATATGTTAAACAAAATAAATGAGGCCTAATCTCATATGTTATCAGTGTTATTTACCTGGATATTCGTTAATTATACTTTAGGCATCAGTTTCTTAAATAAATGAACTTAGAGAGAAAAAAACCTAATACCAACACAATCAGTTTGGGTTTATTAACAAACACTCAACAATTGACCAGGTCCACAGAATAACAGATGTTATTGAAAAAGCCAACGAAAGCCAAAAAGTATGCTCAGCTCTATTCTTAGATGTAGCACAAGCCTTCGATAAGATTTGGCATGAAGGCCTTTTTCATAAATTACAGAAAATGCTACTAAAACAACACACCGAACTGTTAAAATCATACATTACAACCAGAATGTTTAGACTCAAGCAAGAAGAAGCTTACTCTACAATAAAAGAAGCTAAAGCAGGTGTACCACAAGGAAGTGTACTGGGACGAATGCTTTATCTACTCTACACTAGTGATATATCACAAATGGAAAATATTACAATGGCAACATTTGCTGATAAAACTGCGACTATATCTGTCGAAGACAATAGTGGAGAAGCCTCATGAAAATTACAACAGGCAAGTGACAACATAAATAATTGGACACAAGCTTGGAAAATAAGAATTAATGAAAGTAAATCTGTACATGTGCAGTTTATCTATAAACGAACTGTACAAGCACCCATAACATTAAATAATACTCTCATTCCATATAGCAACAACGCTAAATATCTCGGAATGAAAAACGAAATGCAAAACTTCGCTGAAGGAACATATAAAGAAGAAAAGAAAAGAACTGGAATTGAAATATAGGAAAATGTACTGGCTAATTGGAAGAAAATCACAATTGTCAGTACATAATAAATTACTATTATATAAGCAAATACTAATACCTCTATGGACATACGGAGTTCAATTATGGGGATTTTTCGCAATGAGTAACATTAATAAAGTACAAATTTTTCAGAACAAAGTCTTGAGTGGTATTGGGGGTGCACCCAAATACTATAGGACTGATTACCTACATCGAGACCTTCAGATACCCACAGTCAGTCAAGAAATCAAGAGAATTGCAAGGGGGCATGAGGAAAGACTCCATTCTCATACGAATATTGAAATATTGCAACTTTTGGATACCACCAGAACAGAACACAGACTCAAAAGAATCAAACCATCTGATCTTGTGTCGTGTTGTGTAGTGAGGTGCATATATTAAAAAATTCAGCAATGACATTATTTCACCAGAGACTGAGTTAGGGCCGATGGGTCCTCCTAGTTATATATCTAGATTTAAGTTGGCATAAAGACAAATTGTAGGTTAGACGGAAACGACTAGTAATAATATATTAATTAAATAACAAAAAAAATAATAAAAAAATAAATGAACTGAAAACAACTACATCACGAGCAGGTTTGGAATTTCAAACGTTCATTTTTTCCCTATAAATAACTTTTATGTCGGCTAAAATAAAATCGCTAAAATTCGATGTAAATTTTCATAAAGTAGTTTTTCAAAAATAATCATTTAGCATTTAGTAAAATTCGCCAGAGGATGAATACATTCAGAGAGGATAAAATCTTCTCGAACGTAACTTGGCTTAAAATACGGGTAACTCAAGAAAATAAAACATAACAGGCTATCTTAGGGCTTGAACAAGTTAGACCAGTGATGTAATATAGGGTAAGATAAATCTTTTAAGAGTAAAATTAGGCGTTCTTAAAGTAAGCCAGAGCCTCTTCTCAAAATTAAAGTAAAAAAGAGGGAATAATTTCACTTAAGAATTTAAAATAAAGTTATTCTGTGGAGTGTGAGTTCGTGAGTACAAAAGTAACCAACCCTACAGTATTAATAAAGTTAATCAAATGTAACAGTTCCCTTATAATATATCCAAGGAACCCTGTTGAATACAAATATGCATCTGGGGATTGCTCTTTCGCTGTCAGCTATCAGCCTCAAAAACTCCGAAAAAAAAAAGAAAATCAATTACGTGAAGGACTCCGAAACATCTTCAGTCTGAAAGGAATAAAAAATTCTCTTGGCAAATTGCCCAAACGAAACGTTACAAGAATTAGAATGTATAATAAAAATAATTCCTTTTTTGTTGGTCGTAAGCCGAAATATTAAGCGGTTCTTTTCGGGGTGTGCGCGCATTTTTTTTTCGCGATTTCATATTTCCCATGGCATATATTAAATATTTGGTTAAATTCGCGCGGCACGGACGGGGAAAACCCACCGAAATTCGGGATGATTTTCACGTTTTTACGGTAGAGTGGGAATGAAGTTTTTTCTCGACGTCCTGGAGATCGCCTAGGGAGCGCACGGTTATGTTGCTGCAAATTGTATTGGCGTTGTAAGATGACTATGTACACGTACAGTTTCAATGTTTTTATTCGTTTTATTACGCAAGACGAAACTGGAAACTTTTTCATATTTATGACTAGAGATATTTAGATATTCATGACAATATTTTGTTTGAAATTCATTCAGTAAGGGAACCAGTCACATTTTGACTTTTTTGTGACTGTTATACTTATGAAGCTGTTTACAATTTTTAGAAAAAACTAGTTCAGAATTTCGTGTATTTTTCCTAGGTATTTGCATGCACTTCGACTACTTTCAAACTTTAAATAGGCATTTATAGAGAAAATTAGTACAATATTTTTCTTCTATATATTTGCCGGCTTAGTGAACATTTTGCCTCTATTTTTGAGGGGTACGCGGACACCTGGAGGGCTGAACTTTGGCACGTTTGAAGCTTATATCGAGGAAGGATTTTTACGCTTAAAATATTTGTGTAATATGCACTACAAATAATAAAAAACTAATAAATAAATAATTTCCGAGAAAGTAAAATACTCCCAAATCAAGTAATGTTGGATGTAAGTCAACTACGGATGCATAATTTTTAAAATAAAAATCTTGCAATCTTCAAATTTTGAATCGCAGAACATATCTTTACATTTTAAATTTGAAACAATAATAAAATGAAGAGTGAGTGTGTTAAAACATTAATAACCGGAGTTATGACATTTATTGGTTATATTTTATTTTCGTTTATTCCGGTATTATTTGAAACTATTGACAAGTTTGGATAAAACACGATTAAGATAGTGTAATCACATAAAATTATATTTTACATTGTTAATAAACTTTTGTTGACGACAAAGTTATAATGGAAAAAAATGTATCTTTGTCAATAAGATATACAAATGGACTAGAGACTATGAAATACAGCTTAATAGCCCCATATCTGTCCATGCTAATTTTGCTTTGCGATGAATTGACAAAAACTTAATTATATCACTTGACGGAAGCCCGATTCCTCAAGCAGAATCTGCCAAATATCTCGGAATAGATCTCGATGGTATGTTAAACTTGAAACATCATGTCAGACAAGAGGAATACCAGATTCGACTAAAAGTCAAGCAACTGTACATTGATTAGTCGGAAGATACTTTCAACTTGATCTGGAATCAAAGAGATTGGTTTATCAGTCAATCAGTAAATATGGGGTTGCACTAAAACATTAAACCATTTTTTAATACAACGCACCCAAAACAAGATTCTACAATAAATTACCAATGCTTATCGTTGCGTAATCAATGAAGAGTTGCATCATGACTTCGGAATCAAATGCAGACACGAAATGATCCAATATTTCCTACAAAAACATACAGCAACTCGACAACACGCATGAAATCAGAACGTTATAGAGAACCAAACCATACGATCTAGTGTAGTGTATAAGTGTATTGTTAATTCTAGCTTAAGTAGATTAATTTTATTGCTTGTATATTAATGCAAGTACAACAGAATAGTAGTAATAAATTAATTTGTAAATTAAAGTTGTACTAAGCACATAGAATGTAAGATGCAATCAATAAAAAAATGTTAAAAGAGAGAACAAATCAATACGTCCGCTTTAGAAGAAAAAGTTTTTCTGAAAGAAGAACCAGCCATATGCGAAAATGTCATCCCAACGTATATAACTGCTGTCTTCTTTGTTTGCAAGGTATTTGGAAATTCAAAATCAGATTTTGATTTAATTTGATATCTGATGAACGGAGAATAGCTAAAGAAAATTTTTCTTGCTTAAGGAGTGATAGTAATTGTTATGATTCTGGAGATATAATACATCATTGTATTAGAAGTAATTCAAATGGTTTAAAAATTGAAAATTTTAGTGGTATTAACATCTGATTCATTTCAGGTTTCTTAAGTTATTACATTTCTTAAAAAGACACTAACCTAATATTGCAGGTAACAAACAAGTTAATTTATGCATTAAGTGTGAAGTGTAAAATAAATATTGCAAAGGATATTAGCAATTATAAAATAGCTTCATAAAATTTCAATTCCTGACATGGTGTGGTTAGTTCCAGCGTAGGACTTAAAACAAAGTAGAAAGCAGTAGATAAACGAAAGCCACATAAAGCAAATTTAAAATGAGTTATCGGCAAGGGAGATTTCGAAAAATGGAATAAATAATCAAAGAATAATGCAATTTTATTTAAAAATGTAGGTAAATATTTTTTTTTAATCAGCCTCGTGTATTTATTTTTTTGCAATATATATTTAGGTGAGAAATATGGATAAAGGATAAAGATTAACAGGTCAATTTAAAACTCACCGGCCTCACACATAGATGGCACTACTAGAATAAAATCCATATGTTTTATAGTTAGCCCTAAGCCCCTCTTCAAACGTTATTGAATCGTGACGAAATCGCCGAAAAACGGCTGCATTTGAAGAAAAATCAATGAATAGGGCTTCGAATTGCTTCCTTATCCATCTTATTCTCCAAATCTGGCCCCAAGTGACAATTTCTTGTTTTTAATTGACCTGTTATATTATTATATAATTCATGTAATGAATATATGTAGTAAAATATGTTAATATAAAACACGCTACATAATTAGCATACATGGAACATATGAAGATCAGGAGAAATTATGAACTATTAACAATGAATTTGTAGACATTTTAAAGGATTGATAAATATTAAGATTTTTAACAATTAATGTAATAAGATATGTGACTATATGACCTTTTATTCTTTCAATTTTGTATAAAGAGTTAATTTAATGAGTGCAAATGCTTTCCTTTGACATAAATTTCTAAATTAAAAATAATAAATTACCGAATTTTGTTCGTTATTGTTTATATATTATATAACATAAAAGCAACGGAAGATCATGTATACTTATATTTGATTCACTCACTTACATTTCTGAAAATAAATTTATTTATGATACTGTGTTATAGTGTTCAATGGTGTAGTAACTTAAGCTTATTAATACTTTGTTAATTATAGAAACTTAATGGATATTTAATTTAATTAAATGCGATTTAGAAAAGGTTAGTGAGTGTTAATTCTTGATATAGTTGTTTTAATATGTTTACAAATATTTTATTCAGGGATTCAGAGTTTTTCTAAAATAATGCGAAATGCGTAAAGTTACGATGTTAACTATAACTTTTCAGTGTCTCATCTAAAAACTCAAAACCTTGTTCGTTTATGAGACAAGATTGATGTTTAGAAAGTATATAATTACTCCACAAAATCCAAAAGGTTGGTATTGGTCAAATTTGGCTTAAGATGAATTGCTGCTCCAAAAGGAGTGTAACATATATATAAACAAATAAATATCAAATTAAAATATATCATGATTAAAAATAACATATTTGATAAAGATTAACGTCCATTTTATTTCTGTGGGTATTATGTATCATTTATTTTTATTTTTTCATATAAATTGGCTTTAAGGAAAAAGGAATACGGTCAAAACTGGAACGACTATTCGTCTTGCTCTAATTATTTCGGTTTTAATTAAAGAAGAACGCCGACTATAACCGCCGTGCGGTCCAGCAGCAAACTGAACGGAAATACGGCCTAGAAGATCATCACGTAAGGCCGTCGTAATTTGTGGAAATATAAATGGAGTCTGCGAGGACGCGAGGGCTAGAAAAAGTCCCATTCCAAGTCAGCCATAAAGACGTGAAAATCATCCCGATATCCCAGAGGGACCCTTTTTTTCGTAAGTTGTGGTGTCCTAAACTCGACAAAATATCTAATATAGAGTTTTTTTTTGAAAGAAAATCGAAAATAAGAACTTAATTTATATAAATCTCATTTAGATGATGATATCTCTATATAATTCCTTCTAGTTTATATCAAAATTTCATTTCTTTACGGTTGATAGAGATCGTATTTTTACACTGTATTGGTTGTTGTGAACTTGTAATGCAACTCCGTATCAATTTAACGCCGAGGGAACAGTTTAAGAAGAGTAAACATACATTATCTGATTCTAATAATGCTTTCGTCAGTCTATTTCTTTGATTTCAATTTTTCTTGGCTTTATTGATTTAATATAATTACCATATCACTCTAAATTGTTTTGTCAGATTTGAATTCAACCGATTATTCAGCAAAAGTACTTCATAATAATTAAAGTCACTCATTTGAAAGTAGGTAGAGCTTTATCACGTTCGTTCATCAAATGTCAACTTCTGTTCAGTTTATTAATTACGTGTTTTTTATGGAGAAGTGCATCTATTTGAATACCATGAATGGGTAATGAATTGGTATATGGTAAAGAGTTATTTATTGTAGATATCAGAGACTTTTTGAATAATTTTGAACAGAACTACTTCTTATCCAGATATTCAGAGTCTATCTTAATAAATCACTTTTTAACAACTACTTTTTAAGTATTTGGCAGTCGATTTAACAGATCAATTAAAAAGTCTCCGGCCTGACACATAGATGGCGCTACATGAATTAAATCCATATGTTTTTTGATTAGCCCTAATTCTCAAAAGATGCGTGTATAAATTTGACAGCTGTCGGATTATTAGTTTGTGAATTATAGCATTTTGAGTGAAGCAACTTTTGTTATTGTGAAAAAAATTGATAAATATAAATTTCGCGTATTGATAAATTATTACTTTTTGAAGGGAAAAATAGAGTTGAAGCAAAAACTTAGCTTGATATCGAGTTTCCGGACACTGCTCCAGGAAAATTAACCATCAATGATTGGTATGCTAAGTTTAGACGTGGTGAAATTAGCACCGAAGATGGTGAACGCAGTGGACGCCCAAAAGAGGTTGTTACCGACGAAAACAATAAAAAAATCAACAAAATGATTTTGAATGACCGTAAATTGAAATTTAATGAATATTTTAACTTTTAATTTAACCTTTAATTTTTAACTTTAAATTAAATAATCACCCTAAAGATATCAACTGAATGTGTACATCATATAATTCACGAATTTTTGGGTATGAGAAAGCTCTGTGTAAAGTGGGTGCCGGGCGAGCTCACTTTTGATCAAAAGCAACAACGAGTTGATGATTCGGAGCAGTATTTGGAGATGGTAAAGTCTAATAAACCCGAGTTTTTGCATCGATATGTGACAAAGGATGAAACATGGTTCCATAATTTCACTCTAAAGTCCAATCAAATGGACTACACACGATGAACCCGCTCCAAAGCCTAGGAAAATGCAACAGTCGGATGAAAAAGTTATGGCGTCTGTATGTTGGGATGCGCATGGAATAATTTTCATTGACTATCTTGAAATAGGAAGGCCCATCAACAGCGACTATTACATAGCGTTATTGGACCGTTAGAGCAAGAAATCGCCGAAAAAGTGCTGCTTCGCCAAGACGATGCACCGTGTCACAAGTCAGTGGAAACGATGGTAAAAATCTATGAATTGGGCTTCAAATTGCTTCCTCATCCACCGTATTATCCAGATCTGACCAAAAATGGTATCGAAAAGTTGAAGGGTCACTCTAACCAGTGGAGGAATCACCCTTGAAGAGAATTATGTTTAATAGAAAAACTAATTTTTCCAAAAAGATGTGTTTTACTATGGTAGGCCGGGGACTTTTCAATTGACCTCTTATTATTATCTGGACATATTTGCAAGAAACGGAACGTAGTATAATTTATCAATCAACTTTGGATATATTAGATGGTGGGGTCACAAAATTTTGGTAAAATTGTTACTGGTGATGTAAGTTACATCACTATAGTGAACATAGTGCTTGTTGATAAAATGTAGCAACATTTGATAGTCTAGGTTCAAGATAGAGGAGCAAATTGATATTGTTGTTAAAGCCAAGATAGAACTCTATAAAGACTTTTAATCTATGACAGGAAGAATAATTATGGGCTTATATGCTATTATTTTTTATTCTCGATAATAATTGCGATTTCGATAAATAAATTTGTATTATAGTGTAGATATTTAAACTATGACTATAATGGACTTATACCATAACCCTGTTTGAAAAACATGCTCAAAAATAAAGGCAAGTTACGATACTACGTATATGAAGTTGAAATTAACAATTTGCAATTAGTCGGAATGATATAAATATGTTTACTAGAACTCCTTAAGTAAACAACTTTGTTTTTCGCACGAAAAGTTTGAGACAATAATAACTCTTATCGATGACAATTTATTGGCTTTTGTGCATTTTTTAATCAAATTTTATTTAAAAAATTGTTTATTACGATTTTACATGTTTCCAGATTATAAAGACAGAGTAATTTATATATATCGTTCAGTAACCGAAATAAGTGATCATGCGGTCAAGTTTCCTGAGTTAGTTTAGCAATGTGATTGAAACACCTTAGCATTCTTATGCTACCTATGGTATCTGAAATATAATTAACATTAGTCGTGGAAGTGTATATCAGTTATTATCTCACAGACAATTATCTTATGTTGCGGTAGAACATATAGAGATCGCGAACAGTGTTTTATTTAGTACGAAACGCTGAAAATGTGAAGCAAGCGTTGAACATTTAATGAATATTAAAAACAATTGCTACTGGACAACGGCGTAATACGTGGGAGACACTCAGGGTCTATCATTTGAAGTAAGGTTTATTTAACATAGCGGTTTTATTGAAGCAAATTTGCAAACTATAGTTAAAGGGAAATAGTAATTTGGGAACTCATAAATATTCTTGGAATAAATGGGTTGCATCAGAGTAGATATTTTTCTGCGAATTATTTCAGCAACGTAAACAACTCTTAATTTAAGCTTGAATTCATAGAAACTAGTGCATAGCGGTATAACGGTTTTATGAATATACGAATAACGGGAACAACATGTAATAGCAAAACAGTTCTAGTTGAGATAGCTAGATGTATCTTAATCGATACGGATTGGAAGAAGACAAGGAAACATAAGAAAAATCTATTAACTTGATAAAGGTAAGCAAGTTAGTAAATAAAAGATGGTTTAATTGATTAATAATTATAATAATTATAATTGAGAGTTGATGGTTAGAGTTATTCAACAATAATTATTTAATGTAACGTAAAATTATCTTTCATGCGACAGCTAAACGTTTATTTCCATCTGTTGCGAACTAATGGTGAATAAGTTCAACTATGTTTGAAGCACATATTTGTATATATTTATTTGTATAGTTGCGAGTAAAATGTCAAAAATTGTATATCACTATTAAAAAACTAAAATGTAATAATAATATAATGAAAAATAAATTATAATAGAAAGCATTGCCAACGCTGTTGTCAATTTACGCTTTTCTTCTAGTGTTCTATAAAGAATTATTAAAGTAACGAAATTATGTTAATGTATCCTTGAGAAGCGGGAATTATACGGCTGCTGCTAGTTGGTATGCCCACGTTTATGACCTCCACCGCTCATTCCATCCTAAATATTGAGATGGTCACGGATACTACTAGAATATTTGCCAATTCCCATCATGGAAAACGCCAGGTCAGGCTTAATACGGAAGCATATACACTTCTAAATATATATGATGTCAATACACATCTCCATCGGTGGAACATACTTTGTTGTATATATTGTATTTAGGTTAAGGCAGAAATAAATTAACGGTGAGTTGTTCAATATATATTTTTTAAAATTATTATCTAGTTTTAATAAATAACATTTAAGAAAATGTTAACATGCAACTCCCATTTAATGGCAATAGTCGCTGTATTGAATTAGAATCAGCAATTATTGAAATCTGTGATATTTATCTGTGAACCTTTAGAATTACTTCTGGTACAATAATATACTATGTTTCCAGAACCATATCAATTAATAACAGTCGTTAAATAATAGCACTTTTTCTTTATTCTTTTTCTTAACCAGACATCTTATTAAGTCAAAAGCTGATTTCAAAAATATAAATATCTTGCAAGGACAAAAATCAGACGATTCTTGTTATTCTCAAATTTTGCTAATCTATGTTAATCTATCTTGGTTAGGATTGAACCAGTCACTTTCCATTTTAATATAGTTTCAATTGTAAAAACAACCAGCCACTTAATTTTAACGAACACTATCCTTTATTTAACTTTATAAATGAAAAAAGCCTTTCCTCAGCGAGGTTCGATCTCGGTACGTTATTGTCGGCGAGTTAATTTTTTTAGAGCGCACGACTACCCGTTGGGTTTGTTTATATATTTTGTGTTACCGATCTGATTGCTTGATTTCGGCGTTTCTCATTTTATTAGGATATATTTAGTCGTAGAGTGTATAATTAACATACAAACATATTAGGCCTAACAACAGATTATACAACGAAATATTTGTTAAATTAGATGGCACTGAAGTGCATTTTAAAAATAATTTTGAGCTTAAAGAAATCAACCGAAAAATATGAAATTTATATACCATAGACCAATATATAGATATGTATAAAAAACTTATCTTACGATTTAAACCTTGACATCCTCCGCACAATCCCTTTTAATAATCGTTTGATCCGTATTCCTTTCAGTTTCATAAAATCCACCCTATCCGCACAATACTTGAACGAATCATCGTCCGTACCATAAAGCGGTCCTGAAGAGAGAAAAACACGCCGCCCTTCCCCCTCCCGTATCATTTAACTTTTAGCAAAGCCGCCATAACCGTTTTATTCTTGTCTGTTTTTCTCCGGTGGCATATAAAACGTGACAAACGATTCTTTGGTCGCGTTTTGGGCCGAAACCTCCGGTGATAATAATCCTTTTGTGAGATGAGGATGGGAGCGACGTCCTCCCCGATGGAAAGCGGCCGGAAAATTATATGTGACGTCTCGGTTCGAGTTAAAAACGATCGTAAATTGCCCGCAAATTGAGAGCTACAGCTCGGCGACGGGGGCTATTCATTAAAGGTCGAGTTTTTCCTGGGTTTGGCGGCGTCGAAAGGGGTACCTTTTCTCGTTTTCGTTCGGGACTTCATTTGTAGCCAGCAGAAAAAACGGAACGTGCGATTTCGTCCGAGTGAGAGAGGAAAGAGGAATTGTATTTTGATCTACTACTGTGGTAATTTGAGGACAATAGAGAGAAACGGACCTTTGTTTTCGAAAGATAAAACGCAATATAAAGAAAAACTTGACCCTATTCGGCTAATATGTACAGTGTTTTTTTTTGTAGGAAATTCGATTCTCGAAAAATATTTTATTTAATTTTAATTTTTATTGAAATAATGTGATATATTTAATGAAGTTAGATTTAGTTATATATGTTATTGCATTAACTGTTAAATACTTTAATATTTATTAATGCTTCACAATATTTACAAAATTACATTTATATAATATTTCTTCTATTTGTCCTATGTGTCCCATCTATGAAAATTAAGTATTGTATTGGAAATTATGTTGCTCTGTTGTAAACAACCTGACAATCTTTAAGGGTTCATATAGTATAATTATTATAATTTGTGTTTGAAATATGTATGTATGCATTTCTAAAGCCATGAAAGAAACCGAAATTGCTTTTCCCCTGACTAGTATGTAGAGTCAAATATGAGCAACAGGTAGCTATAATTCCCACGAACAGTTTATTTACTTCATATAGTATCTATTATTTAAAAAGGTTTATATTAAGCCCCACTATCAGATAGAATTCAATATTATTATAATAAAATCGTAAAAATAAGTTGGGTTTAAAAATATTATATGTCGATCAGGTACTTCTTATAGTATTATAGAAGCCAAGAAAAATGGTTCTTTTTTATTTTTACGAGCAAGCACTGGTTTTGAGCCTTTAAAGGCGGTTATTCCTACAGTTGGTTGAAAGCAGGCAGAATATTATATATTTATATTATAAAAGAGAGGTGCATAAAGCATAGCCAAACACTAAAATAATTATAAATAAATTTATTTGCATTAAAATGTTAAATTTAAAAAGCTGAAACTTACAATTAATTGACAGTTTCTACAATTTATTAGAAAATGTATCAGAATATAAAAACAATTTTATTTAGTTTTAATTTTTATTACTTTACTACCTGTGCCCGAGATATGTTGCAATGCTACGTAAAATAAAAGTGTTTTTGGATATACAATATTTTTTATTTTCCCACCTGGTTCATACCCATATAGGTAAACATTTCACAAGGCACGAGAAAACCACCTGCTGTTGTATATCTGAGAATAATGGATTTTTCAAATTTCTATATACTTGTCTTTGTGTTTGACTGATGGTTATTGCAAAATGGGTTTGATCTCTAATAGCATACGTGTCGGAATAATTGCAATGCGTGGTTATAGTATCTTCTCTTTTAGGAACCTTATCCCTTTTAATTGTAATTGGATGATATTATATTTCCGTTGATATGTTTAATACAATTAATCATACTTTTTATTAACTGAGTCTGGAGCTGTTGTAAAGCCGCGGTGAACTGATATTCAGGAGAATAATGGTAGATATTTGTTAATATCAAAACAATCGTGGGCCGTTACCAAGCAAGTTGGTGATTTTAGTATTTTTACGCGATATTATCTAATGAATCATATTGTCTGTGGTTGGCACCTTCCTCCATAGATTTGTAGGAAATGTCACAAATTGTTATTTTCCTATTGATTGTCTTATGTTTCTCTTAGTTTTTTAAAACATTCAGGCGATATGTTTTACCTATACATGCATATGGGCTTTATTTTTGCTTAATTTTTGTACGACATTAGACTAATAATATGAGATGTGAGATGTTTTCATCTTCTTATTTGTTTCTCGATTATACAACTGAAAGAATTATCCGAAGGAAATTTTTCTTGCCTACGCTTAATAAAATAAGTCACAGCGGACATTCTAACCGTTTAATAACATACTTTCTCATATAAATGATACTTGTAAAATTACAGCTTCGTAACTTATTTTTCGAAAATAAAATAATATATTATATGCTTTTGACATAAAATATTACAAACGCCAAATAAAACACTTTTCTATCATTAACCTCCATTATATTAAGACGATGACTAATTTCGACGTAAATAAACGAGTCTACGTAATGCGTCAGACCAAATATAGATAAAACGATCACATCATATAAAAATCCAGAGATTATCGAAGTTTTCGCAGAAAACAACGACGTTTGTATTCTAAGATTGTTGAATAATTATTGATGTATCTATTGATAATATCGCAAAAATATATCTATATCATCTCCTAAAACCATTCTCTTAGAAACCAATATATTTCCACATTAACGAAATTTTTTTCGTCGCATATCAAAATGATTTTTCTTTTTCAACATGTCTATAGAACTCGTCACTGAATATTGGTGTAATTTGCTCTGGGTTGAAGGTGATGTTGATCTTCACTCAAATATGAAAATGAATATAATTTGTATAAATCCAAAAATTCTGTTTCACTGGGTAAATACAATAATTTTGCGATTGTTAATTACTCTCATTAGTACAGAAGTTCATAGTTTAAACCAGCGTTTCTTTCTATGTTTATCTATTACCTATTTTTTATTTATAAGTTATCAATATTTTATCATTATGAGGATAACTAAAACACGTTTATTAGTTAGTAGAATCTTACAATCGACTGTTGTCATTAGATGCTGAGATTATTATAGATTAATGATTGATTTTATTGATATTAGATGTAGTATAAAATTAGTTTTATATATGAGTGTGAGTATTTAGGTTCGTCTATAAAATCGACATCTTTGAATTAAGAAGGAGAAAACCAAGTCCCGCACTATCATTTACAGAAACATTCATCACAATTAACACTAAACAACTTTCGATGAACGAGAGTTTTTTCGTAAATAAAAAAATAAAATATGATGAAAATTTCCTTTTGGTGTGAGAGCGCAATAAATTATAATATATTAAACGAATAACGCGGCCTTTAATTTTAAAAAGGTCTACAGGCTTCACCTTCTAAAAGCTCTAAAGTCTGACCATAAAATAAGTATTACTAGAAAGATGTGATTATTCTATGGAGTAGTCTAGATATTTTAAAAATCGATTTTGACGTTTTCAAAGTTTAACACTTTAGGAATCAGTGCTTAAAATTTTTTTTGAAAAGTAGCGCGGCATGTAAAAACTAAATTTTAAATGAGCTCTTTTCGAAACTACTTTTTTTGTAGACGGTTGACACAATATCTCAAGTTCCACCGAGTCCATTTACTTAAAAGTAGTTGTGAACTAGGGACGTCGAAAAAGTATCAATATAAATTTTTTTACTTAATTTTAAAATTCATCAAAAGATCAGTACTCTTTAAAATATTTAGATAAATATATATTTTTTAAGACTAATATTTCAAAATGTTTACTTTATCTTAAAAATATCGAAATTTTTTATACTTGTTGCAAAAAATATATCAATATCTTTTTCTCCGATATATCGATATATTGAAATTTTTAAAAAATGTCGAAAACGATATATCGATATTTCTATAAATATTCTATATTTATAGAATTTATTAATTTTCTATATCTCTTAAAATATCGATATTTTTGTCGGTGGGTCGGCCACCCCTAGTGTGAATCTTCTCTACAGATACTTCATACGAAGTAAAACTTGAAGCTCTCGGCTTGGTTGGCGCAGTGGTACAGACGATAGGACGGTCTTCCTACTGTTGCGATAGTCGTAGGTTGGAATCATGTTGCCGCATGGTCGTAAATTTATGTTTGTGATTGTCCTTAGGCAAGAGTGCAAAATTCGACAGGGAAAAGATCCCGGTCACGCCAGTAACCAGGCTGAGTAAGACCGAATGTCTTCTGGGTTGATCTCCAAGTTGGTCACTCTCCAGTTGATAGGCTTAATGTCGATGACCAAGATTTGGAACACACGTTAAACAGTAGCTTCAGTTTAATATATAACAGAAAAAATTAATACCTAAAATTTGATTTATAATTTAAAAAGAAATCGGAAATGTAAAGAACAGTAAATAATATCTCGTTATTCAAACAATCATAGATTTTCGAGAAAAAGATTGTTCTGTTTTGTACGCTAGTAGCATTTTTCTAGATTCAAAATTTTTTGATTAGCATTCAGATAACTAGGAATGTTATAGTTTTGGCGCGCCCACCATTTCTTTTGAGGCCTCCCACTTCACCAGCCCGTAACATTCTTTTATATATTCTATAAACCTCTAGCATAATAAAAATCCAGTAAGGATTGGATAGTAAAATTATTACTTTTTTAGTTGACTTAGAAAATTACCTAAAGTTCATACTTCATGGTCTTTAAAGCCATTATGAAACAAACTGAAATTTTCCCAAAATGTTATATATTTAGTAATGAAAGTGGTAAAATACAACGAATACATTTTAAATATGTAACGTTAAATTAATGAAAATACATATATAGGTATATGTTGTATTAAAAAAAAATTAAAATCTCTTATTTTTAGCTCCATTTCATTTCATAAATGGCTTCCATTAATTTTTTTTATTTCATTTTCTACCCAATCAAATCGATTTCGGTTGTAAACAATTAACCTTGAAGCTGAAAAATCATCGTCATTTACAGTCATTACATATAAAAATCGGTGCCTTTAAACTGAATGCGAAAAAAAACTACAAAAAAAATCATCCCACTCCTCTGTCGATCCACGAATCCATCGACGAATTAATGGATATGTATTTTTCATCCGGTCCTCCTCTTCTCCCGCCGGTATGGAAGGTCGTCAATAACTTTTCAATCACTTGTTCAGGTCTCGTTTTTTCTTTGAGTTTTTTTTTGTCCAGATAAACGCACAAAAAAAAACGAACAACAAACAAGCACTTCGCGCGTTTTAACCTAGTTTTTTCGTGTTGTTTTCTGATTTGGGATAATGTAATGGGGTTTTCTAGGCTAAAACCGACGATATCTCGTTGTGGATAATCCAATTTATGTTGTACCCATGTCAAGAGTGTATTGTTTTAGTCTCGGAATGTTTGAAAACTGGAAAGATTAGATTCGATTTTTCCACTATGATGTTTAAATAGTTCCAGAAATTTGATTATTAATTATTGATAATATATACCCGAAAATAGTCTTTAGTACTAATTAGTGATCGCCCATTGGTCGAAATTCGACCAAAATTATTAAGTTAATTAATGCTCATATTATAGATTAAAATGTTGCTACTAAAATTTGTTTTGGCATTATTCTCAACATAAGATCAGAAATATATTTGATATATAACATTAATTAAAGTATGAGTTACTGAATATTAAATAAAATAGTAAATAGTCACGAGAACAATAAGAACTTCAGTGTATTAATATATATATATATATATATATATATATATATATATATATATATATATATCATATAAAAATCCAGAGATTATCGAAGTTTTCGCAGAAAACAACGACGTTTGTATTCTAAGATTGTTGAATAATTATTGATATATCTATTGATAATATCGCAAAAATATATTTATATCATCTCCTAAAACCATTCTCTTAGAAACCAATATATTTCCACATTAACGACATTTTTTTCGTCGCATATCAAAATGATTTTTCTTTTTCAACATGTTAATAGAACTCGTCACTGAATATTGGTGTTATTTGCTCTAGTGTTGAAGGTGATGTTGATCTTCACTCAAATATGAAAATAAATATATTTTGTATAAATCCAAAAATTCTGTTTTACTGGGTAAATACAATAATTTTGGGATTGTTAATTACTCTCCTCATCCCTCATTAGTACAGGAGTTCATAGTTTAAACCAGCGTTTCTTTCTATGTTTATCTATTACCTATTTTTTATTTATAATTTATCAATATTTTATCATTATGTAGATAACTAAAACACGTTCATTAGTTAGTAGAATCTTACAATCGACTGTTGTCATTAGATGCTGAGATTATTATAGATTAATGATTAACTTTATTGATTTTAGATGTAGTATAAAATTACTTTACTCTCGCAATCAACAGAGAAAGAATAAATTATTAAGTTAATTAATGCTCATATAATAGATTAAAATGTTGCTACTAAAACTTGTTTTGGCAATATTATACATAAGATCAGAAATATATTTGATATATAACATTAATTAAAGTATGACTTACTGAATATTAAATAAAATCGTAAATAAGTGTATCAAATATAAGTGTATATTATCTTTAAAGTATATATGTTATAACATAAATAAGGAATAATGCATGAATTATTATATATATATATATATATATATATATATATATATATATATATATATATATATATATATATATATATATATATATTTAAATGAAATATATAAATCAATCAATTTTAATTAAAAAATTTATATTAAATAAAAATATTACAATCATTAAAGGAATTATTGACTTTTAATAACATAAGTCTATAAATTAAATAAATGAAATAATGTCATATAGTTACATATGTTATTGCATTAACTGTTAAATACTTTAATATTTATTAATGCTTCACAATATTTACAAAATTACATTTATATAATATTTCTTCTATTTGTCCTATGTGTCCCATCTATGCAAATTAAGTATTGTATTGGAAATTATGTTGCTCTGTTATAAACAACCTGACAATCTTTAAGGGTTCATATAGTATAATTATTATAATTTGTGTTTGAAATATGTATGTATGCATTTTTAAAGCTATGAAAGAAACCGAAATTGCTTTTCCCCTGACTAGTATGTATAGTCGAATATGAGCAACAGGTAGCTATAATTCCCGCGGATAGTTTATTTACCTCTTATAGTATCTATTATTTAAAAAGGTTTATATTAAGCTCCACTATCAGATAGAATTCAATATTATTATAATAAAATCGTAAAAATAAGTTGGGTTTAAAAATATTATATGTCGATCAGGTTATAGTATTATAGAAGCCAAGAAAAATGGTTCTTTATTACTAGGAAACAAAATGCCAATTGCATAAAATTTTACGAGCAAGCACTGGTTTTGAGCCTTTAAAGGCAGTTATTCCTACAGTTGGTTGAAAGCAGGTAGAATATTTAATATAAAAGAGAGGTGCATAAAGCTTAGCCAAACATTAAAATAATTATAAATAAATTTATTTGCACTAAAATGTTAAATCTAAAAAGCTGAAACTCACAATTAATTGACAGTTTCTACAATTTATTAGAAAATGTATTAATATATATCTATTATATAAATCCAAATGTATCAGAATATAAAAACAAATTTATACTATTTTTAGAAAAATCATTAGTTTATAGTTTGTAGTTTGTAAAATTATTTCTGAAGTTCCATTACTCGTTTTTCTAGATTACCGGTGGTCTGAAGTTTGGCCGTGGTCCTCTGCGGGACAGTGTGTTTTAGTTCTGCATCATCAACCTCGTGTAAAAGTACAGGTATGTTTCACGAGTTTATTTGTTGAATGAAACTTTCCACTTGCCACAGGATCGGGTGATTTAAAAGTAAACATATAACGTTTTGTGCGCTTGGAAGCTCTTCACCGAGAGTTTCAGTCAAAATGTAATAAATAGTTGTTTAGAAGTTTTTCACAAAAATATATCTTTTAGTATATAGAAGGAATATAGTTTATTTTATACATTTTCTCTTTAAACAGCAACTTTTCTTGTTGCAAGCATTCATCAAAATTTATTCAAATGGTAAACTTTTATGTTATTTTGTTATTACGATATTTCTATGCATGTTAACTTCTTAGGGACTTCATAAAAATACTTTTTCATCTGAGAAAAATTAATTAATTTTTTACCATCTGTAAGTCCAATTATAAATAGGACTTGAATGTTAGAAGTATCTTTCTCTACTATGTATGAACAAGTAAGACACAACAACGTCAAGAATTGTCTTCGTCAAGAATAAGATCATATGTAAGCGTCAATGACGGTAAATACAATATATCAATGAAAACTGGTGGGGATTAAACCAAATATTTTGTCGATGAGACTCTTAATTTGGCCCTCATTTTAGCATCTAAACTAGACTAATCGTCTAATATCAAAAACGGAGATCACGATGCGAAACATATCCTTTTATTAGAAAATTAAATTATAAAATAAACTGTAATAATTTTTTTCATGTAATCAGGTTTTTTCCTATGACATCTAGTTAAAAGCACTTATCACTCCAGGCATAACAAACAAACAACATATTTTATTATTGGTCCAGACAAAGGTTTCAGCTTTTCTTCAACGTTTAGGATAAATATTTCTTTTTTATTTATTTTTTATATATTTAGATATGTAGATAATTTTTTTAAATAAAAAGGAATTTTATCCTGTAAAAGCTAATTTGTGAATGAATACCACCTCACTGTAACCCAATGTGGTGGACTCATGACTACCTGTATGTTATACACTAATATGGCACATTGGCGAGACAAATACCTTTAACACTATATAGACAGGAACAACATAGATTGTTGATTCATATTTTTTATAGTTGAACTACGTACTCATCATTTTCACACCATCTATAAGATATTTATAAAGGGTTGATAAAAAGTAATTCCAGTTTCTTATGGTTATCAAAGCAAATTTATTAATGTAAATATCAAATATTATACAATGTTATATGTGTCGTTTTGATCGAGTACCTTTTGATACTTTTCTTTGTGGTAAAATAATAATTTCGTCACCATGGTGTTTGTAAGATGTCTGGTTAAAACTCTTTACTGTAGCATAGCGGATCCAAAAAAAAACTGAATCAAGTGATTTTTGAAAACATATTTTGAAGCCATCTAGGCAAAATTCACCCTCCAATCTCTATTTCGGAGCCTCTAAATATGTGGTCTAGCATTACCATTCTAATTCACCAATTTCGTAATTTCTTTTATATCGTGCTGCATTTGTATGACTCTTTGGCAATAGAGAGGCTAATTAATGGTTTTGCTATATTGGACTAGCCCACAGTTCCTTTCTAATTTTCATAAACCTTTAATATCACCTTTCTTGGCGTCAGTATCGGCTCTGCAAAAGTTATATCCTATAAGATCCAAAATTTTATTATTGGTAATCATTCGTTTCAAAAATTGTTCAATGACCTTTAGAACCTTTTTGAACTTTAGCAACGATTCACAAAATGAAACTTAGTCTATTAAATAAAATGTTTCACTGTTGAATTTGAATTGAACTGTATGGTATCGAACTCTAGAACTTCTTTTTATAAATAGTCTTATGATCATTACTTTATGGCCAGTGCTTGGATCCGTTAGGGTCTCATGAGATGGTAGACCATCTCTTTCGAGTTATTCAACGATTGATCTACTGGAGTGAAATTCACCTTTGACATTGAAATTCTTACAAGTATTATAAAATGTCTAGTGCATCAATTTTTAAAACGTAATAGCTTTTGACTGAGCAAACAACAGACACATTATCCCTAGAATGTTCTGTTGGCTGTTACATTAAAGAGCTGTTACATTATTCTTCTCCTTAATTTTGTTTTTTTTTCTATTTTTGTCCTAAATATTTGCCGAATTAATATAAGAGTTGAAAGATAAGCAATTTGAAAATCATTAAAACCTAAATTAATCGGTAATCCGGTGAACTTCGTGTCGCCTACATCTATCTTGCAATTTTTTATGACAATTACGATATCCACCTTGTCGACTATCGAGTATTACAGCCATAGTATTACAATACTATGGCTGTGATATGGTATCTGAATCAATGCTATTTCAAACATTTTGAGTGTGTGAAATGATGTCATTTGGAAGCAACTATTATATTTTTAATGGTTGACCAAGAAGTGGTTAAAATCATTTCCCATCCCAGGAGTAAATCTGGTGGTACCAATTGAGGCAATGGTATTTTTTCAACTGGTATAAAATAGTCCAGTAGATTCATTACTGTATCTGTCCGACAATACTGACAAACGATTGTGATCTCACCAATTGTAACTGATTTGTTGGCATGATAATGTATTTCAGCATTATAGTGGAATGCTGAATTACAGTCAATTTCTTTGTATCGCTCGCTTATTCATTCGCTTCTCTGTCGTGTACTCATTATGTTGTTTTTAATAGGTACGAACTCGTTGCACTCTAAGAGTGCACGTGCACCTGTCCACTTCATTTCCAGTCACTCTCGAATACAATTGTGACATACTACTACGACTATTTTCATATCTCTGACTGGTTAGCAGTGCAGTTGGAACGTGAGGTAGCACGTCGCACATTTGATTTACTTCCATGACCTAAGTTAGGTGGTCTTCTCCTTAATTTTGTTTTTTTTTCTATTTTTGTCCTAAATATTTGCCGAATTAATATAATGTACTGGCAAGATCCAACTAAATCAACGGTTATGATTATTACGCAAATTTGACTTTATTTGATGTAAAGTGTTTACTTTTCGATTCGTGTTGTACAAAATTAATTGATTCGCTTTCGAGACCATTGAATATAATATCAAACCAGCTATAAATAATTTGTTCTGAATTAATTATGAGATATTATGAAAGGGAATGTATTTTTTTTAATCCTTCAATTAACAAGTCGTTTGAAAATTCCCCGGCCTACCATAGTAAAACAAATTTTTTTGGCAAAATTAGTTTTTTTATTCAACATAATTCCGTCCAAGGATGATACACTGATTATAGCCTATTATAGACCCTCTAACTTTTCGACACCATTTTTGTAGTACTTTATCCTTTGCTTCAGAATAGGCCTCAGTTTTGGCGACCACCTCTTCATTCGACGAAAATTTCTTCTGAGCGATCATTATTTTGAGCTCTTAGAACAGGAAATAGTCGCTGGGGGCCAGATCTGGAGAATACAATGGATGAGGAATCAATTTGAAGACCAATTCATGGATTTTTGCCATTGTTTCCACTGACTTGTGACACGGTTCATTGTCTTGGCGAAGCAGCACTTTCTTTTATTTCAAATGCGGCCGGTTTTCGTCGATTTTGTCCTTCAAACAGTCCAATAACGCTATATAATAGTCGCTGTGGTTGGTCTTTCCTTTTTCAAAGTAGTCAGTGAAAATTTTTCCATGCGAATCCCAAAATACAGATGCTATAACCTTGCTAGCCAACTGTTGCGTTTTCCTACGCTTTGGAGCGGGTTTATCGTGTGCAGTCTACTCGGATGACTGTCGATTCGACTTCGGAGTGAAATGATCGAGCCATGTTTCATCTATTGTTACACACCGACGCAAAAACTCGGGTTCATTTCGCTTGATCATCTTCAAATACTGCTCTGAATCATCAACTCGTCGTTGATTTGTACCCACTTTGCAGAGAGCTTTCTCATAACCAAATATTCGTGAATGATATGATGTACACGTTCAGTTGATATCTTTAGAGTGGCTGCTATTTTATTCAATTTCAATTTACGGTGATTCAAAATCATTTTGTGGATTTTTTAAATATTTTCGTCGGTAACAAACTCTTTTGGGCGCCCACTGTGTTCACCGTTTTCGGTGCTCATTTCACCACGTCTAAAGTTAGCATATCAATCTTTGATGGTTAATTTTTCTGGGGCAGTGTCCGGAAATGAAGCATCAAACCAAGTTTTTGCTTCAACTGTATTTTTCCCTTCAAAAAGCAATATTTTATCAACACGCGAAATTCCTTTTTATCTATTTTTTTTTCACAATAACAAAAGTTGCTTCACTCTAAATGCTATAATTCACAAACTAGTGATCCGACAACTGTCAAGTTTATACACGCATCTTAGGTTTTAATTCTAGTAGCGCCATCTATGTATCAGGTCGGGAACTGTTATGCCGGACACCTGTTATATTGAATTTATTCTATTTATAATCTACAAACTTCTTGTTATAAATTAGATATATAGGCACCAAATATTCACAACAAATAACATTTTATTCAATACGAGAAAACGAGAATAAATCTGGTGACGTTAATTTGAAACCGTACTGCGATACAAGAGTTTACTCAGGGACGCTAGGCATTCGCACTAAAATTTTATTTTTCACATTGTCGCCGTTGAGGTAGCTCGTCGAACATTTGGTTGACTTTGACGGCCTAGGTCAGGTTGTCCTCTCCTTGGCATTGGAAATAATAAGAGTAAAGAAAGTTTTCATGCGCCAATTTTTCGCTGTTTGATGATAGTGGCCGGTAGTTTTAACCATTATTCAATATTTCTATTACGCACGCATAGAATTGACATAAGCAACACAAATGTTGATCCTTTGTGACAATGACAGTAACACTTTTATGGGAGAACAAAATTGTTTTTAACATTTTCTTTGGAATCATTCCACATTTTCTAATCACATAAGTCTTTTCTGGATTCTCTCAAATATGTCAAAACCAAAATTAGCTAAAACGGCCTGATGAAAAAAAAGGACTGCTATTTATTTTTGTATATATAGAGATCATTCCATTAAAACATATTCCCACCGGTAAAAGCGCCGGTAAAGGATTACGATGCGCCGTGTTTATAAAGCAATTTTAGTCGTCCGAATTTGAACTTGCCTTGACTTCGTGACCCCAATATCACCAAAAACAAACTGATTTAGAGGTACAAGAGTCGTAGATTAGAGCATTAGTCGACAATCCAGCAAGTTAGTCGACCAAAACGAATCAGGTCATTTCCGGACCTCCATTTATTAATTTATCTTTTCGAGGCTCAACGAAAACTATCGCACATTAATGGTCCCGGCTCCCGCTCTCGACCTGAAAGAGCAAATAGCGTTTCTAGATCTGGATCCGTGGTCCCTTTTAATTCAAGGGGTCCGCCGGCCCTATCGGACCTCCGGAGACTCGGACATCGTTTCAATCTCTCTGCGGCTTTCTACCTCCCCGATAAACTTAATTAATTCAAATAGCTTTTTCGGTAAATATTCTCCGCCGATTCATCCTCCTCCTCTCCCAGGTGCCACGGTACACAAAAACGACTTCTCGTTGGGTTATTTATTATTGGTCGCACGGGTTTATATATAAATTGTGTCGATGGGATATACCGCCGCAAAATAATTTCAAATATACTCGAAAGATCCAGCTAAATCAACGGTTATGATTACTATACAAATTTGAATTTGTTTGATATAAATTGTTTACTTTTCGATTTGTGTGATATAAAATTAATTGATTTGCTGATTGACTGATATATATATATATATATATATATATATATATATATATATATATATATATATACATATATATATATATATATATATATTTAATCTCTCAACTATATGAATTTAGTCGGTAGATAATCAACAAATTTCTTGTTAATTTTGGTATACAGACACTTTAATAACAATTTTCTCCAAATAAGTTCGATGAGAATCGATACATATTTTGTTATAGGTTTCCGGTATTTTATATAGAGGGCGACCTGAGCGCATCGTACTATTGTAGATGACATTTCTTTACATTTCATTCAATGCGGGAATATGAGAGGAAACTTGGAAGTGATAATTTGGGACAGTAAGGCTCCGTATTCCATAAGAAGCTCGCTGACAATGCTCGCTATGCACGAAGAAGGATATAACAAACAGGAGGCAATTTTCGACTGAGTCATGCACATTTTCCCTTATTTAAACTAATAAAGTCTGTAGAGCAAGTATTCTTCAGGCAAGTTGTTTGCAAGCGCATACATTTGTGTAACTGGTGTTGAGAATTTTGCTCAGTTTTCTTGTACTTCGCTCCGTGGTGAAGAAATTCTGTCGCATAAAATTCTGGTTTAAAGAATAGCAAAAGTGTCGTTGTAATATGTGTTGTCATTAATTTTTATGATATATCTCATATTTAATATGACCGTTTAAAAGTGTAATATATATGAATGAACGTAATATTTTACCGCGAGTTGTAATTGTGTTTACCAAGTACATAATTAGGGACATTTTGAAATAATAAGGCCTGTCTTATTATAAACATATACTGAAAAAATTTAAATATATTAACATTATTTACAAAAATCTCACACATGCAGTTACACAGACATCATACAGGAAAATATATTAAAAAGTACCTCGAAACCGTGTATATATAATCATAACAAAATATAATGACAGGTCGAATAACCACATAAATAAGACCAAAAAGCTTATCATTATATACATGCAAAATTCGATAATGAAATGTTCCTTGAAATATGTGATTGTTATTTAAGTTGTGTAATTAATTTTGTGTTTATATTTATATTTATGGATGTACTCATGTGATTTACATGTCACTTGGAAAATAGGGCTGGTTCCTAGGCTGGTGAATGATTTATAATAAGCAGATAGTTCACTAGGAGAAATATTTTCTAACACAAGTTTTCACGTATCCGCAAATCAGAAAATGGAATACATTTGTGTTTTTGCAACTTCTCTATTTTGATCACTTGCTGTCATAGTAGCAACATATTCTTCTTGTCGACTGGAGCCGGAGATCATCTGGCATCGGACAGCTAACATTCCCACTATAAACAAAACTGATTCTATGTACATAATAAAGGTTGCAATAACTAAATAAAAATAAACAAAAACCTTATTTAACCTATCTACTACACGTATTTTATATTCTAATATACACACGATTTAGCTTAATACCAACCTAAACCTATTTATCTATTAGCATATTATTTTAACAACTATCGACTGATCAGTTTGAAGTTGGTACGAGCAACAAATTAGATTTGTTTTGTTCGTAATTCAATTTTGTGTATATGTCACAAAATTATATTATTATTTTGTATTGTTTGAGATCGGCACCGTACTGAAATACCGTACCTACGAGGCTTAAATGTTCGACTACATAACTGAGGAGCGTGTACACTGAGCAATACATACTAGTCGCATTGTTTTCTTTAAATATTATTTTCCCATATTTTAAATCCTTCAGTGGAGTCTAATATTATTTTTCTTTAATCACGCTCCTACAAAGCATGCTGAATAATATCTCTGAACTTTTACTTTTGCATATTATATAATTAAATCCAACTTGCAAAATTAAAATAAATAATGGAATAGATACTCACCTGGATAAGATTTTCCTAAAGGTATTTGAAGTGGTTTAACAATATTTAGAACTAAATGACTTATCCATTATTGCTGACCGTTTATAACTAAAATCTGAACGATATAAGAACAAATAACAATATAATACTTAACTCTATAAATAAAATAAGCGAATAAAAGAAATATAAACAGTATGTCCAAATCATTAGACTTGTATCTTTTCTTCCAACTCTACTTATAAAGTGTAAAATGAATTAATAAACTCCGGTGATATAACGATGAACCGGATAAAACACAAGGAAGTAAAAAACATAAATAAAAACTTTAAATGAATAAGGAATCCAGATACCTAAAATCTTACCAGTTTCATCGCCAAAACAAAAATAGCTACATTCAACTCATTGGATTCTATCGTCTAATCGTCAGCCTCGAAATGCCGCCACCTCAGAAACTGCAAAAAGTGAACAAGTACGGACAATGTGCACTAGTACTGTGTCTAACGGTACATTGTTGTGACTTAAATCTAAATACTAGGTTTAGTCAAATTAGAATTTATCACTAATTCACGGTTGTTGACAAAATCAATGCCTTCTTAAGATTTGTTGTATCGCTTACGAGGGTGATTCTACTTTTTCAAGTTCGGAAACAAAAAGAAGTCGCACGGGGCTATATTTAAGAGGCGCGGAGGAGTGAGTCGGTGCGTTGTCATAGCGGAAAAATTCTTTTTTCTACATGAGGCCATTTATCCTGCAAGTTGGCGTTGAATAGGCCCAATAATTTGGCATAGTACAGCCATGTTACCATTTTATCCTTCCATAGGTAGTCGATGTAGATGTAGATAACTTACGAATCACAAAAAACAGCGGCCATCACCTCTCCGGCCGATAGGACAGTACTCACTTTCTTCGGAGCTCGTTCGCCGGGTGATATCCACCAATTTGACTGTTCCTTGGGCTCTGGTATGTACCAGTAGATCGTCAATCATCGCGCCGACAGCTTTCTCATGCCCAAAATTGTATACAGGGTATCGGTCACTGCAGCCACGCGGTCTTTTGAGATGCGTACTGTTTCAGATATCTCGCGCACCTTCAATCGGCGGTCTGCTAACAGGAGGTCGTGGATATTTGTTATGTTACGCTCTATGGTAGCCGTTTTCGGTGAACCTGGGTGTGGGTCATTAAAAACCGACGTGCGAGCAAAGCAAATTTTTGACAGTAGTTATCGAAGCAGGAGCGTAACCGTACACAGCACCCAAGAGCTCTTTAATATCGCTGCGTGATTTCTCTTGCAAAAACAGGAATCCAATCACTGGTCGATATTGCTCTTTTTACTTTTTTCTGAAATCTGCGGACGCACTCGCTCACACAAGCGGGCAAAACGAAACTACGAGTCCGATTCGACAGAAATTTCGACAGTAGCCGTCTGAGAGAATAAACGATTAGTAAATTCCGCGTAAAGTAAAGTGGCGCCATCATGCGGTGAGGCTAATTACTTATCGGGCCGCTCTCATATGCACATTGGTCTAAGGCATGGCTTCTTTCTCGAAAAATGACTCTATAATAGCTCATCTCATAATACTTCATCTCCTGTATAGGCAAAATTTGTTGGGAATGGGCTAGCCCGGTGAATGCTGCTTCTTTATTTTCTGATGCGATAGAAAATATATTTTGGTGAAGTGATTTATCTATTTTTATTTATTGACCTATACAGTTAATATATTGAATCAACTGATATCGATATATTTCCAATATTTAGTTATATAAGTTGCTCTATATAGGATATAAATATATAACTATGGTGGCCCGCTCTGTTCTATCTAAGACGGTTTCTTCAAGAATACCAGGTGTTAATTCAGCAGGGAAGAAGCTTACAAGGTAAAAGTGTTAAATTTGGAACAAATTTATTACATCATTGGATGGTTTTGAAAAAAAAAACTAGTATTATCTAATTTGCTAAACTATTAGCGGAGTTAATGGATTCTCATCTCAGTTTCGGCTAACTGACGGAGTTGAAGGTACATCGAGGCAGAAACTTAATAATTATACCTCTTCCCTGTTGCCTTGAGCAGAGATTGCTAAAGAACTGGAAGTGTTATTATCTTTATTTGAAAACAGTCAAGAAAAGAGGAAAATGAAGCTGAAAGGACTCGTAACTTCTTGAAATATCATTTTTATTACACTGTCCCTTAATATTATTAAAAAGGAGCGTACATATTGATGAATTTATAATATATTTAATTAAAAGTTCAAATACTTTTAGATGGTTGGAGGTAAGGACGCATAACAAAAAAATGTCTTTCGTTAAATGAACAAAAAGGCATAAACTTTTATTGATAAAATATCATATTTTTAGAGGTACCAGAAAAACGACTAAAGTCTAAAGAAAACAGCCACATAAAAAACTTAATTAAATCAAATAGGTTATTTGGTAGGTATTTTAGTATAAGAAAGGCCGCTCGATATTCGGAATGTACGGATTTATAGATAAAACTGTCTACCAGGATTTCATTAAAAATACTCTTTTAAATTTTATAAAGAAAGTTAAGTATTGAATAACTTATTTTAATTAATTCAGTTTCTTGTCTTTGTATATATGATTCTTTTGCCCGTCACTGAACTTTGTGTGTGTCTACTTATGAGGATTCGAGAATGGCTTAGATTTACAACTGGAATGTGTAAGGGCTGATAGGATTCCAGAATTTTCTCCGTTTAGACATAGTTTTTCGATTACAAGAGTATATCACAACAAAATCATTAATTGGACATTATTGTGAACATAATATGATATTTGTTTTATTTCTGAAATAAATGAAGAAAAAAAGCCAATGTTCGAATAGGATAAATTTTGTTGGGTCCGGTAGTCTTTATGTATATATAATTCTTCTATATAGGATTTCCAATTAAACAGCCAACGTACGTCATCATAATGTTTTGGCATAAAGTTATTGATTTATTTTGACTCTCATGTAACAACTAATGCAAATAAAACAATGAAGCAAAGATAATATTGTAAAATATAATTAATTTGGGATATTATAGCATGAGGTAAAGTTCTTTTAGGCTCGTATGTTGTGATATCCCCTGGATGGCTAGTTGTGTATCCATATAATATATTGTACTTTCATTAGAGAGAAAAATTAACTTTTTATGTTTCGTTTTTGTTACATTCGTTCCTTGTTTGTTCAAGTTTTTTCTACTATTGAATTAACTGATTTCTCTTCAATGCATTTGCCATATCCGTAAAACAGTTAGTATCTATCTTCTCCTCAAACATTCTAACCTAATGCTTATGTATGACTGTGAACAATTATATACATATCTATGCACACAAACCTTTCACCTTCTAGAATAGGACTTTCTACAGTTATACTATATTAATTATATACTCATTTTTAGTTGTTTACGCTTTTATCATCCTTTGTTGTTAATTGGTATTATTGGGTCATAAGCTCACAACAAAAGCGTTTCATTCAGTCTCTCTCATTTTCACTAGCAGAACCACTGTTCCAGTTCCAGTCCAAGTTGGTGTTCATTACCAAGTTGTTAATTTTTAATCCGTCGAATACTTGGGATGCCTTATATCCCTCAAAGAGCTGCATATCGATACTTTCAAGATTAACAGTTTTCTCTAAAATAATTGTGTTAATTATGTTTATTTGGAAAAAAAACTGCTCATTGTTTTTACATATTTCACAAATTAGATCTCGAATAACGCAAGGTGATCTTCATTCGTCACCCGCTTTGTATCGTGTTGCTATTTGTATTCACCCACTACACTATCACAGCTTATATTAACCTTAAGTGCAGCTTCGACACATTAATAATATTTTCAATAAAACTGCAACAACTTAATATTTAATAGTACCTCTCTAGGATATCTTACTGGCAAGATAGGTGATAAGATTTGGCATTTTCAATCAGAGTAACCAATCAGTAATATTAAACAGTAGTTAAAAATGTAGCAAAACAATTTTCGCCTTTATTTATTATCACTAATGTTTTAAATTAACTTGCAAACATATGACAACAGTGTCGACCACCATCAACGCAAATCAAATTTTATAGATTGATTCGGTTACATGTTCCGACACATAAGGCAGCATCCTGTCTCTTTTTATCTAAGCCTACTAAGTTCCATTTCCAAGCTTGCTGAAAGAGCTTCTTACAAACAATATCACCAAAGCCTTTGACAAGGTTTGGCATGAAGGCTTAGTGGCGAAATGCATCCGATTAGGTCTATCTGATGACCTAACAGCACTTATCAAATCATTTCTGTCAGGACAATCGTTCCAGGTGAAGATTAAAGATGTTCTCTCTAGCCGGAAAGCCATCAACGCAGGGGTTCCACAAGGCTCCCCCCTGGCACCCGCTCTATTTAATATTTTTCTTTCAGATATCCCTAGGAGGCCACAGGTTGAGGCAGCTTTTTACACAGAGGACACTGCTTACTTTGATTCTTCAAGAGTAGCACCGCACATTCGTAGCAGGCAACTCGATGAGACGGTCCAGTGGTTACATTTCCGGAGGTTGCAGGTTAACCTACTCAAAACCCAGGTCATCTTCTTCCATAAGAAGTGTTTTGCACCGAGAATTTCGCGTCTTAAAATCGAAAACGCTGAAATCCCATGGTCAGAAGAAGCCACCTATCTCGGTCTTGTCTTCGATCGCAAGTTAAGGTTGAATTCCCACATTCAAAGTTCCCTCCATAAAGGTCAAGGTATTGTTAATTTGCTGTTTCCGCTTATCAACCAGGCCAGCAGGCTTCCTCTCTCAATAAAATCTCTCCTGTACAATAAAATTGGTCTCACCTAGCCAAGTGGAACGTCTTCAAGTCTTTCAAAACAAAATTCTCAGGAGAATAATCAATGCCTCCTGGTTTGTCAGGAACAAACAATTTCATAGAGAAACAGACGTCCCCCAAGTTCACGATTTTATATCCAAGCTCTACTCGAGATATTTCTCCACTCTTCGTCTCTCGGACAATAGATGTATTACCGAGCTGACCGATATTTTAGGCCAATAACTCATTCGGCTCTTCGTGGCCTTATTCTATTACAGCCGATATTTCCCCGTCGTGCTCTAACTTCAAATTGTCTAGACCTTCTTCGGCGAGGTATCCGTAACAGGATTCCCCTTCCCGGTTCCAGGCCAAAAAAATCTTTTTTCTAGAGAAATGCTTCTAATTAGTAAAATGAAAAGGAAAAATTCACTCAGAGATTAAAACGAATTTTACGCTTTTACACACATAATTTGGGATTATATTCGATTTTCTCTATGATGTGCATTAGTTGTTTTATTGGAAGGATTATACATGTATATGTTAGTAAATTCCTTCAGCTCGACGAACTTGATGATTCCTTTGTGCGTTTGAATGGATTCCAAGATGGTTTAGATTTACAACTGAAGCCGGCAGTTGATGCTCTGATAGGGTACCAAATAATTTTTAAATTTTCTAATTTTTTCATACTTTTCCATCATAAAACATTTAAAACAAAAACAAAATGTTACTTGTCTAATTTTCATGGATCTATCATCTTGAATTATAAGTTTAAAGGTGAAGTTAATTTTGTGCCGCGTATTCAAGTGTCCCCTTTAGACTCGTCCATTCTATCCAGATGCTAGCCATTTGGAATTCGCTTGGTATTCGCAGTAACTATTAATAAGTTACAATTGTGGGTTGTCTAATGTCCATTTGTGGTTTGGATTTATGATCTCAGTCTGATGGTTAACTATGTGGTTCTCGAGTTGGAACACCGTTAAGTTTCTTTAATTATACATATCAGAGATTGACTAAAATATTATTCATCAACTCGCATTAAATTAAGAATAAAATAAGCCTTATGGAATTTGATATGGCGTTTTTGAAAACAATTATAACTGCGAAAGTAAGAAAAAAAACATATAAAAAGCAATTTTACATTTATTTTATCTCAAGATACATACATGAGGCATAATGAAGGATACAATAAAATAATAGAATAGGTCAGAGGAGACACTCAATACGGGTGGGAGTCTAGATGTATGGTGTTGCTCTTGAAGGAAAACGGACTATTTTTAAGAATCAAATTTATTCGTTCTATATTAATTATCAGATTTTTAATTTTCAAACAATCAGTAGTAACATAATAATAATACTGTTAAGCTTTAGCAATTCCACTCGATCAATTCTAATAAAAACTAACGAAAATAAATACCCAAGTAGTTACCTACAACCAAATTGCAAATACGCAAACAACGCAAAGTATCTTGAGATGTATCTTGATGCAAAAGTTCGTTAAGAAGAATTAAAGTTGAAATGTTTATATAATTGGAAGGAATGTTAACTGGAAGAAAATTAATTACCTATACATGCAAGCTGTTATTGTCCAAATAATTTCTAAAACCTTTACGGGATATGGTTGTAAATGTATGTTTGTGATTGTCCAAAAAGCAAGAGTGCAAAATCTAGAAATGAAAATGATCCTAGTTGCGTTAGTAACCAGTTTGAGTAATGTTGAATGTCTTCTCGAATAATCAATCACTCTGATAGTTAGTCACTCGCCAATTGGTAGACTTAATGCCGAGGACTGTGGTTCTGAGACAACGTTAAGAAGTAGGTTTGGTCCAGATACATGGCAAAAAGGAGACTCTAAAAGATAACGCTAAGCTTACCGAATATAGTTATGAGGATGTTCACTTGTTGAATGATCACCTGTTGGCAAGAGACATGAGAAGGGCCTTTACTCTCCTACTGAAGCAACTATATGAATGAATAGATCTATAACAGAACATATTCATAAAATAATCAAACCATTTGATCTTGTGTAGTCTAGTAAAGTATTAATTAAAAAAATAGTATTTAAGAAACAATAAATAGCTGTATTTTTTAATACACCAACATGACAACTATAGAGACTAAATAAGGACCGATACGCTTAGATTATAAGTTGTTGTAAGAACAAATTGTAGAATAGTGAGCAATCGACTTGTAACTAAGTATTATTAAAAAAACAGGTACTAGTGTTCGAGAATTAAACAGATTTCGAATTTACAAAGTATACTATTTCTATAAATTCTAATGAGTCAACCAAGAGATTATTATGTACCAATTTCAAACAAGATCGTACCAGATATTAAGTCATTAAGACCGTTGGGTTGATTTGAAGCCCATCCCCATTTTTAAACGCCCCCGGCTCCGCCGCTGCCGTCAAGTGAATTAACCAAAATAAATCGAATTATTTCGGGGCCATTCGCTTATTAATTTATGGAAATGGAAGAGCAAATTATATTTCTAAATACGAAATCCAGGTTTATATCGTGATGAGGGGGGGGGTGATCAAGTGGGTCAGGAGTGTTGTCGTAAACCGTAATACTACGTTTTATTGGATTTGGTAGGCTTAATTTGATTTCGATTATCTTCTTTTTTGCCACACATGTCTGCCTTTCGATAAATGTATTAGTATAAGAGAAACTAGCTTATATTCCAACAATGCTGCCATTGTATCGAAATTAATCGCCTCTTCATTGAAGTTTATGGTGACTTCATTGAAGTCAGTTAGTTAGTTGATTAACTCTCTATTTCAACTTGCAACAGTATCATTCCATTTGTATTGATAGTTGGAAAGTATATAACGAGATGATTCTTTCAGATTTGTAGGAAGAGAAATTTATTTGCGAAAATTATTTAACAACATTTATAATCGTTACAATTGTCCTAACTGATCTAATGCTTGTTAATTTCAAGTGAATATATGTATATATATATGTGTGTTCCCCTACTTATATTAGAGAACTCCTTCCATGGCTCATAAGTGGAACTCCATTATAGTCTTTTAGATTCTATTTGGTAACGTCAGTGTTTCACGATCTGACATCATTATTTTTACCTTCTAAACGCCTTGGCCTTCCACGATTAAACTTCGATGAAATCAAACGATTGAGAGTATTTAACACATTTATTGAGTAAATATTTATCACTATGTAAACTATAGTAATCTGATAATACTATAATTCAGTAGTGCATGCATCATGTTTAGTCTGAAATTAATGAAATATTATACATATTTTTTAATTTAATATTTATGTTCTTCCTAAAAAAAAGAATGAAGATCCACCATTACATCAAACAAGTCATTTTTATTCCATCAAGTCAGTTGTAAATACGTACGTAACTCATAAAGAAGTCACAAGACGGAATTTAAAAAAATATATCTATGTACTGTTAACTTAATTTTATATATCTTATTACAACAAATTTTTTATTTTTCAGAAAACGGATCAAAATTGAACATTTCTAATATGTAGGCTTTGGTATGGTTTAAAGTTGTTATACATAATCATACCATAGTTTACTAAAATGTTAAAACCAATTATATCTCCTTGAATTATATATATATATATATATATATATATATATATATATATATGTATGTATATGTATATATATATATATATATATATATATATATATATATATATATATGTATATGTATATATATATATATATATATATATATATATATATATATATATATATATATATATATTAAGAATAATCAATGCCTCCTGGTTTGTGATGATTTTATATCCGAGCTCTACTCGAGATATTTTGCCACTCCTCGTCTCTCGGGCAATAGATGTATTACCGAGCTGGCCGATATTTTAGGCCAATAACTCATTCGGCTCTTCGTGGCCTTATTCTATCACAGCCAAAACTTGAAAAGTATATAACGAGATGATTCTTTCAGATTTTTAGGAAGAGAAATTTATCTGCGAAAATTATTTAACAACACATTTCTAATATGTAGGCTTTGGTTTGGTTTAAACTTGTTATACATAATCATACCGTAGTTTACTAAAATGTTAAAACCAGTTATATCTCCTTGTGGCAAATTAAAGTTATGTTATACCCATGTCAAAAATATATGTGTTTATTTTCAAACTAATCGAACTAATACAGACATTTTAAGACTTAACTTTTCTGTTATTGACAACTACTATTTATTTCAATTGTAAATAATTACATTTATACTACTGTTATTAGCAATATTAACTTCTAATATAATTAAAATTTTTTATTATTAATTTTCGTTATTTATAATTAACTTTCATTTATCATATAATTTAAATTTACTATATTAATACTCATTATATAAACAATCAACTATCAAACATACAGTTAATAGGTGGTAGCAGGAAAGCATTTTTCTTTATATTTTAGTGACTTAGTGATGGTAGGTAAAATACATGAGGAAGCAGTAACTTAATTGCAAACGTCAGTGAACAAAATTAACAAATGGATCAAGCAATAGAGAATGATTGGTGAAACCTGTCTATACCAATTTTGCAAATAAAATAAATCGCGCGAATTTCTGCTCTGTCAACATACACATTTGTATGATCACATTCTTAAGCCCATTTAGACATATAGCGTTCATATATGGGGTTGTATTAAGAAAATTAATTTAAACATAATTAATCAGTTTCAAGACAAAGCATGGTGGAGTGCTGTCAATGGTCATATGTATATAACGAGGACATACGTATGGAACATAATCCGTAATATTATGATAATAACATAATAGTCCGTGGTACTTCAGAAATAGTGATTTTGATAGAGATATGGAAATTGACAACAGGCTATTTCAAACTTCTTATTAAAGAACTTGCACAGAGTCATGAAGAAATAACTCTTTGCTATATCAATGTTTTTGGTTTAGAATACTAAAGCTTTTCAGCTGCTGTAATGTGTTGTTAGTGTATAATTAGATCATAGTGTCGGTGCCCAAATTAATATTAGCGTAACAAATTTGATGGAATTTAATATAATTTGATTCGAAAATTTAGAGTAATTTAAGAAAAATTGTTTTCTTTTATTTGTAATAATTTAGGACTGGATTTCCATATTGAACAATTTGTTGTTAAAAAAATTAACAAAGAATTATACTAGAATCGAATTAAAGGCTTCCGGGCTTTTTGAATATTTTATATTTTTATATTTTCTTATATGAAATCTGGAGATTTCAGAGTGCGCTTTCATATATTATAAGACATTATCAATGTAATAAACCTGATGAAAGTGATGGCTTAGAATTTCCATTTTCCCATATCATTTGTTTTGAGCGATGCCATGTAGTATGTCTTAGTAGAACACTGAAATCAACTTATTTTTGCTTCCAATTTTAGAAGCCAAGAAATATGTATATATGGACAATTGAGGGTCATATATATACAATCATTAGAACTTTGATTATACAAAAATCTATTAATCAATTCTTTTATATTGATTATCCGGTCAATTTAGTAATTACACTTACTCTACTTTCAAAAGGTGAATTTAACGGGGCATACCAGCTGTGAAACGGTCAATAATTTACGGCGAAAATCCGATAACCGTGTTATTAATCGTTTTGGAGGCGTTCATTTGACATCACGCAGCTGTTGTTTGACGTCGTTAGAATAGTTTTTTTCGGATATGTTAAGGACCGATGTCAACTCTAATGATGTTTAAACAATCGATGCACTTAAAGAAATTATCCATAAATTATTCATGAAACGAGCGACAAACAACAGAGGGTGCACGGAATAATTTGGTCATATTACAGTCAAGCCAATCCTTACTAAAACTGAAACGATTTTTCATAAATAATTTCTATATTATCTACTCTCTTCAATATAGCAATAGTATAAAGGAATATATAAGTTTTATAAAATATATAAAGTTTTAATGGAATTATCGAACAGAAATCAGTAAATCAATTACTCTCTAACAGGCCGTCAAATAAAACAGTTAATGCAACTTGTAATTCATTTTCCTGTATATTTTCCGATTCAATTACTGTATCCTCCCTAATGCATTTGTTGTATTACCTGCAAAATGTTAGTATTCATCACCTCCTCGTATTTTCTAACCAAATGCATATATATGTATTACATACATATATATGCATACAAATCTTACATATTTTACAATACGATTTTCTAAAATTCTCCTATAATAATTGTATACTTACCTTTGTTTCCTAACAGTATATGAAAAGATGTTCTAAATCATCTGATCTACAGTGTAGTCTTTTTCAGGCCTATTCCTAAAAATATGAATTTGAAATAATACTCATTTCAACAATATATCATTTAAACTTAATTTATGTTTTCCTTAATTACGGCCATTCCTTAATTACATGCTTCATCAGTTTAATTGTTGGGGTACTTTTCCCCAGTATGCTATGGTATGGTGCATTGTGGATAACAATATGATACTCCTGGTTGCTTCACTTTTTAAAACCAGTACAAGAACTGTTCTCATTCATTTCCCCATGGTAATAGCTTTTGGAGAAGAATAGTAAATCTAGGAATACAACCATTCCATTCAGACCATTTAACATGAAGTACGATATATATACAATTAATTATTTAAAAATATTTTGAATAATAAAACCTGATCTTTTAGTTACCATTTTCCATCAACTTTTGTTATCTATACTTTCCTCTAATGGGATATCCATGTTTCGTCTAGGTATACAAAATTGATAATGAAGCTTTCTTGATTTTACTATATGCTTTTGATATTGTATTCTTTAGAAGCAATTCCTGGAAATTCAATTAGACTTCTGCATGGATTAGCTCTATGCCATTTAAAATGTATGCCTCTTAAATTTTTAACTTAAGTTCTTAATAGATCAGGGGTGATCTACATCTCTCAAAGAGCTATAGTCAATTCAAAATAGCAATTTACCCACATAACCTGTCGAAACGGAGCAATGTTGTTGCAACAACTCTGAGTTTGAGTATATTTTGACTTTGTACCTTGACATAACAAAATTTTGATCTAAATAAAATTATGAAACCAAAAAGTTACGTATTATAATTTATTTTAACATTATAGTACATCCAATACATATATTATCGAAAACTTTAAATGTGTAATTAATTATACAGCCACAATAATTTATAAGTTAGAGCTGTTTAATTATATTTACGTTTAACTATTTTTCACAATAGTATAGGTAGATTTGTAAGCGCGTTTTTATGTAGTGGTATGCCCTGAAGTTCTAATCCACCTAATTAGCAATTGCATTTGTGAGTAATATATTATACTTTCATTAGAGAGCATATTTACCTTTTAGGTTTAGTTGTTATTTTCTTCGAAGCAATGTTTCCTTGTAAAGTAATTTCAATATTACTATATTTCTCTCTATCTGTCTCTATATCTCGTACTATCTGTACACATCTTTTATTATAAAACCACATTTAATCTCTGCATTATCCTTAATGCATTTGTCATATCTGCAAATCAGTTAGTATTATTTCTCTCCTCATAGATTTTAACCAAATGTACATATATATTCTAAACAATAACACACATGCTCATAAAGCTTTCACACTCTATAATACAATTTCCTACAGTTAAAGTATATTAATTTTATACTAAACTGTAGTTGTTTCCTCTTTCATCACCCTATCTTGTTAGTTGTCATCATTGAATCATAAACCAACACTCATTAAGTTTTATTCAATCAGTGTCATTTTCAAAAACACTAATCAAGCAAATAACTAAACTGTTTATTTCTAGTCTATTAAAAACTTCTACCATTTGTCAATTTTTTCTCCAATGTATCTGATCGAGCTCATCCAAACCGAAGATATTCGACTATGTATCTTTCCATAAATCCAGACAGTTCTTGTTTGAATACCATCCTCGACCTAAATGTCTATTGAAATAATTCTTTATAATGCCAGATATCAACTTAATTTTATTAAATATGCAGTGATGTAGAGGAAAACGTAATATTGTGTGGCTATAACATTCAGCAATCTAATCTTTGTATGACCATGTATCTTTTCTCAGGCTTAGTTTTAAAAAAAGTAAATTACACAAAATACAATTAAATATTTCATTTATTTTTACCGACTAACAATTTGAAATAGTCCATGCTGTAACATGGTTTCTTCGAAACATATTTTATGTACTTTAAACCATTCCTTAATTGCAGTCTTTTTTGATGCAGTTATTGGGATCTTCTCCACCAGTGTACTATAATATGGTGCGTTTTATATATCAATAACTGATGTTTCTTCCAATTTCCTTAAAAGCTGATATTCAAACCACTGCAAAAAGAAGTTATGGTTCATTTCTCCATGATAGTTACCCTCGGACTAGACAGACGAAAAGGCTAATTCTGCACCAGGAATAAAACCATTCCTGTTTCCAGCATGAAGAACTGTATGCGTTAAAACCACGTTTGCCGGTTTATAACCCGTAATTATATTATTTTGAAGAATTTAGCAGACGTTTGACAAACGGACAACTTTAGCTGGCTCTTCCTTTTATATGTTCGAACTTGTCAAATAGCGTTCTATCACTTTTTAAATAGAATAAAATAAGAAGGAAAATATTGTTTGAGTGTAAAACGAATTTACAACTTTCGACATGCACGTATTGATGACGTGCGTCACTACAGTTTTGAATAGACTATACATATTCATAAGTTTTGTAATGATACTTCTCAGACCAACAGTTTAGGCCATTTTAGCAACAGTTTAAATGTTTGTGTATAGTACTACTTCATTGTTTTTGGGTGATTTTCACAGTGTATATATTAATGATGGATATCATTGATAATTCATTATTATGAATTGTAGCTGCAATATGTTAAAAAAATTCAATAAAAATCCTCTAAATGTCCTAATCTATAAAGTATAGCTGCTATAATTATCCCATTCATGTTCAAAGAACGAACTAATTACATTCGGTTTAGGATCTCTAATTGTTATCAGTAATGTTTTCAATCCAGTATCAATCCAAATCGAACTTGACAGACTAATTCGGCTACATGTTCATTGATCTTTTTAAGTAGGATACAATGGGAAGTAAAAATTCGCTCCTAGTTTAAAACGAATTATATATTTTTACAAACTGCAACCAGCACTATATTCATATGTGTTGGTATTATTAGTGTATTGGCTGTTCCTTATTGGACGGGTTATATGTAATATAATTTTTATCAATTAATTTGGTTTAATATATTCATTAAAACAGGCATATTTGTCCCATTAATTAACGAAAGCTCAAATATCGCATAATAACGAATGTTGAGAAAGCTAATCCTACTGCGTTCTTATTGAACAATAAAGATTTAGTTTAATGCTGGTTGAATTGGCCTAAGAAGTCCGAGGGGGTCCCGGCGGTGGCAGGGGACAAAGCTGCGGGAGATAGAGGAACCATTAAGCAACTATTCCATCGGTTAGTCTACCTGAAAGTTAGACGACTAAAATGGGGCAAGTCAGCTCCAAACCGCTCCGCTTATTAATTTACCTTTTTGGGGACTGAGACGAAACTTTTGCCGTATTAACGGTTTCGAACCTCGGTTTGCAAACAGCCGACAAAGCAAATAGCGTTTCTCCGTTCGGATTGGGGACGGATTAGTTTGGATAGGTGGCCTTGAAGGGCGAATCCCTCGATAAAAAGTTAGATAGTTTATAACTGATTCGCTATTGTATGGTTTAGTTTTATTTGTTCATTTTATATTATGTGCTTCATTTAATATATTGAAATTGCGCAATATCAATATGTGTATGTTACTGCTAAATCCCACCAAACACTTTCAGCACTGACAATGACTTGGAGTACATGAATTGGAGGAAAACCAAGCTCAAATTCTTAAATAACTTTCAGATAGCTCGACAGGTGATGAACAAACTGTTTCCAGATGTTGGAATGTTAGTACAATCGATGGAGAATATCTAATAGAAGATAAAATGAGTTCACACGAATAGAGTGTAAATTTCGAATAGTCTCAACATCGCGGTTTCATTGCTTTATATACAAGAAAAGAATATTTTTTATGGTGTGTAGACTCACAAATGGCTCTACTACATCAATCACAAGCGTAAGAAGTCCTGGGATATGCACGTCGACCCTGGGAAGGAATAGTTGTAACATATTTTGCGTATATAGTGGTGCAGTGTATTGCGAGATGTTAAAGCCGAATGAAACTTTTACCACAGATATATGTCCGAGTCAATTTAACAAATTTACGGTGTACTCTTGCATAAAAGAGTACTAATTTGGATTAACACTTTTGGATAAACATTCTCTCGCATGACAACACTTGGGCATATTGCAACTGTTGTAAATGATTTACTGTGGCTTTATCACTTGCTCAGAGCGATGCTAGATAGCAAAATGCAGCATGCCAAATACCAAAATGGAACTATGATGGAATCGCTCTCAAACATATATAGCTCTTTCGACACGTTATAAGTTTTTAATAGATTAGAAATAAATAGCTTGGTCATCAACTTGACTAGTATTTCTGAAAGTGACTGTGATTGAATAAAACTTTATGAATGTTGGTTTATGATTCAATGCTGACGATTACCAAGACAGGATGATGAATGAGGAAACCACTAAAGGTCAGTATAGAATTAATATACTTTAACTGTAGGAAATTGTATTATAGAGTGTGAAAACTTTATGAGCATGTGTGTTATTGTTCAGAATTTATATGAACGTTTGGTTAGCATGTATGAGTAGAAAAATAACACTAACTGTTTTGCAGATATGGCAAATGCATTAAGGAGATTGCAGTGATTAAATTTAGTTTTATTAAGAAAGATGTATACAGATAGTAACATTACAAACAAAAATAAATATAGTAATATCATAATGACTTTACAAGTATACATTGCTTCGACAGAAACAAGAACTAAGCGTAAAATATAAATATACTCTCTAATGAAAGTAAAATACATTACTAAGCTATACAACTGTTAATTAAGTGGATATATATACATTGTTGTTGTTTTTAATATAGCTATTGGTCTCCAGTAGGTTCAAGTAATATTCTTAACCCTGTCTGGAGTAAGTCAAGTAAGTTCTTTAATATCACATTTTTATTGAAAATTATTATTAATTGTGTAATTTTGGCGTTTAATTTTTTTAATTTGGCGCTAAAGAGTTATATTTTATGCGAAACACATTTTATGTGAACAACGACATGTCGACAGAAGCTCTCTTCACTATAATTTCCCATATTTACAGGAAACGTATCTCGATGGTTGTAGAGAAAGATTAACGTTTTTTTGTTTTTTTTTTTCGACCTCTAAATTTGGAATTTTGTTAACATCTTTTACGCAATTCTTTTGGATTTGGTTCTCTATTTTATTTAAAAAGTTTTGCACTACCCGAGATACACCTTCAGAATCAGTTCTTCTATAAACATTGTATCTTTCATTAATGTCAAAAATTCGAGAGCTACTAAATATTCCAACTTTTAACTTTTGTATACCTAACATAAGAAAAATCTCTTTAATGCATATAAATTATTCTTCTTCTTTGTCCAATGGTTTGACAAATTGTTTGGCCACTTTATGTAATGCCTACATTATATGGAGCAAATGCATTCATATTAAAAATCATTATCATCTATCCATAGCATTCGCTCAAGTAGAGTGTCTACTTCATAACCTCTAGGCTGTTTTTGGTGTCGCAGGACTTTGATTATTTCTCGTTAAAACTTGACACAGTTGATGACCGGCCGTATCTGTTATGGCCTGGGACAATGTCAATTTCTTACTTTCTGGGTCGTTTTCGATGATCCATGTATTTTTCGAAGCTGTTCGCTGCCTCCTTCAACCAAAAGGTCAATTTTGTTAATGAGAAAATCGTTCATCTTTCATTCGACAGACCATGACTTACACATGGTTTAGCAAAGCAAATTAGTGTAAACTGCGTCTCTGAATTTAATCCTTAAATATGCACTGATGGTTGCATCTTAAACGACTGATTTCATTTCTAATATGATGTTTAAGAGAAACATGTAGAATTTGTCTTAATCCTGCCATTTTAAACAGTTCAAGCTTTTTACAGATGTCAACTCTAGTAAGTCGAAGTCTCAGTGCCATACAGAAGGTGGCAAGATGAGCATTCCAAAGATTTTGGTCTTTTTTGCGTTTTTTTTGTCTTGATTGTAATATTGCCTCTTTTCAATAGACACCATATTTAATATAATTCATAATTTTATATCCACACATTAGTGTAAAATATAATCAGCATATTTACTTATTATCCACAAGATGACAGCGAATTCTTGTTTAACTGTTAAAAGCTAACATTATTTTGCAGACAATATAATTTAGCTATAAAATTATATTGGTTTGTTTTTTTACTTACAGTTCAAAAGGATTTCAAACAAAATTTTTATACAAAATCAGGTTTTTTTCAGACAACATCTGAACCGAAAGAATATATTTTAAATCACCGTTGATGCTGGAAATTTCATTAAAATTTTATTAGCACTAACAATGTTTTATTTAACGTTTTCTCGTTTAAATTTTTATATTTATTCTCTTTTACGTTCCGTTTTATTTATTTTTATAGACGTCTTAATTTTTACAAAGATTAGCCTTTTATTAAATAACGAAAAATGTAATATATATTTCTGCAACAAAACCGTTTTAGAGGTCTGTTTCTTAACTTTAAAAAAAATTAATTAAAAGAACTATTGTTTATATTTAAAAAGGTAATATTATTTCAATTGTTTTAAGTGTTATTTACTGTTGTACATAATATTGATGAATTTTGATAGAAATTATTATATATACTTAAATATACAACAATAGGTCGGTTATTGGTTCAACAATTCATAGTCAAAAAAAGCGATGTCTGGCACATAGGGTGGTTTCAACACACAATGTGAGCGTTTTAGAATACTAATTATGCTAACAGTTCATGAAAATATCAATGGTTTTAGGATGTGGTCTATTAATATAAAAAATATAAAAAATATACCATGAGAAAAAAGTAACAAGTAAGTTCTTTAATATCACATTTTTATTGAAAATTATTATTAATTGTGTAATTTTGGCGTTTAATCTTTTTAATTTGGCGCTAAAGAGTTATATTTTATGCGAAACACATTTTATGTGAACAACGACATGTCGAAAGAAGCTCTCTTCACTATAATTTCCCATATTTATAGGAAACGTATCCCGATGGTTGTAGAGAAAGTGTAACGTTTTTATGTTTTTTTTTTGACCTCTAAATTTGGAATTTTGTTAATATCTTTTACGCAATTCTTTTGGATTTGGTTCTCTATTTTATTTAAAAAGTTTTGCACTACCCTAGATACACCTTCAGAATCAGTTCCTCTATAAACATTGTATCTTTCATTAATGTCAAAAATTCGAGACCTACTAAATATTCCAACTTTTAACTTTTGTATACCTAACATAAGAAAAATCTCTTTAATGCATATAAATTATTCTTCTTCTTTGTCCAATGGTTTGACAAATTGTTTGGCCACTTTATGTAATGCCTACATTATATGTAATGGTGGAAGTATTACTTCCTGTATACGCAAAAATAATTCATTACATTAGCCTTGCCAAAAGTTAATATCTCAAGGGCCACACATCTGTTCCCAGTAAACTTGTTTCATTCAAATATCCTACCAACAAAAAAACATTGGTATTTTGTGTATCATTTTTTTTTCACTTTTAATTTCTGTAAGCCGACAGTTCTGATGATTGTTTTGAAACTATTTGATCTTATATTGAACCGCTGCAATGATTCTGAGAAAACAGCATTCAATACTCCAATTTCTTATTCACTTCCACTTGTAGATTGTGGATACGACTACTTTTAAAACACAAATCTTTCAAGGAATATCTTCAGTCTGCTAAATATTAAAATATGGATTGACAATTGTCAATCTGGATATTGCCACCTTTTATTTCGATTGAAACCTTCAACATCTATTACGCAAAAATTAACAGTCATCAAAATTATTCACATGCTGCCTGTAGATTATGGGCATACCCGAACCTAACTCGTGAGGTTGCCATTTCTTCAACAAACGTAATTATTCAACATAAGATTTGTAAGCCCTATACGTAAATTATTAGTAATTAGAAACAATATTTAATGTCCATTTAGTTGAATTTTAAACCCAGATGAATTTAACAAAATACATTAGGAATATGTTATCGAACAAATAATATATTATATTCAAATGTATATGTAAATAAATGTAAATATGTTTTAATATAATCTTAGTGCTTGGCTTTTAATATAATTTTAATATAACATTTGTATTGGGGTTTTATATGTTTTATATACATATATAGAATAGCTGGACATATATTTCATTTTATTAAATAATTTTTTAACAAAATTTTCAGACCTCCCTAAAATAACCTGGAAGTATTTTGCCAAATAAAGTAACCTCACGGAGTAAGGTGCGAGGAAGGTTTCATTTTCTGTTTATGCGCGAATTCGACCATATAACAGACACATACTAATTAGTGTTTTAAACGAACGACTTAAATTGTTAATTGTTTTATGCATAAAATATGTAAAATCATAAAGACCATAGCTAATTAAATACTTTCAAAAATATATATGAAAATTTTGGACCTGAAAATATATTTTTTTATTAACCTCTTAGAACTACTACAATCTGCCAGTAGGCAATGAGTATAAATTAAATGATTTCGTTATACAATATAACTATACTGATATGTAGAAGATCACTTCACTCAGTGCTCTATTGTAACAATATAAATCTCAATCTAGATACTATTCTAACATATTTTAAAGAATATTCCAACTTATTCTAGAGATTATTATATATATGTCTATTAATCAGTTCGTATGGCTTGAACCTACAGTCTTTCAGATTACTTTGCACTAACACTTTGAATCACACCCGTTATAGGTTCCAATGGGATACCGCGCTGAATTAGTTTGTTGGAGACGTAATATGGGGCATCGACGATAGCTAGAAAGACACAAAGGGTAGATATGTTTGGCCTAAGTATCGACTTATACAGCAAAACCTTGTTATATAATGATAGTTTAAATTTACGCCCTATCAGCCAATACGTTTGATTTAGTTTAAACTCAAACTGTTTGCGTTTTGTCACTATATGTTTATTTCACATTAAACGTCGATCAAAATACATTCCCAAATTTAACATTCTTTTGCTTACGGGAGTTTGTAATTATTCACTTTTACTGGAGGATAAATCCTTCCACAATGGGTGATTCTCAAATGGGTAGATTTTGTCTCATAATCTTTGACCTGAAAACATATAAATCCTTAAAGATATCTGGAGCAATAATAAGAAAATTATTGATCGGTGTTAATTGCTAATATTACTTTCTGGAATGTTTTAAAAAGGCTATTGTTAATTGTACCATTAAATATTTGTCCGATTTGCCGTACTTTATTGATGGGTTTAAAATCCCACCAGTAAGGTGATATTAGTAGAGATGACATTTATAGATATGGCAATAGACCCTCTTAATTCTCAGATTCGGACTATCCACTCATCCCTTTCCGCTAGAGGTCTGGATATTCAGGCAATTTCTGCGGTTGTCTACCTCATCTATTTCCCAATTCAAATAATATTATCAACGAATCCGGTTCGTATACAGTATAATATTATGGCCTTTTTAAAACAACATATAAAGTAAATGAAAAAAACATTTTGCTTCGTATAAAGGTTTAATTCTCCAACATTTCTATTTTATCTTTTGTTTAAATACGGATATATTGGAGACCGTAAAGTTGCGTATTATATGACCTCATTATTTTTTATGCTATATGTGGTTAATAAAATATGAAACATTATTATCAGACATATTTTTTGGCTTTGAAAGGATTTCAAGATTTTTTTCTAGCTCTTGTTTAAATATACATATATTAACGAGCGTATCAGGATTTGTCCAAATAATTATATGCTGATATGAAATATAAATCAATTTTATATTAAATAAATGTATTTTCCCTAAAAATATTATTAGAACGGTTGAAATTTGGAACATTTTCGGGACCATTGCATTTTATTGTAATGATAGATATTGATCCACATATTGATTTTGATTACAAGTGTTCGGTTAATTTTAAGAAATGGAAGTCAAATAATTGACCTAATACCTGTAAAAGTAATTTCAAATTTCAGAATAATTTATCTCAACAAAATATTTTAATCTTTACACACATTTTTACATACAAATCTTTTAACATACTTACCATTTATGGATTTTGTTGAATATGATTCATTGAAGTAGTTCATAATTAGAAGTCGAATCTGGAAGAGCTAACATAAAGGTAGCATTTTCCTAATAAGCAACATTTTGTACACTAATACACTTGATAGCTGAAATGTCGGTTTTACATCATTTTTATCTCGAGTCTTATGCAGAGCAAACAACTATGCACAATAAATTTAAGAAAATCTTCGTAACGATATTCGAATGTTTCTTTGTTCTAATGGTAGCAAATGCTGTACTCATAGTAACCTTCCTCTATGAGTTTCTGCAGCTTTTATAAATTTTTTACAACAAATTCCATCTATATTTTCTTAATATATTCCACAAGCGAGGGAAATATTTACAAAACAATTATAATTAATATTCTAACATTTAATTATAAGTATATAAGTGTACACATCCTTAGGCTCTGTTTCAAGGAAGTTTCCAATTAAAGCAATAGAATCATACCAAATAAGTAGTAAATAGCAAATGAAATGAAAGTCGGATGATGAGGTGAAAATTCATTATAATTGTAATTTTTATATTTAATAAAACACAGTTTTCTTTTCAACTTGTTGCAGTAGTTTGAATTGTTTAAAACCCAATAAAAAATTTCTCTACTTGTCAAGAAGCTTTCTGTTACTTTGGAGTAGATCACTCAGATCACGTTCTTATTTTATGTTTTTTGTTTCAGTTTATTCCTTCCCATTGTCCTCTTATTTTTTGGTTTAGCGTTCCTCTACAACCGCAATTTTTAATTATTGTGTCAGCTTTCTGTTAAATTCTTTACCATTAGTATTCTATCGTTCCTTTATCCTGATTACTGTATTTTCCATTTTTTTGTATTAGTATACTGTCTAACTCTCTTTATTGTCTTTTTATTTTGTATTGTTTCTTTCTTTTTTTATATTTTTGGACAAGTATCGGGTCTACGTATATTCTCTTTGATCTTCTCTATCTATTAATTCACCCTTCTTCAATAATTTCTTATTCACAATTAATTTTCTGCGTATTATCCAGTAGTTGTATTGCTTTCACGTTGCTTTGATTTAGTAAACTCATTTTATGTTTTAGGGTGTAATCTTGGACCACTTCGTGTATCCATTTGATTCCAAGGTCATGGTGCCGCTTTTCGTTGGTTACATAGTGATAAGCATTAATAATTAATCGTAGAACTTGGTTTTGGGTGCATTGGATTACTAGTTCATTTGATGTGTTAGTCCAACCCCATGTCTGATTATAGGTCTTATAGGTCTTTGAATTATAATATCTTCCGACTAACCAGTACAGATATGCTTGATTTTGAGTCTAATCTGCTCTGCTTTTTGTCTAACGTGATGTTCACAATTTAGCCTATTATTGAGATATAATCCGAGGTATTTAGCTGATTCTGCTGGACGAATCGGGCATCCGTCAAGTGATATAATTAACATGGACAGATTTGGAGTTATTAAACTGAATTTTCCAGTCTTTAATACTTTAGTATTTCATGTTGACCGCTACATGTACTTTTTCTATTACTTAGGTAGAGATATATCTTTTGCCATTATAACTGTATCGTCAGTAGATGTTCCAAGTACTTTTCCTTTGTTGTTAGGATATCAGCAGTATAGAGCAGATATATGAGTGGGCCCAAGATACTACCCTGTGGAGCTCCAATCGAAATAGGAGCGAGACCCAATAAATTAAAAATATAAATTAAAGATAAATTTTCTTTCGAAAGGATATGTTTCCAGTAGTAGATAATAATTATTCGGTAGCAATTTGCTCATTTTGTATATTAACCCCAAATGTCATACCCGGTGAAAAACCTTGTGAGACGTCCAGGAATTTTGCAATGTAGTATTTCGGTTCTTCGAATGCCTTTTTAACAACCGCTATTACTCTGTGCACTTGCTCGATTGTCGAATGGTGATTGCTAAATCCAAACTAGAAATCTGATAGTTCTATAAATGGTTTAATACGTTTTAATAGCTGTTGCTCAAGTAATTTGGATATCGCAGATAGCAGCGAAATAGGTCTGAAGAACAACCTTAAGAAATTCCTGAACATGCTTCATTCCTAAACAGGCATTGAATATATATGGCAAAATGATTATTGCTTTTCGTGGCAGTTCTTTTAATAACCTAGGTGAAATATCATCAATTCCAGGAGCCTTTTTAGGATTGAGGTTGTTGTAAATTCCTGTGGCAACTTCCATCGGAGAAACTAGATCTACTAATGCATCGGGTTGATGTATATCTATGGTAAATTCTATATCGTTCGGTTCGAATATATTAGCTAAATGTTCTGCGAATAATTCAGCTTTTTCATCGTTACATCGAACCCATTCATGTTAATCGTTTTTGACTGCTTCCGGGCTCAATTCACTTATATATTTCTCGAAGCAATTTTGATTAATTTTCATAATGCTTTAAAACATATTTCAATCTCATCTAGCATATATATATGTGAAGAGCTGCCAATCAATAAATTTGTATTTGTCCCAATGGACTGGTTTTTCCCCCACTTACTTGTTCTTTTCTCCAACCAAGGGCTATTATTAACCAAATTACAGAAGTAAATATAATAATATTAAGTTTATTTCGTAGCATGAAATATAAATAATATATATTTAGTTATCAGATTTATAGAAATTATGTTAAAAAATGATCAATGGGTCAACATAAATAAGTCTGATTTAAAATATAATTGCTCATTTTATTGATACAAACGCAAGCGATAAACTTTCCTCTGCCAACATTCATTTCATCCGACCCTGATCCGTTCGAAATAAATCATCTATTTGTTGGGTCAGTTTCGAACCTTCGCTTATTAATCTGTTTTACCGTCCGCAACGAAAACTATCGTGCGCACTAATGGTCTTGAATCTAGTTCTCGACATGACAAAGTGAATGATATTCCCCGACTGGGTCCCTTTTAATTCGCCTAGCTTGTTTATCGAGTGGTCCCAATGGAGATACGGACATCGTCACAATCGTTTTCCTACACTGGCTTAATTATACCGAGTGGTACGCTGGAGATATTCCCATTAAAGAAAATAGGTAATATTTGAGGTCAGTATTTTCCTTTTAAGTTATAATGGCATCGTAAATAGCGACGGGTATGATTAAAATGTCATTATTTGAAATCACGAAATAGTAATAGTAAACATAGTGGATATAATTTTTGTGAATCAACCTTTTGTTGTAAATCTGTGTCCATCGTTTTCCACTATTAGCAAGTACTGTTTCTTATTTTTGTGGGAGCTTTCGAATTTCACTCTAGAGGAACGTATATCTTATATGGCGAACAAACTAATGCTGTGCCACAAACTCGTGATTTTTTATAAGTGGAAAAGGAAATGTCGGATGATGAAGTATTTTAGTTTTAGTGGTCGTCTAAAATGCATTTCGTAACAACATGATGGTCTTTTATAATGGTTTTGTAGAAATATTAAGTGCTTCCAGCAATTTTGATGTGCGATATCTATTGGTCGAAATGTGAGGCATAACATATCAAGTATACAATTGTTAAACAACTTTAAATGTTACATTAAACCAACGTTAAATTTGATGATTTTGATATTTTTATATATAAAATAAAATAAACAGTTTTTTTTATTTAGTATTATTGAGTTTTTTAATATTGTATATATATGCCAAAAAATGCAATGTTCAAAATCGCATTTTTGACGTTCATTACTTTTGTTGTTTGATTTGAAGGTATCTGCTGCCGAAGCCTACCAGGCACTTTTAGAAATGTATGGTGAAGTTGTTCCTTCACATCCCAACTTTCAATTTTAGTTTCAATGATATAAAAGTGGCGACTTTGATGTTAATGATTTAAAAAAGAAATGGAGTACCAAAAAACTGGAACCCAATAAATCACAAACTTTATTGGACAAAAATTTAGCTTAAACTCCTGAGAACTTTCATGCAGCTTAGCCATTGGCGGATCAACTGTTTCCAGAGGTTTACATGTGATGGCAAAGGTCCAAAAGGAATGAAAATGGCTGAATGGAAAAAACACCTGAATTGAGAGAACATGCTCTTTAATACCGTGGTTTAAATGCTTGTCATTCAAAAAATAATAGTTTTTTATATATTGTGACAAGTGAAGAAAATTGGATCTACATCGACAATCCCAATTCCCATCCTCATCGACAACGAAGTTGATTTAATGGAACAAAAATCTGGCTGTGTATATTGTATGAGGATGTGTGGGACCAGCAAAGTGTAATATATTCGATTCAAAGTTTCTTTAGTAATACGACATGGATATTTGTGACGACGAAACATTGCAATATTGCCGCATTTACTCTGAGTTTTAGTCCAGTTTGGTTTTGACATACAAAAACATTCTAAAACATATATTATCGAAGGACTACAATTGAGAACATATGTATAATAGTTTATAGGTTATATTTATTTTTTTTACATTGTACTCTTTTTTACACCACCCATGTGGTAGAGGTAGAGGTACAGTTTCTAGGCGCGTTTTTTTATGTAGTGTTATCCCCCTGGAGGTGTTAATTTAACAGTGTTAATTTAAGGCTTTTTTTATTTTTTTTATAAAAATTTGTAGGCTATAACTGTATATTGTTGTGAACAAAACATAAAAACTTATTTTGAAGGAAACTGTAAATGTGTTATTTATTTTTCCAAATTTATTTCGAGATTCTTCGTTTAGGTACAATATATATTTGGATCTAAGTTGAGTTTACTTTCTCGAACGGTTTCTAAAGTTTCTTCGATTCGCCCGATATTGACAAAAGTGAATGGAGTCTCTCCTCATGTCTCCTTGCGATTTTCTTGATTACCTGAGTGACAGATGGTATCTGAAGATATCCGTGCAAATAAACATGTGTGTAGTATTTCAGTGTCATTATATTTAATAGTTTATATAATAGCAATTTATTATGTACCGATAATTGCGCTTTTATTTCATTTAACAAATACACCTTCCTATATTTGAAATCCAGTTCTGTGCTCATCCTTTTTGCATGTTCCTAGTTTAAGCATTGACGAACAAAATGTGTCGACTCAGTATTATATTTATTTCAAACCATTTGAAATGAATAGACAAACGCACATAATGCAAAAGGCTAAGATATTAGTTTCTTATTAATACAAAATTTAATATTGGTAATTTAATATTTGATTTTTAAGAATCTTGATACGCTGCAATAGGATATATCAGTAAATAAATCATAGAAATTGATGGATGAAATTTATTAATTAAATATAATAATATTATATTAATCAAACACATCGGTATAGAGATTGAATAATCATTTCCTAACATAATGGCTTCAATCTTACACTAAATACAGACGATCTGAAAAAATTCGTAAAAGTGTTGTCGTTAGAGTCAGTAATAAGCTTTCGTCCTCTTGCTTTAACAACTAGCTTGCGGAAGGAAGATCTTAAGTCAACAGAATTGGTGTGATGCTAGATACAATCATCTGGTCAATCATCAAACTGAGCTGACTATATTTTTTATGAAGTAATGTTTCTTTTGTCGGATTTATATTGGAGCTGCTGTTTTGATTGTACCGCTGTTCAGCTGTCAAATCTCCATGTGTTTCTGCTTAAAAAACTTTATATGTAAAATTAATCCCTTTTTTATTCTTTACATGAGAAAACATTCATGATTTTATAAATTTCGACAGCAGAAAAAAAATCCTGGTGACCTTCATAAAATAATAAAACGAACGTCGGATAACGGTTCCACCTCCTCCATGCGTTCGTATAAAGTCAAGGAATTAATTTATTTAAATCCGCCGTGTTAAATTGCTTTTTCAGGATCCAACGAAAACTATCCCGTATTAGAGGCCCAGATACCCCGGCCTCAGCCGGTTATTCTGGATAACATTTCCAGACTTCAGGAACACAATCCCTTTTAATTCAATGGGTCGACCTATTGCCCCCTCAGGATAGTCGGCTATTGTTCCCAGCTTCACTGTTTTCAGCTCGGCTTCTCTAAAAATTATTATTTCCAGGGATTTGGACTCGGTCACTTATTTATTAATGGCGTGTTTTATCGAGATATAGCGAGGTTTTTTCGACTCTATTTACGTTAGTCGAAGTAAAATAAGACGGTCAAATGTATTATTCTAATAATTCTTCTTTTCAGTACAGCAGCCTGGTTTTGTATATTTTTTGTTTTATTTATTGAGTATGAAAACCTGATTATGTTTTGTTTTCGAAGGAAATGTATTTGCTTACACAATGAAATAAACTACTATGAATAGAAAATTATGGAAATTTTTGAACTGGCTATTTATTATTCCAAATTTAAAATTAAATTAAGAAAAACCAAACAGTTTTCGACTTATCACACTGACATCTTCAGGTGAATAACTTTACTCATATGATACATGACAGTGATAATATTAGTGATTGACCTATTGCTTGTTATCAATTTGTTATCACCATTCTTTGTTCAAGATTCTATTTGAGATAAACATTTCGAGATTAAATGAATTCGATACATTGAAAAAATCATCGGTCAAATATAATCTAAATTTACAATGTCTGATGAAAAACAACGCTTGATGTATCAAGCGAGCACCAGCAATTTTTGATTTTAGAATGATGACAAATTAACTTGTTTTGTTTATTTAGAATATGTTATTCTTTTTTCCTGTATAATTCTAAATTAACTATAGTGGTCAACTATGGTTTCATAGTCCTTGATTTAAGAGTGATTTCAAATGCCTTTATGTAATAATTAACGAAACAATTAATGGTTCTGGAAAGGCTCTATAATTATTTTGGCTTTAACACAGATAAGTAAAATAAGGTTATTAAGTGTATACACATTGTTTACCAAGTAAAAAGTTAGTTATTCTTGCATTTAATCAGTATTCTAATCACACTCATATTTTGTTTGTAGAACCAATTTAATATTTTGGTGTTCCTCTAAGAATTCTTGAATGTGCAATTAATAATGGCGCGAATCAACTTCCGTTATGCTTTAAAATACATTTTATTTTCATCTCATAGATATTTATGAAAAGTCTCCAATCAATAAAGTTATATTTCTGTAAATTCTTACAGTAGTCTTACAGCAGTAGTTTTACTATGCCATGTTCAGTTGGCTGCAATTATAGCATCAGGTTCCAATAAATTTATTTCATTCAGTCGTGAAGCCAACAGTTCAGATATTTTAAACTTAAATTGTAACATAAGCATGAATAATGTCATAGTTTAGAAGACATCAGAACTATTTTTGAAGTATAGTTTAGTTGAGAGAAGATCGCATAGAAGATCTTTATTTTGCAAGACAGGGTATATTGTAGATTATAAATATGAATGTTGCCTCATTTTATTGCTATTGAAACCTTTATCGCCTATCACGTAAAAATAGTATTTATCAAAGTGACTCTTAAGCAGCATCTAGGCCTTAGGGATACCAACATCTAAATATTATAGTTTTCTTTTCTTATACAAGTGTAAATGTTGAGGAAAATATTTGTGAATCCTAGGGAGAATCCATGATTTATCTAGATAACAAAAATATATAAGAATCAACACTCATCGAATATGACAAAGTCCTAATGTACCATTTTTTGAAAGATCTATAATGACCTTACTTTAATTAGTATTATTTAAATCATAACAGACCATCTATTGTATACGTTCTTAATGTTAATACGTCAACTTCTGTCGAGAGGAGAACACGTCAATGGTGATAGACTAATGCTTCCCGTATTTTCCAGCGCTGTACAAGTCATAAAGTATGTTAATACCATATAATAGCTTCTATACAGTATTGATTGATGAATAATTAATTATTAGTGTAAATCGATAATAAGAAACATAATTTCATCGATACATAGTAAAATAGTTTGATAGACCCATCATGATAAAGTTTTTAACCATTGAAGATGATAAACCATCGAAAATTTTTACGTTTGATTGCATAATTTAGGGATGCTACACTGTTTAAGAAACGAGTGTATACGTTGGTTAGATTATTCAGGAATGGGCGGCTCAAACAGGTCTCACAAATGGCAAAATCCGTGCGGTTCCAGAGCTTACTGAAGCTAGTCGCATGTTAAGGGTTGAAGAATCTCATCAGAATTGGGTATCAGCTATGGAATTGTTCAATCTATCATCAATAATCAACTTAGCTTTAGAAAAATTTGTGCTCCCTGGGTTCCAAGGTTGTTGACTGAAAATCAAAAACAGGTTAAGACGGAAAATCTCGAGTACCCTCTTTATAGACCTTGTGACTATTTTTTGTTTGCGCCCTTGAAGGAATCACTTGGAGGCCAGAAATTTAAAAGCAATGAAGAAGTAAGCATATTCAGGCTTCCAAATCGGTGGCGGACTTCATTGAACAATATTAAGTGTTTAGTCTGTGTATACCATCGGGTAATAAATTAATTTTGTAAAATTACCGTTAATACTTGGTTCTCCCTCGTATTAATGTTCATTAACTCCCTATTTAACTAATATAACATATATTAATATTTAGTTAATATAAGATACCTCAAACCTTTTAAAACTTGAAAGTTGTAATATCTATTAAATCTCATAAGTAGAAGACCTGATATTTTAGAGAACAATGAAATATGTGGAAAATGTAAATTTTTAGATCGTAAAGTTAAAAAATCAGAATTAAAATAACAAATAATTCTGGTGCAATTAAATAACTTATCATAAAAGAGTTGCTATGCCAGCTTTCAAAAATATAAATAAAATCCATCTGATATATTAGCAATGCTGCATATTTTTTTCCAAATATAGCAGTATTTTGAAGCGCCATTTATGAGGCGTTTTCAGGATTCATTGAATTTTTGTCAAGATGATAAAATGTCTTTTCCGCAATGATTACAGTTACATTTGAGATATTTCAGTACATCAGCAATATCTGTCCTTCGGAACTAGTTTTTTCAATCCCCGATAAAATTATTAATGATCCATGTAATTAACTTCCAGTGGAAAAACTAAACACTGTTGTATTTTTAAATAGTAACTTAAGATTATTCAAGATTAACGAAAAATAAAACTTTTATTTTAAGTAAAAAGCCTATGATACTTGTAATGCGTTAATTAGTTTTTGTGTTTATCAGAAATTGTTCAAAAATATGTAAATTTTAGCTTTTAGTTTTTTTTAAATTTAAATTTAACTTTTTTTACAAATTTAAATTAACATTAAAATATAAAAAATATTTTACTCTGTTGCTTGCTAACTTAAAATTATTTAAATTAAAATGTTCTCAATTACACAAAGAGCTCAAATGTTCTCCTTATCTCTTTTCTTTTCTCTTTCAAAATTACTAAAGGGAATTGGTACAGCTGCGTCTTATTTATGTCACAGTTGAAAAATATTCGTAAGCAGGCACGTTTCACATGAAATAGTAATTCCTAATTTTATTAGACTAGACCTGGACTTTGAAAGGTTTGAAAGATTATTTTTCATTCAACAGTTGCAAGTTGACCCTCTAACGATTAACAATTTGAAATATTATGTAAAATATATAAAAATTTCTTTAGCCAACGCAAACAATAAGAATATATTTCCATGATATTATAATTTTAGTTACGAATATCGAAACTGCAAATCCCGTTTATTTCGGATTTATAAAAGGAAACTTTCTAACCTTTGAACATACCGTAATCCCGAAATGCAAACGACGCAATTTCGCGTTGCTGCTGCATTTTCCATTTGGTACGATTCAGGTCGGATCGCAAACCAATGAGATTGGGAATCGTTGCAAAAGTTTCCGGTGATTTTACGACGGAGGCGACAAAAACCATTCAGTTAAGTTGTCGCGAATCGATGTCCACCGAGAAACTTGCCCAGCCCAAGTCAAATACATTTTAGAAGAGATTAAGAAAAAAACGAACATAAAAGATAACGTTGTTGGAGATAAAGTGAGTGCAGTTCTAAGATTGCAAACTTTTCTTAAAAACATTTAGTTATTTTAAATTAACTCTTGTTCCTAAGTAATAGTGTGATCGAAATGCGACCACAATTTATTAAGCCATGTATATGATTATAAACATAATCATGTTTCTCCCATAATAAAGATAATATTTTTAACATGACATGTTAACGTTACTTAAACTAACTTTGATAATATTTTTAATATCCCATCAGAAATATATTTGATATCTTAACATTACTACAACGTTAATTACAGTGACAAATAAGTATTTATTAAAATATAAGCAAACTATCTTATGAATTAACACTAACTAAACTTTTATAAATTGTATATAATTAATATATTAATAAGTTTAAATTCCTATCGCTCTGAACATTACAGCAAATTAGTAATATTACCTTCAGAACTGTAACAACTTTGGAGTACCAAATATAAGTATATATGATCTTTATTTAATTTTGTATTATAAACATAAGTATGGACTGTTAAATGAAGTTATACATATATGTATATTAATTAAAATAACAACGAACACAAATAGGCATTATATTTTTAACAATATAGAATTCTCAAAGCATAGATCTATAAAGTAGAATAACTGAAATAATTAATAAAATAATCAAACAATGAAGCATCGTGTAGCTAAATATTTTATAGCATTAATCTTCAAACTTCTTAATATTTATAAACGATTTCATATATTTATCAAATTACTGTTAATAATTTATAATTCAATTTTTTCCTCTATTTATTCAATGTGTTCCATCTAGGCAAATTATTTAGTTAGTTTCATGTTATCTACATATTTTTACCTAAATTTTATATTAAAAAACAATAAATTGAACTCACTTGGAGTCTCACCTTTACCATCTAGGTTTTATCTGGACCTACTGTTTAACATGGACTGTGAATCATGATACCTATATTACGCTAAGCTAACCGATGCGATATCGACATCGACCAATGGTACATTAACTTACCGACTGGCCAGTGACCTACTTAGAATCATCTCAGAAGACATTCAGCCTTACCCAGCCTGGATACTGGCGTCTCTGGGATGGTTGTTTTCCACTGTTACCTATAAAGGTATTACAGTCACAAATATAAAGTACATCCATGCCCCCGCAGGATTCGAACCTGCGACTATCGGAAGGCGACAGGAAGGTCCATAGTAGAAGGACCTAAATCTTAACCACTACACCAACCAAGCCAACCTAAACTTATTTGATAAAAGAAGGATATCTTCACCTACATTTTAAAATAAAATTGCAACTTTTTTATTTATTTGTTTCACTGTCTAGTCTTAAAACAGTAAATAGTCTTTAAAATAGTAGCTGTCATATTTTTTCCTGTCGCTAAATTTAGTTTTATCAAGTTATTATTTCATGCAATATTCGGGAACCTCATCATTGCCAATAGCTCATCTTTAATGTATCTTCTATGGCTTTCGTTAGTATAACTGATTTCTACTTTGCCTTGTGTTCCACATGGGGACTAAAAACCCTGAATATAAACTGAAATATTTACTTACTGCTTTATTAGGAAATGCATTTACTAATGAAACCTGAAATGAAGTATGAATCCTGAAAGTCAATATAAAATGTACAGAAAAATCTTGTTGCTGCTTTGCGTTCACCAGATATCAAATTAATTGAAATTATTAAAATTAAAAATAGACTGATTGCTGCTTATATTATGAAACTGAAAATGTTGCGTGCGAAAATCTAGATACCTTCTAAATAGAGGAAAGCGAGTTATTGATATTCCGAAATTTTGTTGATTCATATTGTGGTGAAATTTTCGCATATGTCGTGTTTTTCTTTCAAAGCTAAGTATAGCTTTTGATAAAATGGATACATTAGTTTGTTCTCCGTACATGTAATGTAAAATGTAATGTGTCTTTATGTGATCATACTTTTCTTAGTCGTTAAATTGTAACCATAATTCTTTAATAGTTCCAACTATATGGAATAACAACAATAATGCAAAATCCTAAACAACACTGCTTACAATATCATTTCAAATACAAAACGCAAGGAATTGTCTTAAAAATTTGACCGCCTGAAAATTGCTTCGCGACATTTTGCGGTACATACGTAGCGGATTTACAGAAACAGTACAACAAGAACGGAGAATAATCTACCGTGTTTTAAGTACCGTACTAATATATAAGTATGGTTGCTACATGTCCAGTGTTCCCAGTTATTTCGAAGAAATAGGTGATCATTTGTTTGGAATTACTTCGCGTACGAATAAATTTTATTGGATTTAATTCGTCTCGTGAGACACATTCAGTGGATTATTGTTTTATATGGGGCTCATACGCATATAATCAAGATTCGCTACTTGTGATAGATCATGTTAAGTCACATGACGATCTTGAAATATTACTTCGTGCTGAACAATTGATTTCGGATGATCTTTACGAGCTCTATCTCTAAGCGACTAGAGGCTAACACGCTTGGCAGTGGTCAAAGATGAGTTTCCAAAGGCCAGAAGTCCAAGTAAGTTGATTTATGTACTCCTATCTTGATAATCCCTGTCAAAAGTTCTAAAAAATCATCGAACCAAAATGCTCATCAGTAAACTCCAGAAAATTTCCTGAATGAAATTTTATCTTCACTGAAATAAAATATTTAAGTCATTGTAAACAACACAAGTTGAGCGCATATGAGAAAAGACAAAAAGTTCTAAAGAAGGTCGAGGTTATAAAGGTAAACTTTCCAATTAGAAACATCAGATGGAGCCTCAGCTCAGATGGAGCGTCAGATGGAAACGTCAGCTCTTGGTATTACTAAGATGTAAATAATTGCGATATTAAGGTACAGCGTTACTGCAAGTTTTTAAAAGTGTTTGATGGGCTTCGGTAGCAGATTTTTTCAAATCAAGTAAACAAAGCAATGAATGTCGAAAACGAAATTTCAGAGTTCAGATTAGCGTCTGTATAAACTGAACTTAATAATATTAGTATAATATAACTAAAATAATACAAATAAAAATTGTTATTTTATGCAGAAAATTGTCAAAGCCATTGACTTCATCATTATGGTTAGACTGTTTAACAGTTGTGTATATTGTTACATTTTCTTTTCACCAATAGCTGTTCATTGTTCATGCAAGCACCTAATACTATTACAAGTTCTTCTTTCTTCAACGCCGTACGTATATTGTTTTTACTCTTTGTGATTCCACAATCTGCCCTATATGCAATAAGTATTTCTTATGTTTATATTATATATACAAGGTATCTAGAAAATCACTTCATTAAGCGATCTCCTGTGTAAAATATTATCTTAATTAATTAGTCTTATTCTAAAGCTTATTCTAAAGTCTAGATAAGTCCAGTAATGAGATCAGGTGGTGTTAAACGTTTTAGTCTACGCACTTCACGTTTACGTCGCATATTTACCTGCTTAGCGAGTACGTTGGGATGCATTGACATTCTTTCGAAGTACTTCACACAAACACGTTGAATTACAGTCGTTATAAGTTCTAGAGGAATATCGCGTTGTATCACTTTATTTGAAATATAGTACGGATCATCAATAATGACACGCAACACTTTATTTTGGAACCGTTGAATGATTGATATATTAAATTGGCTAGCGGTACCCCATAGTTGGATTCCATATGACCAAATAGAGTTGAGTATAGACTCATACAGCAATACCTTGTTATCTAATAATAACTTGGATTTGCGCCATTTTATTTAACAATAAAATTTAGATTTTAGAATTAATTAAATATATGATAAGTATGGTGAACAATCGATCTTAAAAGCAAGTGGTGAGTTTTACTGATTAAAAAAATCACATTGTTTCTTTAGGCCTGTAGAATTTTAATTACGGAAATAATTCCTCCCTCGTCGCCGAATTATAAAGCACCCTCACCCCGTTTTAAGGGTTGTTTTACGGGTGTAAAATTGCCAGAAGATGGATTAGAATTTTATCGTAAAGGATTTACAAGACATAGTAAACTTTTACTTCGATATCTTCCATTGGCTTAAGCCTTCCTTGATGGAAGATTATCCTTTTCGTTATAAGATAAATTAAAAAAATTAATATTTAATTCTATATTCTTAAAATTCTCTTTAAGAATAAGGTCAATTATTTAACTTTGATTAATTCAATTAATAAAAAATATAAATGTCACCACATATGTAATAATGACGTATTATTCTAATATTCATAATAGCAATAAAATTTCTTTTTTTATTGTTTAATTCCTGTAATATATATCGATCATATATAAAAACAGTATCTTGTATTAACGAAATACGTAGATAGGAATAGATTTTGTATACTATTAAGGGTAGAACTTATTACCTCATATAAAATAAATAGTTCAAAAAACTCATTATTCAAATTATGTGTGAAAGGTATTATTTTTGTGAGAGGAGGTTTAACATATGGCAAGCGAAACATTTGAAGCCTATGTGATGGTGACTTACACTACATATATAAGATATGTATAGTCCATCGGACAGATTCTTTAATGGTAGAAGAATTTTAAAAAACTTCCAAATTAAAGCTGTAGATACTGCTCAATAATCATCGATCCTATCAAAGTGGAGTTGGCATTCATATAAATCCAAGGTAATTAATTTCATGTCAATATCTGTACAAGAGGTGGGCTACTTAGGAGATAAAATACACTTATATTATTGCGACGTAATTATTTATATAAGTTTAAGAAAACTGTGTAGTTTTAAGATTAGGAATAGTATTATTATTATTTTGAACCTAATGGTTCAAGGCGGGCGGTATGTTACGACGCAACTTTATTATTAATAGTTGGGACAGTCATGTAAAATTTAAATTACGTTAATTGTAGAATTCTTTCGGTTCTATTGTTAGAGGGTCTAATTTATTAGACCTTTTAACTGAAGTTCTTAATATTTATGACATGGGAAAAGAATTATGACCTGATACAAAACATAACGTCGCATTATATCGAACGTCTGGTGAAATTAAACAGCCAAAAATATACCAAGTAAAGAGAACATATGTGTTCAACAAAGGTGATTCCCATCGGCTCGTTGTCGAGTGTTTCGGATAATGAGGGTTACCAAGTACCAAAGTTAGACGAAAGGTGTTAGATGTTAGACCTGGTAGAGGACTCCTCGTGGCGCCCATAACCATAAATATCAAGAAGACCCGAAATCGTGGAATTTTCGGGAAGTCCTTAAGAGTTCGAGACGCACATGTTTTATCAGCGTGAGGAGTTCCTAGCTCATTCCTACCCCGATATTTTCAGCGAATCTGGGTATAGAAACGGGTTTCTTGGATTAGCCTTGTCCACCACCTCCAAGAACTCGAGGGAGGAGTTTCAGCGATAAAACACTGTGCATCAACAACAAGATCACAGAACGTGCATCAACAACGAGATAATTTACATCGATAATAAAGAACTTTGCATTGACAATGAAATAGAATTTGCAACGTTAATGAAGACAGAGCTTGCATCCGCAACGAGGTAAAGAGTTTATTTGAGAAGAAGTTCGTATTGAACCGACATTGAAGAAAGTATTGAATTAATTGAAGAAATATTGTATTGAAAGCATTGAAGAAAACATTGAAATAAGAACTGCAACCAGTAGAATTCCTGTCTATATTAACCAAACCAGATATTGGTTAATAGTAAGTACATGCGTTCCGAATCATAATCCTTTTCCATTCATAATACCTTTTAATTAATAATTCTTTTAATTTACCCAAAGAAGGGAAAAAATGAATTATATTCAATTTACAACCCTGTTTTTCTCTCTCGCATCTCAGCGTTTTGGGAGCATTATATATAGTTTCGTTCACACACTTCTGGTCAAGAAACTTACCCTATTCTTGATGGTGCCAGTCCAGATTGTAGTCTCGTTATAACATTCTTCATTTGTATCTCTGTCCAAATATTTTTTGGAAACAATATTATTCCATTCGCAAAATTTGGAGTTTAATTTGTTGATTTAGTCCTTGCTTTAATGCCCTCCCTGCAATTTTATAATAATAGTTAACCGTTTTATATTCTCTGATAACAATACATTTTAATACTTGTCTCTGTATTAGTTAAATTTTGATATGGCTCTTCACCATATTCTCTATATGCTGTTATAATAAATATTGAAAATGTATCCAAGATATGCAACACGATGTATTTACAATATTGCCTAGTGTCTCATTTATTAGTTGTTTAGTACTTGTCTTGTTAAGGTTTAGATATATTATAATTTTTAAATATAACGGCATTATTCATAGAAGTGTGTATAATTTATAATCTCTTCTACTAGTTTATATTATAATAAGATATTTGTAATCAACTTCATGTTGAAGCGTGACTGATGGGCTTCACTTTTCAGTTCACAGTTTCAGTCATTTATTCAGTGCGTTGAAAATACCTGAAAATACTGGTTTATATACGTGAATTCTGGTTTCGACGTTTTGAAAGTAGTGATTTTGATACCGAAGACAAGGAATGCTACGAACAGTTGAAAAATATAACACGATGATTTAAAGGCATTACGCGTTGAATCAAGGTGGATCGCTATCGTCTACAATTTATGTTATATGTCATTTCTTAGCATAATGTCTTATCTTAGCTCAACTATATGTTTTGAAACCGGTGAAAATATACTTGGAAACATTAAAATGGCAAGTAAGAGCCAGATGCCGTATTCGCTAGAAGTTACTCATTCTGATTGGGACATATGAGTCGTCTTATGAAATATAATACCAAAAATGGGTCGATTAGCGTATAGCCTCAAAAGATACAAATATTCTTCCGAGATGATATACGCAAATTGCCTGTATTGCCATAATACAATACACCATAAAGTTTGAAATTAATTTATAAGCCTATTATAAATATTAACGGTTACTGACTTTTGAGGAATTTAGAGCAGAGATAAGGTGAGTTGAGTTTTATAAGAAAATTTGCCATTGTTTAAGCAAAAGAGATGGCAATTTAATATTATAAACCTCTAATGAATTTATCCTTTAACATTTAACTAAAATGTTTAAGTTAAAGAGCCTTAATTAATAACAATTAATCACAATTTCGTAGATTATGATATATATACGTTAAAAAAAATTAAATCATCATTTCAATCATTTCCTTCAAATGTTGAATTTATAGAAGAATAATTAATAATTTTCGCTCTATTTATTTAATTCCTTAAGCCTCCTGGTTTACAACATGCTCTGGATTCGGTTTCTAGATAACGATAACTTTATTTTTACTAAGAAGTTATTGTTGTCTAACTTTACTGATACTACAAATATAACTTTATAACTTCACAACAGTATTTTGTGTTTAGATATTGGCTCTTGTGAACTGCACAGTATTGAGTGATATCCAGTATATTACAAAAAATACAATTATATAATTTCTGACTTTTCTATCATCATTTCTTGGGTGAATTTTAAAACTTATTTTATTTTTATTTGGAAGCTGACAGTTGAGATGGATTGAAAAACACCCCAAAAGACTCACTCCCTTCTTATTCATCTTATTCTCGTTGAAACCTGAGACATTTCCTTATTGATACCGAGAAAGTTAACATTTCCTGTCTGGCTACACAAAGAAGAAAAGGCAACTTAATGAAGATCGTTACATAGTCCGTGTCTGCCGTCGTATAGGAAAAGTCCCGGAGCATTTTCGGAGACGTTTTTTTGTTATGATAATCCGTTAACGAACAGAAATGTATATTGTCGGGAATTGTTCGAGGAATCTTTTTTCGGGCGATCCAGCGCCCGAAACGGAGGAACGTTAAATTTTTATACGCCAGAGCCTTTGCCGTATCAAACGGGATGTCTTGCTGAATTTTTCACAAAGGATCGTTTTTTAAATGGGTTGATGTAAATAGGAGACGACTTTCCTTCCCGTATTAATCTTTAATCTTGACGAACCTTTCATTGAAGCTGTCTTTGAGAAATTTCTTATTTCAATATATCTAGCAAAAATAACAATATGTACTCAATTTGGACAAAGATAATTAGATATTATAGACAGAAAAACGTGAATATAGTTTATCTAAAGTTATTTTGTACATACGTCATCTAAATTTGTTATTTCAAAACGTCGCAATGTTGCCGTATCAACTCTGAATTTTACTTCAATTTCGCTTTCTAGGTGCGTTTGTAGTTGCATCCACTGGAGGTCTGATTCACCTAATTAACAATTATATATCCATGTCATATATTTTACTTCTATTAGAGAGCATATTTACTTTTTAAATTTAGTTATTGTGTTCTTCGATGCAGTGTTTCCTGGTAAAAACATTTTGATATCACTGTATTTCCCTTTTGTTTGTTTTGTTAATACCTGTATATATCTTTCCTGTTTAAGCTAGATTTGATCCCTTTATTCTCTTTACTGCATTTGCCATATCTGCAATACATTTACTATTCCTACTCTCCGGACACATTTTAACCAAATGCTCATGTATATTCTGAACAATTAGGCAGATATCTGCGTACATAAATCTTTTACTATCTACAATAACATTCCCTACAGTTATCATTTATGAATTATATATTCACCTTTACTTGTTTCCGTTTTCATCACACGGTCATAAAAAAGCTATTGAAATACACCTCAAGTCTCTAATAGTGGAGATGCTGACCAACATCTTGAAAACCAGCTAAAAGTACAATAAAAAAATGTAAAAAGCTGTAAAGTCAAACGTGCCAGAACCAATCGAGAGCACTGACACCTAATTACGCTGAAATATGTAAATAGCTTTTTTTTGTTCTGGCCTAAAAACCAGGCGGTGGAATGCATGACGCATACATGGTCGCGGAGACTTGCCTTGGAGTGACAAGTTGGACCGAGTTATGTAGGCCTGCCACTGGGCTTACCAATACACTAAACCGAAACCGCCACTTGACCCCTGTGGATCGATACTGCTACTGCATTAAATTTGGAGATATGGCATCCGCTGATCGGGCCGCCGTTATTGGGCACGAGGGCCCGGCGACTCTATTGATTCGTGAACCTGTCATGTCGACCAGCTCGCGAACAAGCTTGTTTTCAGAAGAACTTGAGCTGAGTTGTTGTTTGTAGAATGATTAAGATATGAAGTGCTTGATTTCTGGAATGTCAGTTTCCCTATGAATTTCATTATTTCTGATAAACCATGGAGCGCTTAATATTCTCCTGAGGAGCTTATTTTGGAAAACTTGAAGCCGCTTGACCTGGTTGGGTGTAACAAACTTGAAGTAGACATTAGATCCATAGAGGAGTACGGACCGAATTAATATCTTGTAAAATAAGCATTTGATCGAGATGAGAGGTCTGCTAGAAGGGCAGATCAGAGAAGATAGCACGTTTGCTATCCCGAACCTTTTTGGATTGCTTTCTGGATTTGGGAATGCCAACTGAATCGCCGGTCGAAGTGAAGACCTAGGTACGTGACGTTATCCAGCCATGGAATTATTGCTTTGTCGATCTTAAGTTGCGAGACGCGCAGTGCGTAATGCTTTTTATGGAAAATGATGGCCTGGGTTTTCAGGGGGTTGATTTGCAACCTCCAGAATTTGAAACACTTGACCGTGTGATCGAACTGATTCTGTAAATGTTCATGAATTATAACTACTGACCTGGCGGCCGTGAAGAAAGCAGTGTCGTCAGCGTAAAACGCGACTTCAATGTGCTCTTTTCTCGACAGATCTGAAATAAAAAGGTTAAATAAGGCTGGGGCCAGCCAGGAACCTTGAAGTATGCCAGCATCGATTTGTTTATGACTGGAAAGTGTTTAGGTTAGGTCCAGAAGAACTGCTGCAAGCTTTTTACGTTGGTCAAGAGCGTGATGGATGTGTGCGGCCAGACGGGTAGCCTGATGGACGGATGAGTGGTGATCTGTAATCAGATGGAGATGATTTTGCTCCTTTCTTGGGTATAACCGCTATATGTGCGTGTTTCCAAGACGCCGGGAAATGTTGCAGCCTCATGATGGAGTTAATGATGTTTGCCAGTTCTGCGAGCTGCTTATGCGGGAGCTTTTTTAACTGGGTAATCGATATTCCATCGAAACCTGGAGATTTTTTGGTTTGAGGTTTGCCGTTCATAGTCTGTAGAGACTTTGGAGACATGATATGGTTGAGAAGAAAAGCTGGGGTTACTGGTCTATTGATGGAGTTGGATTCGTTGATGACAGTGTCATTGTCTTTAGCTTTTGTGTTCTCTGCAGGTGGTAGGCATTTCATTTGAGCTTCGTAGGTCTCTGCAAGAAGCTCGACTTTTTCTTGGTCAGTGATTGCAAAATTTCCTGTAACCGCTGACTTTAGGGTGGGGATGACATTGTGCGGCCATCCAGTCCTTGTTCCGCGAGAAATGAGTTCCATTTCATTGCTCGTCAAGTCGAGACGGCCGCCCTTACCCTCTTGCATGCTCTGTTCGCTGCCCTTTTGTCAGCAGCATCTAGGGTGAATCGAGCTAATCTGCATAAACCGTTTTTGATGCGAATTTCACGTTTAAGAGAAGCAGGAAGGTTGTTTTTCCACGGCTGGGGTTGTGATGAAATTTTGACTGTGACAGATTCGTGAGCAAACTGAATACCACGAGTTAGCTTGAGTACGGATTCCTCGAGCTGTTCTGGTGTGTTAATTTTCGGAATTGGATCGGTTTTCAGGAGAAGAGATATAGAGATAATTTTTCCAGTCGGTATTTTTCCTGAATCTTGTTAGTGGGACTTGAGTGGTGGCGCAGTTTCCGAGTTTGAGAAGGACCGGACGATGATCAGAGTCTAGTTCGTCAAGGACTCAAACTTCGGAAGGACGATTTACGTCTTGAAGAATAAATAAATCAAGGACTCTTGCTGCGCCTTGAGAAACTGTACTATGGGTGATGGGTGGGTTGATCTGGCAGGGCAAGACCGTAGCCCAGATGCATTTAGAGGTACGATGGCTTTACCTGCGGGATTCGCTCTGGAACACCCCCAGGTGGGGTGGTGGGCGCTAAAATCGCCACTTATTATTTTTGGAAATTTTCCTTCGACGAGTGATCGGTATTCGGTATAGTTGAATGCAGAAGATTTCCTGTACAGGGGTATAATCACAAAGGGACGTTCTTGGATATCAATTTTAATGGAGGTTGTTTCGAAGTTGTTTACTGATAACGATGTAAGGAGCTTGTGTTTGACTTTTTTCTGGCGAGAATGGTGGCTCCATCGCCTCGACCGGGAGTTCTATCGTTTCTGTAGACAAAAAGGTGTTCGAAAGAGAGACGATGTGAAGGTTTCATGAAAGTTTTCTGGATGAGAACGATGTCGACGTCATAGAATGTCGTGACGTCTTCCAATTCTACTTGCTTTCCACGTAAGCTGTTTACGTTCCATGTCATCAGTAAAAGAGATTTCGAAACAGCCATTTCAAAGAATTAAAAGGCTGCTAGAAGTTAAAGAAACAGATAAATGTTGCCGCTTAGGGGGCTCAACAATACGAGCTGGAATGGCCGAAAAGCTGGCAGTTGAAGCACTGCACTGGCTGACCGTTTCCCCTCTGGACCTCGACCTTCACTGTGATGACGCCGAGTTTGGTCATATATATGATCTGTCGCTCTTCGCGAGGGATAAATACCTGAATAATTGGTAGTTCCATCCCGGAAGTTAATTTCCATCTTTGCACAAATTTGGTCAAAGAGAAGTTCACGTACCTCGTCAACGCAGAGTGATTCTGGGATATTTCCTATTATTACCCGGAATGCTCTCTCCTCCGGATGACAGAAGGAATGGTAAGGGCAATTCCTTTCCTCGAGCAGGGTAGTGAGTTTACGGTGATCGTCGCTTGCGACGAATAAGAAAATGCCCTCCTTTTTGTTTCGGGTTATAATAAGCTCCATGAACCTCTTCTTGTCACGGTGCACTATAGGCAGAATTTTTTGCTTTGGGAGAGTTTGAGAAATAGTCGCCGAAACGGTTGGCACTGTTTTTGTTGTGGAGGTTAAGGTTTGTGTAGTGGCCTGGCTACTTACCTTCATAGGCTGGGTTGGTCTTGTGGTAACTTGTATCGGTAGTGGCTGTGGGGCCGTCCTAGTGGTCGGCTTGTTTTGCACTGATCTAGTGGCAAATTTTGTAATTGAAGGCAGTACGTTAGCCTTGACTTTCGATTGGGTAGATTGAATGGCCGACATGGCTACCGGATTGGGTTGTGATTTGGAAGCAGTTGCCTGTTTCCTCTTGTTGCCGGCCTTCGGCAGCTGGCTTTCCTGAGGTGGAGTGATGAGCTCTCTCTTTCTTTTTCCCACCAAGGTGAAACCGTCGTCTGGGTCTTCAGTTTAGTGTGACCGTTGTGCCGGTTTAGCTAGTATCTGGGTCTGGGTTTCTGTGGCTGCGGGAATCTTTATCTGCATGACATCTTTTTGATACTTCATGAAGTCTGTTATCGTAGCAATGAGAATTTTGATTTCTTCTTTAAGATCTTCGGAAGCCTCTTCGCTCTTTTCAGCTTTTCCGTCTGCTTGATCAGGGCGTCTGTTTGTGCTTGAGCGAACATTTTCTCTTCAGCTATCTGCTTTCGTAGGTCTTCATTCTCTTTTCTTAACTTTTCTATGAGCAATTCTCGGCTGTCTTCGAAAGATGATCCATTAGAATTAGGATAGCTGGGATTATGGTAAGGAGGCGACGTCCGCTCTGACGTACATGACGCCATTGCCTTGTCTGTAAATGTGCCTTTTTGGCGCTTTTTTGACGTAGGCACTGGTGGAAACGTGATAACGGATCGACCGTCTCAGAGAAAGTGTCGGGTAATTCTCGGAAACGCAGGTAGATTCGGCGGATCGGACACGACCGTTCTCTTCGAGAGCTAGCACGGAACTGAATATGTAAATAGAGTAATAATGTTATATAATGCAACCGTTATACACCTAGCTATCGCGGTCATGCGCAAGCACCATCTGTTTTAAGACTACCTGTATGGGGAACGATTCAGAATGGATTGGTGCGTTTTCTGATAGGTACGAATTCCCAGTTTTGCTTAATATCGCCGTCCAACAAGTCGCCCCTTCTTTCCTTGAATAAAATAGTTTTTAAAGTAAATTTATAGTTTCTGTGTCCTAAACCCTTTCGAATTTTATAATTTCTGTAATAACCTTCCTCTAACTACCCTTCATTCTTGTTCATGGAAAATAAAGTTAATTAGTATTTATACTGTTGGCTAAATTAATTTTATTTATATAATATACTTTCAGTAATTTTTCTATGATATTAAGTAACCATAAGTTTCCTCTTCCTCCCTCTTTTTGACAATTATATTGAAAATATAGTTGCAAATGCTTTTAAGTACATTATGGATTATTCGCTATATTCTACTTTGCTCCTAGTTCGATATACAGGGGGCAGCGCTTATCCACTGGAATCAAAGTAGGTTTAAGTGTAAGGTAACTTTCAAGAGAAATTAGTTAACATGGTCTATTTTTCTAAAATTTGCTAAAATTTATTATTTATGCAATCACGATTGCGTGATAAAAATGGATATTTTCAAATACTTTTTGTTAACTTCAGATACTAAAAACTTTGGGTCAACTTTATCCCAGATCTTCTCACAGTTGGATTGAAAATCATTTTGGAGATGCAAAAAGGATGTGTACATATGTAAATTGTTACATAAATTGTAGTGTAGAAGTGTAATTATTGCAGGCAATATATTTTATAAATAATACGCATTTGATAAAGCTTGCAAGCTTAAATATGATTATTGGTCTGAAATATACGTTTATTAAAGGAATAATATATTTTATATAAGTATAATGTTCTAGGGACTTCCAAGCACGCTATAATATTACTTAGAAATAAGCGAATTTAAAGTCATCTGTTAGGAATAACCCATTACTCTGTCTCTCCAGCCTTATATTTAGAAATATCTGATTAGATAAAGTAATAATCAATGAACAATTTAATAAATTGGGGGAAAAATTTTCTTTCATTGTACTCGTATACTGTGGAAAAACATTTACATACGTCTAAATGAAACCGAGAATTCCTTTTAACATTGTCCTTTGGTATAAGAGAAACCCTAACGGTTCTCTAACAACGTCGTTACGTTTATTTGAAAGAGTTACGTAAAATCTCTCAGCGCTCGCCTATAATTTAACGATTTATATTCAATTGGTCTTTTGTCGCGACCCAAGGTTGATGGCCAATCTTATCTCGGCCAATTGCGCTACATTGCCTAGCAGGAAAACTAACTTCTAACGGTTGTATTCGCCTCGTAAAACTCAATGGCTTCAAGTAAAATTAAAAAGAAATACCAAGGCAACAATGCGGAAGCGCGATCTATAGGAAAGTATCTGGAAGAAGAAACGAACAAAGACAATCGTCAGGCGGTCAGTATTGGTCGTTATATGTCAATAAGCGGCATTAATCATTATTTATTTGTTGATTTAGGTAGGTTATTATAGATAATCGTTATTTTATAAAAAATCTTTGAAATATTTTTCTTATATATACATATTTTTTTTCTTATATATATTTTCTTATCACTAATACTTATAAACTCGGTAAAGGAATTATTTTGAATTTATTCATGCTCTTTACATATTCTCATTCTTTTTTTGTATAGCTTAAAATTTATTTTTAAAAGAGTCTCTTTTATTTGAAGCTTTATTGGTATAATGTATGATGTATGATATGTTATTTTAAGTGTTGTTTCTATTTTCCATTCCCAGGTAATTTACGGGTTCTGTATTGAACACATTGGGTACATTTTGAGGATGTCGATGAATCCACACATTTCTTGTTATATTCTTAACAAGTGAAGCATTGTTTAGAAAGATATCGTGTGTAGGAGTAAGGGTAATCAGAAGCAGCAAAGCCTGGAAAATAAGGCGGGTGGGGCAACAATTCCCAATTTAATATTTCCAAGTATATATTCACAGGTTTTGTAATATATGGTCAAGAGTTGTCATGCTGAAGGATAACTGTTGTAGATAATTGTTGTATCTTTCGTGCAATGCTCAGCTCTAATGCATCAATTGTAGTCGATACGTCATTCTCGGAAGCTTTTTTGGCTGTCTAGAATTCTCTTTGTTTTCGGTTTAAAGATTACCACTTTGAAAATGTCGAAACCACTATTCATATATTGAAATCGATATAACATGTTTGCTATAAGCTTCCTACCGCATTCAATATCCTTCCTTGGTTACAAATATATACGATGCAATTTAATACATAGCAATATCATTGGTTGCAAATTCTTTAAAATTAATGTCTAAGCTTGATTCTAAACGACTAAATTACAATTGGATGATTGACGTCACATTTCATTAAATTTAATTTTTTAGAAATCAACTTTTTCATTTCTGAATATTTGTATTACTTTGATAGGTCAACTCTATTTGCGACAAATTCTAATTATAATAAGTGATATTAATATATGTCTATGGAAAGTGTCAAATATTATAATTGTAGGAAAGTTCATCTGGTCGGTCGGAATGTGTGGCTATCGATGCGATTGTTTGTTCGAACACTGACTATTTTCTTGTGGAGAGAATTCGCATAGGAACTGGAAACACTCGCTGCATAAAAACTTGTTAATTTCGATATTGAATGATACATGTGGTCGACCGGAGAATGGACAGGATAATAGGTTAGGTACAGGATGTACGGTAGCGCTATGGAAGTGGTACTGTTACAAGAGGAAAAGAAAAGAGAGCGAGAATTCGTCGTCGTCTTTTATAGCCGGGAATGGTATGGTACCAACTTTTGAACTTGCTGTAGGTGAATACGTGGCGACCTAAAGGGTTATAACGGTCGTTGCATTGTCTTTTGTAGGATAACTATTTTGGATTTTTTAGGATAGTTGTAGGATAGTTGATTTTATATAATTCTGTATAAATATCTTTTATCTGAGTTAAATTAACTTCCAAAGGATAGGCGTTAAAATTGCATTTTAGTTGCAACTACGAGTTATATTGGTTTTAGCTAAATAATAAATAAATAGCAAGTCCCTGTGTAGACTTAACATTGTTATTTAATTGAAAAATACCATTGGTGCTGGACAGTAGGTTCATGAACGTTATGTTATGAAACGTTATGAAATCAACTCATGGTCTTTCATAATCAAGCCAATATTATGAAGAATGTATCATAGAATGTACCAAACCAAACTAAAACCATCAATATATAGAACGCTTGGAGTCAAATTAAAATAAAATTACGTCATTATACGAAAATGCTGGAATCATGTAATGAACAAGTAGAAGTAGATGAAATATGTACGCTTTGAATTGATTTTAAATCCATTAAATTCTTCAAGCTTCAAGCGCCTACTGAGTTCTTGTAGGTCTGAGGAAGGTAAGTGAAATTTGGCTTTTTGACTCTTTACTTTATTGAGCTCTTATACTGTGTGATTATATTGACAGCCAAGCTAAACTGTTCCGCAATTCCAAAGTAATAGAAAAGTCGAAGAACTTAAAGACTCATTTTTGTACGAGGTTTTATACTTATAAGTAAAAGGGACGCGTTATCAGAAATATAAGTAATATAGATACAAATTTAAAATATAATCATTAAACCGTTAAAAGTTTATTTTATAATATTTGCGCGTATTCCTTAAGATATTGAAGTGAAACATTCGATAACAAAAATTATGCAATCCATCATCCGAGAGTCCGCTGGAATCCCATTTACACGATATATAGAAGCTGATAAAAATAACGACAGAAACGTGTCCTTGCCGATTTATACATACCGTTAAAACCGATCGCACGATTTAACTTTAATGGGGGACGGGAGGCGTATCCGCTGAAAGACAACAGGTCTTAATCGCTTTAATTTCGGGGCTTAAACAAGGGTTTTGAGTAGAGATTAGATTAGACGATTTGTCAGTTGTCCACTGAGGGAGGGGGCTTATGTAGGGCGTGTTTGGAAAGGGTGAGAGTATGACGTCTAACTTGAGGATAGAGATTTTCTTATACAAATCGATTATTTCATAATTTATCAAGATATGATTAACGTTTCATTAATATATTACTATTAGGTACATGCACAAATAACAAGACAATACTACTTAACATTTCTATAAAATATTTTCAAAATACATCGAAACCCTTATCTAATCTAGCAGTTTATAATTGATTTTCTAAATGTACATTGCCTTTAATATTATGGAAAACTATAAATTAAAAAATAATTTGTCCAAGATATAGTTAAAAATTGTTTTACATTTCCTGATTATAAGAATAAAATATTTGAATTTTAATTATAAGGCCTTATTTTCATTTTCATATGTGTATAATTGGACATTATCCATAATATATGTAGTGGTGAAAGTTTTTTTCATATTTGTATATTTATCATTATTTATCATCCACCAGAATAATCAACACCTAACTATTATTTTTCTTATTACAGTGTCCTGAAAATTAAAAAAACATTAATCGTTTTAAAAAATAGTACCATTTGATGACACAATATATAAATGAGAATTTTTGTTTTGTACATTTAATATTTACCTTATATGTTACAAAAATAACGTAATAACATCAAATTTAATTAAAATTATGCACAAAAAGAGAAAAAAAATAAGAAATATAACCCAAGAAGTCTTACAAAATTTGAGGTCGAAAGAAATGAAAAATTTTCCAAGAAAAGTTGCCAGGAAAGTTCTTGCTTTTATACCTCCATCCTCTAATGGTTAAGACGCATATTTAAGTTCCTGTCCTATAACTCTATATTTTTTGTGTACGCATAAGGTCTCGTTGTTTAACAAAATGTGGTTTCCATTATTAGGTTACCATAATATGTAGCCAAAAGTATTAATAACAGGTCAATTGAAAAGTCCCCGGCCTATCATAGCAAAACACAATTTTTTGGCAAATTTTTTTTTATTCAACAAAATTCCCTTCAAGAATGAAGTTTTTGTTTCGGCGATCACCTTTGATTCGACGAAAGTTTCTTCCCAGCAAGCATCCTCTTGAGATCTGAAATGGAAATAGTTGCTGGAGGCCAGATCTGGAGAATACGGTAGATGAGGAAGCAATTCGAATCCCAATTCATGGATTTTGGACACAGTACATTGTTTTGGTGAAGCAGCACTATCTTTTTCTTCAAATGCGGTCGTTTTTCGGCGATTTCGATTTTCAAACACTTCAATAACACTATTATATATAAAAATTATTCCATACACATCCCAAAATACAGACCGCATAAACTTGCCAACAGACTGTTGCGTTTTCCCACGCTTTGGAGCGGATTCGTCGTTTGTAGTCCACTCGGATGACTGTCGCTTGGACATCAGAGTGAAATGATGGAGTCATGTTTCATCCATTGTCACATATCGATGCAAATACTGGGGTTTATTACGCTTGATCATCTTCAAACACGGCTCCATCATCTTCAAACACCATCACCGGCATCAAACACCACTCGCAATCATCAACACGTCGTTGTTTTTGGTAAAAAGCGAGCTCACGCGGCACCCACTTTGCCAGAGCTTTCTCATATCCAAATATTCGTGAATGATATGATATACACGTTCACTTGATATCTTTAGAGTGTTTGCTATTTCATACAGTTTCAATTTACGGTTATTCAAAATCATTAGGTAAATTTTTTTATGTTTTCGTTAGTAACAACCTCTTTTGGGCGTCCACTGCGTTCACAGTCTTCGGTGCACATTTCACCACGTCTAAATTTAGCATACCAATCCTTGATGGTTGATTTTCCTGGTGCGGTGTCCGGGAACTTCCGTCTGGAAGTTTTTGCTTGAACTGTATTTTTCCCTTCAAAAAACAATATTTTATCAACACGCGAAATTCCTTTTTATCCATTTTTTCTTAATAACAAAAGTTGCTTCATTCAAAATACTATAATTCGCGAACCAATGATCCGACAGCTGTCAAATTTAAACACGCATCTTTTGAGTATTAGGGCTAACTGAAAGATATATCGATTTAATCCTAGTAGCGCCATCTATGTGTCAGCCTGGGGACATTTCAATTGATGTGTTAAATGATAATAGTCAATTTGTCGCACGTTACATTGTGATCAAATTATAGATTTTTATAGACACTACTTTTAATATTATTCTGATTTATATTGCTATTGAATACTCCATTCATATTTTCACCAAAACACTATTCAATCTTTGGCATATACTTGTTATTTATTTTTCAGCTCTCGGGTTATTTCTGTTAAAATTTATAACCTGTTGTTATACCAATTTATGACAACAAACATAAGTCAACTGACTTAACCTAAGTCCTGCTTTAAGTAATTCTTGTTCGAAACATCGCCCAAAACTGTCAGTAATTCGTTTAGAAAATATTAAATGCGCCTTTAAAAATTCAGTTTAATTAACTGACAACAGTTACGACCTCGTTAGCGTGAACTTGTCGCGTTCTACTTCTGAACAAGCTATTGTTGTTTGTTTTTTTCGACGTTATTGTTAAGCTAGGAAGTCGATTATAACCGCTTGAAGAAAAGGGTTGTGCTCCGTTAATTGGGTCTGGCGATTAGCCAAAGAAAATTTTTGCAAGGCGCACACGAATGCAGGTAACCCTCGAGAAATAAGTTAACTGCGAATATATTTTCATCTAGAAAAGGTAATAAACATTTATTAAGATGTAGCTGGTAGGTTGTAGATATTAAACTAATATATAATGAAAGCTGTTTAAGTAATAACATTATATACAGGGTGGTAAAAAAGTCCTTTAATATTTCAAAAGGTTTAAAAAAATAAATATTAAACCTAAATCAACGGTTTGTTGCAGTTTCTAATAAATAGAATTCTTTTTACCGAATATACTGCTTAACCTCCAAAAATAAGTATCTTTTCATCTGTTAGGATTAACTTAAAGATCATCCCAGAAAAGATACGATGTAATACAGCCTGAAACCCGGCATGATTGGAGAATTTATGGGAATTTATATGCTCATGTATAGATACTAATAAATAATCATTTTAAAAGAGCCATTACCTTGAGATTGTTTTACAGTCTTGCTTATGTATAATAATAAACATCACTATACTAGTGACAGAAGGATCTTAATATAATTTTGTCCATTCTTGTTTCTAAATATCATCAAGTACATGATACTATTAACAGGTTAATTGAAAAATTCGCGGCTTACCATAATAAAACATATTTTTTTGGAAAAATTGGTTTTTTTATTCAACATAATTCCCCTCAAGGGTGATTTTGGTAGTACGATTTGTCCTTTGCTTCAAAACAGGCCTCAGTTTCGGCGATCACCTCCTCATTCGACGAAAATTTCTTCCCAGCGAGCATTCTTTTGAGATTTGAGAACAGGAAGTTGTCGCTGGGGGCCAGATCTCGAGAATACATTGGATGAGGAAGCAATTCGAAGGCCAATTCATGGATTTTTGCCGTCGTTTTCACTGACTTGTGACAAGGTGCATTGTCTTGGTGAATCAGCACTTCCTTTTCTTCAAGTGCATATATCACAGTGAATATATCACATACGTGAGGGCTTTGTTGATATTTATATTGTAACATGGAAACGAGAAAATATAGGACGCGAATGTGGAAATAAGGAATATGATTAAATATATACATTTAGCATACTAGGTCGGTTTATAGTTCGAAATTATTCCAGTTACTCGATCTTGATTTGCATTCTGTGTATCATAAAAGGAAGAAAATATTTTTTTCGCATCAGTAGATGAATTGTTCGATAGCAGTGGAGAATGAAAAGCATAGGCAGATTAATTCAATCCATTTAAAATGCTCTCCAATTTAGTATCTTCCTCTCCGAGTAGAAACAAATGTATGTATTTGCAGGAGGTTCAACAATATTAGTTAATTCAAAGAAAAGTGTTTCCATAAATAATATATTTCATTGATATAAACAAGGATGTGCATATTAGATTTGACGCATCGGAATTGATGAACGCTATAATAACGACAAGAAAATAACGAATAAAATTTTTCGCAAAATACGAAGATTTATATACTCGATTTGATACTTTTCATCTAATGCATGTTGATGCTTGAAAACAATTGATTCATCAATTGGTAAGCTGTCTGGCCTTTATTTGTTACTTTTATCTAGGTTTTTGTCCAATATATCTTATATTCATTGCCTTCGAAACTTTTTGGTCCATGTTTATGTCCACGAGAAATTTAACGCTGACGACAATGATTCACTAAGTTTAACAAATATGAATTGAAAAAGTGTAAGATAATGTGACAGATTGGACCAGGTATAATATATTTTAGCCATGATGATAATCTCAACCTCCTGTTGAACAATCAAATTATCTTCCGTTGTGCAAAAACAAAGCTTTCCGGGAATTTTTTCCATATCTGATGAATATATTATTGTGACTGTCAGATGGAAGCAGTTAAATTTGTAAAATTTTATTTAAATCATAGTTTTGATGAAGTTATTTTTATAGTCGTTCGACAAAAGTTCGCTTTATTATTGGATTGTGAGTACAACGCCTATCAACTATTAGATTCATCAATCATTCATTTGGTGGTAGCAACAAAGCTCCTAATAATTAATTTATAAATTTGTCTTTACATCTGAAATTGTTTAGAATTTTTTTAACTCATTTCTGATTTTGAATGTTACCAAAAAACTATATAATACCTTGAAAGTGGTCAATAAATTGCCCTGTACAATATACGTTCCGCTAAACGACGTCCTTTGGAAAATCTATTATATTTTTGAATGTTGGGTAAGAATTGATTACAATCATTATAAATGAATCCCAGAAATTAATTAAGGTAATGGATTTAGTGGTACGACTTTTCTTGGCAGTGGATGCATCAGAAATTTTCATAAGATCATGTGCCGGAATTGATAATGATCCCAAGTAGCAATATCTGGAGAATATAATACGGAGGACAATACTTGTTGCCCCATTTTTGCATCTCGTGGTAAGTTCGTATCTCTTAAGTCACATATGGATTTGTATGGCACAAGGTTATTTTGTCATGACAGTCTTGATTTAATGGGACCGGATTGTGATGGGACCGGTTGTGGCAATTGTACTTTTCCATTAGCACAACTCATCCCAGATCCACGGCTGTATTTTACTATCTTACAGTATTGACAAATGATATAATTTCCTCAATTATAACATATTTTGGCACCATATCTACCAAATTGTAGTGGAATGCCACTTGTTTCTGGAGCACTGCGTCTATGAAATGGCTCAATATCATTGTGTCATTGTCTTAACTCAGTTGTGACATATAAATACGACTGTTATCATTTTTGCCTCCTGTTGGTTATCAGTACAGTTTGCATATGAGTACGACTTCGACGGCCTAATACAGGTTGTTTTCTTGGCATTATTAACTAAATAATAACAAATAAAAAATACATTTATAGAGTAAGTTTTACCATAAATAGTTAGTACATATTTCAAATATATTCTTGGGAAATATTTAATCTATATCTATTAGAATACTATTCGAAATTACCATATGCACATAGTTATACCAGATTTGCCATTTATGTTAGTATTTTTCATTTCCACTTCATCAAATGGATGTACCTATTAAAAAATACCTATATCTTCATCAAATATAATTCGTAGTAAAGTATTAAATGACCCGTGCTGAGATATTATTTTGAGTATTTAATAGATTATATATTCTCATCGCGGTTTGATAATAGTAGCCGGTTGTTTTAATCAGTAATCATAAATATTTGATGATTTACGAACGGCATATGAATTTTTTGGGAAATGTTATTATAATATTAAGTTGTCATATTGTTAACCATGAGTATTGTCGAAACAATATAAATGAAATATAAATCGTGGTAGATTATCGTGGCGAAGGCCTTTGCGAGAAATTATCATGAATGTTTAATACTGGCTGGTTGTCTTAATTATTAATCATAAATATTTGATAATCAACAACAATGTCGATCCTTTGTGACAGTGAAACATTTGATGACGGTGACACTTTGGATGGGAACACAAAATTGTTCTTTTTACGATTTTCATAGCAACTATTCCATAGTTTTCCTTCCCTCGACTTCTGCAAATATTACAAAACCAAATTAGCCAAATCGGTTCAGCCTTTTTTGAGTTTTAGCGAGACTAACACACAGGAATTGATTATTTCATACTACATACATATAGTATTTTAAACTGGAATCAGATACCGGATATCCTTATAACATTAAATCGTCATTGTAATCATGGGTATTCGTCTAATCAATACTTTAAAATCGAAATTACCCAAAATGAACTCACAGTAGCTGGTTTTTATTTATAACGCCGAAAGAAATATTAGGAGAAAAGAAAACTGGATATCGGACTCGAAAGTCTAGCCAGGGAGCTGTAAGCTTCTAAAGCTCGCCCGAAAAAACTACATGAAAAACGATTTTAAAACTTATTTGTACGGCTAATAAATACACTGCGGCTTATCAGTATTCATTGATAGAAACCCTATAAATTTATGCCGGTTTTGACACCGAGCCGCCGAGCTCGATCCACACTCGGACGGCCGCCCCATAAATTTAAGCTTCTTGCCGGAACTTGTGCAATTCTTTTTCTTCTTCGGCTCGAAGTTTGGCGGAAAGTTTTTAATGGTGAACGGACGGGAATCGGTGCTGATGGCAAATTAAGACGATGAAAAGAACCGGCTCAACTAAATAATCTGATTGGATACGTTTTCGGTCAAATGGTGGCCGTATCGAAAGAGATTTAATTAGGTCGTTAAGCAACTTTTTCCTGCGAGTTCGAGCTTCTATGCGGAATCGGATAATGCTGATTTTTAGCGGTTGTTTGGTCAGGATTTTTTTGTTTGCTAGTGGCAGGATTTAGAAGATTCTTATTTATAGGGATTGTGTGATTTATTTTGAACTGATTTTATTTTATTCGGCGTTTTGTCCTAAAATATCGAATAATTATTTTTAATTTTTTCAAGCAATAGTAATCTTAAAAATGTTTGAAAAATTCATAGCTATATACTGTTTTTCAGCATACACTACTAGAAATAATTTTTTTTTGACTCTATACATGCGCACAATGTCCAAAACTTTTGAGTTGCTAGTAAATTATCAAATGACTGGTGATGACAGGTTACAATCGTTATACTGTTTATTTTTTATGATTTATAAAATTATATATTTTTTTATTTATTTGATTAAAAACATATTTTACTATCAAATTACTTCATCTAGTCCCAGTGAAAAAAAATTGGAAAAAGAAAAGACAAACCAAAAATTTAACTGGAATTTATCAGGGTAAATAGTTTAAATTTGGCCAGAATCGATTCGTCAATAATCATCAATCATCAATAAGTGTCATGTATTTGATAGGGTTACCATTAGGGATTTTCTTTTATAAAATTTTTACACAGCTCTGTAATACAAAAACATGTATCCAGTATTGTATAAAATTTCATTGTAATATTTGGGTAAATAAAATCATATTAATAATAGCCTTATAAGTTTAAAAGCATGTGCCACCACAACACTTCATTAAGTACATTAGAAAATATGTCTTTAGGCATGCTTTAATATATTAGCTTCTCTAATAAAATCTTTAACTAGATCTCTGATAGTTTATTTTACATTACTTGACTGAAGTGACAATATTTGGGTTCATATATTCAAATTTAAAATTCTTATAAATTATAAAAAATATATTATATAAAAATTCAAAGTTTCTGTTTGGCATATATATCATCAGCCACATCTGGTGAAGTATAGCCCGTCGAACTATTTGATGTACAAGAAACCCAATATTTGATATTAGCTTTTCGTAATCTTACCATGATGGGATTGGATTGACTCTTGTTGAAGACTGGATTTTATTAATATTTTTCTTTGTATTTTGACAATATATCTTCATTCAGTAGTGAACAATCGTACATATTCAGTTAAAAGAGTTCGTGGAGAGATCTCAGTTTCCCAGAAAAGCCCAGTTTCTTCTGTCATTCGAATGCCAGTTGGCATTCGAAACTTGAAGAAACATATACTGACTTGATGTAAACCTGCATAACTAAAGCTGTTACATTATATTAAAGATTATTCTCTATATCATTTCGTAACTGAAAATGAACAGCACTATTAGGGACCTATATATACAATAAACAAAATAAAAAACAGTGGTATCGTGGTAACAGTAAATCGATATTATGTTAATTACACTTCAGGCATAATTGAAGATACTTAAATTATTAAATACTTAAACCAAAATGATATTAATGCTGTGAATAAATAAGTTATGATCAAGATGTACTGACTGGTTGCCATCTTGTAATATTTACTTACAATTTACTGCTTTGGAACGAAAATGCAGAATTTGTTTTTAGTTTTTACCAATTTATAATTATATGAGGGACTCTTAAATCATCTATACACATTAGGGTCTAAATATAATACAAAATTATTAAAATAATATATAAGTAAGACCTGTACCCAAGCAAACCGTTCATTGCGGCCAAAACAATTACGTCACGTGCAAATATGAGGCCTTTTAGTACCTATTTAAAATTTCCAAAAATACATAGAATTGTCATAAATTAACCTAACTCTCGTCGAAATAGAAGATAAGTTCATATAGGTTCCAGAAATATATCGTTAATAAGGTGAAGGTCAATGCAAAATCACATATCCAGACGTTAAAATACAACGGTCGCGTAACATCAGCATTTCGTATAAACCAGTAGAGTTATATATTATCATAATTACCAGTTTATAAGAGCTTTTCCGTAGGAAAAAGGTTTTTTTGCGAGGATATATGTTCGGAAAGGCGGCCGTCGCCCGGATCCGATACGAAAACAGCCGCAGTAAACGACACCCCCGGAAAATAGATAGAGTCTATTCCCGAACGGGAGAGGCGAGCCGGGAGAAAGATAAGTCAGCCACCTGTTGTGTCTCGACGTGGGATTTCGGACCGTAAATTTTCACCCCATCTCAACGAGGACACGACCCAAAGCGGAGTAAAACCTCGCCATTATTACTCTTTGCTTGGGAATCGGCGAACAACCATACGGAAAAAAATCGACGGAAAACTTTTATCATTCCCGTTTACAAGTCCCACCGGTTATTCTATTCATCTCCCCTTATCCTGCCGCCACCCCTGTGATTTGGATTTTAAGACTTGATTGTGATCGAAGATCTACACACGTCAATGATGACACAGAACCGCTGACGGGGAGGTGGATCGATGAAATTTTCAGCACTTTGTTTATTTTAAGAAAATAGTAACTAAGAGACATTCTCAAACTACATGCAACTAAAATTTAAATTGAAATGCTGTTGCTATTTATTTTTACAATTCTATTTCATCCTCTGTAAAGTGGATCTCTTCGATAAAATGTATTTGTGTTAGCCTTTTTCTTTTCTTTGAAGCAGCTATTAAATGAGATTTCTGGAATTGTCTTTAAAGCTAAAGCGACATCTTCGTAGCGTAATTTGTTTTTGACGATGTATATATAATCAAAATTTTCAATAATTTGTTAACAAACTAATACTATCTGGATGTTGAAATAAGCTTTAATAATAAATTAAATTAGTATTCGAAATGCGACCACGTTTAACTTAATAAAACCATATTTTTCCCACAAGGCAGTAAAGATAACAATTTGTATGGATTAAATTATTAATTAATTAATTAATAATTGAAATATGTCTGCACATTTAAACATCACAAAACTTTGAATTGCATTTAATAAAAGGTAATTTTCATTAATTTCACTAACCAATAACCAGTAAAGTATTAATAAGTTGAACTGATATAAACATAGATATGGAATAGTAAATGATGTAAACATATTTGTATATTAAAATAAAGAATATATAAATAAAATAACTTTGAAATTGTTATTTCACTTTAGCATGTACATTACAAACACAAAACAAAAATGAACACAATTATATAATTTATTTTTTGCTTGAAAATCATATAATTTAGAAAAGTATATTAAAGGAATTAAAATGATTTAAATTAAAAGAATATTAAATGGACTATTGACTTTACAAAATGTGTGTTTATAAAGTAAATAATGAAAATTATTTATAACAGGTCTAATTGAAAAGTTCCCGGCCTGCCACATTAAAACAAATTTTTTGGCAAAATTAGTTTTTTATATGCCACATAATTCGAATATAGGTGAAGAGAAAGCAATTCGAAACCCAATTGATGGATTTTTACCATCGTTTTCACTAACTTGTGACACGGTACATTCTCTTGGTGAAGCAGCACTTTCTTTTTCTTCAAATACGGCCGTTTTTCGGCGATTTCCTCCTTCAAATGGCCCAAAAACGATATGTAATAGTCGCTGTTGATGGTCCTCCCTTATCAAGGTAGTCAATGAAAATAATTCCATGCGCATCCCAAAATATAGACGCCATAACTTTGACAGCCGACTGTTTCCTTTTCCCAGGCTTTCGAGCGGGTTCATCGTGTGCAGTCCACTCGGATGACTGTCGATTAGACTTCGGAGTGAAATGATGGATCCATGTTTCATCCATTGTCACATATCAATGCAAAAACTCGGGTTTATTACGCTTGATCATCTTCAAACACTTCTCCGAATCATCAACTCGTCGTTGTTTTGGCACCCACTTTGCACAGAGCTTTATCATACCCAAATATTCGTGAATGGTATGATGTACATGTTCAGTTGATATCTTTAGAGTGTATGCTATTTCATTCAATTTCAATGTACGGTCATTCAAAATCATTTTGTGGATTTTTTTAATGTTTTCGTCCGTAACGACCTCTTTTGGGCGTCCACTGCGTTCACTGTCTTCGGTGCTCATTTTACCACGTTTAAACTTAGCATACCAATCCTTGATAGTTGATTTTCCTGGGACAGTTTTTGCTTCAACTGTATTTTTTCCCTTCAAAAAGCAGTATTTTATCAACAGGCCAAATTCCTTTTTATCCATTTTTCTTCTCAATAACAAAAGTTGCTTCACTCATAAGGCTATAATTCACAAACTAATGATCCAACAGCTGTTAAAATTATACACGCATTTTTTGAGGGTTAGGGATAACTAAAAAACATATGTATTTAATTCTAGTAGCGCCATCTATGTGTGATGCCGGAGACTTTTCTACCTGTTAGTTAAACCAGAATTTTTGCGTCGATATGTGACAATGGATGAAGTATGGCTCCATTATTTCATTCCGCAGTCCAATCGAGAGTCATCCGAGTGGACTGCACACTACGAACCCGCTCCAAAGCGTGGGAAAACGCAACAGTCGGCTGGCTAAGTTGTATCATCAACAGCGACTATTACATAGCGTTAATGGACGGTTTGAAGGACGAAATCGCCGAAAACGACCGCACTTGAAGAAAAAGAAAGTTCTGCTTCACCAAGACAATGCACCGTGTCACAAGTCAGATTGGGCTTCGAATGGCTTCCTCATCCACCATATTCTTCAGATCTGGCCCCTAGCGACTATTTTCTGTTCTCAGATCTCAAAACAATGCTCGCTGGGAACAAATGTTCGTCAAATGAAGGGGTAACTAAGCCTATTTTTAAGCAAAGCACAAATCATACTACAAAAATGCTATCGAAAAGTTGGAGGGTCGCTATAATCAGCGTATCACCCTTGAACGGAATTATGTTTAAAAAAAAACTAATTGTGCCAACAAAATGTGTTTTACTATGGTAGGCCGGGGACTTTTCAATAGACCTGTTATTGATCAAATAATAAAATAAAGGACATAAATAAAAAAAATATATAGTACGTTTTGAGATTGATCTGAGTAAATGTTTCAAATCCAAATTGTTAATTTGATGGTAGTAATTAATTAATTCAGTTTTGCATAGTTTGTAGCACTTTATTTTCTTCTTGATCATATTAATGTAGAGTTTGACCTCTTCAAACTGTAACTTATAATTGGTTACAATGCGTTCCAGAAGAAGGTAGGTGTATAAAAATATTTAAAGTTTCTGAGCATATTTTCCTCAAAATTATAAACCCGTGCTTTTCTATCTGTAAAGTTTTATAATTAGTTATCAATGGGATATATTTCAGCTATTGAACAAATTATGCAAAGTTCGAAAAAACTCTTCTTGTAGCATAAGCTTGTTATCGTTTTAAATTGAGATAGTTTTATTGAGATAGCTAAACTTTTAGCTAAAATTTCCGCTAGATAAAACTTTTTCCGACAACTGTTCTAATGGGTTAGCGTTTCTAATATATTTGTGTATTAGATATAACATTAATTATAGATGAAAAAATATTTTTGAATCGTCATGGACTTTTGATGGAATAGTTCACCGTATCGCTAATTTCTATATGCAATTATTATTTATTTTCTTAAATCTTCTTAAATTTAAATTAAACTAAATTTTCTTAAGACTTTTCTTAAATTTTTAGCACTAAAATTTTTGCGGTTAAGTGGTTCAGTTCTGCGTTTAACAATTTTATCACTTTTAATAATCGCTAATTTTATTACAGTGAATTTGTTATATATAATTGTATTTTAAATAGTTTGTCATATCATCATCATTAATCCTTAGTCTGTGCTTGGAGAATGTGTTTATTACTAAACCAATATGCCGTTATAATATATATATATATATATATATATATATATATATATATATATATATATATATATATATATATATATATATACATATATATATATAAGGTTTAATTCATTAAATAAGTTTGTGAGAAAGTTGTTGTCATTAATAGAACGATGGTATTCCCTGCAATATGCCTATTTGATTTGATCTTAGACTGTGCATTTGTTATCGCAATAAGTTATATCATTTTTGCTACAATCTAAGAAGAAAACTGGTGGTATTTTTGAGCGATTAATATTTTTCATTTTTCTATCCCAGCTTTCAGAAACTATTTGTGTTCAGTGATGATAATTTTGGTAAAAATTTCAAACTTGAGTTCCAAATAATCAATAAACGGAACATTTAAATAAAATAGTGTCAATTTATTAGGTTGTTAGAGGCGCTTTTCCTTTTATCTCGACAGAAAATGTCCTCCTCCGATGGTCGACTGGATGGCGGATGTTCTCCGGAAACAACAATTATGTCATTGCAGCATCGTCGATCATTCGAGGAGAATATTAATCACAAGGCGTGGGCCCTTTTCGCACCCGATGGCTAATTTTGGACCATTTTACGGGTCTCAAAGTGTCTAAACCTAATAATGTCGACCGTATCTATGGTGGAGGGTCTTGTTGCCACCCAAATAATGGAATAAGCGATGAGCAAAATGTTACCATTTGACAGAATACTGTCCGGACTACTGAGATACATTTTAATATCTTGAATAAAGTCGATAAAACTTATGAATTTTTATATATTTTACACAGATATCTTCTGGAATAGTATTACATTTGGAATAGTAAATTAAACACGAGTAAATTAAAAATTGGCAGCAATATACAATGATCCATTTTATATTACCTCTGGTATGACTGCATGTACCGTTTGTAACAATTACGTTTGAGCATTCTTTTGAGATCTGAAAACAGGATATATTCGCTATGGGCCAGATCTGAACAATAAGGTGGATAAGGATGCAATTCAAAGCCTAATTCATGGATTTTTGACACGGTGCATTGTATTGGTAAGCCAGCACTTTCTTTTTCTTCAAATGCGGCTATTCAAATGGCCATAAACTAAAACAATATTATGAAATATAATAACACTGGTACTAATTATGTATCAAGCAGTCTGCTTCTTTTCTGATTGGGCTTGATTGCGAAGGAAACAATATTTATTCGTTATAAAGGGGGACAAGAAGCGGGTAAAGTTTCGGTGTAATTAACAATCAGTAAATCAGCTGCATTTGTCGTAACCCTTCGGAATTTAAATCGTACGAAAAGAGTGGCCTCAAAAGAATGCATTATCGGGCGAAAAGTTCGCTTTAATATATTTTATTGAATTATTTCCTCGGTCTTAATTAAAAAAGACTTTATTAATTTGATTGGGGTTAGTCGTTTTAACTAATATTTTGTTGAAAATTATTTCTAAAAGAAGAAATTGGCAAAAACTTTTATTTATTACAGAACAAAATATGAGATTTATACTTTTTGTGTGTTATTATAATTATATTGGCCTTGCTCTCATTTCAGGCTTATTTCCTGTTTATATTTTAGTTAAAATACTATAGTAAAATATATGTTTTTAAAAATAATGAAATATAATAATGGAAATAAAAAAGCCTAAACTGGTAGTAAGTATATTCTATCATAGTAAATTTATAAATATTAAAATGTTTGATGTTACATGTTTGATTGCACAGGCTGTGTTTCTGATGACGCACAGAGCTATCAAATATTTTAAACTATATTATATATGGATAGTGTGCATCGTGTATAACTCCTTAAGTGTTGTCTGTAAAGTAATCGACTGGACAATGGGCTGAAAGGAGAATATAATAAGTTAAAGTATGTTCAAAAACAAATTTTGTAAAAATAATTGATGAGATATTGTAATTGCTTTAATTTGTTCATTAGTTTCCTTCTTTCTATTTTAGTTATTATTAACTATGCAAAAGTGTATTAAAATGTTCAGCAAGTTTATCATCCAATGTCTCCGTAATTGTGGAATACTTAATCCCAAGAAATTTATTTCCGTCTTGTGACCACTTTACCATATGATACTCTTTAGATGGTAACAGCCTGCACTTATTAATTTTCTTGACAAGTATAATGCTGAATCAATTGTGTCATTTTAATGTTCATTCATTTTCTAATTTTGATGTTTCGTGACTGATGTCTCTGAAATTCTTCTTATTCTATTCTAACTGAATTATAATTGTCTCGACAATCACTATTTAATATATATCGAGTGTTTGTATAATTTGTTGATGTATGGAACTATTATGCACAAAATAATATTCACAAATATTACTAAATGATAGTAAAAAATCACGTAACTATAATTTTACTTCTAGAATACTACTAGAGGTTTATTAAAAAAGTGAAGCAAAGTTATTACTAAAATTATATTGTGGTAGGAGTATGCATTTCATAATGTTAGTTCCATCATTTAAATTATAAGTTGTGACACATTACCATCCATCAAAAGTGATATAAATAACAGATAATGTAGCGAATGTCACAAATGTATTTATTGATAGAATAACGTTATAGCTAACAGTTAAGGAAAATAATATTTAAGGTTTAGTAAAACAAGTTCAAAGAAAAAAAAATAAATTGCAAATAAAATATGTTAGAATTATGTGAATAAAATGTTAGAAGAAAACTAGGAGTTACACTTACTCTGTTGGAGATTAAAATTTCTTTAAATATTTTGATTGGATAAGTCTTATTTCTTTTTAAGATATCGATTTGGATAAAAATATTAAATATTTTTAAAGGATTTACAACAGCGAGTGTGAAAAACGGCCGAAATACGAGCAAAGACACAACATTGTTATTCTTTAGCATGACAGTGCTTGACCTCATGTTGCAAAATTGGTGAAAACATACTTGGAAACCTTAAAATGGGAAGCCATACCCCATCTATCATAATTTTGAGATCCTGTTCCTTCTGATTGTAAGTTGTAACCTGTCTGAACAAATAGTGCTTCACATTTTCTGAAGACGTTCCAAAAACAAATTCCGCCCAAAGATGAACAAATATTCTACAATCAAAATTATCAAGATAGAAAGACGTTTTCAGAATTCGTTTTAATAGCTCCATTTCATAGTGATACACTTTACAAATAGTACACTTATGGAATGTCACCCAATTTTATCTGGGAAAATTTAGAAACATTCAGAAATGGATCTGGGAATACTCCCAGAATTACACTTAATAACCTATAATGAGTCACCAAAACTATCAAATGTAGTAAGGTGTATCTTTGGAGCATATTATATACTTATTAAAGTTTCTACATGAGATAATACTCTACCCGGATGTAACATAGGGTATGATGTTCCATTCAATGAATTGAATATATAGGTTATGAGTTTTCAATATAAAAGACTGATGTAATTACTTCTACGTATCCATGGTACTTTGATGTTTGTGATTTTCATGGCCAATAAAAAAAATAATGACAATATTCTTATTATCACATTCTTCCAGTTCTAGATCTGTAAAATAATGGATATAAATCGATTTATAATCTAAAATCCAGTTATAACTATTCGTGGTATTCATAAGTGCTGCAGTAAATTCTGATGAAAAAGTTGGACAAAATGTATCTCATGCTTTTTACATTTTTTAGGTAACATATTTTTGTTTTTAAAGTTCCATTCATTTGAATTTTGAAAGCTCATTCGTTCAAATTTCACTGAGAGAGACAATTGCGAAGATAGTGAAGAAGAGAAAATAATAGGCCCTACTTTGAACATGAACTTAAAAAAAAAATCACTAACTGGAATATATGGTGGCGGTGACAACATGCTGGACTCTTCCAAAATTATATTATCTACCAAGACCAAGAAGCGGAGGCCATTAGCATTTGAAAAGGGTGAAGTTTATCTAATACACCTTCGGCGTGACAAAAAATATCGTAAAAAATCTAATAAAATACCTGAAAACGTTTCGGTTTAATGGGGAAAGCCATTAGAAACAGTTGAAATAAAACGCAAAAAAGACACACTCGCACACATATCCAGTGAATGCTGGAAGGACAAACAAAGAAACCGGCCGCCTTACGGATGTTTTCCATTTATTTCGAATTTCGGGAACAAAAGTGCCAGCTGTCGTGCGGCGCGCCATTAATCGTGGCCACTTTCGAAAAATAAAAAGCGCACAAATCGCGGCCCCAAAGATTAATTAAAAATAAACTTTTTTCACACATGGAGACATTAATCTAGATGGTGGGCCATCTAGCGTCCGCTTTTTTATAGTATTTGAGATAACAGAGAAACATGTTAGTGTTGGTTTGAGTGCTAGCTAATTGGAGCTGGTCTTGGTTTAGTCTATACTATCATCATTAATTATATATAATGTGAAGAATTTTATTATTGACCTACAAATTAATTTTAATAGATTCACAACAGATGATGTTACTCTGTATTAAATCGCATGGTGGGCATTTGTAGCCAACTTCATGTTGAAAGCTCACTCGAATTCGTCGTATTGTAAACAAAAAATGATTTCAGTGCGTTCAAAATGCTTCAATTTACACCGAGTAAATTGCATTTGTAAGAATTTGTACGTTTTTCGTTCAATTAGAAGCAAAAGGCAGCTGGTGATCATCCAATGTGGTATGCAGCTTATGGCTCACATGTTCAATGGATTTCAAAATGTGAATACTGGTTTTGATATTTTAAAGGTGGTAATTTTGATACCGAAGACGAAAAGCGTTCTGGACAGCCAAAAAGGAAAAATCCAATATCCAAAAGCTTGGACATCCTGTGAAGTACGAATTGAAGCCAAAAGACATCGAAAATAATTTGGTTACGTGTGAAATGCTGTTTCAATGGCAAAATCGGAAAAGTTTTGTGCATCGTATTATTACTGATGATGAAAAGTGGATCCATTACGTTAATCATCCAAAGCGAAAAATATCCTGGGGGCTATCTGGCCATGCATCAACATCAACGACAAAGCTGAATCTGATCTGCTCAGCTGGGTGTGGTATACTATATCTACTAAAACCTAATGAAATCATCAATAGGGATTGCTATCGACTACGACTACGGCTGAAGACACAATAACAATTCTTAAGCTCGAATTCTTCGACTCGAAAAACCGGTGATAATGCACTTGGAAACATATGAAACACGCACATGAAATAGGAGGTGTTACCCCATCCGCCCTATTTTCCAGACTTTTCTCCCTCTGATTACTACTTGTTCCGATATATGAGTCGTGACCTGCCTGATCAGCGCTTCACTTTTTGGAAGAATGGGGGCAAGACAAAATAAAACAGTGACGGTTGCAATATGTGATCGTTATTTACAGGTGTTATATAAAATATAGAAAATACAAAGAGAAAAGGGAGAGTAGTGTTACCTGAAGACATTTTGCAGTCGATGGTGGTACATCTAAACTGAACGATGGTCAGTGTCTGAATGATCCAAAGTACCCTTCATAGACATGTCAGATCGACGTCTCAGATTTTCCTGAACTTTGTTATAGTCTAATGGTCGACTCCGTACGTGTTCAACATCTGAGATATTATTTTCTAGATATTTTGTAGGCCGCTATGCTAACGAATGGTATGACGCTATGGTATGAACATACCAAAAAATGGGTCGATTTTTGGGTAGCCTCAAAAGATACCACCCTATTTCGAGATTGAAAAGTACTGCATAATTGTTATATGATAATATCGAAATATTTTAAATTATATAGATCTTTGGCATATTAAATAATAACAAAGGAAACAAAGTTGTAAACAATCCATAATACGCGACAAGAAATAATTTAATGATAACTGAATTGTTTTATCTAAATGGTCAAAAGTTGGTATCAATAAAACAAAAATGTTTCTTATTTATCGAAATTTGCTGTATCGTCATCGAACTAGCAATTTACTTCCGAAGTATGAATACTTATACCAATGAGTACTACTCTGCTATTAACGAAATAAAAACATATTTTCTGGAACAGATTCTAGTTCCTACCGGAAATTCTTTTCTTATTTTCCATCGACTAGAAAATAAGCAGTTTAAGAGGAGGCAGGGATATGGTAATTATGGTTTTATGGTGGATTAGATATAGTTTTTGGGCAGGAATTTCTTCACAATATCATTATGATATGACTCATTGTCGCGGCGCAAATTAGAACAGTTTTGTTTTTATAAATTTAGATTTGTTCGATGAATGTAAATGACGATTTCGAAATAAATTAATTGCAGTTGAAGACGTTGATTGTTGACTAGAACTAGGCAAATATCATATTCTATCATATTTTCCTATTTCTGAATATGCTATCGACTTTTGTAATATTTTTAGTCAATTTGACAAAATCCAAAGCAAATTATTTGGTCACGTATTTATCCATTTCTATATTATACATTATATGTTTACGATGAATTAAAAATATTGAGCAATGTAAACAAAAAAAATGACAGATTCATCTTGAAACTTGGGGTTAGTATAGAGGACAGTTGTGTCAACTACGAAACAATTTGAATGATCAGTTATTTTTCATAATTCATTTTCATAAATTCATATAATAAAATTAAGAGATAATACTCGTACAAAGAGAAAAATAGAATACACATGTTATAAATATTATAAATTATGTATGGATTATATTAACTATAAGGGTTTTTCAGAATAAAAATGGGCTCTAGGAAAACCGATAAATTTAAAAAAATCATATACCATTTGATTCGCCAGACTCCATTAGCTTTACTTTAAAGCATTCACTTTTATTATAATCTAAATCTAACATTATTTAAACTGCCTTTTTTGCCAAATAAGGTTTGTCTGGTCTCGACCTTGTGTGCTCTGAACCACGGTCCTCGATATTAGGCATACCGTCTGGACAGTGATTAATTTAGTGACCTAGAGACATTTAAAATTACAAGCATATTGGTGTGATTCGATTCTGCAGCTATTCATCCAATTTGCAAAATATACACTGGCTCGACAAAGAGGCTAAAATACATTTATTTAAGATCAATCTAGATTTCAAGTTGCCTAAACTTTTTTGACAAACTCAAAAAGATAAATCGGTGACTTCCAGATCCTTGAAACAGAACTAAAAACTTACTATGAGAGGATACCGATTAAGGGTTGTATATATTTTGTATAAATAACATTCGTTGTTTTAATGCTTTATTAAAAGTATTTGTTTCAAAGTATGTCAGGCGAAGATATGTCTTGAACTAAATACAAATTTTATTTCAACACGTTATAGGAACAGTTATTCTAAAAATATATAAATAATAAATATATAAATTTTGTACCGATAATTGAGATAATATAGATAATATTATTTAAACATAATTTACAATGTGGACTCATATTATGATGATGTTTTATTTGCGGCTGCATTTCATATTTTTTTATTTTTTTGGTCAGCGAGGCGATTCATTGCCATTTGAAATACAAATAACTATCCAACAATGGGTCGTAATTGGATATCTCTCGTAATTGGTAATCTATCCAACAAAGCTGCAATTGTTTACGTAAGGGTTCGATTAAGTAGAAAATGCAGTTGTTATTTTATTTGTCATTTGATCATACGATACAGCTTTGTGCTCAGATACGTATTTCACATTTTTTCATATTCATACATCATATTATATAGTCATTTTATATAAACGTGACAGAATTTATCCAGATTTGACTTACAGCAAACGTGGTACGTCAAATGATTCGGATCCGTTCAATTCGGAAAGCTTTATACAGGAGGCGGTTGTAATAAATTTCATGTTCAAAACAAAATTAAATCTGTAAAAAAATGTGAACTTGATACTTTGGATGCAAAGCGAATTTCACCCAAGATGTTTGCTGCACAAAATAGTTTTTTTATATATTGTCAAATATAATTTGTTCATAGAGTGTTTAATTCACCATATATATTTTTTATGTGCTGGGGACAGAGGAAATATTGTCACATATTGACAACACCTGGCAAATAATTCGTCGGGTATATAGTGCTCAGTTCACATACCAAGTCTTGTATGTATATTTCATACACCCAGATCTTGGAGAAGGGAGCAAATGAATGACGCTTCGTTAGCAGAAACGTCTGTGACGAAAACGGCTGAATTGATTCACGTTCCACGAGCGATAGTATCCACAGTAATAATAGCGTACATAAAAGGTAGCAAAACATTATGGGAGAAGAGAAACAGTGGGCGAAATCCAAAGATAGCTGACAGAGGCCGACGAATATTAAAATGGAAAAGCCAACTTAAAACTGTCGCGGCAGAAGTGACAACCGAACTCAACACTTGCTTGAATAATACTGTTCTGATTAAAATAATACGGCTGGAAATTCACAAAGCTAAAATTCATGGAAACGCTGCGGTCGCGACACTATAATCCTCGATACTTGATGATTGGTAGAATATGTTATGGTTCAATGAATCATGAATTAATGTATTTCCTACAAGTGGCCGGGTTTATATATATATATTTACTTTATTACTGCGAGTAAACATCTCGACACCCTCAATGATGAAGCTCTTACTACGACTAGCGTAAACAAATATTTAGCCATAACACAGATAGCCAAAAGATTTCAACCTTGGCTAGAAAAACATCACAGTATCATTAAACATTTTCCTGGTTGCCCGATTTCAACATAATTGACGCGTTGTGGCTTTTTATTAATTTCCAATATAACTGAAGCAGTGGATTGTTGTTGGTAGAAGAATGGGACAATATTGGAATCTATTGACGTGACTTTTTACGAATCTGAGTGAGTGAGTGAGTCTGAGCGCCACTGAAGGTAAAACAAACCAATCCGCCTCACTCGTTCACCATTCAGGTAGCAAAAAAAGGTGGCCGAATACTCTGCACAATATTATATGACACCTTCCTCCTAACAAAACGACCACACAGTTATTGTAAATTTATGTTTGAGTATGGCCCGTACATTCGTCTGCCACTTTAACTTTATAGGTCTTTGATATGGCACTGTTTCTAACAAATTTCAATTGTATCCTTCTATCGAATAGTTTCCCAGCTTTGGTGATTCCAGATTCCAATAGCCTATAGCTAAGAAACTGAGCTACTGCAATCCGCATTTGGTGACTGTTCACCCTAAACTTCAAGCTTCTGTTCAAATTCCGGTAGATTATATTAATTCACAGCAACTTCAGTTCGCCCTTGGTTGCCTTACACCTTACACGGTGATGCATGTGCCGCGAATTCACGGTGTGATGCTGTTTTTCAAAGCTTGAATATGTCTTACTTGGAATAGTTTATGGCTAGGTGTCATTGAGCACCATAGGTGACCATAGGGGTTTTAATTGCTAAACTTTTTTCCGGAACTGATTCATCAATATGTGCCTGTCGAAAGTTGTATATTCGTTTTACAATCAGACAATATTTTCCTTTTTATTTTATTCTATTTAAAAAGAAATAGAATGCTGTTTGAGAAGTTCGAACATGTAACCGAATGAGCCTACAAAACGTGTCCGTTATAATTACAAAATATTATAACTACGGATTATAAATCGGCAAACGTTGTCAACGCTTTGTTTTAATACATTTCAAATCGTCGCGGTTCTTATTGAGAATATGTTTTATTACGGCCACTAATATATATTAAAATATAAAAAGCAATATAAACTTAAATTATTACAATTTAAGAATTATTACAATAGACATTCAGGTCAAGAAGGATATTCAAACCAGCATTGTCGACAATAATCAGATCAACAATAATTGATCAGACACATTGAAGGAAAAATTGACAAATGTTAGAAACGTGAGCAAGTTTTTGATAGATTGAAAATAAACGGCTTATTTATTCAATTTATTAGTGTTTCTGAAAATAACAGTGTAAAACTTTATGAATCTTGGTTTATGATTCAGTGCTAACAATTACCAAGACAGGGTGATGAAAGAGGAAACAACTAAAAGCAAATATATAATTAATATACTTTAACTGTAAGAAATTGTATTATAGAGTGTGAAAGGTTTATGAACATGTGCGTTGTTGGTCGGAATATACATGAACATTACATGGCTATATGTCTGTTACATGATGTGGGAGATACATGGTTAACATGTATGAGGAGAGAAATAATACTAACTATTTTGTAGATATGGCAAATGCAGTAAGGATAATGCAGTGATTAGATGTAATTTTATCAAGAAAGATCTATACAGGTAGAGCAGGACAAACAAAAGAGAAATATAGTAATGACTTTACAAGGTTATATTGCCTCAAAAGAAACAAGAACTAAGTGTAAAATGTAAGTATGTTTTCTAATAAAAGTAAAATATATTACTGAGATATACAATTGTTAATTAGGCATACTAGGCTTTCGGTGAATAGCAACACATAAAAAAGGTCTAGAACTCTATCTATACCAGTGTGGAAAAAAGTCCAATGTAGTTATAGTAAAACAACTCTCATCTATAAATTATTGTGGCTGTATAATTAATTAAAGTTTAAGTTCTTCGATAACATATGCATTAGATATATTGTAAAGTTAAAATAAATCATATTACATAACAATTTTTGTTTCACTATTTAATTTTGGTTAGAATTTTGTTATATTTCAAAGTCAAAATATACTAAAATTCAGAGTTGCTGCGGCAATATTGCGACAAGATATTTCAATCTATTTATCGGAACATTATTTCGAAACTTTTACTGAAAATTATATATATGATTATTGTTTATTGGACTTACTTTATTTATTAGTTACTCAATTATTAGAATTAAAAAACAAGTTGATTGTCATCAATCATTTCAAAAAGTAATCTCTAGAAACAATTAATTCGGAATTTTTAAAAATTGAGATAAATGCTAAAAATAATGACCCCATATTGATCATTTTATCCGCCCACGCATAAAGTTACAGTTTTATCAGACCCTAATCGACTTGATGGAAACGGAGACCATCGAAACGGTAAAACAAACGAAACTGAATGAATTCAAAGCCTGTCCGGGCGTAATTATAAGGAGAGAACCGTTACCGTGGGACATTGGCGAAACGATTTTACGACCTCCGCCCGCTCTCACCCCATAAACTGATCTGACCTCCCTTTTCATTTCCTTATCAGGACCGACCAGATTATCTATCTGGGCGGCTTCACGCGCCATTCCGTCCGCATGAACGGACGCAAACCGAGCAAGACACGTCGAGATTGAAGATTCGCGCTAACGAAAACAGAAATTCTATCGGGATTAATGAGTCATGGAGATGGTGGTTTTATGGTGTTAAAACGGTCACCCCTGATGGATTCAACGCGCTGATTTTGCTGCTTTTTCTACGATCTGTTTATGTATTCACCTACAATAAATACATTTTAATTTTCAACCAACGCTCTAATAACATTTACTATTAACGTGAGATTTTGTGGAGTAAAAGGGCTAATATCGTCCGAAATGTTAAAATGTGTATTAACATTCATTAACACTTCAAATTAAAGTTGCACTAGTCGTGCAAATATTTTAGACAAGTATGATTTTTGTGTTCTGGCCTAAAACCAGGCAATGGAGTGCATGACGCATACCTGGTCGCGGAGACTTGCCCTGGAGTGACAAGTTGGACCAGGTTATGTGGTACTGCTTCTGGGCTTACCAATATACTAAACCGAAACCGCCTCACAGTTGATCCCTGCACGGCTACTGCATTAAATTTAAGGATATGGCACCCGCTAATCGGGCAGCCGTTATTAGGCGGGAGGACCCCGCGATTCTATTGATTCACGAACTTAAGTTAACACACGACTGGATACTGTCGTATGGGGGCAAAAGTTATGACTGGAGTAACGGATGAGGTCGTTTCAACCAGGAAAGGGGCGGGGAGGTTAGCGGTGACGTGGTGGGAAGTTCCCAGCATGTAGACAATCTTGCGAACAAGCGCGTTTTCAGAAGAACTTGAGCTGAGTTGTTTGTGGAATGATTGGGATATGAAGTGCTTGATTTCTGGAGTGTCAGTTTCCTTATGAATTTGATTATTTCTGACAAACCAAAATGGAGCGTTTAAGATTCTCCTGAGGAGCTTATTTTGGAAAACTCGAAGCCGTTTTGACCTGGTTGGGTGTAACAAACTTGAAGTAGACATTTGATCCGTAGAGAAGTATGGAGAATTTATTTATTTGTAGCGCATATATACAATGTTCTAGGTCTAAAAATTCTTCCTCGATTATAAGTATATAAATTTTAAACCTACCAAATTTCACGCCTCCAGGTGTCCCCGTTTCTCTCCAAAAAGATGGAAAAATTTTCGCTAGCTGATTAATATATAGATACACTTAAATTCTGACGACGTCCAGTGGCAGCGGAGGCCTGAAAAATAAATGGATTTTAATTTGTCTAAATACATTATTTACGTCCTTATTAATGTTTTTATTTCAACAAACTTCTAAGTAAACCAAATTATTCACAATGATGTAGACAAAATAATTTTCCCACACAACAAAACTTTTTCTATAAACGATCAGTTCAAACATATCCTTTTCAACTGATGGTCATTAACATGTTCACCTTTTTTTTAAGCTCGTAGTTCCTCTATTTCTTTGTTCAGCTGAACGATTCATTGCAGCTTCAAATATCAATAACTACCCAAAAATGGGTCATATTTGGATATTTCTTATAATTGGTCATTTGTTCCATAATATTGCAACTGTTTATGTAATGTTTGCATTAAGTATACCATTCAATTATTTTTGTAATTACAATTTCTTCATTAGCTTCAGCTTTGACGTCAAATACGTGTTTTGTTACATTGTTTTGTCCATATATAACATGATCATTTTACATAAATGTGGCTTAATAGATCCAGTCTGTAACTGCCTTTTTTGGATTGCCAACATATAACAGTACGCATGGCAGTTAATTATAATTTGTTAAATTTTGGACCTTTTGTACGAGAGGTTGTTTAAAAAATGTCATGTTCGAAACAAATCCAAATTTGAATTATTAATATCATACCGATTTTGATTTATTTTACTATATTAACTTTACTATATTATATTTATATATTATTATATACTTTATTAACACAGAAATTCTATTGGGATTAATTATGGAGTCATGGAGATAGTGGTTTTATAGTGTTAAAACTGTCACTCCTGTCAGATTTAACATGCTGATTTAGCTCCTGTTCTTAAAATCTATTTTTATAGTCACTTCATAAATAAATTTTAATTCTCGACCCACTCACTAATAACATTTGCACATTTACTGTTAACGTGCTTTTTGTCGGTTAAAAAACCTAATATCACCGGGCACGTTGTTAAAATATACATTAACATTCATTAACAATTCAACGTAACGAAATGGTTATTAGTGAATGAATTTATCACTCTCTGGTTGTTGCGAACGCTGAGTGTTATACGTTAGCTTAAAACGCGCCGTAATTTTGATATATTCAAATTCTGATATATTCAAATGTCCAGTTCCAGTAAAGGGCTGAAAATTAAAGGGATTTTAATTTGCCTAGTTCAGTACGGACGAATCCTAATAGGAAATTCATTTAAAACAGCATTTATTACATTATATTTTTGTTTTATTATAATGCACGTTTAACCTTATTTGTCTCAAATTTAGTAGAAACAGATATAACGTATTCTAACAGCTAACGCACATCATCAAAATGTATTACGCTAGCACGTCACAAAGTTGCCGTATCAAATTTAACTTTTAGGTTATTTTCATTATAACATAATAAAATAATGTAACAAAAATAATGTTATCAGATATAATTTATTTTAACATTATAGGAGGACTTAAACGGCAGTCACAGTAGTTTATAGGTTAGGGTTGTGTCAAAATATTTTCCGCACTACCTACCAGTAGGTATCCTCTGCAGACCTAATAAGTTATGTCCTCCCTATAAGTTAGAGTTCTAGGTAAGTTTTTTATGTAGTGGTATTCCATGGAGGCCTAATCCACCTAATTAACATTAGTATATCCAAGTAATCGATTATATTTTCATTAGAGAGCATATTTACTTTTTACGTTTAGTTAGTTATTCCCTTCGTTGTATTGTTTCTTCGTTGAGTTATTTCGCTCTGATATCATTGTAATTCTCTTTAATATTATTTTAACTTTTTATGTTATTATCTTCGTATATCTTTCTTGGCAGATAAGATTAGACATTAGATTTAACCACTGCATTTTTGCTAATATATTTTTCATATCTGCCAAACACTTATCATTCCGTCTCATACATTTTAACCAAATGGATTTTCTGTTTTCTGAACAATTACACACATATCTATACACACAGTTGTCTTATATTAATTATATAGTTGTCTTTAGTTGATTCCACTCTCGCCACCATGTCTTGTTAATTGTCAACATTACATAATTATCTCAAGTAACTGAGCTATAAATTTCCAATCTATCAAAGTTGTCCAATCAAAGTTGCCTTGTTGTCCAATCTATGTAACACGTTTCCAAAATGTATCAATTTCTTCTTCGGTATGTCTGAGCAGAAATATAATATTATAGTACATCTAATGCATATATTATCGAAAGACCTTTTGAAAGACTTTTTGGCACTATGAGGTAGAGGAACATTTTTTACGTAATGGCATACTCCGTAGGCCTAATTAACCGTTGTATATATGCTGCTTGTATTTTCCATATCATTTCCAAAATAGTTAGTATTCATTCTCTACCCATACATTCTAACTATATGCTCATATATATTCAGAAGAATTAAACATATATCTTGTGCATAAATCTTTCACACTCTACAATATAAATTTCTATACTTATCCTATATTATTTTATACTAACCTTTAGTTATTTTCACTATCATCACCCTGCCTTGAATTCACCCTGAGTTCTAAGTATCTAATAGTCCAAATCCGAAAAGTTTAATTCTGTCACTGTTACTTTCATTATCTGAGTCACAACTGTCAAATTATTGGGAAGGCGTAAAATTCTGTAGTCATATTGCATATCTACATCATTTAAAACATATATTCTTTCACAGTGCTTAACGGAATTATCTACATTCCTCAAAAAACTGCATATTTATAAATTGTATAAAGATACTTCAATATCCACTAGTTTTCTCCTGTTCATTTTTTGATTTGCAATTGAAACCTCAGAAATTGTTTAGAATTTTGTATTCATTTTCTAAGGATGCTTCAATAACTAATAGTTTTCTCATCTTCGTTTTTCTTTTTTTGATTTACAATTGGAACGTCAGTAATTCTTGATGAATTTTGTTAGCATTTAGTAACAGAGCGGACCAGTACCAACACAAATCGAATTTTTGAGAGCGATTCAGTAAAATGTTGCGATGCATCAGACAATATTCTATTTCTCTAAGAAAAATTTTGCTCCCAGATAAAATCGAACTCTACATTTTCAGAACAATTTTAAATATTTCACTCTTCAACATGGTGATATATCCAAAATGATTTATGTTTTGAGAGCCGTTTTTTAATTATAACCTTAAATTTTATTCCTTACCGATAAAAAACGACAAAGAATTAAGTTTGTTTATTTAAAAGATAATAGTTACTTAAACTACTAATAAACGATAGACATACATATGAATTAAAAGAAAATACTGGTATACTCTCAAGGTTTTATTGTTCGTTGGTACTATTGGGAGTTCTGGTGGCAAGTTCGCATATTAAAGTTTCCATCATTTTTCCGTACGTAACAAAGTATAAAAAGCATAAAAGATAACAACTATATTAACTAATATATTACCCAAATTTCTCTAATACTCTTCTCCTGGACTCCATAAAATTTATATCTAAATATTTATATATATATATATATATATATATATATATATATATATATATATAATAATTTCCTGGTCGTCTTTATAAAATTACCATCTTCCTTACGATTTTCTTAACAATACTGTAGAAACGCTTATACGTCAAATGTTTCAAATATATCAGATTAAGTTCTGCAATAGCAAACATCCCTTTTATATGTTTGTTGCAAACATACCTATTATTAGTAAAACAATTCACGAGATACCAATAGGTAATGGTCTTTATCTTTTCATAAATAATGTATTTCATATTGATTGGCCCATATTTTAACTTTAAATCTCTTTAAACATTTTTAGAATTAATATCCGTTGCCATTATAAAAATATCGTAGTGTCATTATTTTTTAATTGAAATTTTCTCCTATAAGGAACAATATCTGTGATCAAATTGACTCTGGCTATAATAATTGTTGCTATATCTAGATAGTATCAACTGAAATACTTTTGGTATTAGGTTGATAATGATTTAAACAAGGACGTTACACTGTTTTCTTTTCTGAGACGTTTCCTATCTTGGTGAGAATTCTGTAGCATATTGTTCTCATAGGAATGAAAACGATGCAAATATTTATAAATATACATAATTTGAAATATTCGCATATGAAATACTTCAAACTTACAAATATCGGGCGGTAAAAGAATTGCTAAAAATGTGCATTTGGAAGAGCAATATTTTAGTATATCTATTTTTTATTCATGTCATCAAATTTCTTTTTTAATGAGAATAGCAGATAGCAAATTAAATTGAACAGAACCAAGTCTGTTCATAACAACTTTTCAAACAAAAACGATATACCACAACAATAAAAATGCCGGCAGTTTAAAAATATTTATAAGAACCATAAATTCGTAGAGGCAAGTTCTTTCATTCGTTAAGTCGTTTAAATTGAAATATTTTTTTTAATTCAAAAGCCACAAAAATGCTTAAGCCCAAGTAATAATATTTCCGGCACACTTTATAACGCAAGCTTACTTCTGTTTCTAAGTCACATTTTTTAAATATTCTCACAGTGAAAATCAATTAGTTACGTCGTTAATTAGTAGCAATAGTATTTGTCGTGTCTATAAGAAAGTTACTTTGATTTAGGTTATTTTAAAAATAGGTAAAAGTAAGTGAAGTAAATTAGAAGAAGACGAATAGTAGGTAAAAGGCCACCACACGAAATGCCATTTTGAATTGTTTAAACATTATAGTTTTATTGCTTGCAAAAATAGACTTTTCTCTGTGTTGTAACTGATGATGAAAATCGGGTCTACTGGGACAATCTCAAGCACAAGAAATCACGTGTGTTGAGAAGAATCATTCGCTTTGACACTATAGTGGAATATCCTGGTATGCATAAGATAGGATCAGCAAAATAGTCATCAGCAGTTTAGTCTCTTACGAGCTGCTAAAAATAGACCAGCAATAGCGAGCAACAGATACAAAGTCACTATGGAATGGCAACAGTTGTGACAGATACACTATTGCAACTCGAATGGAAAGTTCCGCAGTTCCCAGCATATCTGGTAATCACCACTCATAGCACCTTCCAACCACTTGTTCAGATCGATATTTTATGCGGCTTATTTCGAAAGATTTTTTATTTTTTCATTACTGTATGTTATGAAAAACCCATTTAGATATATTCAAAAAAAGTTTTTGTTTAATTTTTGTAAAATGTTGAAATGCTTATATTGTTTTAGTTTGTTTAACATTATTAAATGCAACCAAAACCGCAAAACGGTAATAAATAGATGAATAACACGCATGAGCTGGGTTAATGGAATAAAAACAGACGAGTATCGTGGAACCGAAGTTGTGGTGGCCCAGAAGGCTTTCCTGACGCAGTAAACATAGTTGAGTTTCTTTGAATGTATGCCGCGTACGGCTCTGGAATCACGCTGCTGCACTCTGTGCAGTCCCGGCGAGAAATCTCTCTGAATTTTAACGAAAATTGTTGTAATTTCAACCTTTTGTTCTGCGGGTCAAAGCCGTAATATATAACTGGGACGCCGTTGAATTTAACGTGCTTTGTATAATGATACGTTCAACGTGCACATGCTTTGTAGAGAATCCGTATAATATCAGCATAAAAACCGTTGTTTCACTGCATAATTCTCCACATAATGTAATACTATATACATATATATATATATATATATATATATATATATATATATATATATATATATATATATTAATTATATAATAATTTAATAAATTTAAATTTAAAATTTAATTTAAGAAAGGAAGGAGAGGCGACTTCTTGTAAGGTGATACAGAGCGACACTAAATGTTCTTATTTATTAGAGAACGGACCAACCCGTCTCACTCGTTTACCATTGAGGTAGTTTTCAAACAGGTGGCCGTATAGTCAGGACCGTTTTACATAGCAACTCCCTCTTAAAAAAGGCTACAGGGATGTACGTGGTTATTCGGTCTGGAAAGCTTATTGTTGTTTTGAACATTGTTTTACCTTCGTGTGTAAGTTTGCTTTTTAGCATCTTCTAAATGGCCCTATTTCTACCGAAAATTCTAAGGTACTCACCAATGAAATGGTTTTCCGAATTTTAATCATTCCATGTTCCAATAGTCTACGGCTTGGATATTAAGCTTTGTTGGGTGTTTACCCTAAATTTTAAGCATCTGTCCACATACCAGCAGACTACGTAAATTCACAGCAACTTCAGACCGCCTTTGATGTCTCTGTATCTTGAACTGTGATGCATGTGCCGGGATTCCACAGACTAATGGTCTTTTTTAAAGGTTGAATGTTTCTTACTTGGAGTGGTAATAGATAGGGGTCGTTGAGCGCCTACAATTCACCATTAGTGTCCTTACAGCTTCAGTTGCGACACTTTTGCCCGAACTGCACTTAACTACATTAAGAAACGCTTTCAGCAACCGCAGAACGATTGCCATTCCAACCTAAAACTGTGTTCTTTTCTTGATAACTATTTTGATTCCGATTAATTGAATGAATTCAAAAGCGAACAGCCATATGATAAAATGTTTTAAATAAGAACTATTAATTTATTAAAAATAACTGTTTTACTTTACATAAAGAAGAGGAACGTTCAACGGCGATACAAAGCGACACTGTAGTCAGGGTCGTAATACATAACAGGTATGCATCTAATAATATTTTATTCAACAGTATTGCTAGAAGTTTATCTTACCTTAAGAGCAAGGCATCACAAAACATAAAGAACATAAAATGCGATCTCCCAAATATTAAAATGGACCAAGTATTGTGCGACTTTAATACTAGACGGCAAGGAAATTGAAAAGGGATTTTACCAAAAATATGACAATATTTAAGCTTAATATAATAAGTAAATAATATCTATTTAATACCAATTTTAAAGTACAATACTTCAATCTTTCTCCTCCTACAAAACAAACAAATCTTTATTATTATTTTCCTTCTTAGTATGTCCTGTTGAAAATGCTCTAAATAATTAAATCGGTTAAATTAATCATGATTATATCGGAGTATTATTATCATTATAATTAATATGAATTTAAGAAGATAGGATGGAAAATAAATAAAATGTATACCTAAAAATTTTGTAATATATAAAAAATTGAGATGTGCTATACTTCCGTAAGGAAATAAAATAGGATTGTCGCACCATTAAGTGATATCTATTTAACACAACTTAGAACAAAAATAGAATAATAAAGATATTTAAATAGCATGTAAATTGTAAATAATGTAAGTAACAATCAAGATCTATTCAATTAATAAATATATGTAGCAATTATTGCATGCAATATTGCCTGTTAGGCAGGACAATGATCTGCTTATCTGTCTGGGGTTGGGTATGGGGTTAAAACATTCGCTCAAGGTAGTCTGCAATATTTGTAGCCTTGTGATTATCTCTGTCTCAGCGTCTCTGTCTGAGCTTCCAACTTAATTTTTAACAGAAGGGTTATGCATGATAGGTCGTTTTAATTTTCTGGTAGCTCTCCACTGCGAAAACTCAACATTAGCATTATTAGAAAAGATTAATATCCTCCAAAAAATATTAAAGAATCTATAGAGAAAAACATATCATTTTCAGTTCAATTACGAATCTTCCTTAGAATAGAAATATATGTACTTACTCCTAATTCTTCTCGGTTTCAATGTTAAACTTATGGCCATGTTTTCTTTTTTGATATGTAAAGGTAAAATATATGTGAGTTGCAATTCTATTATATTCAGCGACTGCAACAAAACAATAACTATTTCAATTTAGTATAATTAGTTAAAATTAGGAACTGCCTCTTAGTTAAGCAATGCTCCCTCTCTCTTAGGTTTGAAATTCAAAGGACAAACCTTCCTTTAGTTAGGTAAGCGATTTCTTTAAGTTTATCATAATTAGCTCTTGAAAGCCTTATACTTGTCTTACAGTATGAGCCTTATGTTACATACATACATTTTTTTTGCCACTATAATGTATTATTTGTCTTTAAAACCCTCCAAGTTCTAAGAATAAATAATAATGCGAACATTAGTTCATATCGGATTCGCGATTGCTATATTCCTATTTCACTCCAGTTCATCAAATTCAATATTGTGATGGAAACTGCAAATTATTTTAAAAGATTTTAAATAAAAAATAACCAAAGCAATTTTTACATAAATCAATTAAATATATTTATTTATTTGTATTTTAACTAGGCTCGAGACGAATATTATTTGGGAATGTTGGAAGTAATTAAAATGAAAAATTCTGTTGTTTGGCCGTAATGTATTATATAGACCCTAAAAACGCAATATTTTAAAACGGTTTCATATGTAATAAATTTTAATTGAGCGAGGCAGGTATTTTGTGTATTTTACTAATGAAATAACAACATGTACATATAAATAAAATAGGTGCTGCTAAATTGTTTGATACGAATTATGTATACCGGGAAACAGAGGAAAAACGAGAATGTCAGATAAAACGAGTGAGTGGGATACTGAAAATAACTAGATTTTAGCTTAAAACAATCTGGTTGAAATAAAAAACAATATGTTGGTCTAAAAATATAACTTTTTTTTTGTAAAATGAAAAACTTTTTTCTACAATATACTATTTATTACCAATATATTATACAAACTTCCATTAAAGATGTATCGTCGTATCTTTTATCTTTAGAACTTTAGAAGCATTTTCGTTTTGTTAGAATTTAATAAGAATAGAAAAAAAAAACACATTCTAGTTGGTTTTGAGAAATGTGATAAAATAAAAGGTTAAGGAATGGTACGAATTTGACTTTTTGGCTTTAGAGTGATCCACATACATAGACCAAGAATGTTTTTTTGATGATATCAAAGAAGTTCGTGGGTTACCTTTCAAAATAACCAAAAACATATATGGGAAAAAGGCATATGGGATTCGCTCTTATTAAGCAAGTTATCTCCCAAAACAAAAAAAAGATATAGAAATAGCAGCAAAAAATATAGTAAAATCTATTCAAGTGGCCGCATGGTACGCAACACCTAACATTTCAATTGAAAGGTTCCCGGCCTGACACATAAATGGCGCCACTAGAATTAAATCCATATATCCATTGTTAATAAGGGCTAACCTTCAAAAGATGCGTGTATAAATTTGACAGCTGCCGGATCACTAGTTAGTGAATTATAGCATTTTGAGTCAAGAAACAATTGTTATTGTAAAAAAAAATATATAAAAAGGAATTTCGCGTGTTGATAAAATATTGTATTTTGAAGGGAATAATTACAGCTGAAGCAAAACCTTGTCTTGATGCCGAGTTTCCGGACACTGCCCCAGGAAAAATGAACCATCAGGAATTGTTATGCTAAGTTTACACGTGGTGAAATGTTACCGACGAAAACATTTAAAAGATCCACAAAATGACTTTGAATGACCGTCTAAAGATATCAACTGAGTGTGTACATCATATAATTCACGTATATTTGGGTATGAGAAAGCTCTGTGCAGAGAGGGTGCCGCACTAGTTCACTTTTGGAAAAAAACAACGAGTTAATGATTCGGAGCAATGTTTAAAGATGATCAAGCGTAATAAACCCGACTGTTTGAGTCGGCATGTGACAATGGGTGAAACATGACTCCATAATTTCACTCCAAAGTAGAATCGAGAGTCATCCGAGTGGACTGCACACGACGAACCCGCTCCAAAACGTGGGAAAACGGAACAGTCTGCTGGCAAGTTTATGGCGTCTGTGTTTTGGGATTCGAATGGAATCAACAGCGACTATTGGATAGCGTTATTGGGCCGTTTGAAGGACAAAATAGCCGGAAAACCGCCGCATTTGAAGAAGAAGAAAGTGCTGCCAAGATCATAATCACCAAGACAATGCACCGTGTCACAAATCAGTGAAAACGATGGTAAAAATCAATGAATTGGGTTTCGAATTGCTTCCTCATCCACCATATTCTCCAGATTTGGCGCCCAGCGACTATTTCCTGTTATCAGATCTCAAAGGAATGCTCGCTGAGAAGAAATTTTCGTCGAATGAAGTGGTGATCGGCGAAACTAGGGCCTGTTTTGAAGCAACGGCCAACAAACAACAAATCTACAATTAAGCAAAAAACTGCCGAAAAGAGAAAACTGCGAAAAACTTGGCAACAAATCAGTACCGAAGAAAATAAGAAAAAATTCAACAAAGCCACAAAAGAGATGAAAGAGCTAATAACCAAGGAACAAAATAAAAGAATTCAAAACTATTTAGTAAACTTAACGCCAACTGACGCAACGGAACGTTCTCTCCAGAAAGTAACGAAAAAATAAAAAACCCTCAACAGTATAATCCACCCACTAAAATTGACAACAATATCTGGGCTAGGAATGATAAAGATAAAGCGGAAGTTTTCTCTAAACATTTAAAGACAGTATTTAATCGGTACCCATCTGAAATATCCGCAACAGTTCCGTGCTAGCTCTCGAAGAGAACGGTCGTGTCCGGTCCGCCGAACCTACCTGCGCTTCCGAGAATTACCCGAAACTTTCCCTAAGACGGTCGACCCGTTATCACGTTTCACCAGTGCCTACGTAAAAAAAAAAAGCGTCTGTAAGCGCCGAAAAGGCGTTTTTACAGACAAGGCAATGGCGTCATGTACGTCAGAGCCGACGTCGCCTCCTGAACATAATCCCAGTGTTTCAAATTCAAATGGACCATCTTCAGAAGACAGCCGAGAAGTGCTTATAACGGAATTGAGAAAACAGAACGAAGACCTGCGAAAGCAGATAGCTGACCTTAAAACGTTCGCAAAAGCCCAAACAGACGCCCTGAACAAACAGACGGAAAAGCTGGAAAAGAGCGAAAAGGCTTCCGAAGAGCTCAAGGAAGAAATAAAAACTCTCACAGCTACGATAACACAATTCATGAAGCATCAAAGAGATGCCATGGAAGTAAAGATTCCCGCTGCCATAGAAATTCAGTCCCAGACACCAGCTAAACCGACACAACACTTAGACCAAACTGAAGACTCAGAAGACGGTTTCACCTTGGTGGGAAAAAGGAAAAGAGGGCCCGTCACTCCACCTCAGGAAAGCCAGCTGCCGAAGGCCGGCAACAAGGGAAAACAGGCTCCCAAATCACAACCCAATCCGGTAGCCAAGCCAGCCACTAAATCTACCCAATCGAAAGCCAAGGCTAACGTACAGCCTTCGATTACAAAATTTGCCACCAGACCAGTGCAAAACAAGCCGACCACCAAGACGGCCCCACAGCCAGTACCGAAACAAGTTACCACAAGACCAACCCAAGACCAGCCTGCGCAGGTAAGTAGCCAGGTCACTAAACAAGTCTTAACCTCCACAGCAAAAACAGTGCCAACCGTTTCGGCGACTGTTTCTCAAAGTCCCCCAAAGGAAAAAATTCCGCCTATAGTGCTCCGTGATAAGAAGAGGTTCATGGAGCTTATTAGAATTACTAAGGCACAATCAATAGACATTATAACCCGAAATAAAAAGGACGGCATTTTCTTATTCGTCGCCACAAGCGACAATTACCGTAAACTTACTACCCTGCTCGAGGAAAGGAATTACCCTTACCATTCCTTCTGTCATCCGGAGGAGAGAGCATTCCGGGTAATAATAAAAAACATCCCAGAATCACTCTGCATTGACGAAGTACGTGAACTTCTCTTTGATCAAGGCTTCCATCCCAAATTTGTGCAAAGATGGAAATTAAAATCCGGGACAGAACTACCAATTGTTCAGGTAGTTGTCCCTCGCGAAGAGCGACAGATCATATATATGACCAAACTCGGCGTCATCACAGTGAAGGTCGAGGTCCAGAGAGGAAACGGCCAGCCAGTGCAGTGCTTCAACTGCCAGCTTTTCGGGCACTCCAGCTCATATTGCCGAGCCCCCCCACGGTGCGTCAAATGTGCCGGGCATCACGACACTAGATCCTGTACCAAAATCCCAGAAGCACCTCCAAAGTGCAGCAACTGCGGTGAAACTCATACCGCAAACTTCAGCGGTTGCACCTGCCGTCCTGCTCCAAGAAAACCAAAAATTCCGACCGAAACCAGACCTCCACAAAGTTCTGCATGGAGTAACCAAGGTGGCAGAAAGCTAGCCCAAAAATTAGCCAGCGCTACCCAGCCTGCTCCAACTCAAACTCCTGCTCCAACCAATACACCGGACCTTAACTCCACAATGCAGGCGTTTACTGACCCGCAGGCTTTCCTACAAGTGATCGCCCTGGCTCACCAACTTGCTCGTCTTTTTCCAAATGTCGCCGCCTAAGCGGCAACACTTACCTGTCTCTATAACTTTCAGCAGCCTTTAACTCTTCGAAATGGCTGTTCCGAAATCTCTTATACTGATGACATGGAATGCAAATAGCTTACGCGGAAAGCAAGCGGAATTGGAGGACGTCATAACATTCTATGACGTCGACATCGTGCTCATCCAGGAAACTTTCCTGAAACCTTCGCATCGTCTCTCTTTCGAACACTTTTTTGTCTACAGAAACGATAGAACTCCGGGTCGAGGCGGTGGAACCGCCATTCTCGTCAGAAAAGGAGTCAAACACGAGCTCCTTCCATCGTTATCAGTAAACAACTTCGAAACAACCTCCATTAAAATCGATATCCAAGAACGTCCCTTCGTGATTACATCCCTGTACAGGAAATCTTCTGCATTCAACTATGCCGAATACCGATCACTCGTCGAAGGAAAATTTCCGAAAATAATAGGTGGCGACTTCAACGCCCACCACCCCACCTGGGGGTGTTCCAGAGCGAATCCCGCAGGTAACGCCATCGTAGCTCTAAGTGCAGATCTGGGCTACGGTCTTGCCTTGCCAGATGAACCCACCCATCACCCTAGTACAGTCTCTCAAGGCGCAGCAAGAATCCTTGATTTCTTTATTCTTCAAGACGTAAATCGCGATTCCGAAGTTCGAGTCCTTGACGAACTAGACTCTGATCATCGTCCGATCCTTCTCAAACTCGGAAACTGCGCCACCACTCAAGTCCCACTAACAAGATTCAGGAAAAAAACCGACTGGAAAAACTACCAATCTCTTCTCCTGAAATCCGATCCAATTCCGAAAATTAACACACCAGAACACCTCGAGGAAGCCGTACTCAAGCTAACTCGCGATATTCAGTCTGCTCACGAATCTTCCACAGTCAAAATTTCATCACAACCCCAGCCGTGGAAAAACAATCTTCCCGCTTCTCTTAAACGTGAAATTCGCATCAAAAACGGTTTATGCAGATTAGCTCGATTCACCCTTGATGCTGCAGACAAAAGGGAGGCGAACAGAGCATGCAAGAGGGTAAGGGCGGCCGTCTCGACTTGGCGAGCAATGAAATGGAACTCATTTCTCGCGGACCAAAGGCTGGATGGCCCCCCTTCCTTCTGGCGTGTCTCCAAATGCCTCGTGGGGAAGACGCACAATGTCATCCCTCCCCTGAAGTCAGCGGTTACAGGAAATTTTGCAGTCACTGACCAAGAAAAAGTCGAGCTCCTTGCAGAGACCTACGAAGCTCAAATGAAATGCCTCCCACCCGCACAGAACACTAAAACTAAAGACATTGACACTGTCATCAACGAATCCAACTCCGTCAAAAGACCAGTAACCCCCGCCTTTCTTCTCAACCATTTTGTATCTCCAAAGTCTCTACAGACTATGATCGGCAAACTTCAAACCAAAAAATCTCCAGGTTTCGATGGAATATCGATTACCCAGTTAAAAAAGCTCCCGCATAAGCAACTCGCAGAACTGGCAAACATTATTAACTCCATCATGAGACTGCAACACTTCCCGGCGTCTTGGAAACACGCACATATAGCGGTTATACCCAAGAAAGGAGCAAAATCATCTCCATCTGATTACAGGCCTATCAGCCTTCTCAGCGCCATTTCGAAGCTTGCCGAGAGGGCAATACTCTACGCTCTCAACTCTTTCACAAAGGAAAACAACATCATTCCAGATGAACAATTCGGCTTTCGCGCTCACCACTCATCCGTCCATCAAGCTTCCCGTCTGGCTGCACACATCCATCATGCTCTTGACCAACGTAAAAAGCTTGGAGCAGTTCTTCTGGGCCTAGCCAAAGCCTTCGACAAGGTCTGGCACGACGGATTGTTCGCAAAGTGCGTGCGGTTAGGCCTCCCAGAAGACCTAACCGCTCTCATCAAGTCCTATCTCTCGGACAGATCTTTCCAGGTCAAGATCAGGGCGTCACTTTCCAGTCGTAAACAAATCGATGCTGGCGTACCTCAAGGTTCCCCGCTGGCCCCAGCCTTATTTAATCTCTTTATTTCAGATATGCCGAGAAAAGAGCATATTGACGTCGCCTTTTACGCTGACGACACTGCTTTCTTCACGGCCGCCAGGTTCGAAGTTACAATTCATGAGCGTTTACAGAAGCAGCTCGATCATGCGGTCAAGTGGTTCAAATTCTGGAGGTTGCAAATCAACCCCCTGAAAACCCAGGCCATCATTTTCCACAAGAAGCGTTACGCACTGCGCGTCTCGCAACTTAAGATCGACACCGCAATAATTCCATGGCTGGATAACGTCACGTACCTAGGTCTTCACTTCGACCGGCGGTTCGGTTGGCATTCCCAAATCCAGAAAGCAATCCAAAAAGGTTCGGGGATAGCAAACCTGCTATCTCCTCTGATCTGCCCTTCTAGCAGGCTTCCCATCTCCATCAAATGCTTATTTTACAAGATGTTAATTCGGTCCGTACTCCTCTACGGATCTAATGTCTACTTCAAGTTTGTTACACCCAACCAGGTCAAACGGCTTCAAGTTTTCCAAAATAAGCTCCTCAGGAGAATATTAAACGCTCCATGGTTTGTCAGAAATAATCAAATCCATAGGGAAACTGACACTCCAGAAATCAAGCACTTCATATCTCAATCATTCCACAAACAACAACTCAGCTCAAGTTCTTCTGAAAACGCGCTTGTTCGCGAGCTGGTTGACATGCTGGGAACTTAGCACCGCGTCACCGCTAAGCTCTCCCCCTTTTCCAGGCTGAAACGACCTCATCCGTCGCTACAGTCATAACTTTTGCCCCCATACAACAGTACCCAGTTGTGTGTTAACTCAGGTTCGCGAATCAATAGAATCGCCGGGCTCTCGTGCCCAATAACGGCTGCCCGATCAGCGGGTGCCATACCCCCAAATTTAATGCAGTAGCAGTAGTGATCCACAGGGGTCAACTGTGAGGCGGTTTCGGTTTAGTGTATTGGTAAGCCCAGAGGCAGTCCCACATAACCCGGTCCAACTTGTCACTCCAGGGCAAGTCTCCGCGACCAGGTATGCGTCATGCATTCCACCGCCTGGTTTTTAGGCCAGAACAAAAAAAAAAAAAAAAAAAAAAAAAAAAAAAAAATATCCGCAACAGAAGAAAATAACATAATTGATTTTCTTAACACTCCGTTTCAAATGGATCTACCACATGAGAAATTTACTGTTAAGGAAGTAAAATAAACAATACATAAAGAAATCAATTCTAAAAAACTCCTGGTTTTGACCTAATAACTGAAGGAATCTTAAAAGAGCTGTGAGGAAAGTGCATCAAATTAATAACATTCATATTGAATTCCATGCTAAGACTTAATTACCTTCCTAGCACTGGGAAAGTGGCTCAAATCTTTATGATTCTTAAACCTGGGAAAAAATCAGGAGACATCTCCACTTATCGTTCTATAATATAAGCCTGTTTGTTACCTGTGATCTCTAAACTATTCGAAAAATTATACATTAATAAACTCAAAATAATCGCAGAGGAGAGAATTATTATTCCAGACCATCAATTTGGCTTCCGTAATAAACACGGAACATTAGAACAAATACATAGATTAGTCAACCAAATTAACAAAATCTTAAACGATAAAAAATATTGCTCCCCTGCATTTCTCGATATTTCTCAAGCCTTCGACAAGGTGTGGCACACTGGACTGAATGTTAAATTGAAAAAGCTTTTGCCCCATACGCATTTTCAATTGCTGAAATCGTACCTTACAGACAGACATTTTATTGTCAAACAGGAATACACTAACCTATACCCAATATATTGGGTGTTCTGCAGGGCAGTGTTCTTGGCCCATTGTTGTATCTATTGTATACATCTGACCAATCTACCTCAATAAACACTACTGTTGCAACATATGCTGACGATACAGCGGTTTTATCATCACACAAGGATCCAATATCAGCCACAAGAAACCTCCAACTTCATCTTAACAAAGTCGAATTGTGGTTGAAAACGTGGCGTATCAAAGCAAATTAGAAAAAATCTACCCATGTGGCATTCACCCTTTGTAAAAGAACAGGCCCCGCAGTAAAATAAACTAATCATGAACTTCTGCAAGCAGACAACGTTAAATATCTAGGAATGCATTTCGATCAACATGGAAAAAACGTATAATTACAATTAGAATGGGCTTAAACTAAACCAAATGTACTGGCGTAAATCTTAATTTTCATTGGATAACAAGGTTTTACTGTTTGGACCTATGGTATTGAACTATGGAGTACTACTAGCAAATATAACATAGATATCCTTCAGAGGTTCCAGAATAAAGTGTTGCGAGGCATCGTCGATGCCCCATATTACGTGTCCAACAAGCTGATTCAGGGCGATATCCCCATAGAACCCATAACGAATGTGATTCGGAGTGTTAGTGCGAAGTACTCTGAAAGACTATTAGTGCATCCCAATGCACTCGCCAAACATTTAAATGTGTGCGATGACAGTGAAGTGCGTAGGCTCAAACGTTGCCATACGAACTGATTAATAGACACATAGAGTGATATTTAGTAATCTCTAGAATAAGTTAGGATAGACTTTAAAATAAGTTAGAGTATAGTCTAGAATAATAATTAAATTATAGATTCTACAGTGGATCACTTACTGAAGTGATTTACTACATGTCAGGATGGTTTTATATAACTAAAATCATATAATAATATTGCCCAAGGCCAGATTGTTCACGTTCTGGGAGATTAAAAAAAATTAAGCAAGTGCTTTAGATAAGAATGGTTCTTGACAAGCAGGTCCGCTATATAAAATGTAGACGCTTGGAACTGAACACAGTACCATACGATTTTAACGCGATGGAATATCGGCGATAGTGGCAATAAACACATTAACATCAAGACAAGGCTAGCCTTGAAACCTCAGAATCGTTAATTCCTGCGAAATTAAAAGGTTGCATTCTTTTAATTTCTAAAAGAGGGAAGGCCATCGTTGGATAGGAGTTTCGCTCCTTAAGAAGTAACAGTCAGCCGTTTTGTAGGTAGTACTCTTTGATCCAATCTTTTCTGCCTACCAACAGGAATAATACAGTATCCATTGTATAAGTGTATTTGTCGGATCCACGCTTAAAAGAAATATATGGTCCGTATCACAATGAAGGACCTTACCAATACCACTTCCAACAAATCACCAAACTCGGAGTGTTAAATTTCCATCAGTAACAACGTATTTATCGTAAGTTAATAATTTATTTTCATAATTCCTCACTATTTTGTATCTATTTGTATATAAGCTTAAGTTTTTATTAATAGTTTAGTAACATAAGAAACAAACATATATATTTCTGTTATTTTATACAACATGTAAAATCTTATTGCACACTTTAGCAAGTACTATATACTTAGATCCTTTTCTCTAGATATACGTTAAGTACGGAAATGAACTAAATAAGGCATTTTATCACACTATAGATAATGATAACATGTAAACTAATAAAGCAACAAAATAATATCATCTCATGTCACTTACGGTATGAAAGCCAAATTTGCTAGAAAGTCGATATACCATTAGAGACAGAGATAAAAAAAAATACAGCCTCTCTATTCTAATTTTTTTATATTCAACACAAGAAGGATTCTCCCAGATAGACGAAAAGTTTTATTATAAGATTCCCATGTTCGGGGCTCCTACAAAGCCTCCAAACTGAAACAATATGCGCGCTGATACAACAAGAGCGAGGGAGAACATCTATTAGAATATTGGGAACGCGAAACTGCCAGAATATATTTTGGGGGGAATAACTCATCCCCTGGAAAGCTCCCCAATTGAAACCGGGGAAAATATTTGCTTTTATCGTACACAGCTATTGGTTCTGGTCGAAAATATTCGGTTCGTTCTAAACGGTTTTCTTTTTTATTCGCCGTTTTATTTTATGGAAATCATTTGTAGTAGCTGGAAGTTATTTATTTTTCGCGGTAAAAAATGTCACACTCTGGTTTACGCATTTCGTAGCTAAACAATCAGTAATAAAAGCTATATTGAATAATGGAGATCATCTAGAAGCTATACAATCTTCAATAAAGAATGAAGGAATATGTACAGCTGAGTACGTTATCTTGCAATAACCAAGAAGTTGAAATAACAGTAGGACAAAATCGAAAACTTCTGAATTATTTTGTATATTAGCTGTTTCTAATTATATTGATGCAGGATTATTTAAGTTCACTGGATTTAGATATTGCCATTAGAACATTTAATTTATTGAGACTTCCATGCACAACATTTCTGGTTAACCAAGCATCTGGCATGAGAAAAGTTTTGTAAAAATGTACGTTTTACTATTTTTATTAGATGATTGTACAATGGTACTAAAATAATTTAGTTTTTAAAGTGCAAAATGAAGGTCTAAAATCAATTAGCAATTGACTGAATTTTTTTCCTTTTCTGCGTGTAGGCGATTTTTTGCTTCATTTCGGATAAATTTTGAATTTGGTTGCTTTGATCAAGATCTGTAGTTCTTTGAAATAAAGTTGATACATCGGATATATTGTATTCAGTCACATGTTATTTAAACTTGCGAATCATTACTATGCCTTTCAATAGAATTGGAGAATTCGATAATTTTAACAAGATGTAGATGTATTCAAGTTGAGAATGACTGAACGTGAACGTATTGATTTTCTTGGGGATGCTCCAACAGAGGGATGCACACACAGCACTCAAATGTATTTACTTGCTCTGGGAATATGGTCTTTTGCGAACCATTGATAGTACTCTTTTAACTTTGGCAATTTCCGTATTACCGTACATGGCTGCCATTTTAGGCGCGATATCAATCCGATTCGATATATCCGATATAAATCTGTCATTTATTTGTGTGTTGTTTACACATAATTTTAAATTATTGTTTGTTTTCTCAAATGTTATTCTATATTCTTGTATAATTCAGATATTTGTGATGATTATTTTACTTGGTAGAATATTTAAGAATGTGGAAAGACAAAAGTGAAAAATCCCATGGTTTTGGGTAACTAGATTGGTAAAATATTTCCGTTAAAATGAGATAGAAATATGATTGCAGCCAAATTGGCAGCTAAAATTCCAATGGCTGCTATATATTAGGTAAAGTACGATATAATATATGACTCGTTAGACTCATTTAATATTGAGCACATAGGTAGGTTAATAATATATAAAGGCTTGTCGACTATTTCTAAAAGTAATAACATATTTTGCCTTTAGAACTGAATCTCATGGGTGGCGTGGAAAAGAGCTCAATATAATATTCTTATAGAAATATAACAGTTATTGTTGTTAACGAGAAAATTATGAATGAAAAATCGATTGAAGCCACATTTTTTATCATAAATCTTAAATAAATAAATAAATCTCTTTATCATATATATATATATATATATATATATATATATATATATATATATATATATATATATATATATATATATATATATATATATATATATATATATATATATATATATATATATATATATATATATATATATTTGATGTGATGTTGGGACATATATACGCATAAACTCTTAGGTTCTCTTAATTTCATATAGCATCTATCTCAATATAATTTTTCAAAATAATTTTTCTCGAAAATGAGTACAATAAAAAATTAGAAACCTAAACAGCTGAAATTAAAATATACTTAATAATATAACACAATTGCTGCAAAGGGAATTACTGGAAAAACAATTAACAAAAAGCGGAAGCATTCGCTGTCTATTCGACGATTCAATTAGTCATATTGAAAAGAAGTCCCTAAAGTAAACCCCAAGTTATTGTTCAGAATATAAATGAACGTTTGGTTAACGTGTATGAGTAGTGAAATAACACTAACTGTTTTGCAGATATGGCAAATGCATTAATGAGAATGCAGTGATTAAATGTAGTTTTATCAAGAAAGATATATACAGACAGTAACAGGACAAAATAAAGAGAAATAGAGTAACACAATGACTTTACAAGGATACGTTGCATCGAAAGAAACAAGAACTAAGCGTAAAACATAAATATGCTCTCTAATGAAAGTAAAATACATTACTTAGATATACAATTGTTAATTAAGTGGATTAGGCCTTCGGTGGTATCCCACTATATAAAAAACGCGTCTAAAACCCTACCGATACTATTGTGGAAAAAAGCTCAATGTATATATAATGAAAAAACTCTAACCTATAAATTACTGTGGCTGTAAAATTAATTGTAGTTTTAAGTTCTTCGATAGCAAATGCATTTGATGTACTATAATATTAAAATAATTTATATTTAATAGAATATTTGTTCAATTATTTTTTTTATATTAAAATTTTGTTATCACGGCAAAATTGCGACGTTTCCCGTGTCATTGCTATTTTGAATTGACTATATATTAACTCTGTTTTCTTCTATTAAATACAACTCACTACATTACACATAATCAAATGTTTTTTTTCTTTTGAATCTGTGTTTTGCTCTGCTGTTATCCAAGAGTTGCAATACTATATGACGATATTAACATGAGAATAGAGTGTATTGACTGATTGAATTGATTTTCTGACTGACAATCAGTACCTGAAGGTCTCGATGTAAAAATTGTATTTCTTTAACCAACATATTTTACTATATTTTAACTTCATTTCTTTCTATTTCTTTTTAATTTTTCCATTCCAGCGAAGATTTTCATCAAGATCATTTCTAGCTAGAGATTCTTAGCGTTATTGTTATATGGTATGATGGTATTATTTATTCACTGTTATTCGTGATTGTGCGGTCCGATTATGGTAATTATGACAGGTCTTCTGCACATGCGTAGGTTTATTTTAGTTAATATTAATTTCCCAGATTTGGGTTCAATTTTTTATATTATCTGTAATTTGTATCAGTGAGATAGGTCCATAGGTGTCAAGTTGGTGATGTTAAGATGATGTAAAAATGTTCTAACAATTGTCCTGTTATTAAAACACAGTTTGGTAATTTTTTAAGGTTTAGGGTCTTCTTTTCGACATGACTGATTTCGACGAATTGAATCCTCGGATTTTCAGGTGCTCATAAAGCTTTCACACTCCTTAATACAATTCCCTACAATTAAAGTATATTAATTTTATACTGACCTTTAGTGGTTTCCTCTTTCATCACCCTGTTTTGGTAATCCTCAGCATTGAATCATAAACCAACATTCATAAAGTTTATTCAACCACAGTCGCTTTCAGAAATACTAGTCAAGTTGATAACCAAGCTGTTTATTTCCAATCTATTAAAAACTTGCTCTGTTTCTGCCATTTGACAATTTCTTCTTCATTGTGTCTGATCGAGCTCATACAAACCGAAGGTGTTATTTTCGACAATGCCTCTTTTATCCATACATCTCATACGTCTCATACATCCAGACATTTCTGGTTTGAATATCCTTCCTCAACCTGAATATCTATTGTAAAAATTCTTTGCAATACCCCATATCAACTCAATTGGATTAAAAATACAGTGATAGGGAGGAAGATGTAATTCTCTGTGGCCATAACATTCAGTAATCTGATCTACTATATATCTTTTCTCAGGCTTAATTCTAAAAAAGTAAATTACATAAATTACAATTAAATATTTCATTTATATTTACCGAGTAATAATTTAAAATAGTTCATGCTTTAGCATGATTTCTTCGAAACTTATTTTATGTACTTTAAGCCGTTCCTTAATTGCAGCCTTTGTGGATGAACTTGTTAGGATTTTCTCCATCAGTGTACTATATATATGTGGTAGATATGGTGCATTGTACATAACAATAACTGATGGTTCCTCCAAGTTCTTTAGAAGCTGATTTTCAAACTTCTGCAAAGACAAGTTATGATTCATTTCTTCATGGTAGTCACCCTTGGACTTAGAGAAACACTAATTCTGCACCAGGAATAAAACCATTCCTGTGTCCAGCATGAAGAACTATATGTCTGCAATGAATAAATGTTATCACTAACAAAACCTAATCGATAGTTATTCCAACGTTTACTTTTTTGCATGAACCTTTGTTGTCTTTATACTATATTTATTATAATCTTGCCGTTAGCAACCCAATGAACCATTCTGAAATATTCATGGCTCTTTTAAATATGTAAAATTGATATAATTCTTCCTTGATTTTGTTATATATTTTTAAAAATTATATTCTTTTAAAAACAATCTCTGGAAGTTCTTGGGTTATCTTTACACCACTTAAATCCTATTTTATCCAACAATGTATGAACGGTTGTTCTACATTACTCAAATAGCTGTATATCTTTTGGATCTTTGTGGATACTTTCCAGACTAACAATTTTCTCTGAAATAATTTTATTAAATTATGTTTCGATTGAGAAATCTACTTACTGTTTTATACATTTCATATATTTCATCTCTGACACACCAAGATTGATTCTGATTCGGCACCTGTTTCACATAAACACGATTTCTTGTCGGTGATTTTAAGGTTATATTGTTTTTTATTTTTTAAGATATTTTAGTGACCGTGTCCGTACTAATATACAGTGCAGCAGGAAGGTACAAAAATATTTTAATAAAAACCGCGGCGAGTTCAAATTTAGTAAAACAAAGCGTTAAAACAACCTTTGCCGGTTTATAACCCTTAATTATAATATTTTGAAGAATTTTTAGAAGTTTGGCAAACTTTTGCAGGCTCAATCCGTTACATGTTCGAACTTCTCTAACAGCATTCTATCTTTTTTTAAATAGAATAAAATGACAAGGATAATATTGTCGGCCTGTAAAACGAATCTACAACTTTAGATAGACACATATTGACGCTCGTCTCACTGCTATTTTGAATTGACTATATAAACATTATTAGACTAGAGACTAAGTTAGGAGTGATGGGTCCTCCTAGATCTATATCTACATTTAAGCTCTCATACAGACAAATTGTAGCTTATTTGGACTAGTAATAATGTAATAAATAAATTGTAAATATAGAGATACATTTAAGCGCATTTCATTAATTAGTAACAGTTCAATTGAACCCTCCTTAATTAAACACCTACTGGGGTCCCCTTATAATATAGGTCAAAGTTTATGGGCCCAGACCTATTATTTCCCGAGTGGCGACGCATGCTTCACCTTCCCCCCTGTATTAAAATCACTTTCTTTTTAGACCGCCCTATACAATATACATCTTATTGTTTGTGTTTATGCCATAGTAATGAGAAGCAAAATTCAGATAATAATAAAGTTTCATTAAACCGGAAATATTTTATAGCTATGATACACAGATCGTTATATAAGCTGGTATTACGGAACTTTTCTATTGCTTGAATGGACTGGAGGATCGTGCGGTTTTATATGCGCTTTTGTGCGAACTAAGATGGTATTAAATCTGGATTTTCTATTGAAATTTTCTTTGAAATTTCGAGGAGAGACACAAACAAACCATGACCGTATTTGTTAGCTGTATATTTACTACCTGTTTCTTTTCTGTTCTCAAAGGATATTTAAGACAATTTGCTTTCAACGCTTTTAATTTTATTTAAAGGCATGTCTGCTGATCTTAATACTTTGTTGCATTGAGATTTTTGAATGGAAAATGGTAGAAAAATATTTTGGGAATTTTTTTTCCGATATGTAGATTATTTTCGCCATTTTAGAAAGTATTTTATTTCGTAACATAATTTCTTTTTTACTCAATATATTTTTCCGTTTGTCCAGTTAGTTTGTTATATATATATATATATATATATATATATATATATATATATATATATATATATATATATATATATATATATATATATATATATATCTGAAATGTATGTATGAAATCATGAGGATTTTCAATGAAAAATTGTGGAAACTCGTCTTTTTCCGCCTATTGAAATCAAAAGAAAGGGCTCCCTATATTATTACTTTAACCCTTCATCCTTGATGGAGTAAAAAAGAGCGGCCGTCGCCGACTCACAAAGAAGCAACTAATTAAATGAAGCAAACACGTTTAGGCTTTCTCATTTCGGGGCAACAAAAAGGCCCTTTTAAAAAGTTTTTCTTTTTCCCAACGACCCGCGTTTCATATTAATTCATCTTTTATTTCAGCGATTATTATTCTGGTTTTTCTTTATGCGTCGATAAAATTAGGGGCTGTTTGTTCTTGGAGACGGCATGATTTCTCTTTTCTGTTGGCGAACCGGAATTATTGTATCTGATATAAAATGTGAACGTGTTTCAATTAGGATATCGCGTTTTTTCCGTCCGTATCGCGAAGTGATCGCGTGCGTTACCAAAAAGCGGAACAAGAGGTTTTCCGGCGGATTTTCTTGTAAAAAATACCAGGTTGTTTGCTTCCTATTTGTATTAGTAAAAAGATTGGACTTAGCGTGATAAGGGCATATATTTCAACATTGTGCTTTGTAACTCGACATGATAAAGGATACGAAAAAATTGTCTCATTAGTAAAAGTTAAAAGGCTAGCATGTTGTATTTATGGTAGAGGTTTTCCTAAGAACGCTTTCCTATGGTAAACATATTTAGCAATATTTACACATTATATAATAATTATATATATTATATATTAATTATATATATTATGTGTTAATTATATATATTAAATTATATATAATGCAATATTCTAAAAATATATAACGTTCTTTTAAGATGAAATTTGGGCAGCATGTTGAAGCGGAAGGAAGAGTGCATCGTCTTGAAGATTAAATGTTTGCCATTAACAATGTAAAAACCATTTTGTGAATCTCTACTATAAAGTTGTAGTAAATTAAAAATAACTATAAATATTATTAACCTTTACTTATTAAATATTATTACGCACAAAATGTTATTAACGATCACGAAATGACCAAAATGTCAATTTAACACACTAAAGGTATTAGATGCTATATAAAATGACAGGTTTTAGTTTAGTATTATTGAGTTATTAAAAGTATACGTAAACCATGAAGCACTTAATTTGACACTAACTAAACTGGTAGAATTAAACATAAGTAATTGCAGTCAAGATAAATAAAAATAGTTTGAATTTGACAGTTGTTAATAAGTTAAGGTAATATTTTAATCTGTTTTATTTAAATATGTTTAACCCTGTTTTTTATTTGCGTATATATATTAGTAATTAGTATATGATCTCAATTAGTAAAATCGTTCATATATCCTACCGCAAATGTTTCATATTTGAGGCCCTCACTTTCACGTTACGGAAGTAATTAAATTATTCGTCGATACATCACTGTATAAAACATGAAGTAAAAATGCATGGTTTCTTCCCTCTTTATTCCGCTCTTCCAGCTTGAGAGAAATAGTGCATCATTAGGGCGTGTTTGGCAATCAATATCATATATTTTTATAATTCGATTTAAATCTACTCATGCCAGTAAATTTATCCTTTTAAGGGTACTATTATCAATTACTGTTAGGGTACTGTAATATAGGGTACTATTATACATTCCGAAATATCCTACCAACCGTTACCCTTAGAGTTAATGAATCTTTGATTTTGTTCTTTTCATTTTATCAATGTTTTGTAACATATTTCATCTTCATGCTCCACAAGTGTCTCAATATATAGGACTATGATATATAGGTTATTACTAAAATATATAACGATTAAAATATATTTCTAATTATTACTAGTGTTATTTTTTCTACTATTCTTGATGGGCGAACCCCATTAATGAAATGACTAACTCTGGTGGTTGACGTACTATAGATCTTCTTTCATAACCTTAGTTGAAATAAAGGTTAATCGGAAAAAAAACTTGTATAGAAATAACAAAACTTGGTGTTACCTCCAGTATGCTTCTAATACAATTGTACACTATCTCCCTAACACCATTTGCAGATTTTATATTGACACAAAAGTTATAAATTTCTACTGTGCCATCCTGTGTTCGCCAACGGTCAAATTATTCAAGATTTAAAAAATTTATATTATTTAATATTTATATTGTGCCTATCAAGATGTTTACGCAAACTAATATGTTTAGCATTCTCTCTGAATTTAAGGGGCAGATAGTTCCTCTTATTCTTGGTTTAAAGTCGACAACTACTTTAGGGCGAAAATCTCTCATGTCGGTATTTCCGGATGATCCCCACGAATATGTTTTTTTTTCAAACTAAACACGCTTTCCTTCTATAAATTTAACGTTTATTTTAATATGTTTGTTTAAATTATTTCAATGTTAAAACAATAGCAAGAAGTTTAAAACGTACTTACTTCTGGACTTAAATTTTTAAAATCAAATCACAATCATCATCAAAATCATCAAACATTAAACATTTTCATTATTCATGGAATAATCGAGGAGGTATACTCTCAACGATCTACTCGGATACAGTGTCGAAAATGGCGATAATGAATCAATTTCTGGGGAATTCACGATCTCACCCGAAAAGTAAATATGATCGGAGCCGAACTGTGCACTCATTTTACAAAATTGAACGTTTGCTCTAAATTATATCTTAATTGTTGGTTTTGGCTTCAACAATTTAAAAGTTATTCAAAATATTCAAAGACAATGAATTACAAGACCTACTGGATAAAAATCCTGCACAAACTCTCAGAGGACTTTCAGACAGATCATCAAATGAGTCAACGTTTATATGCGATGATAAACTCTAAAGCAAAAACAAACCACTTCAATTTACTGAAAATTCCATTTTCAAGTGTTTCACAACTTACCAGGAAAAAAGAAGAGTCTTTGAAAGCGTATGGTGACTAGCGATGAAAAGTGTATCTCTTACGATTGTCCCAAATACAAAAAAGTTAGTCCAGTAGAGCTATTTACATCGATAGTGAAGATACAAACAACACTTTCGTCAACACGTTGCCAGAGATGTGTAGGACACACTGTTGTAGCTTGAGTGGTAAGTTCTGTTACACCCATACTCACCGCGACCTACTGATGCTTATTCAGATCGATGCAGCATAGATTGAAGGAAGGCGAAAATAAATAGATTGTTGGATTGCTCGAAAATCATTTTATTCATAGTGAACTTACTTTTAAAGTAACAATATGATCAGAGTAAATGCACCTAATATGTTGTTTTTAAAATGTATAATATCCCATAGTAAATAATCAAAATAGATATAAAAAAGGTACCTCTTGCCATCTATATATAATAAATAGTATAATAAAAAGGTTTTCATAAATTATTTCAGCTCTAACAATTTTAACTTCATAATTAAATTACTAATATGTTAACTAATATAAATAACTAACAATGGATGGCCCTTAACCAAGGTTTAACCTTTTATGTAATATGATGCCTTCATCGATAAGATGCCCTATTCCGAATCCGTTAGGATTTAGAATTCCCTAGTAAAGTGGAAAATCTTTACTCTATGCGAATTTGTATATAATCATATACTATAAATTATAAGGAATATGTCTCATCTAAAGATGAGATTAATTGAAACAAAAATTCTCTAAAAATTTCAAAAAATTTCATTTTCAATTATTTCAAGCTTTTCGAAGAAAATTAAAAATTCGGTGGATGAGGAAGCAATTCGAAGTTCAATTCACGGATTTTTGCCATCGTTATCACTAACTGCTGACACGGCGCGTTGTCTTGGTGAAGCAGCATTTTCTTTTTCTTCAAATGAGGCCACTGTGTATTAGTTGCTGTTGATGGTCCTTCATTTTTCAAGGTAGTTAATAAAAATTATTCCAAAATACAGACGCCATAACCTTGCCAGCCGACTGTTGCGTTTTCCCACGCATTGGAGCTGGTTCATCGTGTGCAGTAAATTCGAATGACTGTCCATTGGACTTCGGAGTGAAATGATGGAGCCATGTTTCATCCATTGTCACATATCGACGCAAAAACTCGGCATTATTATGTTTGATTATCTTCAGAAACTGCTCCGAATCATCAACTCGTCGTTGTTTTTTGGTCAAAAGTGAGCTGGCGCGGCACCCACTTTGCACAGAACTTTCTTACCCCCAAATATTCGTGAATGATATGATGTACACGTTCAGTTGATATCTTTAGAGTGTTATTTCATTCAATTTCAATTTACGGTCATTCAAAATCATTTTGTGGATTTTTTTAATGCTTTCGTCGGTAACAACCTCTTTTGGGCCTCCCCTGCGTTCACCGTCGTCGGTGCTCATTTCACTTTTAAAGTAAAAATATGATCAGAGTACATGCACCTAATATGTTGTTTTTAAAATGTATAATATTCCATAGTAAATAATCAAAATAGATATAAAAAAGGTACCTCTTGCCATCTATATATAATAAATAGTATAATAAAAACGTTTTTATAGATTATTTCAGCTCTAACAATTTTAACTTCATAATTAAATTACTAATATGTTAACTAATATAAATAAATAACTAACAATGGATGACCCTTAACCAAGGTTTAACCTTTTATGTAATATGATGCTTTCATCGATAAGATGTCCTTTTCCGAATCCGTTAGGATTTCGAATTCCCTTGTAAAGTGGAAAAACTTTACTCTATGCGAATTTGTTTATGATCATATACTATAAATTATAAGGAATATGTCTCATCTAAAGGTGAGATTAATCGAAACAAAAATTCTCTAAAAATTTAATTTTCAATTATTTCAAGCTTTTCGAAGAAAATTAAAAATTCGGTGGATGAGGAAGCAATTCGAAGTTCAATTCACGGATTTTTGCCATCATTATCACTAACTGCTGACACGGCGCGTTGTCTTGGTGAAGCAGCATTTTCTTTTTCTTCAAATGAGGCCACTGAGTATTAGTTGCTGTTGATGGTCCTTCATTTTTCAAGGTAGTTAATAAAAATTATTCCAAAATACAGACGCCATAACCTTGCCAGCCGACTGTTGCGTTTTCCCACGCTTTGGAGCTGATTTATCGTGTTCAGTCCACTCGAATGACTATCGATTGGACTTTGGAGTGAAATGATCTTAAGAAACTGCTCCGAGTCACCAACTCGTCGTTGTTTTTTCCGAATCCGTTAGGATATCGAATTCCCTTGTAAAGTGGAAAAACTTTACTCTATGCGAATTTGTTTGACCAAAGATCATATACTATAAATTATAAGGAATATATCTCATCTAAAGATGAGATTAATTGAAACAAAAATTCTCTAAAAATTTCAGAAAATTTAATTTTCAATTATTTCAAGCTTTTCGAAGAAAATTAAATGGAATATTTGCCTGTTTTCAGTAATATAATATGCAAAATGCCTGTCATCCTTTCAGCTATATTAAATATTCAGTTTGTTTGCTCCCAGCAAGACAAATACATAATTTAGAATATATGATTTCTTTTGTTTAAGTTGAATGTTCAGTCTCCCTCTCGTTTTCATTAAATAAGTTATATATAGTATTTTATGTATCTACAGTATATTATATGGTATGTTTTCATATAAAATGGAATAATTATGTTACCTGGTAAATTAGATTAGTGATAATATTAAAATTTATATATAAGGTGCACAGATAAGTGTTGACATTTTATTGTAAGAGTGTAAGACTTTAATATATTTCTGGGGACACTGATATACTGTATTTAATTCAAAATATTATCTGTCACTAGCTATGGCTTGTCCAGATCTCTTAGTGAACACGCAGATTTGGCTTTTTCATGGCATATAGAAAGCATTTAAGCTTCAATTATTGGTTCAATTGCATCAATTGTTGTTGCTAACGTTTCTACGTAGTAACTGCTATAGCTAAGGAGATCATTCTGAGCAGATCGCATCATTATTAGCATCATGTATTATTAAAAATCTTCTTATAAATATCAATCTTTAACAATGTATTATTTTGTATAGCTCTGATTGAATTAAAAGAACGAGTACATAAATACGAAAATAATACTTAAAAGGTCAATTACAAAAGTCCCCGGCCAACAACCCTCCAAATTTTCGATACCATATCTGTTGTACGATTTGTCCTCTGCTTCAAAATAGACATCAGTTTCGGCGATCACCTCTTCATTTGACGAAAATTTCTTCCCAGCGAGCATACTTTTGAGATCTAAGAACAGGAAATAGTCGCTGGGGGCTAGATCTGGAAAATTTGATGGATGAGGAAGCAATTCGAAGTCCAATTCATGGATTTTTGCCATCGTTATCACTGACTTCTGACACGGCGCATTGTCTTGGTGAAGCAGCACTTTCTTTTTCTTCAAATGCGGCCACTGTGTAATAGTCGCTGTTGATGGTCCTTCATTTTTCAAGGTAGTCAATGAAAATTATTCCATGTGCATCCCAAAATACAGACGCCATAACCTTGCCAGCCGACTGTTGCGTTTTTCCACGCTTTGGAGCTGGTTCATCGTATGCAGTCCACTCGAATGACTATCGATTGGACTTCGGAGTGAAATGATCTTAAGAAACTGCTCCGAATCATCAACTCGCCGTTGTTTTTTGATCAAAAGTGAGCTGGCGCGGCACCCACTTTGCATAGAATTTTCTCACTCCCAAATATTCGTGAATGATATGATATACACGTTCAGTTCATATCTTTAGAGTGTTATTTCATTCAATTTAAATTTACGGTCATTCAAAATAATTTTATGGAGTTTTTTAATGTTTTCGTCAGTAACAACCTCTTTTGGGCGTCCACTGCGTTCACCGTCATCGGTGCTCATTTCACCACGTCGAAACATAGCATTCCAATCCTTGATGGTTGATTTTCTTGGGGCAGTGTCCGGCTACTCGAAATCAAGCCACGATTTAGCTTAAAAATATTTTATCAAAATGCGAAATTTTTTTTTATCCATTATTTTCACAATAACAAAAGTTTCTTCACTCAAAATGCTATAATTACTTACATAATATATATTGACTGACTAAAGAAGGTAAACTAAAAAACATATGGATTTAATTCTAGTAGCGCCAGCTGTGTGATCCCGGGACTTCCATTGACCTGTTATACAAAATTAGTCTATTTTATTTCTCCTGCTTCTACTCAGTAAGTAAACCAATTAATAACAAAACAGTGTCACTACTTCAATATAATTTCATTACAGTCATAAAAGAAGGCATTGTTAATAAAGAACTAGCCCAGGCAATCCACTTATATAGCCACCTCTCAGACCAAGGCGGTAAAATAAAAAAAAAGTTAGATATACCTGTAATAAAACCAAACTGTGTGCTTTTACACAACTTATTTATTTTCAACCGTGGAACAAAAAACATCTTAACCTCCCCTTATAAACAACAGCCATTTTACCATCGAGATCGCTTCTGTTGTCCGAGCTCGCTTCGGCTTGTTCGTCGTAAAAATACGAAGAAAACTAGCGGCGATATTAAATTACACCGCAACAAAAAGAACTATAACATTTTACTTTACCAGTCCCATATATTTTTAAGTTAGGACCTGGACCCGAGGCTGAATGGGTGGATGGTTAATGCCCTGTCGGCGGATCCCATGAATTTAAATAATAAATTTCGAAATTATATACATGGTATCTATAGAATAATATTTAATATTTGATCTAAGCCAGCTTGGCAATGGTGACAAGAAGATATTGTAAACTGAAGGTAATTTCACTTTACAATATTCTGAGTGAACAAGCGCTCTCGTGGCAAGCTCTACGCAAACTTTGTTCTGTAACTGGTATTTAAAATTTTACTCTAATATATTTTTCTTTGTATATCGTTCCATTGCGGAGAATTTACGCCCTATGAATATAAAAAGTAATAATCAAACATGTTACAATAGTAAATGAAGTGCTGAAAACTCATTTAAAAAGTCTAGTAAAGATAGTAATAAGAAAATAACCATTAATTTTTTATGAAATATTTTAAATTAAATGCTATTTAAACTGCCCATTTTAATAATTGAGTATTATAATTTTGTTTACTGATTAAACAAACTTTGGGAAACATTGGAAAATAAAAGGTCATGTTCTATATCAAGCCCCGTAACGACTTGATATTATCTAATATTATTTAATATTATTAGACTAGTATTATTTACAGAAAGTCCAGAAACCATATTTGTATATGTAATTCATCTACCCCAAATCTAAATCTTCATCTTGCATATCATCGTATTTTTCATCTGAAAGAAAGTCACCAGTCAAGACATCATCATTATTATTATATTGAGATGTGATTCTGATGAGATTTACTCACATCGGGTCATAATTATTTGGACTATAACTTTTGAAGTGTTGACTATACCTAAAATATTAATAATTCGGTATAAAATTGTAACCAGTTTGCATAGTTAAAATTAAAATATAATGGATACGCATCTGGATGGAATGTCCTCATACGTCTGTTCATCTTAAAAGTGTTGTAGCTTTTTGATAATATTCACAAATCGGTGATTTATTCATTATTGTTTACCATTTATAACCAATATATGAAGAGTACATTAAAAAACTATTCCATTCTTAACCTTACAAAATAAAGTTCTTACCAACGCCAGGGTCATGTCCAAAATGGCTGCTGTAGTACTACAGTTAGTTTCAGTTCAACATCTCAATTTCTTGTCGCAACATCACATAATCAGGAGGAAACTATCGAAATATGTCGAATACGGTTGGGAATCTCAAGAATTAGCCACTACTGCAAGGGTGAAGGCTGTAGTACGGTCTTCCTACTGTTGTCATAGTCGCGAGTTTTAATGTCGCAGACCATAAATAAAATTTATGTTTGTGATTGTAAATGTCTTATCGGATGTTCTTCTGGGATTATCTTTGGGTTGATCCAGAACTGCCAGTGGTTAGGTCTATGGGCAAAGACCATAATTCGAAGCCCACGTTAAGCTGTAGGTCTAGTCCAGATAAACCCTGGATGGTAAATATGATAATTTAAGATCTAGTTAAAAAAGAAAGAATATAATCAGTAAGTAATATATTATAGAAATATATGCTAATCTGTGTTGTATGTTTACTCAATGTGTATGTAGGTTATTTCAGAAGTTTTTTCCGCTTGAGTCTAATGATATTATACAAGTTTAGAAGTCTGGATGCTTTCATGTTGATGTGGTTTTTGGAATCTTCTGTGATGACCAAGACGTATTCACAATACATTTTAGCCCCTGGTTATGGAACCTCTGAATAATTTTGATATTGGAGTCACTGGCGCAGCCCTATAGCTGTATACCATAGCTCCATATTAGTCTCAGTCTAATAAGTCTCACTTTCATCTGAGTTTGGCATCCATGGTCATGCCAAGGTATTTTGCTGTGTTGGTAGATGTAATAAAGATGTATTGTGACATGTAATCTTCTTATTTGTGAATTCATTGTGTGGAGATTTTGCTTCATTTAATTTGATTCTGCATTTTTTAGTCCAGGCAGCAACTCCAAGAGGGAATTTGTCTTTCCGGGTTGAGCTAACAATAATCTCTACTTCTAATATTGCCGTATCATCAGCAAAGGTAGCAGTTGTGCTGTATAAATTACTCTAATTTTTTTTATTTGTTGATTATTTAGATGTATTCCAGTAGTTTGTTTTTTTCGATCATTGAAATGTAAAGTTTTAAAAGGTGAGTTTTATTTTATTATTTTCTTTTGTTCGCGGAAATAAATTAATATTGATCTAAAAATATTCCGGAGGCAATAAATATATCGTTATGAAATAAATATATGTTTCTGCGTAATTCCTCGAGCGTTAGCTCGCATATATTATATATGTATATTTTAATGCCCTACAACGAAAGCATTATATTTTTTTGCGTGAAGCAAAGAGGAATTTAATATTCCTTCTGCTTCTGATGTCGAAAAATAGAGTGGCTATTTTTTGCTCGATATACTTTCCAGCAAAATCTTTTTGAAATTAGTCAAAGGAAATAACTTTCTTTCTAATAGAGAAAATAACGAAAAGGTTATGTCAGTCAAACTCAAGTATTTTTCTACGATAAAAAATATTATGGTAATCTAACGTTATTGGTTTTTTCATCGCTTTCTAGAGGGCTCCAGTAATTGAATTTGCTGTTTTTAAATACCGTCATATGGAGAAGTTGATTTTCATGTGTTTAGTTTCCAGAGTCATTCTTTTCAATATCTGTTTTTACAGGAGAAAAATCATAATTATGGAGAATAGTTAATTTCAATTGAATATGAAAAGAATTGGTTGTTATCTAAGTAAAATAATCAATGAATAAGCCGAAGAACGAGAACATAGTCTCTTCTCCTTATATGGGTGCCTGTCTAGGATAGAAATTGTCCTGTTTACGATCGGATGCTTTATAAAATTATTTCCTTATTATTTTTAATTATTAAATTTGCGTTTATTTTGCAAATATAAGAAATCAACTTAAGCATTATTTGGCATATATTATTTTCAATATTTATAATACGCTTTAGAATTATTCTTTATCTATGGATGGTTAATTATTAATGTTGACTATACAAGAGTTAATATGGAGTAATCATCCTAAACAAGCTAAGAAACGGGCAAAATTAAATGTTACTGTGTACTAAAGGTTTGTAGTTTTGTATCATGGGATAAACGACAATTTGGTTACACTTTTATTGTACTCAAAATGGCACATTTATAAAGTAAAACAAATTACCAACTATTGACATGAACATATAAGGAATCCCAAAATTTACCCAAGAATGAGTGCCACAAATCCGGTTTAAAAACAAACCGATTATAACTCAATAAAAAATATGACTGTGTTCGATACGTTATAGAAAAGCCATATATATAATCCATGTAATATAATTCCTGATATTATCTGTTAAACAAAAGTAACAGTTTTCTTTTCTTGAGTTTTTTATTTATTGAAAATGTTTCCACTCCATCCGAACTACAACAAACGAGAAACAATGTTTTTTGATCTTTCAAATAAGATTGGACCACACTTTCACCTGTTGTCTTTTTCGGCGGGGAAATATCCTCGACAAAGAACAACACCTTTGGTATTGTTACCCATTCGGAACGTTTCATTTGTGTTTCGTAAATTTGTTTTCTGGAAGGATGGGGGACGGAGGTCTTTGCAGAAGAATGTTTTGTTTTACAGGAGAGCCTTTGCGCAAGTAAAACCACATGCCGCCCCCTTTGGTCGAGTTTCCATTAATTTTACAACAAAACAGTCGCAAGCCTGACGACTGGAAAAATCCCAATTTCTGTAAATGTATTGTCGTGCTGCTAAATTATTAAGATTTGTATTACTGAATGAACGTTCGGATTAAATGGTGAGGGGTGCGAGTATATATTTGAGATATTCATTGTGTTTTGTTGGATTTAAATTATTTTTCAAATAAAACACGACATATTTTTGAACATATTGGAATTGTGTGTTTAAGTATTTACGTCTATTAGTGAATTTATAATTGAAATAATAATTTTGAATCTCAACAACACTGAAATATATTAAGATTTATTACATTGATTTTATAATGTCTTTGGTTGAAGGTCTTCTGTTTGTGATTGGTTAGTTATTAATTGAATTGTTATTGTATAGTAACTGTCACTATTATAAATAGTATCATTGTCACATTGATCGGAATTTTGTTGTTTATGTAATGTCTATTGTGTATTTGAAAATTTACCTGGTAACTGAAAATAATGAATACTGATTAAAACCACCAGCCATAATTATCAAACCATTTCTACAACAGTGAGGTTTTAATAACATAACACGATTTATATTTCACACAAATGTGGGTATTTTTTGATAGGTACCTCGAGTCAACAACGTGAAAATCAATTAAAAATTATGACCGCTATGTTAAATATGATATAACAATGTGCATATGGTAATTTGGAATTGTAGTCGAGTAAACATTTACCAAGTATGAAGTTGAAATTTGTAGTGATTGTTTATAGCAAAAATACTTTATAAATGTATTTCACATTTATTATTATTTAGTCGCAGATTTAGTGCGCGAGAACTTTCCTTAATTTTACTATTAACAATGCCAAGGAGAAGACGACATAACTTATGTCGTCGAAGTCAATAAAATATACAACAAACTACTTTACGGGTTAACCACACTGATGACTAGTGAGAGACAGTAAATGACAATAATCGTATTGATATGTCACAGGGAAATGTCTTAGGATGTAATAAGTTGAACAACAATAACGAATACGATAGGGACGCAGTCTTCCTGTGATCCAGGAGCGAGCAGCAATCCACTAGGAAAATATATTTTAGTGGTTACAAATCAGACAGATTATGGTGGATTATGGTTGGGGAAATGATAATCGATTGTCAATATTATAACGCACGAAACCAACTAACTATTCCTTGACCAACATTCAAGAATATTTTTCCCATTGACGTCGTTGGACCTACACTTCGTCTGACACCTTCAAAATATTATACCATAGACGTTTTTTTATTACCTTAATATTTGTAAAAGAAATAATTTAACACAATCTTAAGATATTGCAGATACAAAGATCAATTTACCACTTACTACGAGCTCTGATATCACTTCTTCACGAGAACAACACCATAGTTCAAAATATCATTGAATTGGATAACATTTGGTAGCCATAATATTGTCATCAGACCTGACAGCTATGGTTTTTGTTTCTGTGGGAGAAAATTTGCAAGATGGTATAGTGATTCATCGGGTCATCTAGTGTTCTCCATAGATAAAGTATAAAAATCTAGTTTTATCAAGAAAGATGTACACAGGTATTAACATAACAAACTATGGATAAATACAGTGATATCAAAATATCATTACAAGAAAACACTGGGGCACATCGAAGGGCACATGAACTAAGCGTAAAAGTAAATAAATTAAAGAAATTAAAAAAAAGAAATAAATTATTCTGGCCGTATAATTAATTGTAGTTTTAAGTTCCTCCATAATATATGCATTAGATGTACTATAATGTTAAAATAAATTATATTAGGTAACATTTTTTGTTTAATTATTCTATTTAGATTAGAATACTAAAACTCCGAGTTGATGCGGCAACATAGCATTATTAATTCAGATGACGTGGGTTCATTGCTGTTTTGAATATACTATATGTCGTAATTGATGTTATATTACGAGAACGACTGATTAATATCACAGTTTTAACCAATTGTACTAAAGTAATATTATTCCAGATAACGATTTTGTCATGTAGGGTCAGATGTATGATATGTACGAAATGGGATCTTCTACAGAATGTCGTTGTAGTCTTTTGAGTCCTTTGGTCTTTGGTAGTTTTTTTTGTTTGTTTTTATGTTCGTTTTTTTGCCCAAAAGTATTTCATACATTTGATTTTTTTTCTTTTGTTGGTCAGTATTACTGGCACTTTTGATATTATTTTTGCATCAAAGGAGAACACTATTTCGTTACTTTGCATTGCACACATACACAAATTCGCACAAGAGATCCCAAGATTTGAATTAAATAGAGAGCATAGTGATTTTAAAATTATACACTTTTTAATATATCAGATAGGAACCTAATCAATTTGAATATATACATATAATTGAATTATGTACGAAATAACCCATCGAGCAAATAGATTTCTATCAAACTGTATATTTTCAAAAGTAACTACACAGTATTAATTTCACTTAAAACTGATTAATTACATTGTTCCCTACAAAAATATATAATAATTTGACTTGACTTTATCAATATATTATTTACATAAAATGAACAAGCTGATATTTTTTTAATCATAAGGAAATCTATAATTTATTTTTTGTTTCAATTTCAATAAAAATACTTATATTTATAAATCTTTTTATTATAATTTTCAATATATGAAAAATACAACCAATATTAAAACATCTCCCGACATTCCACAAAAAATATTATATCTTCGTTAAAGGACATTAAGAAATAACTGTATTCTGGGCGTTTGAAAAATTAGAAAAAAAGTCTCATACATCTTACAAAGTAATATTATGTCTTTTACTGTAGACAATATTTTGAAATTAATATCAATTTATGTCGTAAAACAGGGCGAAAATGAGTCTGCTAAAATAAAGCATTTGTAATTTTAAATAAACCAACAATTCTAAACGATCAGTATATCAAAATGACAGTAATTTACGAAATATAGTTATGTACAGCGGACCTAATCGCCGGGTCGAGAAATTAAGTAGGCTGGTGTCAACAAATCGCTAGCCGTTTGGCCGTTGTCTAGGCAACACATCAACAAGAGATCGCATCAGTCGTATCCTAACACATATGTAGATTCTGTATCCGTAATATTGTTGTAGTGCCGGCTCGGTTAACTTTTTCTATAGAATTGGTGCTGTGTTATGGTTTTTGTGGAACATGAGGGTCGGGGTAAGTTATTTTGTCATAATAAATAAATGTATGGAAATAAAATGATAATAACGAAACAAAAGCGAGGAATTTGAAGGGAGGGAAAAAACCGTCGGCTGGGTCAATTCAAATTTGACGTAAGCGTCCCGCGAATTTCGAATTCGACGTCGAAATTAAATCAAAAACCCATTCGGTACAGGCATATTAATAATTCATGTTTCGGCGCGACAAATATTTCCAAATAAAATTGGGGAATTTTTTCCAGCAACCCCCGCCCGCGGGTACCGCTTTATTGCGTCAGAATAAATGGAAATTCGATCGAAATATGCGATAAACGTAGCTAGGTCTGAGGAGGTGGAGGGTGGACCGTGGGGGTCGTTGGCTGTCTTGTCGTAGTCGTCAAGAAATCACTTCAGTGTTCCCTTTTCTGAAACAAAGCATTATTAGAGGCTTCTGAGAAAAATATCTTGCTTCTGCTTGAACGAGTATAGTCGATTTTTAAAAGTTATTCTTGTTATCATAAAGTTATGTTGAGTGATTAAATCATTTCCGTTGTTTTCCTTAAGGGATAGTTAAAATTTATTTATTCAAAGTATTAACCATTCTATTTCAAAATAACAATTTATCGTTTGAGCTAAACTATTCATCGTGCCATTTTTAACTTTTTCGAAACCGGCGAAATGCTGCTCTGCAAGCGCGATGCCCCATCGATGCGAAATGGAGATAGTCGGAGAGAGACAGATCCGAAGAGTGCTGCGGGTACAACCAAACGTTATACAAGTATTTTAGACACTTCTTTGACTGGTTTTTCTGTATAAGACGGTGGGTGGTCATGCTGCAAAATTACACTATTATGTCTTTGAGCGTATAGTGGGGATTTCTCCATAAAGGCAATATTGAAATTAATCATTTGTTGCAGGTAGCAATCATTTTTACAGTTTCTTTACCAGACTCAGAGGGTCTCGCGACCAATCCGACTTGGCTTTGGGCCTCTTCAGTTGATAACCATGTTTTTTCGCTTCAAATTTTTGAGATAAATAAACATTTCGTCACCCGTTACTATTGGGTGCAAAATTATTTCCTACAATACCTTTGACGTAACAAACTAAGGAATTTTGGATTTTCCAATTGCCTTTTATTCAACTTATGTGGCGCTTATCTTTTGGATCGTTGCTATTTAAGACATTGGAATACAATAGCGGGTTTAGTTTTATGAGTGAAATAGTTTTATTAATACAATGAATGCATGTATTGTATCATATGCATCATCTCTTCAGTTGTGAAGAAGCCAAAAATTGACGATGAAAATCAAAGTAGTAAACGAAAACCTCATTCATAATGATAAAATGAAACACAAAATATGTTTCTGCTTTAGCGATTACGTATGAGACACCCTTTGCATTCACAGAGAGCTGTTTCTTTTTTTATGTAAATATAACAATTAAGTGTGGTTATTAGTTACGCTCTTATGAACAACTGAATTAACTTTCACTTATGTTGTTGCTGAATAGATAGTAGTAGGTTAAATAGTAAGCAAAATATTATTTTTTCCTATCGACACACATAAAATAATCCTCATTTATATTTTATCTGTAATAAATACAAAAGGGAACAAGAAAATTAAGATTAAGAACAAGTCTACTTAGAAAAGAAACTGAGATTATTAATGGGCGCGTTTTCACGAGCCATCGTTGTTTAGGATGAACCGAAAATCTTTCGGTTTTATCGTGTCTCTTGTCCGTTGTCGAAATCAATTGGCTCTTCAATTTAAATTTGCCACGCTCGAGAAGACTGAAAAACAACAAGATCAAAGCGTGGCTGATTTTTGACGGGAAAAGTCGCAGAATTTTTTCTGTCGCCCTCTTATCGAATGTCTCGCTTTTTTACCCGTTCTCTGCCGATTATCTCCGCGCCGTCGTCTTGATGAGTCTATGCCCGCGTCTGAATTTTAAATCCCCCCATATCTTGTTTCGTTTACGAGAAAGAACATTTTTTCGGCTGGATAAGCTTTTTGTCAAGATTAAAACTGAAGTGGAATCATAATGGAAATCCTTTATAATCCATAAAACGATCTGAACACAATTTACGATGTTTTTGTCCAATAAATGGATTTAAAAGGCAATAAATTAACAAATATTTAATTTTAGCTCGCATTTAGAGAACTGCCTTTTCATACTTTTTTTATATCAAATAACGCAGCTTTCCTTATATTTTTCCAGTCTCGTTTTACTGTAGATAAGTATCAAATGATGAATTAATACTTTAAATAGAGCAAATTGATTTTGATGGATTATTTTATAGTTTTAAGATGTATATATTCGTCATGATGACTATTTTTCTCATAATATTGTTTACTGAAAAGCTAGTTGACTAACTAGTTCTTTAATCGTCGTTGGAGAACTTTGATAGATGAGAGCTATCTAGCGAATTGCCGTTGGAGGTCTTTGATTTTTTGTTGTTGCTAATTTACTTTGCCTCATGTTAGCTCCTGATTTCAGCATTCTTGCGAATTAATGAAATAATTTACTTTACATTACTTTATTTATTAGCACTAATTACAATTTAGGTGAACCAAGGCGATCTTTAATATGGGTCTTGCTAGACCCTGACCTCACGAAAGGAGTGAAAGCGGTATTTTGGGAAATGACTATTAGAATTTTACAAACATAATTGACAATTTTACGCATTTACCTCTCCGACCTCAAATTTTAGAACTTTTTCTATTTTTGTCATTTTATATTTTTTCTTTGTTATTTGCATTTCTTAATTCATTTCGTGCATTTGAAAGCCTTTGAATGATGCATAGAAAAGATGGCAAACATATTAATTTAGGTGATTCCACAGTTGATATGAATTAAAGGTCCGCTTAATTAGTTCATGCGATCTCAATTGAAACAAGCAATAGCTGCAAGCAATGATGGCAAGCAAGTAAATCCACGTCACTGTTTGTGGTATATAATAATTATTCGTCATTGATTTATCGGAAAAGTACCACAGTTGCCATCTAGTGATGTTTTATCATAGTTTTACTCTCTTCGAGCTACCTGCTTCTTATATTATGACTTCTCAATTGATAATGCCACTGCCAATGGTATTAAAATAATCAGATAGTCGACTTTCGGAGAAAGTGTTTAATTATAGACCAATAGGTTGCTGTTAGCGCTGCAACTGTTCTGGTCTCGGACTCTATTACTCTATTATTTTTCAGATTGTTCTCTATGATCCTGATCGTAAAGAATGATCGAAGCGTCGTTTCTTGTTTTCTTTTTCTTTCAATTTTTGAACAATTACTACGCTTTTCATTCAGGTTGTACTCAAATTTGCTTTAGGAGAATGTAAAGCCTTTAAAAAATGTTTCTCAACCGGCCTTGATTAACTGCGGTGTCATTGGTTAATCTAATACTACAGCTATATATTCATTATGGAACTAAGTAATTCTAAACATCTTTACTATCAATTTCCAACAAAAATTCAGTATAATAGAAATATATGAAGATATAAATATGAAATATAAATCTATAATATTAAAAATTACTAAAAATCAATGTTTTAGTATAGTTGCCTAAACTAAATATATTTTTCCTAATCTTGACATTGAGCAGATGAGCCTTGACGAAAATTGTATCAAATAGTTACATTGGGCAAATGGTGTCCGCGACTTTGCTGACATATCTTTTTATTTGCTTTCTCTTTAAATTTTCATTGACAAATAAATTGTTTCGCCGATTGTATCGTTTATGACGTAATTTTAGTAGAATAAAATTGGCCGATCATCATCACAATATCGACCCTCAGTAGCAATTCTTGTTTGACCAGCTTCAATTCGAGGAACCAAGGTTCAATGATGGCTACACCTCGAAATTTACAGAGAATATGGAAGTGAGCTTCCTCGCTTAGGGAGGTTTTTCTAAAAAAATCACTAATTGGATTTTGTAAGAAGCAGACGTGCATTTATACAAAAATATTTTCTTCGGGACAGTTCAACTTGATATATGGAATGCTCTTGAATGCTTTTTTCTACTAATATGCTTATAATCATTTTGTTATTGTTATTGAATGATATAATCTGAATTTTATTACAGAGAGTGCTTAGGATGAAACACATTATTAGCATATTAAACTAATTTATCCTAATCAACTAAGCAATAGTTAGACTCATAATTGCCGGTCTTATGCAAAGAAGAATCATTTAACGTCACTCAAATAGTACTCCTTGTTAATAGTTTGTCCCTGAATAAGGAATCAATGATAAGAAGACAACATGATTTTTGCATTTTACTATATATTGATCAGATTTAACTAGTTCTTGTTAAACTCTTTTAACAGCAAAGGTGAGAATAAATATGATATTAATTAAAAATAGGTTTCGCGGCAATTGCCTTCTGCCATATATTTCAGAATATATATTTATAGATATATATAGAAATAAGAAAATAAAAATAGTACCATGCAAAGATCTAAATAAATAAAATACTTAACTTCTGAAACTGATACTAATAAAATATCGTAAGGTATCACAGACTTAATTGAAACTCAGTTTGAAAAGAAATATGTATTAAACCAATTCCCTCAACATAATAAGCCCTTGAATATTGCTCCTTAACTAATCTTTTGCACCGTATCTATTTTTTATAAGATTTTATAAGAAAAGAAAAGATATAAGAAAGTTTCGAGACCAGCATAACGTTTATTTTTCACGTCTAGTTCTGTCTATTTAGTTGCCGTCTATTTGGAAACTTTTTTTCTGTTTTCCAGAACTCTATATTTGTTCCTCTTAATAAACTCGAGACGTAATATAGTTTTTTACAATTAATTATTGTAGCATGTGTTTGAAGAAACCTTATATATTTCATAACAATTATAATTAAAATTGTTAATGAAAATATAAAATATTAGATAACAAACAACATATTAGGTTTAGTATTTATGATGATTATTACAGTTTGAACCTGAAAGATAATATTTGCTATATATCAAATGTTGTCTGTTATTCCATTTTTAGAATGCTGTACAAAGGAGTAGAAGAGATAGCATATCTCAAAAAAAATAGCTTCTAGTAAATCTGTAATTTATTTACTATTTCAACATGTGGCTACATCACACATAAGATATACCCTCTGATATAAACATAGCAATCTATTTCAAGTTTTCTAAGTTGCATTTTAAGAAATTTACTATTTTTTGAAAATTAGTAGAAATTCAACAAATAAGTAACTTAAAAATAGCGTAAAAAGTAGATGATATTTTGTTGAAATGTATTTAACCGATAATAGATATGAAAACTAATTTTATAATCTATTTATTATTTCCTGAAAATATATTATGTCTGTAAGCAATTAAACTTTGAATAAAATTTCGTGTATGTTATGTTTCAAATTCACGCCTAAATCCATCTTAAACATTAGGAGCTGAAGCTTTGAAATCAATTATTTGACGTATAAGTTATTTTCATTAATTAACTTCTCAATGATATTACTAAAATTCTAATTTTAACAATTATCTGTTCAATTAGTAATATTGCGTAGTTCAAAATTACCATAAATACAAGTTCCATGGAATATTACTTCGCCCACCATCTTGTACTATTTTAAAATATATTTTTCTGTAACCACATAATAGAAAAATCCAGATTTTTCTCTTTAGCATAACAACATCTCTGGATGCCGTATATTCCAAATGAGCTTAAAGACTTAGTTAAAGAGGGGTATTTTATTGTATGTTAACATGGCAGAATTCTTAATAAATAACCAACACATTCTTCTATTTAATATCCAATTTTTCTTCATTCTTATTTAGGTGAGCTTTCCAGTGCTTCGTATTCAATACCATTCCGAAATATTTTGCCAGGTTGGCATATGACAATTGGATATTATTTATTCTGACAAGGATGTGTTGATTTATCTTATTTGAAAAATTGACGTGGACAGATTTAATTTTATTCAAACCTCCATTGCTTCATTCAGTTGTTAACTTTTTTACTGACGTTTGCAATTTCACTACTGTTTCCTCGTGGTTCTTACTTACAGTTATTATAGCAATATTGTCAATAAATTTAGCTATTTTACAACCCTGAACATATCACTGTGTACATTAAGTAAAGGACCGGCTCCAACATTCTTAAATAATATATTATAAATTGTATCTATTCCCTCAATACAGTAATACAAAATAGTGTCACAGTATCAGGAACACAGTTTTTTGTATTTACTGAACTCTTTTTTGAATTATTTCTCTTATCTTCTTCTAGAAACTTGTTAAATATCGTTTGATGGTTATCTAGGCTTATGTACAAAATTATCCGTACAAACTATCCTGTAAAGTCTAAAATAAGACAATATCTAAGTAACACAACCTGTAATACTAACCAATCAAGAAGGATTTTTCTTAATTAAATTCTAAATTAATTTCGCGTGTAAGCATCTGATCTAGTTAATAAAAACAATAATCTTGTAATATAAACTCTAATATTATTTTAGAAGGAAGTGCTTTTATAAATTAATTTTAGATTCTGATCTGGATCTGGAGTCACTGGAGTCCTGGTGTCTTTATTTGTTATCAGAGACTCCTCCACTCTTAACAAATAAATTCTTGGCCAATGAAGCTTTTTTTGTTTTGCTGAAGCCTTGTTTATGACTAACTTTTCTTCTGAGAATTCTAAAACAATTCAATCAATATTTAGAAACCAAGTTAGACTCCATAAGGCAAGTAGAATTATAAACTCAAATATTGATTAAATTCACGTAAAAACAGTATTTTCATCACTTTCCGTAGACGTGATTTAACTTCACTCTTGTTGGTGTTTCACTTGTAATGGTGGGTTGCAAAATTTCTATAATTTATTAATATTTCCCTTAATATGATAATAAAGACATTTTTCTAAATGGAAATTGTTATCAGTGCCTAAAATATATAGTCATATCTTCCTACACTAGATAAGTAATTGCATAATAATTTCCAGACATCAAAAATATGTGCTATTTCATTCAGTCTATGAATAATTTATGTATCAGTTAAATATTCATCACCTTTTTCTGCAGTAGGATAAATTTAAACTGAAACTTAACTGCGCTATTTTATCCGTGAAATATTTTATTACCGCCTAGAACTTAGACTTGAAGCTGTAATTTTCAGCTGGATGCTTTCAGGCATTCATTCACGTCCTATTTAATTTCGATACAATTTATGTGGCATATTCTCCAAATTTGCAGCCACTTTTTTAGTATTAAAGTTACAACTCTTTTACCTTAATTAACTGGTAATTGAACATTAACATCCTCCTTATAAATGGCCCCGAGTCGTGTAATTTTCTCGATTGATATGTAAATATGTAATTTTGCATGCCTTATATTTGCTCGGATATTTTAACACTCGTTGATCACAAATATAATTAAAAGGGTCCAGGCATGGATGTTGTTTATATTGGAAATTTTAATTATTTGCTTTTACTCGTGATGATATTTTGGTTACCATAACATTGTTTTTACCCCTTTACTGAATACGATGTTTAATATATTTTTGATCTATATTGCTAATTGTAATAGATTCGTCGAATAGAACGTTTAGTTAAACAAAAATTAAGGTATGACAGGTGGTATCTAACAATCACAATTTTTTATCAACTTGACATCAACCCTCTATAGGAAAGTCTCAGAAGGCATGCCAGTGATTCAATACTGGAAATACTAATAAGTAAATCTGATAATATGCTTTTTTAATAAGATCGTTTAAGCATATATGTGTTACTATATTTAAGCATGTATGTGTTACTATATGTTTGCTATATTGTTGCTAAAGTCTACAGAAGAACTCAACACTTACTTGAATAATACTATTTCGAGAATAACAGCACGGCGTTCATTATCGAAGCATTTGGCGAATATTTTGTTTGTTTTAAACTCACTTGGTATCCTAATATCTTATTAATAAATACATATTGTGTATATGTCAGGTGTTCATATTATTTGTCCATCCTCTATATCTAGCAGACTCCTTGGTCGCTACGTAATTCATACAGAATAATGCTTGGTAATAATATTTATATTTTCGCTCACCTGTTGCCATTTTGTGGTTGCTTTTTCGGTATTGTCTTCAAAAGCAAGCATTGCACTATCATGAGTAAATGTATGTATTCCCTGAAAAAGTCATTCTCGAACAACTTGAAGCAAGTGTAAGAGCATATAAGTAACATCAAATTGCTTTCCATCAATTACGGCAAATTAAAGACAAAAGTGTTTCCGACCTAAAGGTTTCTTCAGAAATAAATTTATTTTTAAGGTATAGGAATAAAAGTTGGAAATATGCATTATATTAACTAACTTAATATCAAACTTCTTCAGTTTTATTATCCCATTACTTATTGTTGTACTTACAATTCGAGATACAATATAAAATATTTGGTTTACATATCAATAAACTCTCCACATAATATCGGAAATTTTTACTATTAAATTATTTTTGTAATTATTTCCAAAATCAGCAAAATGTAGAAGTTGGGGTGCTGATTACTATGAATTTTTCTTGTTGGATCAAACTATCCACAAGATATATTATCAGTGTGTTACAACAATGTACCTTGTATTTTTATTCTCTGCGTATTCATCAGTAATTGGACCCATGCAAAATGAATTGATCTTGCCACTTAGATCAGTACACAAGCAGGACGAGTTTGCGATAAATGTAGTTCAAATTGAAATTAAGTTATACCAACTCAAGCCAAAGTTGGTAATAACATTTTATAACATGTCAATTGAAAAGTCCCCGGCTTACCATAGTAAAATACATTTTTTGGCAAAATTAGTTTTTTTATTCAACATAATTCCCTTCAAGGGTAATAAACTGATTATAGCGGCCCTCCAAATTTTCGATATCATTTTTGTTGTACGATTTGTCTTTTGTTTCAAAATAGGCCTCAGTTTCGGCAATCACCTCTTCATTCGACGAAAATCTCTTCCCAGTGAGCATTCTTTTGAGATCTGAGAACAGGAAATAGTCGCTAGGGGCCAGATATGGAGAATACGGTGGATCAGGAAGCAATTCGAAGCCCAATTCATGGATTTTTGCCATCGTTTTCACTGATTTCTGACAGGGTGTATTGCCTTGGTGAAGCAGCAATTTTTTTTTTTTCAAATGCGGCCGTTTTGCGGCAATTTCGTCCTTCAAACGGTCCAATGTGATAAACTTTACTTTTCCACTTTATCGTATATATTCTATATTGTAAACATATTATACGTTGCATATTGTATATTCTATAATAGTACTATTATATAATCAGAGGTTCTTGAGTTTATTCAGTTCAGTTCTTCTTCAGTTTTCAAGCAATACTAGGGTACCTGTAAGGCTCAAAGCATTAATTCTCGTCTTGCAGAGCCGTTCTGCACAATTTTTAATTCCACATAATATCAGATACTTTTAATTTACTTTTTTGTCTTTATTCAAGATAGTTAATTTATATAGCATACAAATCCAGTAATGTCCCCGCAAGAAGTATACGTTCAAGCATGGAGCGATTACAGAAATTGCTTATAAATATTAATAATAGGCCTTTGTATACCATAACCGGCGACCTCTTTTAAATGATTCAGATGTTTAGTAGCTTAAACGCCAAGTATTCAATTTTTTTGTGAATTCAGAATATTACAGAACATAAATTTATTAATAATTAAACAAGATATAACAAAATTTGACACAAATTTAACATCATTTAGACATTAGGAATTATGAATAACTCGTTCCTTCCTGTTTCTTTTGGCATGTTTATTAGTTAATTAAGTTCCTTATTAGATATTAACGTTGTCATGTAAATTAATTAAGGAGCGTGATAAATCGTTTAGGTTGAGGTTTCGTTCCTGGAAAATACGTTATAATATCATCCACGACACTACACCGCCGGCTATAAATGAACTTATTTATATACAAATGACTGTCTATTATTTGCTTCGAGTGTCCCATGAATATTTTACCCCGAAGTGGACTCAAGGGGTTTTTCATTATTAAACCATTTGAGGTAATATAATTTGAATAATATATTCATATAAGCATATTTAGTTTTATTATTTTTCGTCAACTTTACTATTAGATGCATAAAAATGAGTATCTTATGTTAAAAACAAAAACCCAATAGTTTAGTGATATAAAATTGTCTGATATGATATACGAATGTTACTTTTGTTTTTAGATGAGTTTTATAATCTGGTATATTTGAAGGGACGCAGGTGCAAAAAGCAGATTGCCTGAAAGAGAAATCTGGTTTATTGATGCATACCATAGATAAAATTATTCATGCAACGATAATTTAGACATTATTTTGCTGGAATTAGTTCAGAACGCCATTAAGTTATAAAAATGAGTTTAATGTTAATATATCTTTCAACAGAAAATCAGTTGTTTTGCCAATACTGAAATAACATACACTTCAAAACTAAATTAAGAGATTATCTACCTTGAGTAGAGGGGACTGACAAAATAATGCTGAGCCGTCATTTACATTTAGAATAATTAAAAGAATCTCAATATCTTCCTATGGGATGTTGTCCCATTCCTCTACCAAAATATCCGCCTATTGTTGCAATGATGCTGAATATGGAAATCTACTCCTCACTATTTGCTCTAAATTGATAACAGATAGCCCATAACAGTTCTATTAGGTCCGGCAATTGCGCTGAATATTTGATGGGGAAATATTTGATGATATTTCGATAATCCTCAAATGAAGATTGAACCTTTTAGGATATTTGTATGTGCTCATAGTGGTCTTGGAATATGGCAGTGTTTTGCAGTAATCTGCTGGTCTTAGTAAGATTTTCACTGAGAATATCAAGAAATTCATTGCCAGTAATCTGGCCAGTGAGGACGTGGTGAATACCACTATATCGTTGTCGAAATTATAACGGAACCTTCACCATTCTTGATTTAATGAACCAAGTAGACTTCTTGTGGGGTTCTTCATACCTAAACCCGGCCATTTGTAGGAAAGAATTTAAATGAAGTTTCATCGGACCATTCCACATTCTTCCAGTCATTAAGTGTGCGAGTAATCTGAACAATACTTACGCGTGATATTATTTATTACGCGTAGATATTAACAGAGAAGCAGTGTTGCTAACGTGTAACAAGTGCTGCTGAATGAAAAATACAAGCAGTAGTATTAATTTTTTATCTCTATTTTACAATAAATGAAATATATGTTTTAGAATATTGTTCTTAGTTGTATTGTATTTTAGGGTTTAAAATGTTTCGTTTGTGTTCCAAACGGTCGTTATACTCTAAACCTAAAATACCCGCCCAACTTTTATCAATAAATTTCCAAGAGCAGACAGCTTCAATAACAACAAAAATAATATTTAATTAACATGATTATATAAAATTGAAGAAATATTTTGTATGAAATGAAAATACAGTTTAAAATAATTAGAATATGATAAATATGATATGAGTATCAATACTATAACATACAACCTCATTAACATTAATCAGTTACATAAAGTTATAAATCACTTTAAAATTGTTAAACTTATGAAGAAAGTAATGGTTCTTAGTCTCCTGATATAATTTAAGAAAAAGCTATTTAAAGTTTTATTCGAATTTGAGTCTTTTCTGATTACTGACGAACGCACCATTCTGGACTCTCTTTGCTTTCTAATTTTTAAATATATAATAAAGAATATACAATAATAAAATTATGGTTCTGGTTATTATAAGGTAGTTAAAAAATTGGATTTTAAAATGATTGCAATTTTTTAACTCTCATGTTGACGATTGGATTATTAGTCACGAATTCACTGAAACATCTAGTGCTAGTTTTGCGTAGTCACTTGTTTCTTATTATTAATTGATTTAGACATAAACATTTACTATATTTATATAGAACTTTCGGAGATGTCTGGGGAAATAGATTCGTAATTAAATTGCTACGAAAACTATTTAATTTAATTTGTTTATACAGACATTATTGAAAGCTTTAAATAGCAAAACACTTTAATTTAAATTAAAATTATGGTTAGAAAATGTAATTATTTTAAATAAAAATCCTTTTTGTATTTCTACATAATCTAGAAAAACAGACATTGTAAAACGTAGAAAACAAAAACCACGAGAACAGAGGAAATACAACTGGAGAAACAAACTGCATTATCAGATGCATGTTATCTCGACACAGAAAGAACACAATGACGTTAGCAGCGTAAAAAGAGCAAAGCGACAACAGAGGAACGAAATAATACATTTCCGAACGTGTATCCTTGAGAATAGGCGGCTAGATCTGGTGTTTTTACGAGAACTTTATTCAGAACTTGCTCCAATTATTTGATAACGTATTCGATGTCACGTTTTGTTTGATTCAAATACTCGCTGAGGGACGATCTAAGGGTACACAGGCTCGCCCCATTGTTTCTACGTTGTTTGCGATTTCAGAAATCCAAATCGATTGCGTCCGGAGAGAATCACTTGTATCGCAGGTTAGGCAGACACTGAAAAAATGTCCTTCCCCTTTATCGATGAAACTTAACGTTTTACCGAACTAAGTCACCTGACAAGGGATAGGGCCTGGGGATATTCAGCTATATAGTAAAACGTCGACATATAAATGTATTAATACACGTAGAGATGGTTTTGGTGTAGCGAGTGTAACAAGAACATTCGAACACAGAGCGAAGCGTAGGATTAGATTTACCTTTTACGATGTTATTGTCTAAATTTCTCCTGATAAATTATCGCCAAAGATAGAACAAAGGGACGACGACAGCCGGAGAAAGGTTATATTTAACGTGCAATGTACTGAATCGTAACAATTAAATATAATGAGCACGTGTTTCAACGGTTACTTTTACCTTTTCAAAGAGAGTTAAGCTCTCAGGAAGTCAACAACAATTGATATTAGGTGCTTGTATGTATTATGAGTATTTTTTCAGATGAAAAAGGAACGTTGTTCAGGAAAACTGTTCCAATATATATAAGTAAAAATATTTTTCATAATTTTTTTGAACTTTTTCCCATTTTTCTGGCAACATGGGAAATAGTATAGTGTCGAAAGGACTATGTTAATTAGAAGATCCATTTTTACACTTAGTATCGACAGACATTCGATTTTAATACCTCATAATTGCTAATACTCGTACTGGTATCATTATATCTATATATATACAGCAAGACTTTATGGAGTGGACGTCACAGAAAATTATCCTTTTTTGCCGAGCAACGGAACCTTTATGTGAAAACGGTTCAAAATGACATTTTCAGTCAATTCATTTGGTAACCATTTTGCGTCCTTCTCACTCATTTTGAGTTTAAAGCAATAAATATTGCAATTTCTCATTGAGAAATGTCAAAACCGTCAAAGAGTTACTTGCTTATATTGATATTTGCAAAAAAAAACTTGGGATATCTCCATTAGTGTTGATAAAGATAATTTGTTATTATTGCTCAATAACTAAGGGTAGGATAAAAAGTATGCAGCAGACGAAGACCTGCAAACTGCAAGCTAATGCAGCAGAATGTACGAATTTTTCGTTCTTTCAGAGTATTGCGTTAGGAAAAAGTGGAAATGTGATGATAACACCCAAGCAGTTATTTTTTTTAATTATTCTTGGATATTTAGCTCTCTTTTATTGAGATCAATTATATTCCAAATACTTTATATACTATACTTTTGTCGATAGATTTTCGTGCTGTCTGTCTGTTAAAATAGTCGTTGATTGTTTATTTACCAGGAATGTACCTGGAATGATTACGATAAGACTCGAATGAATATTTTCAGCTAAACAATTTATTTTGTATTTTAATGTTCTTTCGGTTCGATTCGGCTATTTGGAATGTCTGAACTTATAATATTGGTTTTGGTTGGAATGCACTTATTTAATACTATCTCTACCAGGTTTATTCGTTTTGAATAAATACTTCTTAAATGAATTTTAATAATCTTCTGAAAGTTACGCTGTTGATATGAAAAAGTTAATTGCATTATTGGGATTTGTTGTATTTTAACGGCAATTTATGGCAAGAGTGCTATTGATATAGGTTTATTAGGTAGGTCTATTAGATAGGATAAACGTTTATTGACGATTATGTATGTCATTTATCACGAACACACTTCGGATCAAGTGTTCAAGATTTATTGAGATGAGATAAGTAAGAACAATTTCTCACTGACGAATTAAATGTTTTCTTGACCTTAAGAATTGTACTATAATAGAGTTTTTGCTTGATTTTCATATTTTACGAGAGCGTGAAATTTAAAATTTTTATCCAGCAGTAGTAGACTTTAGATTAAATATTTGCAGTCATAATTTGGGTAATTTGAATATTATTGGTATTTTACAATTATTTAAAATTTAATTTGATTAAATTTAGTAAAGATGTGTAAAACTTTATTTTCCGTGTCATTAATTTTTTGTGAGTTTGTGATTTACATTACATCTATTTTTTGGTTTTGATTTGATTATATTTTTTTGCAATTTATTGAATATGTATGCTTTATTAGCTTTTTAGCTTTATTAGTATTATTTGTTTAATTTGAATGACTATTTATTAAATTCTATTTTTGTAAACCTAAGTTTATGAAGAAAAATCCTGAGCTGAATATATTAAATATTAAATATATTGAATTAAACTTAAAAGAGACCCAAGACCATAGCGTAATATCCACCGCTCAGTATTTAAAGAACCATATATATTATTATAAGATACTAAATACTAATTGTTTCTACTTCACTGTCAAGTACTCCTGCGGTAAAAACTACACCAGAAGTTGGGAGAAATATATTTATATCATTAAATAAAATGCTTGTATTAACTGAAAATTAATGTACGCGAAATGAATGTATATAAAACAAAATAATTATGTGAAAGTTATATTATAAATATGAGAAAATTTATTAATTTTATTTGTTTCATACAAGTCCATATACTACATACAACCCACCGGGTTTTAGTCCTTTTCTTCTTTTGTTGAACTCGTTTTGTCGTTCTGCTTCTTCGGTTTTTAGACGAAAGCTTTTGATATGATTTCCTGTTTTAGGAAGTCATAATTTTAACAGGTTCAATTACTGAGCTCATAGAATATTTAGTCATTTATTCTTGTTTTGTTATTGATGCGAAAAATCAATAACAAAACAAGTTAATTAAGAATTAATTAAGAATGTTTTGTTATTGATGCATATATATATATATATATATATATATATATATATATATATATATATATATATATATATATATATATATATATATATATATATATATATATATATATATATATATATATATATATATATATATATATATATATATATATATATATATATGATCTGTTGCAATTTATATTCCCAAATTCCTAGAATTTCCTGGTTCCATCTTTATTTTATCAATTCGGTTGCTCTATTTCTAGTTATTTTTACCCTGCTTAGATTTGTTTATTAGATAACCTAATCTATCACTTGTTATCAATACAAATCTAAAAGTTTCCTTGGATATTTTTATTCTTTATATTATATTATTTTTTATTGTGGATATATTTCTCCTTTCCGATCTGATATTATTTAATCCATCCTTATTGTCTGTAATTACAGTCCTATATATCTCTTCAATTACTCTTATCGATTTATCGCTTAGTCTTCTTTATTCCAATATAACCAAATTCCATTTCTAAACCTATAATTTTATAAGTATACCTGTTGATAGTTTTCTACTATTTGTTAGGAATGAATATGCATTCTTGTATACTTCTAGTTTTCGGATTCCACTTTGTATTTTTTTCAATGTCTTATTTCGAAACTCTGAATTAATAGTTCGGCATATTTCTTTACTAATAAGCTTGTTTGTTAATTTCTATTTTTTTATGGTTTCCAACTAATCACCTTTCACGGTTTGTGTTATATGTTTTTATTTCTTGTCTTAATGCCATTACTATATTACTGGTGGTGAGCACTTCCATTTTCCGCTCCATTTCTTACTTTTGTATCCATTAACTCCCTCCTGTTTCTGCTCTCCACCATGATATATTATATCTAATATATGACATATTGCTCGTTACTTCTTTCTATTTCTCTTGTTGATATTGCTAAATTATTCAGTATTATACAGTATATGATTCTATTGGCATTTTTCAAACCTTCTGAGTATTTTTGGAATATTATATTATATCTATCATTCACCTATGTTGCAATTAATTATATTTTGACATGCGTTTCATTCGACATTTTAGGATAGAGCACCATCGATAAATACTATATATCCATGATTTGCTTCTATTATTATTGCTGCCGTTACTTTAAATATGAATTGGCTGGGATTTATACAAATTTTAATGCTATGTGTTAAGTGACGATCAAGATTACCAGATAACTTATGGAGAGTTTGAAGAATTCCCGAACAGTAATGGAATCAGTTTATATTATATACTGTGAACATTTAATTTTATAGATCTGTTTCTGTCATACTGCCGATTCATGTATAGTAAAGTATAACCATTAGATACTCACATGATACTTAGTTGTTCGTTTTTAAGAAAAAAGTTCAAATATACAATATTAGTAAAACTCAGTGATATTAGCACGAAACACTAGTTTTAAACTTTAAACAAACGACATGAATCAGTATGCCAGTACTTTAGAGATAGAAAAAGGTATACCATATAGCTTGAGAAAAATAATTATCCATTATTGTATATTTCCTATCTTGTATTGCTTCAAGGACAGAAGAATTCTAAGGTACAGTCGAACGTACAGAAACCGTGCACATGGATGTGAATACTGTAAAATGCACAGCTAAGTTATTTTTTGTAGTTTTTCCTAAAAGATGATTTAAAATTTGAATATATTACATGATAATCAATCAATAAAGCCGTGCTATAGCCTGATCGAAAGATAACAGTCCATATATTATTCTAAATGCAAAAACAGCATTATTCACTAGCTCGGTCAAATAGTATTGCGCTCTAGAGAACGCAGAAGATCATTTTCGCTATATCATGACTTTTTACTTCCAAAAGTCGACAATTGCAAAAATGTACGATCTACGAATTAGTTACTATAATATTAATTAAGGATGATACAAATAAGGAATCTACAAAAATTATCATACTCAAAACCCAGAGGTTGCGTCTGACCACTATTTGTTTTGGTCTCTCTAAAATTCTTTCATTAGCGTAAAGCTGACTTCATAAGAGCCTTAAAACTCTTGGCTTAGTTTCTCGGTCAGAAATGTTAGTTCCGCAATAACGCATTTATGTCTTGCCTCTTCTGGAATGAAATATACATAGTTGATTAGTGCCTGAAACTTCTATTATTATTGCTGCCGTTATTTTAAATATCAATTGGGTGGAACTTATACAAATTTCAATGCTATGTGTCAACTTATGATCAAGATTACCAGATAAATTATCAAGAGTTTCAAGAATTCCCGAATAGTAATGGAATCAGTTTATATTATATACTGTGAACATTTAATATTTATAGATATGTTATATTTCATCGTAATAACATAAACCTAAACAAATTGAATCAAAAAATAAACCATTAACAAGTTAACAAGTTGAATATCTTTTTCGTATCATTGAGATTGGCAATTACTCTTAAAATTAATTAAATTTATATATTTTTTTTTATTACTCTTCGTGAGTCCACAATCTGCCCTATTGACAATAAGTATTTCTTCTGTTTATATTATATATACATGGCATGTAGAAAATCACTTCATTAAGCAATCTTCTGTATAAAATATTAACTTAATTAATTAGACTTATTCTAATGCTTATTCTAAATTCTACATATGTCCAGTAATCAGATCAGGTGGTGTTAAACGTTTTAGTCTACGCACTTCACTATCACGTCGCATATTTAACTGATTAGCGAGTACATTGGGATGCACTGACACTCTTTCGAAGTACTTCACACAAACACGTTGGATTACACTCGTTATAGGTTCTAGAGGAATATCGCGTTGTATTACTTTATTTGAAATATAGTACGGAGCATCAACAATGGCACGCAACACCTTATTTTGGAACCGTTGAATGATGGATATATTAGATTTGCTAGCGGTACCCCATAGTTGAATTCCATATGTCCAAATGGGCTTGAGTATAGACTCATACAGCAATACCTTGTTATCTAATGATAACTTGGATTTGCGCCCAATGAGCCAATACATTTGATATAATTTTAGTCCTAGTTGTTTCCGTTTAGAGAGTATGTGCTTCTTCCAGGTTAGGCGTCGATCTAAATGCATACCAAGATATTTAACATGCTCTGCTTGGGGGAGTTGACGATGATTGATATTTACTGGTGGACATGTTCTTCTACGCAGGGTAAACGTTATATGCGTGGATTTTGATTCATTGGCTTTAAAGCGCCATGTCTTCAACCATAATTGTATTTGTTCCAGGTGGGTTTGTAGGTTTATTGATGCTGTGACTGGATCTTCATGGGATGCTAAGATTGCTGTATCATCTGCATATGTTGCCACAGTAGTTATCTTTGTGGTGGGCAGATCAGCCGTATACAGAAGATACAGTACTGGACCCAGTACACTACCTTGCGGAACTCCTGAATATATGGGATTTAATTCGGTATGTTCATCGCCTTGATTTACAATAAAATGTCTGTCAGTGAGATACGATTTCAGTAGCTGATAGTCCGGATGAGGGAGAAGTTTCTTTAGTTTAACCTGCAAGCCTGTATGCCATACTTTGTCAAAAGCCTGAGATATGTCTAGGAAAGCAGCCGAACAATATCTTTTGGCATTTAGGTCAGCGTTTATTTGGTTTACAAGTCTATGCACTTTTTCTATAGTCCCATGCTTATTGCGAAAGCCAAACTGATGTTCTGGAATAATTTTTCTTTTTTCTATTATATAGTTTAGTTTTTTTATGTATAATTTCTCGAAAACTTTCGATATTATTGGTAATAAACTTATAGGTCGGTAGGAGGTCACATCTTCTGGTATTTTTCCTGGTTTAAGTATCATTAATATTTTAGCTACTTTCCAGATACTAGGGAAGTAATTAATTCGTAGCATAGCATTAAATATATATGTTAATAGTTAATAGCCTTTTCTGATAATTCTTTTAAAATTTTGCCAGTAATTAAGTCATAACCAGGAGCTTTTTTAATATTAATCTCTCTCATTATTGTATGTTTAACTTTTTTGACCGTTAATTTCTCGTGCGGTAAATCCATTTGAAATGGCGAATCTAGAAAGCTAGTAATTTTATTTTCGTCATCTTTATGTAGCTGAGACTGGAAAGGTTTAAAAACATTTTTTAAGTGTTTTGAGAAAATGTCGGCCTTCTCTTTATTGCTTCTCGCCCAATTATTTTCGCTTGTTTTAATAGGTGGGTTATGCTGCTGGGATCTCCTAAGCTTTTTTGTTGCTTTCCACAACGAATAGTCTGTAGCCTCAGTTGATGTCAAGTTTTCTAGGTATTCTTGAATGCCTTGGTTTTGTTCAATTTGAATTAGATCTCTCAGCTCTTTTATGGCCCTATTAAATTTTCTTTTATTCTCTTCAGTCCTTTGCTGTTGCCAATTTCGTCGTAACTTTCTTTTTTCTGCTATCTTTTTCTGTATTGTACATGATATATGTGTATTTTTTCTTGAAAATGTTCACTGTTAGGAGTCGCGTGATATGCTGCCTCCTGTATATTTTTTGTAAGATTTATTGCTGCTATTTCTATATCCATTTCAGTTTGTAACGGTAAGTTTAGAGAGATATTTTGGTCTAAGTTTTCTCTAAATGAGGGCCAGTTAGTTCTATTATTGCACAGAGAAGGGGGTTTATCTTTGATGGTAATTTTTGAAGAAATTGTTACTATTATTGGTGAATGATCAGAAAACAGGTCGAAACATGATTCTGTCTGACACTTTTTTGGATCAATATTTTTTGTAATACAGAAATCTATTGTATCTGGTTTTTTATTTCTGTCTGAAGGCCAATATGTTGGTTCACCAGTAGAGATATGTTGTAAGTTATCTTTCCTTATGGCTTTGAGCAGTTCTCTACCTTTTGAGGTTATTATTCTTGAACCCCACATTAAATGTTTTGCATTATAATCTCCTCCTGCTATAAATCTATTACCTAGCGTACTGAAGAATTCTTGAAATTGTTCTGCCTTGTTGTTATGTTTGGGTGGGCAATAAATCGCAGAAATTGTTAATGGTCCATGGGCTTCCTCTATGGTTATACTGGTTGCTTGGAGGTAGTCTTTGCGGAATTTTTCTTTTTCGAAATGCTTTATATCATCTCGAATTATTATGGCTGTACCTCCATGTGCTTTATCATCAGGGTGATTTGTATGATAAAGCTTATATTTAGGAACTTTCAGATAATTCTTGTCCGTAAAGTGTGTTTCGGAAACCATCATAATGTCAATATCTTGTTCATTTACGAACATTTTTAGTTCCCTGGCGTGTTGTTGGAGCCCATTGGCATTCCAGACGGCGATTTTGTAACTAATGGTTTCAGGCATTAGGCAAGTTTGCTTACGACGGTTGTGAGTAGACCAAGCATCGTACTCATTTGATCCATTAGTTTGGCCATCATATTTTCTAATCTTGAGATGTTGCTAGTTTCAGTAGGTTGAGATATTGTCTCTCGTTTTTGTGCTGAACCATTTTCAACTATTTGGGCATAAGTTATGTCTGGTTGACTTGTTCTGGTAGGTAGTGGTAGATTGGTAGTAGTGGATTGTTTTTGTTGATGCCTTTTTTCCCTTAAGGCAGGATAGAGTTTCTGCTGTAGTTGCTTGTGAACTGCGCAACCCTTGTAGTTCGCTGGATGATTTCCGTTACAGTTAACATATTTCACTTTTTCATCGCGAACTTTACGAGTACAATCTCCTGTCTTATGTTCTCCTGCACATTTTACGCATCTATATGATTTGCGACAGTAAGTCTTTGTGTGCCCGTGCGCTTGACACCTTGTGCATTGTGGTATAATTCTTTTTATATGTGGTGGTTCGCATTTAATAATATTATTTTCCAATTTGGTGATTTCATACACCGCCTTATTATTTCCATTAGGTTTTATGTCTATATAAAACATAGGCAGAGGTTTTTTTGTCGTGTGATGTCGTATATTGTGAATATTTACGACCTCGTGGCCTTTTTCAGCTAGTGCTACCTTGATGGTGTTAAAGTCCGTCCCGTGATGTAATCCTTTTAATACGAATTTAAATGTTCTCTCGGATTTTGGCCTGAATGTATGGTATTGGGTGTTTCTTTCATCTAATTCTTTTATAAGAACTTTAAAGTGATCCTCTTCGAACAATTGGATTTTAATTGTTTCATAGCTCACTGTTTTAATTGTGTAGTTCGTAGTAATGGTTTTCAATAAGTCATGGATGTTTTTTATTATTCCTACCTTGTAGACTGTTATTGGTGGTGGTTTGGGAACAACTTTTTCAGGGCTTGGTTGTATGTTCTCTTCAATTTTTTCCGACAGGTTGCTAAAACTGTTTTTTGTCTCTATCGGTTTCTGCAACCAATAGTCACTGATTCTTGTTTGTTTCCTCGCGATTTCTTCTTCTGGACTTCTCAATCGTTTCTTGTTAATGACTGTAGTCCATTCTGATGGTGGAGTTTGCGTTATTGCTGTTTGTTCTAATCTTATATCAAAGTGTGCAGGTGATTTGGTTGAATCGCTATGGTTTGCCATTTTTTAATATTTTAATATTTTATTTAATTTACTTCCAGAGGATAAAAAAAATAAAATAAATACATTGTTTATTTCACGCACTTCATTTTTCACTTACGTTATTTTAGCACTAGTTTTTTACTATAAATATTATAAATGAATTTCAAAAGGACTGTTGTAAAATAAGATGAAATAATTTTAAACACTAATAAAAATGAGATGCAGTCCTTTTGTCTGGTCACGTAAACACGTATTCACTACACTTTAGGTCCACTGAGAGACGGATAGCCGCATCTGTTATGCGTTTTTAACACTCAATTAAATAACAGTAATAAAATACTGGGTTTTTTTAAAGAACGGTATCTTTTTATAGCTTGGACCGTATTGAAAATACGTCTTCACCCTACGAAGGTTGGAACTGAACTAAATTTATATGAAATTAGTATATTTTTCAAAATACTTTTGTTTTATGGGTGCTTTATATTACTTTTAATTTATGTTCAGGAATTTCTCTGAGGTGTCAGATATGTATAATGTAAATTGAAAGTTTTATCGTTCAGTATGTTGACGCGACTATGAAGAAGATGGCGCGAGGAAATTAAAGCGCCGCCACCTAACTAGGTTGTTTCTCTTACCTTTTCCGTTCTTGAAATGAGGGAACACTAACCGGAAATAATTGCATTTCTCTGCCATGTCGCTTGCAGTAGCCGCATTATTTTTATTCGTTCTTCCAATTTGCTGCGTCTCGCAAAAACCGAACGGCGAACCTGTGACGCAGATGCTACACAACCAGCCAGAAGGCAACCTAAACAACTTTTATTAACATTATTTTTGCGGCATGCTCGACGGCTTTGCTCGGCTGCTGTGCAAAATAACCCAACACAAAATAAATTGAGTTACTTTCAGGGGTTTTATTATCGCGCGGAAAATATCGAATATAATGCATAAAAATGAATAATACAGTTACATTATACGTTATTTTATTATATTATGTGTGTAAAAAAGTAATTTGCGTGTTTAACGTATATATTATTGTAAAACTTCTTCAAAATAATTTTTAATCAATGAAGTAACGTCAATCTAACAAATCAACTATTAATTTTCAATAGGTCATGTCCTATTATTATGTAACAAATAATAAAAATATAAGTAAATACCGTCACCAGCGCCAGATTAATGGTAGATTATTTCGAAAGAAGCTAAAGCTTTAAATTGCAGTGGCTTTAACATATTTCGGTTCAAAATTTTCTTAAATTATTTTGTGGAATTTTGTGACCTTCGATTTTTTCTTCGACCTTTCGATCCTTCGATTTTGAATGAAGTTTTAATTATGCATGATCACTTGTAAATAAGAGTTAAATTTACTAATATTTCTACATAAAAAAACACATTTAAAACAACTCCACTGTTTTCAAAATAACAACATTTTTTCACTTAAACCACTGTTAAAGTTTATCAACCTTAAAATGATATGTGTGGAATAACACTCTTATTAGCTATATGTCAAACTGGAGACTTAGTAATTAATGCATTATGATCACTGGATATCATAGCTTATTGTCTATTGTCAAATGTTCAAAGCAATTATGCTATAATAAAAATTTTGGAATGGGTCCATAACGTTTCCATAAAAACATTTCTTGCCTTTTGATTTTGGAAAAATTTCGTATGTTTAATTTGGCCTTATGATGCATATTTTTCCACAAATGTATCATGAAACGGATCAATTTCAGCACGATAGATTTATGAAATAATAGTTTTGTAGTTAGACAAACATATATGTACAATACAGCACCTACAATGTTGTTAAATTTCCGGAAGGACATTACATAGTAAAAATTAGAAGTTATTGTGTCACAATCAATAAGTGACTCGATCAACAAACGGCTGATGGGGCTAGTTAATTAAATATTTCAATACTTATTAACTAGTTAACGTCTCTTAAAAAAACGCATGATATTTTAATGCTAAGTTTCTTGTGTATATTTTCGACCTGTCGGCATTTTCAATTTCTTGATAATGCAAAACTAATTTAAAAGAGAATTACCTAAATGTGGTGTTATTTCGTTGCCAAAATAAACTATAGTGCTCTTAATATATACATTTGGATTTATATTTTAATTCTAAATCATTTGAAGTAAAAGATAATTGTGTAATGTGTTTAGACGTGTAACTATATTTATACCTAATGACTATACTTAAATAGAACTGATATTTAAATTATTCAAGCAACTTGACCGAATGATAGTACTTTTGTAATGTCTTTTCCTTGCTTTATATTATTAAGTGTATGTATTTAGTTACATCAAATATCTGTTTTCCGGCGGTGGCATAATTTAACGGAGTATAGAGAAAAAGTTGCTGAAGCCGTCTACAGTTTAGGTACGATATTAATTATTGTTGGTTAAATTACCACTACAACACATGCAAATCATTAATTACAAAATACAAACAGTATTTTTGAGCAGTTCGAGCTAAGTGCCTTATTTTGCGTTTTAAGTTTTCCGTTATAGTTTCAAGCGTTAAGTCTACACTATATATGAATTTCTAAAGTTTTAGTTTTAAGAATACATTAGCACAATCAATAAAGTATCTTGTAAAAGTTATAGCACCCTTAGTGAAATATTCTGTGTTTTTCTATTATTAACAGCATTGCTAGATTAATATTCATAGCTTAATGATAAATATAGGATATAGAGGGTATGAGGTTTTTCTTGTTCAAATGTTTTAAGTTTAAATTGAACGAACCATGGTGTGTGTGATGCGTTAACTGCGGTTTGAGGAATTTTAATTTTATTTGAAAATGGAAAGTGGTGGGTTAATATAATATACGATAACTAAATCTGTTACATTGCTATTCATCAAAAATATGCTTAGTGATTTTTCATGTTCTTTTTTATTCAATTTAATAATAAAGTTTTATTATTTAGAGGGATAGCTCTAATGTTGCATTGCATCAGTGAATAATTAGTTGTCTACATAGGCAGCCTAATTCAGTCTCCGCTTATGTAAGACCCTACGCCTGTATGATAACACTTGAAGTTTTTTATTATTAATTATAAATTTCAAATTTATTTATTAATTCACATTCGCATTTTATTCACGGATCTGTTTCTGTCATACTGCCGATTCACGTATAGTAATGTATAACGTTTAGATACTCACATGATACTTAGTTGTTCGTTTTTAAGAAAAAATGTTCAAATATCCAATATTAGTAAAACTCATTGATGTTACCAGGAAACACTAGGTTTAAACTTTAAACAGACGACATGAATCAATATGCCAGTACTTTAGAGATAGAAAAAGTGTATACCATATAGCTTGAAAAAAATGATTATCCAATATTGTATATTTCCTATCTTGTATTGCTTCAAGGACAGAAAAAGTCGAAGGTACAGTCGAATGTACAGAAGCCGTGCACATGGATGTGAATACTGTAATATGCGCAGCCAATATATTTTTTTGTAGTTTTTCCTAAAAGACGATTTAAAATTTTAATATATTGCGTGATAATCAATCAATAAAGCCGTGCTATAGCCCAATTGAAAGATAACAGTCCTTATATTATTCTAAATGCAAAAACAGCCTTATTCAAGGCCAATTCAAGTCAAATAGTATTGCGCTCTAGAGAATGTAGAAGATCATTTTCGCTATATCATGATTTTTTACTTCCAAAAGTCGACAATTGCAAAAATGCACGATCTACGAATCAGTTACTATAATATTAACTAACGACGATGCCAATAAGGAATGTACAGAAAATATCGTGCTCGAAACCTTGAGGTTGCCAAGAGGTTGGCACTAACTACCATTTGTTTTGGTCTCTCTAAAATTCTTTCATTAGTGTAAGGCTGACTTCATAAGAGCCTTAAAACACTTGGCTTAGTTTCTCTAACTTATGTTAGTTCCGCAATGATGCATTTATGGTTTTCCCTCTTCTGGAATGACACGTACATAGTTGATTAGTGCTTTGATTAGTGATTCGAAAAAGGCATTCGATATGAAAATATAAATTAAAAATATGAGATTACTTTTAGCAAACCCATTTTTTTCTATTCTTAGAGAATGATCGTTCTTGACTATCTCAGATATATATGAAAGAAGCTCTGTTATTATCAGGTGCGGATATTTATTTATCTATCTATAGCATCTCACAATCCTCGTAGTATTTACGCTTTTTCATAAAAAATGACGTTACCTTTGTTTTAAATAATAAACAAGCAAAGAAACAGTGCCAATGTTTAGTGTTTCTAGGTGCCTTGTGACTTCTTGTTATTAAATTACGATACAATGGTTCTATAAATTTCATTAGCCGTCTCTATTATAGCCTGTAAATATTTTCTCAAATTATCCTTAAATACAAAAACCTACGTATTTGAATAAATAAAGATGACCTAAAAATATATATTTTAATTATGAAAATTATAATATTAATGAAAATTTAAAAGGTTTCTTTTCCATCAAAATAATTCCTCCATTATACTAAATAGGTCGGCGGAAATTTGTAGGCTGCAAAAATATTATAAATATAGTGTAGGCATATTCATATTTTCATAATTCTACAAAGCAATTTAGATGATGATTAGTGCCCTTGATACAAAAATATCCTCAGGCCGTTTTGGCGAAGAATATGGAAATTATATTAAAACCATTTTTACGATTATTCTCTTTCATACGCAATTTCGTTCTCCATTCATGGTTTCATTCAATTTCGCCAATAATTTTCCTAATTTTTAACTTTAATAATTTTCGATTTCTACAAGAAAATACATAAATAATGTAATATCTAATATATATATAATATATATTATATAATATATGTAATATATATATATATATATATATATATATATATATATATATATATAACTTCAGTTGTTTGAGATGCAAAAGAAATGTTGCTCATAGAATATTTTCAAATTAATAAAACATTAAATTCAGAAATTACAGTATATTTTTTAGACATTTTGCTTCTGTAAAATTTTCTACTGAGATAAAAAGACAGTAATTTAATGCACATAGCTCAACATTACTAAAACATGATTTGACTCAGTACTAGCCATATATATCTTCCGGTTTCTTAAGGCAAGAAAAAAATATTTTCAAAAATTATTTGTCATTAACGGAATAGGTAGAAATAAGGACATATAATATCAGAAAGTTCTGGTAACTGGTTTAAATATTTACTTTTATTTTTATTAAGTTTATTTTTATCGGCTTCTGTTAATCTGGGAATATATAATTTATTTATTTATTACAACATTTTCAAGTAGTATATAATTGATACAAATAAAATAGTTAAATAATAAATAAAAATAATGTATTTAAACTACAATTTATTATACACAATAATTTTGAAGTGTAGGGTTCTTTTATTATGGATTTATATTAAACTTTTATCCACACCACCTGGGTAGAGTTCTAGGCGTTCTAGGCACCCTCTACCTAGTTATCAACTCCTTGTTTCAATTTGGCATTAATAATGCCAAATAGGTTTATTTAAGTCTTTTGGAAAAGGAAATCAGTGCTTTTAAATTTCTCTCTATATATGTTACAGAAGAAACAATTAAATAATTTGCTGTATTTTCATTGGAGAATATTTACCTTTTTATGTTTAGTTCTTATAATTGTTGCAAAGTATTTCCATGTTACGTTTCTTTGTAAGTCATTTCTGGATACTAAAATATCGGGAGTATTCTATTAACTTATTTGTTAAGTACTTATTAAGTATGATAATTTCTCACTTTTACCACCTATGTACATTTTTCCTTCAAATTTGTTCCAATATCTTCTGATTTTAGAATTACAAATAACTGCACTGCACTTGTTATGTGCACTTTGTACACAATGTCTACAATATAGCTTTCTACAGCTATTCTAGCATGATCTACGTTGTATGTTTTTCTGTTATATCTTAAGACTGTATTTCGAGTGCGCCTAAATTTTATTAATCTATATTAATTATATACTAATCTTCTGTTATTTCAGCTCTCTTATGAGGCTCTCAGTCTATCTTGATAATTCTCAATAAATAATCTAATAAATTTAATAGTTTTGTAAGTTATTAATTCTTTGTTTCTAATAAACAATGATTCCTGACTGATGATGATCCTGGTTGTGTTAATACCGGCATTTTGCTGGACACATTGAGGCCATGCTTATAATTATTTAATAACCACAAGTAATTCTAAAGATAATGGTATAATAATAAATTATTTACTATTACATAATCAAATATATGCTTGTACCAATAATTTAAACCTAACTTACATAATTCAATTCTAGTTCACTTTCAGTTCCCATATCTTTTGTCCAGGCATCTGAATATTAGTCATGATGTCTCATAAGGTACTGAACTTTGAACTTTTGATAAATACCATTTTTTCATTTTGTCAAAAATATTCACTGGAAGCATAACATTTCTGTCATCCTGGTTTCAATCCATTTCTTTAAAACATTTTAAAGCCTGGTTACTATTCTTTACCCGATTTTCCATTGCCCCAGCAAGATTCGAACACGCAACTATCACAACAGTAGAAGGACCGTCCTGTTGCCTTAAAAACTACGCTAACGAAGACGACATCATCCTTAGTTAATGTTATAGTTGTATCCATATTCCGGTTAGTTATTCAATAAGTACTTTCTAAAATATTTGGTTGTTTTCTAAATTTTTCTTCCATAATTTAATGCATGAAACCTACAATAATATCTTCAGTTTTTATCTTTCGGTATTTTGGACATTTCGTACCCATATATATGTGTATGAAATATATTACAATTACGAATAACATAATACCGAAAGCTCATGGTAAAATGTCCCAGAACACCAAAAAATAGAAAGAAAAAATATATTTCTCCATTAATTCTTAGTTATATTGTTTTTTAAAATTATGACCTCGAATGAAATTTCAGCTGCAGTATATTACAAAAATTGCATCCTTCCAACTTTGCATATTAGTAAAATTGTTCGTCCTGATGGTACTTCAAGCCTGAGACAAATTGGAGCGCTAATTGGATCCCATGAACGGGACTCTATCCAATTTATTTTTTTTTCCATGAAAGTGTATTATTCAGTCTGGCATCTCGTAACAATCTAATTTGAATGGGCTCAAATCGCCTAGAAACTTCGTCTAGCTTTCTGACTATTATATCTTTATTTATATTGTAAACAATTCAAGGTTGACGTATTATTAATATTTTTAAATCTACTGTAAGCCAGTCTTACCTATTAGCGTTTCCAGGACTACCAAGGTATCCAATTTTGAACTATAGCAACAAATTGGAATCAATTATATACTCAATGGGGTACCAATATTTGGCAGTACTTGAAGACCATGAACCAATAAGAGATTAATATGAAGTTTATTTAAGAAAACAACTCTTTTTTTGCGAAAAATTGTCAAACAAATTATATTTTTTCTCGCTGGAGCAGCAACAAACAAAAATCTTCTCCCCATATTTCTAGAATGTTGGTGGCTTTAATGAGATGATTATTAATCAGGATTTATCAAGTTCGCAGCGAGATTCGAATCCTCTACGTCACTTTCACTTAAACTTTTCACCAATATTGTAATTAAGTCTTACAGTTAATAAAAGTGTGTGTTCTGGAAATTTTTGTTACAAACCTACAAACCTCAAACACATTTACTTTATTTAAGGGACTAAATAATTTAAAAGAAAGATGTAGTATAGACGAAGGTCTTGACTTTTTCTTATGGTTTCTTATTCTTTCTTACGCTTTTCTTTAATTTAAGACACTATACTCTTGATAGCCGACGCTTATCTGCTGAAATTCGTTAAAATTTCAGCCGACTCTACTCTACGCTAGACTAGACTTAAACAACGTGTGAAATTTGCATTATAGACCACTACAAACTTTTAAAACATTTTTTGTTTCCTATTAGGCATGTTATGTGTATGGCTGTGGTCCTTTTAAATTCTTGTATTCATTACAATATTCATCGACCATGATATGATCCCCACTGTAGTAATTTGCTAAACAAGTGGATATAAGGTCCGATTAATGTATTGTGTACCCAATGAAACAACTTGGGGATTTCAACTGTTTCAGCTCCAGTGTTATTAAATGCACGGTTCACTTAATTATGGAGAAAAAATTGCGTGGTTAAATATATCATAAATAAATACATTTGCACTGAAAGAATATTGGAATTTTTTCTTAGGCAGCGTTGAGCAAATAACATAATCTTTAATGACGGAGCCCATTTTAATATTGAAGATTACGCATATAAGTAAAACTGCAGATATTGGTCCATAACTAACTGAAAAACGAGACATGAAATTAGTTACAGAGTAAGAATAAATGATTTTAACATATTTGTCTACAAAAAAAAACATTTACTTCGGTGTATTATGAGGTCAAATAACTTAACTTAACGAAAGATGTAACTAAAATATCTTTAACAAAGAAAATATGGGACGTTTATCTCAAGAAAGCTGTGTTAAGCTAGGAACCATTTAAAATAGTTAGTACTTGCTATTATCAATACGGACGCTCTAAAACACCTTTTTGTTATATTTTACAGTCTCGTTTTTACCAACCAGGGTATATTTTTATTGGATCTGCTGCTCAACGTTGTTTCGGAACCACGGTCCTCGGTATTAAGCCTACTAAGTGGCCGGTAACGATCTTAGAAACCATACCAGAAAATCACTGGCGTGACTGGGACAATTATTCTTTGTCGTATTTGACACTGTTAGGACATTTACAACTGCCAATACGAACATAAACTACATCTATCCGTCCTGAAGGATTTGAACCCGCGAATATCGCAGTATTGGGTGGCCCTGTCACCTTGTCCACAGTCCACTAAGCCCGTCTGAAACAATACTATGTATCCTTCTGGACTATAAAAAAATATAAAACTTTCTAGATATTCTGAAAAATTTATTTTCACCGAGTAGAAAGTAACGGCATAGTGACAATTAATGTTTTCCAGTATTTTAATTGAAACGGAATTACTGTCTTGAGACTGCTGATAGGATCTTAATTCCGAACAATGCATTCAGAAATATTCATGTTTTGAAACCCTCGCCTGCGGTGTCCATTTTCTACACTTCCCTGGCTAGAAAAATCAATTGCCTCTAAAGAAAACCGGTTTATTTGTGGTGTATATGAGTTTATATTAGTACAATTGTATTTTATTTAAATTAAATTTCTATTCGGTCAGGCTATAATTCAGTTGTGCAAATGAAGAAGGTGTATACAGCAGCTGAAGCAAGAATTTTCCTTTAAGGATTTAAATATTTTTTTAATGTTTTTATAAATTGAGTAAGAAGTAACCGTAGCGACCTTGAGGCATGTTGACTTTTACATTGTGGAATAACGGTCAAAAACTACCCAGAAATATAATCCCAGATATTGAACATGGGCGGGGTGCCATCAGCGACAACTAGAACATGATAAAGAATAGCTGGCAACCCCGAGACGTTTACCTGGGATATTATTGAAGGGTATTACAATCATTCAGTTACCCACCATCGTTTGGTTCAGACGAGCCACCATCGACTGCCCAAGCCTCGTCACCAGGTAACACCACTGCTATCCGTTTTATCTATTTTGTATTTTCTACATTTTTAATATTACATCAATAAATAACGGTCACAAAATATAAACCACCATTGTTTTATTTCGTTTTACCTCCATTCACCGAGCCATCTAATTTACCCTATATAACCAAATGTTCGCATTTTACAAAACTGCTCATTGCAATATTATTTTTGTAACATGTTGAAAAATTTAATGCTTTAATTAAAATTAAACTAATAATTCGAATTGTTTATGATCATCAACTTTCAGCTTTGCACTATACGAATTTAGAAGTTGTCGTGCTTTTGAAACCACTGCCGATAATTTATTTCACTTAAGACAACATTATTGTTCACCGCAAGAGACTATTTTGTACACCTAAAAGAATGAAGTAAACCCTCGGCGATTTGTTAAATTGGGGAGAATTATTTTGTCGAGTAAATAATTGAGATATTTGTTTCAAAAATTGTATACATTTTACTCCTTAAATATTTTTTTAATAATATTTAAATTAAGAGATAAATTAAAACATTTTTAATGTTTTCAAGAATACTACTGTGATAAGAAAAATAGTACTATGTGAAAACTTTGGTGTTGTTGATTATGAAATCCTTCGGTCTAGCTAAACTGTTAACAAGGAATTTTATTTGAGTGGTATGCCTCGCCTGCGTGAAACTCTGTGCGTCTCAAGGGAGCATATAGGTCGATTGTTCTTGTTTTTTTCATTACTATAATGCAGTCTCTCACACAGCATTTATTTCCATTAAAATGTCTTTGCAATTTTCACTATTTGCACTTATAAATCTTCTGACAGACCCTTAAACTAAAGAACATCTTAGAGCACATTGTTTTCTGTCAATAAGGAAATTAAAATCGATTCGAAAAAATATTTAAAACGATTATATAAATCAAATTCAATAACTGTTTTAAAATTCAAGAAAGAATGAATTAAAGGGAATTATTTTGAATAAATAAATTTGGAAAAATAAGTATTATTAATAATATTATTAATATTAATAACAATAACAAAGAATATAATGTGTTATTAATAATAACAAAAATGTTTCTATTTTCAGGTAAGGTTATATTAGGTTATATTAAGTCACAAAATGAACTTAAATCATCTTTAAGAAACGCAATGAAGAAACCAACAAAATAGTTTTTCATAAGTCGTAAAGTATTATGTTGAGGAAAAAATCATTTCGATTTTTGCAATCGATCCCTAGTAATACTTATTCAACGAAGCCATACTATAGTGCTTTCGAAAGGTAATAGACTATTCTAGATATGAAACTCGTTACTTATTCGTTTACTCAATCAAAAGTTACTGCGTTTTTAAAATGGTAATTATAGATGGTCGTTTTTGTCATACTTTGTCTTTTATTTTGGAAAAGACGATTTTATCTTTTTAGCTTTTTATTCACTAGAAAATGTTTGGCGTTTATGATAATGTATATTCAACTGAACACCACTGTCAGAAATTGATGGCCGGTTTTCGTTCCAGAAATATTTATATTCAATTTGAGTCCCGCCCTTACCGGTCAATCGCGAAATAAGTCTGTTCTACAGAAATCAAAATTGACCGGAAATATCACGTGCAATTCGTGTGGAAATAGAATAAAGAATTAATAAGAAGCTGTTCATCATCAGCGATGTTAACCTAGTCAAACCATTATTTCGACTTTTTAGAATCAACCACCAATGCAGTTGATAAAGACGATTAATAAAACGGCCAAACTGGTCAATTGGAAAGGCTTTGTTTTCATGACTGGACGACACACATTCCAGTATATAGACCTGGTGTAAAATGGTGCAAAATTAGCTTCAAACGAGGCTTGTTAAAAAATCACTTGGTTCAGTTTCTGGATGAAAATAAATCTCAGAAATTTTATGCTGACAGAATTTTGGTTTCACCAAAAAAGTGACAGAAAGTCATAGATTAAAATGGAACATATGTAGTTAATGAGCATTATTTACTTACATTATAATATCTTCAACATCTCTGGGCTGATTTTAATCAATGATTATTAAATATTTACGTTGGGACCGATCGACTGTTTAGTAACATAATTGATTTTTCAATCGACTATTTTTTCAACTAGTTTCAATCTCTTCATGTTTCTCCCGACTATTCAACTACTTCAGTCGACTGAAACACTCTCGCTGTGCTTATGTAAATATATGATTTTATGTCTTGTTTGTAATTTGGTTCCAAAAAAAAATGTATATTAATATAGCAACCTTTGGGAAGTCAAATTTTTTATTTTATTTCTTAATGTATTAAAAATAATAATATAAAAATATATAATAATTAACATATATAAAATAAAACAATAAAATTAATATATATAAAAAAGAACAACATTTAAAATGATAGTGATAAAATAATACTTATAGTAGAAAGCGATAAATACTAAAGTACCATTGTCTTTATTTACCTTATTTTGATAATTATTAGGTTTCTTTATCACTGACTTCTTCGAAAACTTCTTTTATTGAAGCTTTGACGAATAATATTTTTATAATCTTTCTGAAAATTAATAAATAATTTTTTAAAGGGTGCGATGATTAAATGGTTGATAATGATTGATAGAGAAAATACCATAAAAATATTTTAGGTCATTTTTCCATTAATCTTTACATTATTTATCAAATCAAATATATAAAATATAATATTAATTTTATGTAATTCATAATGAAACTGATCCTTGGAAAATAATCTGTTTCCTTTTCTTTACTAAAATTAGTCCGAGAAGGAATGCGTACATCTTCTTACTTATGGCACGGTTGTTAACAAACACATTCGAATGAAATAGAGCAATTATATGTCGTAGTTACTTTTGAAATATCAAAATACCATGAAACATATTAGGAAATTACTATTGTCTATAGACTATTTTAAGTCGACTGCTTTTTGACTGTTTCGACTGTTTTGCGACTATCGCCTCTTATGCTATTAAATATAATTCTTTAACTAATTTGATTGGAATATTTACTCAATATTTGAGTTTGTGGTTAATTGCTAGGCAAGAAGTATTTAAAAAGGAGCCTTATATAATAGCACAATATCATTCCATCGTTTTAGAACATTTATATTATAATTTTTTTTTTATTACTCTTCGTGAGTCCACAATCTGCCCTATTGGCAATAAGTATTTCTTCTGTTTATATTATATATACATGGCATGTGGAAAATCACTTCATTAAGCAATCTTCTGTAAAAAATATTATCTTAATTAATTAGTCTTATTCTAATGCTTATTCTAAACTCTACATATGTCCAGTAATCAGATCAGGTGGTGTTAAACGTTTTAGTCTACGCACTTCACTATCACGTCGCATATTTAGCTGATTAGCGAGTACATTGGGATGCACTGACACTCTTTCGAAGTACTTCACACAAACACGTTGGATTACACTCGTTATAGGTTCTAGAGGAATATCGCGTTGTATCACTTTATTTGAAATATAGTACGGAGCATCAACAATGGCACGCAACATCTTATTTTGGAACCGTTGAATGATGGATATATTAGATTTGCTGGCGGTACCCCATAGTTGAATTCCATATGTCCAAATGGGCTTGAGTATAGACTCATACAGCAATACCTTGTTATCTAATGATAACTTGGATTTGCGCCCAATGAGCCAATACATTTGATATAATTTTAGTCCTAGTTGTTTCCGTTTAGAGAGTATGTGCTTCTTCCATGTTAGGCGTCGATCTAAATGCATACCAAGATATTTAACATGCTCTGCTTGGGGGAGCTGACGATGATTGATATTTACTGGTGGACATGTTCTTCTACGCAGGGTAAACGTTATATGCGTGGATTTTGATTCATTGGCTTTAATGCGCCATGTCTTCAACCATAATTGTATTTGCTCCAGGTGGGTTTGTAGGTTTATTGATGCTGTGACTGGATCTTCATGGGATGCTAAGATTGCTGTATCGTCTGCATATGTTGCCACAGTAGTTATTTTTGTAGTGGGCAGATCAGCCGTATACAGAAGATACAGTACTGGACCCAGTACACTACCTTGCGGAACTCCTGAATATATGGGATTTAGTTCGGTATATTCATCGCCTTGATTTACAATAAAATGTCTGTCAGTGAGATACGATTTTAGTAGCTGATAGTCCGGATGAGGGAGAAGTTTCTTTAGTTTAACCTGCAAGCCCGTATGCCATACTTTGTCAAAAGCCTGAGATATGTCTAGGAAAGCAGCCGAACAATATCTTTTGGCATTTAGGTCAGCGTTTATTTGGTTTACAAGTCTATGCACTTGTTCTATGGTCCCATGCTTATTGCGAAAGCCAAACTGATGTTCTGGAATAATTTTTCTTTTTTCTATTATATAGTTTAGTTTTTTTATGTATAATTTCTCGAAAACTTTCGAGATTATTGGTAATAAACTTATAGGTCGGTAGGAGGTCACATCTTCTGGTATTTTTCCTGGTTTAAGTATCATTAATATTTTAGCTACTTTCCAGATACTAGGGAAGTAATTAATTCGTAGCATAGCATTAAATATATATGTTAATAGTTTTATAGCCTTTTCTGATAGTTCTTTTAAAATTTTGCCAGTAATTAAGTCATAACCAGGAGCTTTTTTAATATTAATCTCTCTCATTATTGTATGTTTAACTTTTTTGACCGTTAATTTCTCGTGCGGTAAATCCATTTGAAATGGCGAATCTAGAAAGCTAGTAATTTTATTTTCGTCATCTTTATGTAGCTGAGACTGGAAAGGTTTAAAAACATTTTTTAAGTGTTTTGAGAAAATGTCGGCCTTCTCTTTATTGCTTCTCGCCCAATTATTTTCGCTTGTTTTAATAAGTGGGTTATGCTGCTGGGATCTCCTAAGCTTTTTTGTTGCTTTCCACAACGAATAGTCTGTAGCCTCAGTTGGTGTCAAGTTTTCTAGGTATTCTTGAATGCCTTGGTTCTGTTCGATTTGGATTAGATCTCTCAGCTCTTTTATGGCCATATTAAATTTTCTTTTATTCTCTTCAGTCCTTTGCTGTTGCCAATTTCGTCGTAACTTTCTTTTTTCTGCTATCTTTTTCTTTATTGTACATGACATATGTGTATTTTTTCTTGGAAATGTTTCACTGTTGGGAGTCGCGGAATATGCTGCCTCCTGTATGTTTTTTGTAAGATTTATTGCTGCTATTTCTATATACATTTCAGTTTGTAACGGTAAATTTAGAGAGATATTTTGGTCTAAGTTTTCTCTAAATGAGGACCAGTTAGTTCTATTATTGCACAGAGAAGGGGGTTTATCTTTGATGGTAATTTTTGAAGAAATTGTTACTATTATTGGTGAATGATCAGAAGACAGGTCGAAACATGATTCTGACACTTTTTTGGATCAATATTTTTTGTAATACAGAAATCTATTGTATCTGGTTTTTTATTTCTGTCTGAAGGCCAATATGTTGGTTCTCCAGTAGAGATATGTTATAAGTTATCTATCCTTATGGCTTTGAGCAGTTCTCTACCTTTTGAGGTTATTATTCTTGAACCCCACATTAAATGTTTTGCATTATAATCTCCTCCTGCTATAAATCTATTACCTAGCGTACTGAAGAATTCTTGAAATTGTTCTGCCTTGTTATTATGTTTGGGTGGGCAATAAATCGCAGAAATTGTTAATGGTCCATGGGCTTCCTCTATGGTTATACTGGTGGCTTGCAGGTAGTCTGTGCGGAATTTTTCTTTTTCGAAATGCTTTATATCATCTCGAATTATTATGGCTGTACCTCCATGTGCTTTATCATCAGGGTGATTTGTATGATAAAGCTTATATTTAGGAACTTTCAAATAATTTTTGTCCGTAAAGTGTGTTTCGGAAACCATCATAACGTCAATATTTTGTTCAATTACGAACATTTCTAGTTCCCTGGCGTGTTGTTGGAGCCCATTGGCATTCCAGACGGCGATTTTGTAGCTATTGGTTTCAGGCATTAGGCAAGTTTGCTTACGACGGTTGTGAGTAGACCAAGCATCGTACTCATTTGATCCATTAGTTTGGCCATCATATTTTCTAATCTTGAGATGTTGCTAGTTTCAGTAGGTTGAGATATTGTCTTTCGTTTTTGTGCTGAACCATTTTCAACTATTTGGGCATAAGTTATGTCTGGTTGACTTGTTCTGGTTGGTAGAGGTAGATTGGTAGTAGTGGATTGTTTTTGTTGATGCCTTTTTTCCCTTAAGGCAGGATAGAGTTTCTGCTGTAGTTGCTTGTGAACTGCGCAACCCTTGTAGTTCGCTGGATGATTTCCGTTACAGTTAACACATTTCACTTTTTCATCGCGAACTTTACGAGTACAATCTCCTGTCTTATGTTCTCCTGCACATTTTACGCATCTATATGATTTGCGACAGTAAGTCTTTGTGTGCCCGTGCGCTTGACACTTTGTGCATTGTGGTATAATTCTTTTTATATGTGGTGGTTCGCATTTAATAATATTATTTTCCAATTTGGTGATTTCATACACCGCCTTATTATTTCCATTAGGTTTTATGTCTATATAAAACATAGGCAGAGGTTTTTTTGTCGTGTGATTTCGTATATTGTGAATATTTACGACCTCGTGGCCTTTTTCAGCTAGTGCTACCTTGATGGTGTTAAAGTCCGTCCCGTGATGTAATCCTTTTAATACGAATTTAAATGTTCTCTCGGATTTTGGCCTGAATGTATGGTATTGGGTGTTTCTTCCATCTAATTCTTTTATTAGAACTTTAAAGTGATCAGCTTCGAACAATTGGATTTTAATTGTTTCATAGCTCACTGTTTTAACTGTGTAGTTCGTAGTAATGGTTTTCAATAAGTCATGGATGTTTTTTATTATTCCTACCTTATATACTGTTATTGGTGGTGGTTTGGGAACAACTTTTTCAGGGCTTGGTTGTATGTTCTCTTCAATTTCTTCCGACAGGTTGCTAAAACTGTTTTTTGTCTCTATCGGTTTCTGCAACCAATAGTCACTGATTCTTGTTTGTTTCCTCGCGATTTCTTCTTCTGGACTTCTCAATCTTTTTTTTGTTAATGACTGTAGTCCATTCTGATGGTGGAGTTTGTGTTATTGCTGTTTGTTCTAATCGTATATCAAAGTGTGCAGGTGATTTGGTTGAATCGCTATGGTTTGCCATTTTTTAATTTTTAATATTTTATTTAATTTACTTCCAGAGGATAAAAAAAAATAAAATAAATACATTGTTTATTTCACGCACTTCATTTTTCACTTACGTTATTTTAGCACTAGTTTTTTACCATAAATACTATAAATGAATTTCAAAAGGACTGTTGTAAAATAAGATGAAATAATTTTAAACACTAATAAAAATGAGATGCAGTCCTTTTGTCTGGTCACGTAAACACGTATTCACTACACTTTAGGTCCACTGAGAGACGGATAGCCGCATCTGTTATGCGTTTTTAACACTCAATTAAATAACCGTAATAAAATACTGGGTTTTTTTAAAGAAAGGTATCTTTTATAGCTTGGACCGTATTGAAAATACGTCTTCACCCTACGAAGGTTGGAACTGAACTATTTATATTATAATAAAACTGTTTTGAGTCAAATAGTCTTAAGCGATGAAGCTTAATTTTACCTTTATGGCTCATTAGTCATGGAGTTATGATTAAATTTTAAAAAATCAATTGAAAAAGAACTACGTTTTACCATAGTGAATAACAACTTTATAAGTGACATTACATTTACAATTAATAAAATATATTAATAGAATTAATGTTAAAAAACTGATGTTAATTTGAACTGGAGCAATCGCAACAAAACGGATATTTTCTCAAGACACACATAAAGAATTAACTATTCTTGCTGGAAACAAAATCAGATCCTCAGGAGTTTGCGGTAGTAGTTGCTAAGTATACATCAGTTTCCCTCCCGCAGCTAATATGTTTATGTAATGAACATATTACACTACAAGTATATTGTTTGCTAGACACACTCCCACTAGCAATGTAATCTGAGATAATGCGGTGATACACTCAGGTCGTGTGTAAATATTAGATAGCGCAATCCGAAGGCTTAATTATAGCGTCAGGTCCTAGGGAGTTCTTAACAAGTCGGGCCGGGCTGGTAAATACGTAGCGTCCGGTAGTTTGTAGCTCTAGCTAGAGATAGGCGCACGGAAACAATTAGCGTCGTCACGGCATCGAAGTTTAGCGAAGCCGAGACGCTCATGACGCCATCGTAGCTCGAATCTTATCCGAGAACGAAGATCCATTGGCTACAGCTTCAATTAGTTTGATAACAATTCTCTATCGACTTAACAAAATGAATATGTGATAATAGGTTAATAACAATAATTTAACGTTATTATATTTTAAATTAAAGACTTATAACGATGTGTTAAAAGACCTTCCACTTCTATTATTATATACACTTTTTTAAATTTTATGTAAAATAATAACACAATACAGTGTTCTTTCTATAACTATCTAGATGTTAACTATTTCGTGATATTAGGCATATTAGTTTTCTCTAGTTTTGTTTTCTTTTATAACACTTTTAAAGCCACTGGCTTAACTTTTACAGTATTATTTCGGTCTTTTAGATGGAAGATATAAAATTCAGCATATAAATTACAAAGATTAAGATCATACAGATATATGAAATATAGTTTGATTAATATTATTCGAGGTCAACCAAGAGTATGAAGAGACTAGGTGGAGAAACCTGAGAACAAAACCAAGTATATATTATAAAAATATTCTTGTCTTTGGACCAGTTGTTCACATCGGAAAGAAGGCGATTTTTTTAACTCCCATGACATATAACCGCTCTTTTTTTTAAAGCACTTTAATTTCAAATATTGTACTGATTGTATTGATATCAATGGTTCCTCACTGAAAAATATAAAATAACCTGCATAAATTTTTCATTATGTTTCCACTAGTTTTGGACAATAACACATATCAAAATAACTAGTTTTCACTATCTTATTTGTTTTGAAGTCGAGATCCAAAGTTTCAGACCTAAATTTAGATAGTGTTTGATTGACGTATTCTCATTAGCGTACTGCAAGTTTAAAGCTTCACAGGTATGTTAATAATACTAGTTAAAATGTTCTATGTTTGTGCAATATATTTTACGTTTATCCTTACTTATGTTAATGTTGGATTTCTTTGAATAACAATAACAATTTGTTGTGTAGTGATAGTTCAGATTGTCGTCCAGCAACCACCGCATTTATTGATGATAATATAAAGTTCTGCTCGTTTTTTCTTTATATGATTTTTCCAATTCCTTGGCATCCAGTACAATATGGAAATAATTTGGTGTCTCTACATAGGAAATTAGTCTAAAAGTAATTATCACTAAGAGGCATTCTATTTTTTTTTTGGTGAAATATATATATGTATAGATGTGTTAATTTTATTCACCGTTTCTTAACCTAATCGGTAATGGTATTAACAACTGTTTGTAATTTATTCATAGCTGTCATAATATTATTAGTTGTAGGGACAGTATACTCAGTGAATGTAGCCATTTTTATTCCTTCATATTAATCAGTGGTATAAAACAGGCACAATGTTTATTCCAGAATTCACTACATTGTGATACTCCCATGTAGATGGATTTCAAATTTAAATATTCGTCAATGTCTCCTTATCAATAAACGATCTGTCTTATAATTTATTAGATTCTATTTATTATTTAATTTATTACAATTTATTAGAGGCCCTCTCAGTTTATTACTTTGCTATAGACTAAAAACAGATCTGAATAAATTTCCTTTTGATCTCCAACTGTGTTACCTAACTTATTTACCATTTTACATGTTAAATCTAAAAACGTGTACCACTAATATACATCTTATCAATTAGCACGTTATGATATATTATATAAAAATAGTGAACTTGCTCAAGGCCCATTCTAATGGATAGTAAATATTTGTTGATATAGAACCTTTAGACAAAAATGTATTCCTAAAATAGGTCAACAAATTTAAGTAGCAAAAGCAATTTTTAAATAATGGCTTTTCCAGACCACGGAATGAGAAAATCCAATCAAAGAAAAATAAAATCGGGCGCAGAATTGAGCCGTGCCCATTAAATCCGACATGAAGATTAAATAGGAGAACTTTCCCGGCTTTCGAACGTCTGGCTTTTTATTCGACCATTAAAAGAGGCACCGATATACGTATAGATCTATTTCAGATAGCGAATAGGTCAGATAAAATTCGCATAATACCTTTAAAATCGCAGAAATTCATTGGGGGAAGAACGCTTGATTGATTAAAAGATAAGTGCGCAAGAAGGGCTTGTTTTGTGAGCAATGATTGAATTAAAATTAAAATTCGTTTGCGGTACGTAAAATGGTAATTTATAATAATTCGCAAAAATGATTTTATCTGCATCCGTATAAACGAAATCTTTTGTTAGTAATATGAAACGTTTTTCTAATCTAGAATGTACGTCAGGTTGTTTTAATTGGATTTTTGTTTTTTGAAAAGTATTATTTGAAAACATATTCTACTTGATTTTTCCGGTATATTTATTTCATAAATATATTTAAGTATCATAACTTATATTAGTATTATATATTTAACTTTATAATTGCGATAATAAGTAAAATCTATAAAATTAGGTATATTAGATGCTTGTATACAGCCGCTAATTACGGTTAAAAATTACCTTTTCGTTAGTTTTTTGTTTGATTTGAAGAAGTCTGCTATCGAAGCCAATGCAACGCAATGACGAAAAATGGCCTGAAACAAGAAGAAAGTTTGATGACAAGAATTGTAAGATTTATTGGACGAAAACTCCGATTTAGCTTTAACAAAATTTTCAGAGAGCGTAGCAGTTGAATCAACTATATCCAGGAATTTATATGTGATGTGAAAGCTACAAAATTAAGATATTGTTTTCATTTTCATTTACTTGCCTGTTAAAAAACCATAACATAGTGTGACAGGAAGTAAAAAGTGCAATATAGTTTTGCTGTGAAAATGGTGCGATCAGCGAGGGATATAGTATTAGGAGCTGCTAAAACCGAATAATACTGTTACTGCGGATACCAATCTTATACAATGTATACCAATCTTAATTGATGTGGAAAAAGTTATTTCGTGTTGCCAAATCTCAAAAGAATGCTCGCTGGGAAGAAATTTTCGTCGAATAAAGAGGCGATCGCCGAAATTGAGGTCTATTTTGAAGCAAAGGACCAATCGTACTACAAAAATTGTATCGAAAAGTTAGGTCGGTTCAAGGGAATTATGTTGAATAAAAAATACTAATTTTATCAAAAAAACTGTGTTTTACTATGATAGGCCGGGGCCTCTTCAATTAACCTGTTATAATATAATAAACTACTTCAATGCCTGAAGTTATCCTGTAATAGAATAATTTGAAAAACGTATATGGTTTCTTAATAATAATTAATCATTATTTGAAAATTTCATGTTTATATCACATAAATTAAGAAGTCTACTGATCTGGCGCCATATTATACGATAATTTGAAGGTATAAATAATACATAATTTAATCATTATTTTAAATATTATTAAGAAATGTTCTTGGTGGCGCAGCGGTAAAGGTGATGGGACGGTCCTCCTACTGTTGCGATAGCCGCGGCTTCGAATACTACTGGGCCATGGTCGTAAATTTATGTTTATAATTGTTTAAAATTTGTGAATGTTCTAGGCAAGAGTGTAAAATCGGAGACAATGAAAATGATTCCAGCCACGCCAGTAACCAGGCTGGGTATGACCGGATGTCTTCTGGGATGCTTTCTAAAGTTGGTTACTCGTTAGTCGGTAGGCTTAATGCTGAGGACCGTGGTTCGGAGCCCACATTAAATGTTAGGCCCAGTCCAGATAAACCCATAATTGGTACAAGGAGACTTTAATATATATATATATATATATATATATATATATATATATATATATATATATATATATATATATATATATAAAAGAAATGTTTCTTAATTACTAAAGTAGACACTTTAGGAATTTATTTTTTAAAGAAAAACTAAAACCACAAAACGTAAATTATATTCAATATAAGCTTAATGGGCAGAAAGTAAGTTTTCGTTGCTTTCTAGTAATTGAAATGCTGTTAATAATGTCTTGATCTTGTTAACAAGATCTTGCACCAATTACATCTAGCAGTGAGGCAGCTTTACGTCCTTGTGCAAAATGCGGTCAAGAGATAATGTACATTTGAAGGTTCAAACCTTCACGAGCAGATTAATTACCACCCTCCATGTTTTTTTATCATCCCTGATAACCTTGGTTTCTTGAATTTTAATTTTCCAATATTATGTTGTTTCCTTAAATCTTTTTGAAAGATTTTTGAATGATAAAAACATTTGGAGCATCACGGAAGAACCTTAGACGTTACATTCGCCGAATTACTGCTTAAGGCGTAGCGTAAACGGATTAAGCTAAACAAATTAAACACATAGCATATATTCTAATTCAGTTATTAATAATGCGTTATGTTTAAGTATACTCAAAACATGTTTAAACTAAAATACGAATTCTCCAATGAAAAACTTGAAATTGTTAAATATAATATGGCCATTAAAGTTTAAAACAAACATTAAAATTAGCACAATTAATCACATTTGTCACCCAACTTTTCAACAAACTATTATTATCTTTCTCACTGGTTGCAAACAATCTATTAAGGCGAAAAAGAAACATTTTCCGATGAGATTTCCGCCTCGGTTATCCAACTAGCAGGCGTCAAGGAGGTTAAATTGGAGATTCCGGACATAGATGCGACGATAATTCTCTGGAGGAGAGTAAGAGATGATAACGCTCGACCCACTCTTAATTACAAGAATTTTCTGCATTTCTCCAAAAGATTTCCGACTAGTATTCATCCATTTTGCGGTCCAGTTTCAGTTAGTGTCAAAAAATGTTAATTATAAATATGCATGTATTTCCATAATTATTAAATAGCATACAATTTCTTGCAATATATTTTAAGTGCGTTTTAAATGATATATTAACTTTAAGCTTAATTATTGAAATGATATCACTAGGACTATGTCGTTGTTTAGATAAGTGCTCTATCATGTCATTGATAGTTGGTTTAAAGTCATAATTGAATATGTTTTTAAATTTGCTTTTACTTGAAATTGAATAAATAAACTTGAGGTATTGAGGTGCTCTAACTGATTGATCAGAGCAATTGCTAGTGATTTTAATACAATCAAGTTAATCTTTTCATATAATTGCCATTAACAATTTTTCAAAATAACTTTCATTCGCTGATTCATTGCGGATAAGGACAAATTGTCATGTGAATTTAAAAGTCTGTGACTCATCAAATAATTAATTTTCTTTTCATTTATAGTCGACGCAAAAAAGTTAAATTGATAGCCCTTTTAGCGATTCCTCTTTCCTCTTATGGATATTCATTCAATGCCAGTGCTGGGATCTGATTAAGACTAAATTAAAATTTTACTTTACAATTTTCCTTAGGGTTATGCTTACTGCTCGCTCGCCAATATTTATATTAGATTCTCATAATCAATAGGAACTAAATATGTAGATATATTCAGGAAACTTTAATAACAGTGAACTGAATCTGTTACGCTATGACTGATGATTTAGTGCCGAGTTATGTAGATGATGTACGATATATGGACTATAGTTGGTATAAATATTTTGGATGTTGAAATTAGATTGATGATGATGCAAATTTTTAATGTCTCTAACTCTTAGTAATCATATCTACACTAAATCCTTTTATTCTTGATGATTATAGTTAAATCATTGATGAGTGTTTGACTTAATAATTATATTAAAGCAATTTACTAATCGGTTAAAAGTTTGGGGAATATCTTTTGAAGCAAACGACATGCTTCCCTTTTTTTTTGTTGATATTATTTATATATATATATATATATATATATATATATATATATATATATATATATATATATAATTTATATCTATATATATATATATATATATAATTTATATCTATATATATATATATATATATATATATATATATATATATATATATATATATATATATATATGTGTTGGGAATTCTATCATTCTGTAAAAATCTTTTGTCTCCTAGCGAGAATACCATACTATTTGCAAAGAACAATTCAGATTGTTGTTACCGCTCTTTGTTCTGACACAGGATGGATGGGATGGTCGCATATTCATTTCATATAAGGAAGACAGAGATCTATACCACTATTGAGCGGATAATTTTATATTGGTTGGCTTTTGTTGTACTTCTGATTGATTAATTAACAATAAGCAAAAATAACAGTTAGTAATCCTTCGCCTTGGACTTTGTGTTATTTACAAATAATTAAAATCAATAAGTTATTTGTTAACATTAACTAAAAAAAGAGATAATTCACTTAAAGAATTTTGAAAAACCTAACAAAAGCTCGTATGGTAATGACCATAATATAAAATGGTGACAAGCCATTACAGTACGCGACCATTGCTCGGACCGCCCATTCGCTATAGAATTCCGTATATGGCGTAGGTGACCCGGTACAGTAACCGTGGTTCCAACAAAGCTCGACGACCGTTATACGCGAGACGCTTTAAAATTTACATTGGCCAAAGTTAATGCAAACAATCGTTGATTATGTGTTTAATCTTGGGCCCGCCCCTTTGATGTTTGCGTTAGTGTTTTATAAAATCCCTCATAATCCGAACGGCCGGAAGTTTGAGCGAGCCGGGCGACGGTTTCATGGCGAGGCAAATTAAATTCGATTTACCTGCCCCGGAAAAGTCGATTGCAAACAGATAAACGATACCGCTTCCTGTAATACACATATTATAAGGGGGGATATACGCGTGATTGGATCGCTTTATCCCGTGTCGGTCGGATCATCATCAATTATTTGTTACTAATTAATAATTGGTTTTAATTTAATTTAATACGGGGTGTCTCAGAATTTGGGTTTAAGATTTTAATTAAATTCAAAACACAGATTGTATTATTTTAGGAATCACTAGCGATTCTCGCCCCGGCTTCGCACGGATATTATGCCAATAGACCATCAAATAAAACAATCAATGCATGTGCTAAATATTAGGGAAAAACAAACAATGTAATAATAGACAATTTATTTTCTCTCTTCTTTGCGTAAATTTATGCTCAAACTTGAGTTTATTTATATAAACAATTAATAATAAACATATCTAAAATAAGAACGTCTATAAGAAAATACGTGTAAAGAGTAACTAAAAGTACAAATACAAATCAGTAGTACGTATGGTGAAGAAGAATTACGAAATGGGTTTTTATTCACTAAATTAATAGATTACTTGTATAATCTTATTTTAACGCCGATTCTGTCGTCGAACCCAATTGTTGATTTGAAAAAAATAACTAAAAATCGCCCGTTTCCTTAATGTGTTGATGACTATTTTACTTATACTTAGATTCTACACTCTGTTTAATTCGATGGATGCATTTTGTTTTACGACTGAAGGTCCTCTCTCCGGTTCTTGATGGTGGTTCTAAGACTAGTCCAAGAAATTTTTTCTACAATCATCTATGATTGCAGCAGGCTCAATCATTTATGAGTTCAAATATGTCAGACAGTATTGTATCTCTTTTTAACTGGAATAATATGAGAAGGAAATTATATTCTGGTTCTAAAACTAAATTACATATTGTGGCAGGTAATACATTAAACCTCTTTATGGCGTATGTTTAAAACTCTTTGGATATACTATAGCTTAACTTAAAATGTGAGTTCACTGTTATTTTTTATAGACTATAGATAAAATACATGGAATTATCAATAGAATTTCACATCGCGCAAATGGCCTCCAAGGCTTTGCTGTTATGGTGTTTTCATCCAATTTAGGTAGAAGACAAACCTCAAATTGTAGAGCCTAAACTTTTACTTGCAAAACTATTAAAAAACAATAATCTCGGTCCAAGCAATAGTCCATTCCAGTAATCAAAATGTCGAGGCTGCTAAAATTATTTTTTGAGACAATTAATAAAAATTAATGGCTTTTTTGATGCCAAAAATTATTACTCAAATTGTTCCAATTAGTCATGCTATATTTTGAATTGTTTCATACCAGTTACAAAAACACATTATTTAAAGATATTAGCTAATTTTAATTAGGATTCAACAAGAATATTTTACAATTAAATGATAACTTCATATTTTAATGTTCTTAAATATAGACAATCTTCTTGCATGCCACATGTCTACCTTATATGATCAGTTTACGGCGAGCCCGAATTAATTTTTTATATCAACCATTTATAGTGGCAAATGATGCACCTTTATCGCTAAAGTGAAAATAAGTTGATCATTACACTTTTGTTTTAGTAAACGTTTCGCCTTGGTATCAAGAATTACTAGAAATAATACTATAATTGTATGCTACAACTGCTCGATGATAGTGAACGAAATATCCGAAGGTTGAATAGATTAAAACGCGATCAAATTCTAATTAATACAAGTTTGGGTCTGAGGTTTTATATCTTGACTTATTAGAATAATATCCAAGAAATATTACTAGCTAGTGAAAAAACAGTTACATTTGTTTTTCGGACTTTGCATAGAGTGAAAGAAAATTGCTGTCTCTGCTGAACTTGGGATTGTGTTGGTTGCAGTTATTTTATACCTATATTAAAATATTTCGTTATCTTTATTTCAATTTATTATACATACTATTAAAAAAAATACAATTAGCGTCCTTTAAAAAATGTAGTACAATTTATGAAAGAACATCGTTAGAGATAAGAGAATTTCAATTTCACTAAAAAACCCCACGAGACGATCGTCGTTCTTTTGGTCGCCATCAAAATTAAATGAACTGACGTGACATAGCTACAGATGATTGATAATGAGGATGAAGAATACTCGTCGTTAATAGTATTCTACTAAATCGAGTCGAATTGTGTTTAAGCCAGAATTGAAAATGTAAAAAGTTTTTAATAAAAAATTATATTAATGAACATAATTTAAAATAAAAAATATTAAATGAAATGATCTTTTATTTATATTAATTCGTCACGCGTAGCTGAAGTTCAGCTTGATTATACAGAAAAAAAGGGGAAGTGGAAGTCTGTAATATTATAACCGTAACACAGACTACGCATATTTAAAAATTGGTTTGTAGACTCTAGGATATGCAAGATATAATTGCTAATGAGAAAATAATTCAACATCTATATCTAAAGTTATCTGTAAGTTGCTTTCGCATGTGATGTTACATGACTACCGATGTAATATGAAGACTTTTTAAAGTTGAAGTTGAAGGCTCAAAGAGAAGTATGTTTCAATGCTTAGTTTTTATGCAATATATACTAGGTATAAGTAGAAGTTGATCTTTTGAAAACTGATTTGTATTTAACGAAAATAAATATGTCTAGCTTAATCTTCCAATTGTATTACTACATAATGATCTACATTATTAATGTTTTTGTAAAAAAAATTATCGCTTTTTCTGTTTGAGTACCTTAGATCCATGTAGGAAACAGAAATACGACACGTCTTTTGACGCTAAATATCATTTTCAAAAAAACGAAAGTGCTGCTGAAATATATTACGTGGCATCGATCAAAGCAAACGTAATAAAAAGGCGGGCTGTCTTGTGAGGGCAATAGTTTGGGGTAGGGCTTTCTATTTAACAGTTCCCATATAGGTTTACGCGTACTTTCCAATATATGACCGAGCATTTTGTTGTATGTAAAATCTCTGAAGAAGGTTTTGCATTTGACTTCAGCTTCCATTATCAATGCTTTTATCAACAATATCAGACTTAACATTTGTATTAAAAACAAGCTGATGAAAGACCTGTGAGAAAATTATTCATATTAAAATATAAATCCTATTTTCAGCGCATTGGCCTTAATGTAATTTTAGGAGTGTCTAATGCAAAAGAATATAAATTATTTGCATTAAGAGTTAAAGGTATTATATCATATAAAATGATGCGTCATTTCAAAATAAAATAAAGCTAAACCATTATTAAGATCGTATGACTATGACTTGAAATAATTCTAAATAATAATAATAATTAAATAATTATTGAAATAATATAAAGAAATATTAAATAATATAAAAATGTATGTTTGTGGAAATTTTAAAATAATTGACATAACTTAAGTTAACAAATAACAATACATTAGGTGTTAAAACAAGTAAGATTAAATTGCTTTTTGGTTTGTAATTTACTGTTTCAATAGCTGAAAAGGAAGGAATTTTTCTCACTAGCTTTTTCCACTGATGAAAAATGCGTTTATTACAACAATTCCAAGCTTGAGCAATTATAGGTTAAGCCCTGCAAATTATCAGTATCAATCAAATATATAAATTAATGTTTGTTTGTACTCGATCCGAGCCTAAACCGCTGGTCCATAGTAAAACTTTGTAGTGGGTTGTACTGCGTAAGTCTGCGAAGGTTCCTACATCAAAATCTACCTACCCCCCTTATACATAGAAATAAAACTGTTCATTATATAGTTTGTCAAAGAATATATATGAAAGGACGTCAAAATCTAATAAAATTGGATATTTAGCTGCTCGAAGTAAAATGTTGCAAAGCTATGTAAAATGAGAGTGTTTGTTCGAACAACCTGTTTATTAATAGGATTTAGTATACACATTATTATTTGAATTTTCTTGTAGTTCCTACACAAATTGGTCAGATTTTCCCGAAGTGTGAGCAAATTTTTATACAAACATATTTTACAATATTTTTAGATACAAGCGAAATCCAAAAAAGAGCGAATGTTTATTTTATGTATTTTTAACAATAAAACAGTGTATGTGTAATTGATTTAACCATTTAGCAGTTCATATTCTAAGTAATATGCAACTATTTCAAAAGCAGACAATTGGAATTCTAATACAATATCTAATTCAGTCATTATGTACAATATATTAAGAATATAAAAAACCAAATTAAAAAAGGTAATAATATATCAAATACTTATATCAATTAAATAATCAAATAACCATTGCCAAATAACTTATAAGAAGATTATACTAAAATGGCTGGTATTATGCCAAAGAGTACAATAAAATAAAACAATAAAATTTTAGATTATATCGGTAACCAATATGCATGTACAAGTAAAATTACAATCAATCGATCGACACAATATTTCACATTGTTAATAAACCTTTGTAAAATTACAACAACAAAAGAAATTATAAAGAAAGTTTTCTAAAATATTACACATCTAGGTATAGCTATAAATATAGTCTGTATATTTTAACAGGTCAATTAAAAAGTCGCCGACCTACCATAGTAAAAAACATTTTTTGGCCAAAATTATTTTTTTCTAATCAACATAATTCCCTTCAAGCTTGATATACTGATTATAGCGATCCTCCAACTTTTCGATACCATATTTGTAGTACGATTTGTCCTTTGCTTCAAAACAGGCCTCAGTTTCGGCGATCACCTCTTCATTTGACGAAAATTTCTTCCCAGTGAGCATTTTTTGAGATCTGAGAACAGGAAATAGTCGCTGAGGCCCAAATTTGGAGAATACGGTGGATGAGGGAGCAATTTGAAGCCCGATTCATGGATTTTTGCCATCGTTTTCACTGACTTGTGACACGGTGCATTGTCTTGGTCAAACAGCACTTTCTTTTTCTTCAAATGCGGTCGCTTTTCGGCGATTTCGTTCTTCAAACTGTAATGATATATAACATTCGCTATTAATGATCCTTCCTTTTTCAACGTAGTCAATGAACATTATTCCGTGCGCATCCCAAAATACAGACGCCATAACCTTGTCAGCCGACTGTTGCGTTTTCCCACGCTTTGGAGCGGGTTCATCATATGCAGTCCACTCGGAGTCAAATAATGGAGCAATGTTTCATCCATTGTCACATATCGACGCAAATTCTCGGGTTTATTACGCTTGATCATATTCAAACACTGCTCCGAATCATCAACTCAACGTTTTTGGTCACAAGTGAGCTCGCGCGGCACCCACTTTACGCAGAGCTTTCCTATACCCAAATATTCGTGAATGATATGATGTACACGTTCAGTCGATGTCTCTAGAGTGTTTGCTACTTCATTCAATTTCCATTTATTTACGGTCATTCAAAATCATTTTGTGGATTTTTTAAATGTTTTCGTTGGTAACAACCTCTTTTGGGCGTCCACTGCGTTCAGCGTCCTCGGTGCTCGTTTCACCACGTCTAAACTTAGTATATCAATCCTTGATGGTTGATTTTCCTGGGGAAGTATCCGGACACTCGGCATCAAGCTAAAGTTTTGCTTCAACTGTATTTGTTCCTTTTAAAAATCAATATTTTATCAACACGAGAAATTCCTTTATATCCATTTTTTTCACAATAACAAAGTTGCTTCACTCAAAATGCTATAAATTACAAACTAATGATCCAACAGCTCTCAAAATTAGACACGCATCTTTTGAGGGTTAGGGCTAACTAAAAAATATATGGATTTAATTAAGTAACAAATAATTTATTTTTAATTCAATTAAACAACTAATAATATTTTTGTGTTTTATTAACAATAAAATATTACTCAACTAGAAATACTGAAATTTTTAAAATCATAAATTAAGTTTCAGTAACTTTAAAATAGAGACAAAAGCTAAAAGTCGAAACCTGCAGGTTAACTGTATTGCTATAGAAATCAACTAGTTTAACACGATGAGGGTGTAAAATTATGAGCCATAACTTCTGCATTGATTCATAGATACGCCCTATATTGACCACGGCTTAATGAGAATTTATTTGTTGAACTTTGTCCTTGTTTCAGAACAACTACGACGAGATAACGACTTCGCCGAATTACCAACGGTAAGTTAATTACCAAACATCCTACGTTATTTTGCGCCTTCCTCTTTTACACTGTCATATTTCATGACTGAATGCCGACTTTATTTTAGAATTGTGCTAATATCTTCCTGAATATTTTCTAAGTTTATCGAATAATATCATTATTTAAGTTTGAGAGTTTTATGAATATTTTAATATTAATTATTAATTTTAGCTTTAATTGTAAAGTTTGGGGAAAACAATGGGGGACAAGAAGAAAGAGTTTTCGCTATTTTAAAGTATGTTTCTTTGGGATAAAATATTGTTAAAAATATTAATTTTCATGAAAATTTTTAAATTTAATATTTTAATGTTGAAAAATAAATATATTATAGATGTAGTCATTAGGTTTTCTAATTTTTCTTGTAGAAAAAAGCAGTGATTCGATTTAGTCGAACTATGCTTCATAAATCCAAACAAAAGAAATACGCGATAATTTGAGCATGTGTTGATTTTCTTCCAAGTGGCTGCTAGCTTTGCTCATACCGGACTGTCAATATGTCGATAATAACGAGCGCTTGTTTGGGTTTTTTTAATATAAAAATAATTTCCAACATTCGGATTGTGATTATAGAAAAAGCTATCATGAAAATAGATGAGCATGTATATGTATTGTGCTATATAATATTTTTCTAATTAAAAAGCATATGGCATATATATAGCAACTAGTTATTAATATTTATTAGTTACTAGTTTATATTTACTAGCTAACATTAACTAGTTATTACAAGCATCTTCTAATTTTCTTTCATATATCCTTAAAATCAAGGTATAAGGTTTCAGACCTAAACTGTTTATACTACATTTATAGTTAATATTTTCAATATATCAGCCAATATGGCTATATTTTATGACATCAAAATCCTCATCAGAATATTGAAATGAATTTATTTACTTTTGAAAAAAATATATTGTTGAACAACGTAGTTGGCTTGGAGATTAATTTTTTCGTATGTTTCGTATATGTCCGCACAAATATTTACAACAGCATTAAAATTTTGCTATATACAAAAATAATTTTAATGATCTTACATATTTTTCTACCCAGCACTTCTTTTACGTTTTAAGAATTTGTATATGCTCTGCCTTGTTCTGCTTATTTCTTTTATAATTTTAACTTTGTAATTTTGACAACAAAACTGTATACGAGTTTTATAAATAGGTTACGTAAATACATTATACTATTTGGACAGAATTAGTATTAAATTTATTCATGCAAATTTCTCGTCCAACTTTACCTAAATCACAATTCTAATTACATAGTCATATATATGTTTAATTTTCGTCCTTCCAGTATTAGGGAAAATTTGTAATATATGCTTCTGTAATAAAACGTGAAGTACTCAATTACTCATTGTTTATTCCACCTGTAGAGCGTGTCCGAAAAAAGCTCATAAATATTCAAGTTGGCTTTATTTAGTCTGGAAAAGTTAATAACACAATAAACAATTAGTCAGAGCGCGAAAAAAAATCGTATTTACATTCGCGTCTCGTTCCAGGCGCAAAACACAATCAAAGCAACGGCAGCATTAAGTGGAGAGTTCTTGTCAGAATTTCAGTAAAAGCTTGCGGAGGAAGGTGAAAAAATAATAAAAACATCACGCCTTTCAAATTTGATTATTGTCTTCTTTTTGCGAATAAACAAAAATAAAAAACAGGAACTGAAGCATTCAAATGTTATTTTCTTCCTGTCATCTTAATAGAGGAAAACAGTCTCGAAAATGAGGGTCTTTTAATGATCAGCGCAGCGGTATTTGTAGGATACTTTGAAATAAGTGTGTAGGCGTTGAGTTATTTGAATATTCTTTTACTTCTCCATAGATCTGCTAATGCAATAGATAAGCAGATGACGTACTGGTCACAACATAACGTAACATAACATATATTTAATCTCCGAACACTCAAATTTTGTGTATCAATTTTTGTTTATTCACAATAAACAAAACAAATGAAACCTAACCTTAAATTTGATCGACATTGTTATTTACCTCGATATTACGTTTCCAATCCATGTTAAATATTATAAAAATAGTAAATACAACAAAATGGTATCAGAAATAAATTATCGACGCTGAAGCTATCAGCTATGTTCCGTTTTGCCTTGTAAGACTGTATATATATTGTATATATTTATTTATATGGAAAGAAATCAAAATATATAGCAGCAATATTAATTTGTCTAATATAATTATAGTGTTAATATTACACGACAGTTTACAATGTTAACTAGTTAACTAATATTATTTATGACCATTGTCATAACTATTTCATAAATAACATATGTTTGAATTAAAATTTAATGGATTTTACAATTGATATATGTTCATACTGTCTGTCTGATATTAATATTTATCATATTAAAGGCATTCATTATCCATATGACAAAGGAATGTTGATTTTGGCCATATATTTGATTAAACAAAATATTTGTATTTATGTAGAACTTTCCTGTGAGGAAAATGAATTCTTTTTATATTTGTATCCTATTTATATCTTTTTTTAAGAAAAAAAGCGTTATTTAAATATGTATCTATTATACACCTTATAATACCCTCTATTTGAATTCAACACCTTTTTTGCTGTGAAATATTGGCAACCTCAAGAAAATAACAGTGCAAAGGAAATTAATTGGTGAGAAATATTTCTAAAAGAATAAATGATTGGCGAAAATGGTTCATAATCTTTATACACAATACGGTTGGGATACTGGAATAATTTCATAAATTGTACTGTGACGAATAAACGAAAAAATTAAAAGAAAATTAAATATGTTGTAACCTAACATTACTCGACATCAAGAAACATGAGAGTCTTGGTGAAGAACTAAGGACATGTTCAGGGGAAGATTATTATACATCAACAAAAGGATGTTGGTTTTTTAATTAAAATCATCCTAACAATTAATCTAATTTTTACCGTACTTAACTATCAGAACATATGAGACCCAAAACCCTCTTCAAATTATATTACCGTTTGGTAAAGATTTTGTACATTACATGTTCGGTGTTACTGTTAATGTTATTGGCTGGCATGTGGACAAGGGCATTAAAACAGCCTTGTACATGGATTCATCCTTTTTTAAATTTTCAGTTGTCAAAACACTCAAACATATAATAGAGTATGAGGGTAAAATTTTGTTATGTGATCAATTTTTAAAGGCACCCAATCGCATTTTGGTTCTTGAGGTTTTCCTTGAGGTATTCTAATTTAGAGGCATGGATTTTAGGTATTTTTTACGTAAAATTTAAAAAAAAAAATATTTTTGCTATGTTACAGACTGATGTGGTGTCAAAAATATGGTCTAGATCAATGACATGATTGCAAGCTTCCTAGTTATCTGAAATAAACAGAAAAGAAAATTCCTAATCTATAGAAGCACTGATACCGAAAAAAGGCAAAGAAATTTGTTTAGCCAAATAACGGCTGTCCGAAAACTAACGAGAAAATATTTCATTACATTTCCAAATTTTTTAAAAATAGTAAAAATCCAAATTTTGTTATAGTTATACTCTGATATAACAAAATATTTGAAATACCAACAGTCTTGTAAAAACGTTAAATTAAAGTTAAGTTAAAATTTGTTAGTTTAAATAATCAGGTAAAGTTCACTTTTTTAAGTTAAGTTAAGTTACGTGCTATGTTGTTAAAATAGCTATATCTCCGAAAATAATTTAAATTTTGAAAAATCCTCTAAAAAATCCTTTGAGAGGTACATTCGTAAGGAGTCGTAAAGAAAAAATATAATACATTCTATTTTTTTACATTTTTAGATAAGAATAGCCCATTAAATTAATGAAACATATTTAATGTTAAATAACACTATTATTAAAATACTATTAATATTAATACTGTTAAATAATACTAGAGAGGTAATGCTTTTAAATAGTGGTGTTTAGAAGTTAATTCGATATGATTTAAGCCAAGAAAGAATATATTGTTTATATTTCAGCCAAATATTATATAAAATCAAAAGATAATAGCAAATCATTAACATGGATGTTACAAAATTACCCCAAAATTAATTCGGAATTTAAATATATTATTAATAATTTTATGGTTTATTTATTACAATGCAATAACGTTTGCATTTCGTTATATATATATATATATATATAAGTTGTTTTATTAAATTTATATCATTTACATTTACATTCATTCCTTCTATGGGGCATAGTTCTAAGCGCGTTTTTCATGAAATAGTTTCACCTAATCTACCTAATCAACAATTGCATATCCAAGTACTGTATGTATGTATTAACTGTATTTTACTTTCATTAGAGAGAATATTTACCTACTTGTGTCTTTTTAAGTCATACTTAGGAATTTCTCTAGAATTTCCTCTGTTACTGCCTGTGTACATTTTCCTTTATAAAATTAGATTTAATCACTACATTATTCCTAACGCCTTTGCCATCAGTCAAGCATTTAGTATTAATTATCTCCTCTTAAATTCTGACGTAGTTCTCATGTATAATCTAAACAATTACACATATATCTATGCACATAAAATTTGACACCCTACAATATGATTTCCTACATTTATACTATATTAATTATGTACTCATCTTTAGTTGTTTCTGCTCTTATCACTCTGTGTAGGTAATGCGAGCTGCAAATGCAGTGGTTAGTCCCCAGCCTCCTTCTTCCATCTTTTGAGCGACTGTCATCGCATTTCCTCTATAAGAATAAGATTGGGACTGAATATTCATACGAACACTCTAAACTCATATGAATCGTTTGCTTTACTATCGATAATTATAGTTTGTCTGTCTCCTTTAGCTATTTACTCCTCTTCCTGTCATCATGAACGTTGACATTTCGCTGTAGTGTATGTTCATTTTATCTGTATGAAAATACAAACGGGCCTTTCCACTGTTTTAAGCGAAAACTCACAATAGTATAGTCGCAAAATGACGATAAAATCATCCTAAGCGACTAAATAAAATAAAAATTAACGAGGATGTTATATTCAAAAATAAAACACTGATTTTTACACTTGACAATAACCGGAATATAGGTAAGTTGAGTATTCTAAGAATCAATTCAAATGTTAAAGGAATTTTAGCCTCACTATAATAAGAAATTTGTTCTCTATCGTCTCTAATGTCGGCTCTATCGATACCACAAAACAAATTTACAAATATATCAAATCCAGGCTCTCCAATGGCGGGAAACCGATCCAGACCTAAAGAATATGAGCGATAGTTGTTTCTACGTAAAACCATCCATCGCTACGCTACAGCGAAACTAAATAAAATTTCTATTAAAAACGAGAAGTTTTCCGCGGCGTCATCGATAAAAATAAGCTTCCAGGTCGAATTTCAGCCCCATCAATCTCGCCGACCTATCAGATCAGAAAAATCAGTTAGCGATCATTTATCACGCCCCCATCTTGACCGGACACCACTCGCATCCGTATCGGTTCCGGTCTCGTGACCGTCGAGCTCTGACGGTCATAGTCGAATCGTAACGATCTGAAAGCGTTAGAGAATGTTTTCTGGTGTTGTTTGTTTAATTGGGCGGTTTTATTAGGCGAGAGCGGCCGGTCCGAATTTTGTCTTGTTTTTCTTTCGATTGGAAAAGTTTTGTTTTGCGGAAAAGTGTCAGGATATATCTGGGTAATCGAGCGAATTAGGATATCGGTCGACATGGGATTGTGTTGATATAGGGTACTTATTTGATTTTGAATGGTTTAACAAACATTAAATATATTTATTCCTTGAGATGTTTAATTAATTTAGTATGTAGCACATTTTATAAATTAATTATATTGTTAATAAATAATTATACGGGTCTTCAAGAATTTTTTAAGGGTTGTTTAGGTTTTTTTTTAAATACATTTGAAAGTCCCCTTTTACCAACTAGGGATTTATCTGGACTGGACCTACAGTTTAACGTGGGCTCTGAACCACGGTCCTCAGCATTAAGCCTACCGACTGGCGAGTGACCAACTTTAAAAATCATCCTAGACGAGATCCGGTCGTTCCCATTCTGGTTATTGGCGTGACAGGGATCATTTTCCTTGTCTCGGATTTTACACTCTTGCCTAGGATAATCACAAATTTTAAACAATCACTAACATAAATTTACGGCCCTGACCCAGCAGGATTCGGCCTGCGGCTATCGGACCAGTAGGATGACCGTTCTATCGCCTTTGCCACTGCGCCACCAAGCCGGCTTATTTAGATTTTATAACGTGACCTTTATGTAACTGGGTATGCTAAAACGACTTCCTTTTTGTCGTAGGGAGACACTTTTCTTGAAAATTTCGATAACTATAATAAACGAGTTATTAGGAGTTGAAAAATATTATTTTATTTACAAACCGTTTACGATACATAAATTTTTTTAATACGCGTTCACTAAAATATTTACTTTCTTTCAGTAAGGTCCCGCTTTGTCCATTTTCACCTGTGGGAAGAGCCTTGAAGGTTTCTCTGCGAACAATAACCTCAAGAGTAACCCAATATCATTTAGACGATCCCTTTTCCTTAGTGTCTTTTCGTTTTTCGTTTTAATATTCTGGTGAAATAATTCACCTTGCTCTTCACTCACATCTCCCAAACTTTCCGGAGAGTTCTTGAAGTGGAAATGAATAAAATGCACATTTATTCGTTAGGCAATCTAAAGCTTAAAATGCTTTTAGCATTATTTTGATGATTTGTTTATAGTTACACTCTTTATGATTGCCTAAACACTTCTCTATGATCTCCCTAAAAACCGTGGTTGTGATAAAGTGTTGGTCAATCATTTGTCACATCAATCAAAAGCCACCCTACATTAGATGGTCTGGCGAAGAACGAAGAACACCTTCCTTCACCTCTGTTTCTGGGAGGCCTGTAAACTCTAAAACTATGTACTTGAAGAAATCTGAACCTTTGGAATATTATTTTAAAAATTGCTCCATCAATTCCAACTTTATATGCAACGATATTAAAGGAACTTTATGTGGAGTTACCATTGTTACTTGAAGGATGTTATTTTCACCTTTTTTTCGTTCAATAAATTGATCGGTCTCTGGGATCCCAATGTCACCAAAGGCCGCAACCAATACAATTACCCACTACACTTTCTATTAAAAAGGTTGATAAGTCTACGGCACCATGTGCAAAATGTATTAAGTTCTCATTCAGCAGACATTTACAAACCATTACAATGTTGCACCATTGCAATGGATTATTCTTAAATTTTACCCTGATTATCGCATTTATTTCATTTCGAATAGGATCTTGGCCAGAAACATGTAGAATTTGTCTTAAACGTAGCTTTGGAAACACTTATAGAGGCCAGTGTCCAAGCATCGGATCTATACAGAAGGATTGGCAAAACGAGGATTCAATAAAGCATGATTATATGTTGAATTGGAATACTTCCTCTGTTTCATACGCACTATTTAGAAACTTGCAGAAATCACTTTCTCCAGTTGTGGATGTCACTTTCTTCCCGTGCAGCGCTTATCATAAAAACTTTTGTTGCGCTTGCTTTAACTGGATGCCGTTAAGTTTTACAATAGTAAACGACCCATTTGTCAATACTCTCTCCTTTTTTCAATCCATATCTTTCAATACGAACTATATTAGGAAAAATGGTCGAAACTTCAATCCCTGTATCAATGAATCTAACTAGTATATTAGGAACTAGTATTCATAGATTTGCTAACCGGTGCCTGAAGACGATTTGTTTTTTTTTAATTATTAGTACAATATTATTTTATGAAAATGAGCTAAATCTACAATTAACAATAAAACTCTTGGGTGGTGTAGATTCGCATTGCGAAGGTGTTTTATGCCGAAAAATATTACCAACCTCAACAATCTTACCCATCTTTACTTATCATATTTGCCATATATGATCTATTGCTATTTTTAGAGTTTAGGTATTTTCAAGGGAATAACATGAAACGACAACATGCATATTCATCCGAATAAAGTAACAGCACTACAACGCTTAAGATAGATTATTAACAAATATAAAATCTTTGAGTAGTAAAATTTTTCATAGCACATTTATTAATGTGAAAATCTAATTATGTCACATGAGGGATATTTCATGCAATTTTAGCGAAATACCTCTGTATATTTAGGCGGTAAATTTAATTCGAAATATCACGTTAGGCAAAAAGCTCATCGGATCCGACTAAAAATTAAACAATCGTACCTATTACTTGGAAGATACTCCCAACTTGAACTGAATAATAAAACCTTTAACTATATAACACTACCAAAACAAAGTTTTTCGGTTAATTAACAATGATTATCGATACGTAAAGAACTGAATGATGACATCGATATGGAATGAATGTCCATGAAGTTATCTAATATTTCACCATACCACATTAAAGAAGGCACCGCAGCCATGTAGAAGCAATATAAATAATTGAACTTGCACTAAATCAGAAGATTGAAGCAAACCAAACCACACGAACTAGCATAAACTGTATAAGTTTTACTATTAATCTTATCTTAAGTTAGTCCAATTTAATTTTAATTTAGGAAATACACATTAATATATTCATCCAGCATTCGTCCTGCACTCAGAAGCGGAAAAAGCTTTGGAGAGATAGAGACTTTTAGAAAGGTATAGTCATAGTCTGTATTAGGGCTTCGGATTGTTCGAAATTTCATGTATTCACTGTTGCAGTTTACTTAATGCAGAGACCTCAAAACTGTGAATGAAAACATTTAACTAAACTACCCTTTAATGAAATTGCTGCAGTGTATGACTGCGTAAAGTGTAATTTTATGCTTGGAAACATTATGACATTATTTAAGGTACTTACGAGTATATCACCATAAAACTCCCATAAAAGATAGAATATAATCTCGAAAATTGACTTATATATCAAAAGTCAAACATATGAATAAATAAAAAATAGAGTTACTTAACTTCAAATAGTAAGTTACTTTGTTATTCTCAACAATTCTATATAATATTCTTACGTTATATACGAATCATGAATGGTAATGCTTTCAAATGTCTGATCTACCCAAAACACCCTGTCTTCGATCTCTGTCTCGAAGCCTGCATTCACTTATTGAAATAGATGGAGAATAATTGCCATAAGTTTCACACAACATGTAACCATCAACCGCCTCTTTCTTCAAACTGAAATAAAAATTAAAATATCCCGCAAAAGCCCATTTAAGCGATCCCTATTCGGATATTTTCAACGCACTGAAATATTTTTTGTTTACATAATGTTGTTCATCTAAATGACAGATGCCGAAAATGTAAGCCTGCCATGCTTCAATATCAAGTTGGATACAAAAGTACTTGAACTGATTTAACACGCGGTACACACTCTGTAATAAATCCTTTTAATATAATTTATAGGTCAATATATTATTATATTATAATTATATATAGTAATTTCTCTAACAGAAAATATAGTTTAAAAAACTCAGTCATTCTCAGATGATAAATATAGGTATTTTAAAATTTTTGTAAAATGACAAATTTAGGGATTTCATTACAGAACAATGGTTAAAATATCAAAATTTTTCGAGTGTGCGATCAGACACCGCTCCCTTTTTAATTTCTCGATTATTTCCGGATTTGTAAGTAAAATTCTACTGTCGTTACGTATTCCGTTTTCTGTATTTCTGCATGTTTCAGCCTCCTCTTTGTCCAATAAATTCTTTATCAAAAGGTTTTTGGGTCCATTTACTTTCAAATTGCAAACAAAAGGCAAAAGTATCCTTCCTAAATATCAAACGATCCGAAATATTCTTCCTTTGCCTAATTCTTGCCTTTGCCTAGTGTCGGGGGTAGGTTTGGTTATTCCAATTTATCTTTGATACATGTTCCCGTTCTGCACAATTGAATATTTCGTACTGTTATTCCTAAAGATTTCATTAAACCGGAGTCGGATGTTTTGTGCATCTCTCTGTCTCGCGGTCTCGCATAATACATTTTTATCGAATGTTTTTTAGCTCCATTTACTTCCAGCTTTCAGATGGAAAGTAAAAATGCCTTTTTCCGAAATATCAACTCATCCGTGACGCTCTTTCTTTACTTAGACTCCCACGTCTTTCCTCATGGTAGCGCTTGTTTGAATATCTTTTTGAGGAGTTTTAAAAAAGTCGACGGATATTGCTTACTCATATATTTATGATATTATGGTTTTAATAATGCATGACTTTGTTGTATGTCTTTTTGCTATATGAAACAGCAGCAACACATATTATTCGTAATATATTCTTTTCTTTTTTTCTTTGGGTTATTCGATGGATCTCGTATCTAAAATAAATTTTGCCATTTGGTTCATCGTTTAATATTTCGATTGAATTTATATTTGATTAATCTCTCGAATAATATGCAACGTCTCGAACTAACGCATATTTAGAAAAATGTATTTTCTTATACAGTCTGAGCAATTATTATATTTAATTTAATACTAAAATTGTAATTAAATTAATAATATAATATTGGTATAAATTAATTACTTGCGCTCTGAAGAGACGTAGGGTTCAGATATCGGAAGAAGGTGTTAACTTGACTTTTTTCAAATGCAAAAGAGATTTTATTTGTAGATTACGTTCAAACAATCTTTAAGTTTGTTCTTAAGCAAATAGGAACTGTCAACTATTGATAGATGAGTAGATAGTAGATAGATAGAGTAGGTAGTAGTAGTCTTTAATGTTACTTTATCACAAATTATTTGCAATTATTAGATTAGCTTTTTTTTCTTCATAAAATGTACAATCGATGGCTAAATTTGATTTTATATATTTGAACTGATTACTCATCGATTTGATGATCTCTCTATTAGTACGAAGTATCTTCGATTTTATTCAACATTATCAACACATTGTAAATTCAAATGCACATAATCTCGTACAAGTTTTAGCTGAGCTGTGGCTTTAGGTAAGTAAATTAATTTAAAGAAAGCTTTGAACAATTAAATAATGACAATCAATGGAAAATATAAGAATATTCGTATTGGGAAGCGGATAATTGTGAATTAATTACTTTTACCATCTAGTTTTTGATAGTAAAATATGTTATTGATCATATGAATTGATTGGATGTTATTTTATTTATTAATGAAGATAATTTCCTTTCTTTGGTTATAATATACAATCACCAAAATCTACAAAAGGTCGTTTATTAAGACTGATATTTCGATCAACCCTTAAAGAATTAAATTTTAAAGATTTGGGCTACCAGGAGAGTTTTTCTAAATTGTATAAAAATAAAATACAGAAGTACTGTAAATATTTGTATTTTAAGGTGGTTCTTATATTATTTATATAGTAAATGAGAGGAAGAAACAAAATTATGAGAGTGACGAACAGAGAATAAAAAAATATTATACCACAGAAAAAACGGAAACAGCAATAATAATATAGAACAAAGAATTGATAAGCGATGACAGATAACTCGAAACAAAGCATAAGAGATCAATATGGAGAGAGAGAGATATGGAGAAAAGTGGAAGAAAATACTATTAGCTATACGATAAATAAGACAATATATTGGTAAAAATGGTAAGCGGACAATGAGTGATCTACTACAAAGGACAAACTAGCTTAATTTCGACAATGTATTTGTGAGATGTTTTAATTTTCGTGTAAAATCTACTAACATTAATTTATATTCTTCAACTCAAAAAAAAACCGTAACCCTCCAAAATTCAAATTATCTATAATTCTTGCCTTCCCTTTCTCGCGATAGCACGTAAGCTCGTGGATATATATATATATATATATATATATATATATATTTTTATTTCGTTACGTTTCAAATCGATGCCTCCTTACTTCCTGACAAACAGTACCCGAAGAAAGAGAACATCCGACCTACCAGTATAAACAATCGGAAAAAATATTTCGCCGTCCTTCTTTTGTTTGGTTTGTATAAAGAGATGTTGAGCACGATTTCTAGATCGATCGGAGCCTCGCTCGTAATTGCTTTACATTTCATTAACGAATACATTTTCAATTTTTTTCATCGATTCCTGATCGAAGAAATCAAGGAAACGATTGCTTTTCCGATAGCGTATTCGGCTCTGACATTTCCAGCGTTTAATGTTTATATTAAAGCAGAACAGAACCATGTAAAAGCGCGTTGTTGTATTCGTTTGATTTTGAATTTAATTACGAAGCTGAAATCAGTGTTTTTTTATGGTTTAGTTAGTTTTTTTGATGTTTCTTGAATTTTTATTGGTTATTTTAAGCACTTACTTAAGATGTCTTACGACTTTCAGCCTCAACTAAGAAAATGTGATTCTGGCTTTTAATATATCCAGATTTTCTTTAGATATTTTATACCTTACATTTTTTCATTAAAAATAAGTTTATATTAATAGTTTTCTCAGGATCTTACTCAAAACGTTAGGAGCAGTGGAGGATGTTAGGAAATATTTCTCGATTGTTTATTGTTGGAATTTGAAAGATGCCTTATCAATTTCATCGTTCTTCCGGACGCTATAGAAAATAACATCCTCGAACCCCCCTGCCTCTTCACCACCGACATTGTTTTCTTTTAATTTCTGCGGACTTTATTGTTATAGGGAATTTAGGAATATAAATTAATTAAATCCTAAGTTCTAGGGCCGTATCTGGTCTTGACTCTTTTAAATATCTTGCGTCTGAATAAATTAATGTTTTGTTCTTATTCGCTTACTATTTGGTTCCAATCAAATTGAATTTCGATAACATAATTAAAATATAAGGTATAAAAGCGATGTGTTCCTGAATTCTGTTGATTCATTCAAGCAATATCGGATTCTGATTGACTACCTAATTTTAGATCTCCAGTCATTACTTCGGAGTTATATATAACTATGAACATTATATACAAGTATATATAAATATAAATAAATATATATAAGTATATATAAGTATATCTAAGTATATCTAAGTATAAATATATATAAGTATATTGGTTGTAAATCAGTGTTTTTTTTTATGGTTTAGTTAGTTTTTTTGCTGTTTCTTGAATTTTTATTGGTTAATTTTTATTTGTTAATTTTTTGAGGCTATGAATAAAAGTTTGAATATGAATAGGACTTTTAATTGTTACTTTTGACTTTAAATGTTTTAAAGCCAAAAATTATTTAAAAAATAGATTAAGACGTTTTGATAAAAATATATGAAAATATATCTTATCTCTGCATTGTATATCTATCTATATTTATTTTATCTTTTATCTTTTATCAACATTTAGATGAGTGGCAAGCCATAACAACTTCAACGTAATTAACAGTTGGTACAATAACAATGTATCTTCCTAGCTTAGCGATAATATCGTAGTTGTAGTTTTACAAAATTATGAATGTACCCATTCGATTTGATATCATTTGAAAACAAGAATTGAATTAATAATTAATAGTGTTTTAAATGGTTCTGGTAGTATATTTTATAATAGAATTAAACCTTTTCCTGATACGCAGTAAAGACCGACGGATTCACATTTATATTTAAATGCATGATATTTTTTTTTCAATTTTTCAATTATGGTGTTCATTATGTTGCTCTCCACTTGCACTTAGATCTGTGTTTGCAACCTAGACTATTAAATTTACATTATACGTCGGATCATATTCATCAAGCACACACAAAATATTCCTTCAAAATCGGTCCTACCGTTTAGAAACACACGTTTAGTTCACACAGTTCAGTTACACACGGACAGAAGAATTATATATAACGATATTGCTTTTTATCAGTACCAAATTCTTGCAGAAAATAAACAATTCCATAGAATAAGGTGAATTTGGTAATTTTTACCTAGTCTCTTTTCAATTTGGAAAATATACCGTGTACTTTTTCAACAAAATATAGTTAATACGAGAATAAATTGAACTTTCAGTTTATTTTCATTTTGATTAATAGGTGACGTTGTGTAATTTAGGTACAAAATACCGAGTTATTTGACAAAAAAGCATCATACATGATACATTATATCATACATTATCATACATCTACTGTACTATCATTCAAAGAGCGCCATTAAAATGTATGACAAACTTCAAAATATGATTCCTTATTAACTTTAAAATATGAAAGCAAATGCGCGAAAAAAATTGCAAAATATTTCAATTGATTATTTTTAAGTTGAATATTGAGAAAAAATAGTTGTGTGAACAGAAGTACGTGCGCAAATATTACGATGCTCATAAAATTATATGGAATTGCGTATAATCCTAGAATCGCCGGTACTTTTGCCAGCAGTTTTACAAATATACAATATATTTCGAACAGAAATAAATTTCGGTTTATTAATAAATAATTATTAAAAAAAAAACAAAACAAACTCAAAATTAATCACATTCACACAAGAAAACTTATAAAAAAATAAGTATTGAGTTGTTTAACGACTTTAGTTCTAGACTAGAACATATGTAAGTTTTAATATATAAGCAACTATGATAACACACCCTAATGACATGGCTTTCTTAGCATCTAAACTCGACCACATACTATAAAATCTGTCATAAGATATATTGTCTCGAGTCGATTCGATAGTTAAAACGATAAATTCATAATTTATGTTGTACAAAAAATCATACGAAGCGGTCGAATTTCTTAGGAAACGGGCAACAAACTAGGAAATCTGTAGTATGGCAAGTTATATAACTCAAGTGGAATAGGTCGTCGACGCTATTAATGCATTATGTGAGGCGGTGTTGTTCAACAAATCATAAGACGCGGTCGAATCCTTTGGAAGTTTAACCGATCAAAAATTGTTAGGTCACATATCAAACATTATAATAGTAATATATAACAGTAGTAAATGATTACAGTTTGATTAAAGATAGTAAATAATTACAATTCAATTCTGAATTCATTAATTAATATTCTTGATATGAAGCTCTAATCATTGGAGGTACGTCTATCGGTTTATATTTGTTGTGGCTTGTGAGTGGCTTGTGTTGCTGTTGGTTCAAATTCTAAATCTGGTACATAACCCGGTGGTTGACGGATTTATAGAAAAGGATGGACATATTGTGATCGAGGGTCTGAGGTTGTGTTCATACTGCTCCTACGCCACATATATGGAATTTATACTTTCGACGATTAAATCGACTGAAGTTGTGGCACCTGAGATTCCATAGTGTGTAATCCAATTTAGAGAATACAATATTAGCATTAACAAACCTCCAAATAGATGTTAATAAAATAGAACTGTGACTGAAAAAATTTGGTATATTTAACTCAAAAAAATATACCTATAACTATTATTTTAAATAAAACAACTTCCATTAGTGATTGCTAAACTCAGTAAAGTTGGAATCCATTACGAATTTAATTCAGCATATTCGAGATAAGTAGTATTTGATTAGGCAAAATATTATTAGAAATATGCATTGTCTAGTGGGAGCATAGTAAACTAGTAATGGTAAAAACATCGTACCAGCTCTCAGTAGAATCATTAATAAAATATATTTACGCAAATAACTGGTATGTATATGTCTCTTTTGTTGTCTGTATTTTCTACCTCCTCATTTATTTATTTTTTACGTTTGATTTATATTTATATATATTTCTACATAATGTACACGTATCTTCTTCAAGGAACACTCGAAGTAATTGCAATCAACTGTAACATTTCACAAAAGGGAAGCATTTGTATAATGTATCCGGATACACAGACGAAGACAGGAATAAAAGTAACGTAATATATCAACGTTATCGGTATCTGATGGATTGTGGGTTGAAAATATATTTCGAAACAATATCTTCAGTAAGTTTTATATATTCAACGTACTTTAAACATATTCGTATCTTTTTGAATTACAGATTTATGATACATATTTGGGTTTGGCTATATATCTTGATATTGTTTTGACACAGACTTCGACTTGAGTTGGAAGCTATCCAATTATTTGATATGATATTTAATAATGTAGGACTTCTACTAGTTGACGTTTATTATTGTTTAGTAATGTTTTTTTAATGGAATAGTTTATCGTACTAAATAAGTTTAGTACATTTTAATTTTTTTTTAATTTGTTTAATTCATTCAAGCAATATCAGATTCTGATTCACTAACTAATTTTAGATCTCCAGTCATTACTTCAGATAAGTAAATATAAGTATATATAAGTATACATAAGTATATATAAGTATACATAAGTATATATAAGTATACATAAGTATATATAAGTATACATAAGTATACATAAGTATATATAAGTATATATAAATATATATAAATATATACAAGTATATATAAGTAAGTATATTTAAATATATATATATATATATATATATATATATATATATATATATATATATATATATATATATATATATATATATATATATATATATATAGCCGTATATATAGCATATATATATCAGCCGTCAGAGGTCTGCCGAGTCAGCTACATAGCTGACTCGGCAGACCTCCTACTGCCTCAATCGATAAATAAAAGACCTAATAATCTGTAATTAATAAAAAAAATGCTCGGTATGAATGAATTTTTATTATTATTTTCGATTAATTACACATGTTTCATACTTAAAAAACAGAGTTTTCCTGAAATACTGGTTAGAATTAGATAGGTTTAAATTAGATATTTAAATTAAATTAAATTAAATTTAAAATTAAATCAATTTAGAACTTTCTAATAAACTATATTTTTTGTTTTGTTTTGTGGTATAATTGTCCATGCGAAACAGAAAAACTCCAAGTTGATTCCGCAAACTTCCAACGACTGGCTTTGAGATTTATTTATGGTCATCGCAAAGACCAGATGTACTGAAAATCGTAAACGTTCAAAATCGAATGGTAAATCCGTTGGAATCATCAGTATACGCGGGATCAAGACATCCTTCCCTTTGTATTTTCCCTTTATGATTGTTGCCTCAATAACGTTATTCATCATATTTTTCACAGCCAGTCTTGTTTCATTGCACAGTCGAGGTTGATTGATGTTACGCAGCATGATGACAGCTGATCCATGATGATGATGATGAATTCCAGTGAAGAAAATTCTGAATGGTCGCATTGAGATCCTCGACAATCTCGAATCCTCCACTTTTATCCTCCTAACCATTTTCTAAATGGACTGCCAAATGGATTACTTTAGGGTATTTTTCATGGATTGCAAATGAAACGATACGCCAGATTGCTTCGTTGCTACTTACATAGCGACCCATCTGGTACTGTGATATTTCATCCTTTGCATTGGTTACAGCGAAGACGGCCGTTTCGCTACCTTTGTTAATATATTTACATATGTACTTTATCGACTTCACAGAGTTACAATATTCCACATTGATGTGAGTCCCAAAAGGTTTAGATAATATCGGCGAGGATGGTACGATCCAACGATTGTCTACATCAGCATTTAGTCCTCTTACCTTCACAACTACCGATCGTCCATTGTCCGCAACTGATCGCCGCCGATACAATGAGTATCCATCATTCCCCGTTATGGTTTCAGCAATCAGGTCTCTTGGGTATCGCTTGGAACACTTGCCGTCAACTATACAGGGTGAATTGTAGTTGAAAACTCCGTCCATGTATCATGTGTTTGGTAACTACTGCATACAATTTTGGGTCAACTGTGGGAAAGTTGGCATGAAATTGTCCTGTATAATATGTGTAGCGCCAAATGATGTCATCTGGAAACAGCTGTTATATTTCTGAATGTTTGCCAAGAAGTGCTTAAAATCATTTCCAATTCCAGAAACTAAAGAGCGTAAAGGATATGGTGGTGGGACCAATTGTGGCAACTTGTGGTACTTTGCCTCCAGCACAACATAATACAGTAGATTTACCACTGTATTTTAACGCATTACAATATTTACAAATTATTGTCATTTCCCCAATTGTTGCCGATTTGTCGGCACAATAATCTATTGCCGCATCATAGCGAAATGCAGCTCTTTCCAGGATCACAGGAGCGCTGTGTCTGCGGAATCGCTCAATTTGTCGTGCTCGCTGTTGTTGTGTTTGATGTGCACGAACTCATTGCAATCTAAGCCTATCTAAACATAGGAAATTCCTTGTTTTTCTACCTTTCCCGTTACACTTACCAACAGCTTTATAAGATAAAACAGAAGATATGTCGAATAAGAAAAAGTCTAAGTTAGTAACAGAAAATTATATCAAAAATTGTACATTTATCAATATTTGCCCGACTTTAAAACCAATTTAATAAAGTAAATAATAGAGGGTTTAGGGTTTAAAATATTTAAGTTTTAACATGTGACAACATACGCTGACGACAAGACAGACTTAGCAGCTAAACCTGCCTACACACTCGTCAATCTGCTGATTCCAGATGCTTGCATTTGATGGAAATGTGATGTAATTTAAGAGGAGAGAAAGTTACACACAGTCAATTCGTGTTTAATCGCTAACCATCGAGACTAGAGAATAATTTTCTGTAACATATTATAACTACTCATGAAAAATAGACCTACGGTGGCAATCCCAAGCTGAGAGATTACGGATTAGTCCTGGAAAGTGATCAATCTGCGACCATAACGTCTTGCAGTTCATATAAATAATTCAAGAAGGTGTAATTTATTACAAACGAATTAACCCGAATAAAGCGTTTAGTGCAGATATATATATTAATACATTAATTAATAGTTTAGTGCAGATATATAGATTAATTGAATAAATTAAATATCGTATTGTTTTAAAATATAATAACAGACGCAAACTATATCTCATGATACCACTTGGCCACACCTTGAAAGAGTTGTGAAAGATACATTGTCACAGCTTGAATGGGTTCAACATTGAACTTCTACCGTCCCATCAGATTAGCTTCCTCGTACTACCGCTTAATATATAATATTAAATATAATTTAATATATGCGATTTAAATATATGCGGCTAGACTTGGCTGGCACACGATTTCGAAATGTAAAAGTGCGAAAATTGATCGATGATTGGATCGCTTGCGACGAGGAATCGCCATGTCATCAGAAATTTTAAAAAGTTTGTAAAAGATTATGGACTTTGCTATGGTTAATATAAGTGACATAATGGCATTTTTGGAAATGAAAATAATAATATGAATAAATACAAACATCTAATATAATCGTACATAAAATTAACATAAAAATGAAATTTCGGGACCACAAAATAAACTAAATTCAAGCCCCCAAGACTTAAGGCCCCCCGATAAACGCTAATGTCAGGTCGATAGGGATTAGAGCAATAGGCCGATGGGAATCCCTAATTATAATAGTCTTAAGTAGAATTTAAGATATTATAATTTGCTTAGGAAACAGAAGCTAAAGAAAAATATATAGATGAAATAGCAAATACGCAAGTAAACTAAACATATAAGTTAAACATATAAGCTTTCTTTTCTATCTGAAATTCACTTTCAACTGTTCCAGAGTCGATGTTATTTAATAAACCATATGCTCGTTTGCCTCCAGCAATCATTTTCTTGAAGATCTCACATTTTCATGCGAATGTTACTAAGCACTAATTTCGGAATAGGGTTTAATAATCTTTAGATTTGGATGGCTATAACTTCATGGACACACTGTATATGTACTTTCATCTTGTGATATCCACTATAATCATTCTTAATGAATTAAAGTATCTCGACATTAGTACAATTGTACATTAGTTTCGTCCCCTTATAATTTCTATAGTTGAAGAAATATTATTGTGGAGAAAAATTAAATTTGGCACAGGATTGCGCTTTGTATCAAATTTTAAGAAAATAGCTTCAAAGGTTTGCTTGTACTCGTTCAACAACAGAAACGTATTTTTCAAATTTTTATGGACCAAAAAGCTTACCAAAAACAATACGGTCATTTTTTAAAACGTTGTAGTGTAAAACACTCGAACTAATGCAAGTGGTTTTAATTTATATGAAAATTTGAATGAACGCTCAGAAGCTGTGGTGAACCATTAATGTCTGGTCGTCCTTAACATGGGCTGAAAAGTCTCGGACCTAACACAGAGATGGCACTAGCTTCTTGATAGCAAAAATATAGATCAAACAAAGCAATGGCTTGAAAAGTAATATAAGGACTCCGCTCCATCAGAAACAACAATTAAACGTTGGCTTGCTGAGTTCAAACGTGTTCGTAGACACACCGATAATGCAGAACGCAGTGGACGTCCGAATGAGGTGGTAGCACCAGAAAACATAAAAAAATCCACAAAATCGTTATGAATGATAGAAAAGTGAAGTTGCGTGAGTTAGCTAACATCGTAAACATATCAAAAGAACGTGTTAGATATATATTGCATAAGCATTGGCTATGAGAAAGCTCTGTTCAAGGTGGGTGCCCCGTTGGCTCAGTGTTGACCAAAAGAACAAATGATTCTAAGCTGGGTTTGGTCATGGTTAAGCGTTACAAACCGGAATTTTTGCGTTCATATATGACAATGAATAAAACATGAATCCATCACGTCACTCCGGAATCAAAACAATCATTACCGGAATGGACAGCTACTGGTAACTGGCCTATTTTGAGGTAAAAGATAAATCGTTCTATAAAAGTGGTATTGAAATGGTAGAAAGGCGCTGGCATGATTGTGTGGTTCTTGATGGAGATTATGTTGATGTATAAAGCCAATATTGTACAAAATAAACGTGTTTACTTTGTTGCGCCCGGGACTTATCAGCACATGTGTTACTAATGGGATTACGTCAGGAAAATCAAGGATACAGAGCTTAAAAATTGTCAATAGAGGAAAATTATCTAATTGTCAATTGTTAAAAAAGGTTACAATTAGAAACTTTGTTGACATAATATACTTATTTTCATTTGGGTCAACATAATAGCAGGTCAACTGAATAGTCCCCGGCCTAACATATAGATGGCGCTACTAGAATTAAATCCATACGTTTAATAGCTAGTCATAACCCCCAAAACGTGCGTGTATAAATTTGGCAGCTGTCGGATTGTTAGTTTGTGAACTATAGCATTTTGAGTGAAGCAACTTTTGTTATTGTGAAAAAAAATCGATAAAAAGGAATTTCGCGCGTTGATAAAATATTGCTTTTTGAAGGGAAAAAATACATTTGAAGCAAAAACTTGGCTTGATGCCGAGTTTTCAGACAATGCCCCAAGAAAATCAATCATTGGTATGCTAAGTTTTGACGTGGTGAAATGAGCACCGAAGACGGTGAACGCAAAATGATGACGCCCAAAAGAGGTTGTTATCGATACATTATTTTTTACGACTTTGTAATTTTTTTATAGCATCTTATTACCTTGATCCTTATTAATATTAGGAAGCATCTCAGGAATAATCGGGTGATTGATGTTTTGAGATAATTATTCCTTATTGAACTTTATAGAAATATAAGGTTTATCCATGCTCTGGCAGGATGTAAACTAGAACAGTTCAGTAGAACGTCCTCTCATCTTGACCACAACTGCTATCAAGCCGCCTTTATTCATCTTTGAATTATATAATTAGTGATTTGGTCTAATTCCAAATTTAACTTTAACTAAGAATACCTCATAATATCAAATTAAATCAACAATTTCATAGATTCTGAAATTTTATTATTATTGGATAGTGTCTTATTGTAGATATTTATAATGTTTATAATTTTTTATTTTTAAAGTCGCGCGGTACATGTGATACTGTCGTGTTTCAGATATAAATTGAAAATTATGGTGGACGAAACCGATTTACGTCGGCTCGCATTGGGATTTGTATCTCGATCGCTGCACGAATGTAACCGAACCCATTTCGAAAAACATCCAATAAAAACCATCCATTACACGTAATCTGAATTTTTTGTCACTAGTGGTTAACGTAGAAGTACTTCCTAAAATACGCTGGTGCTTTAATTCCATTTAAGTGCTTAAATTTGAAAATATTAATCAGATTAATTAATATATAAGAGGGAAAAAACGTCATGTTAAATTTTTATGTCAATTATTTTTATTTTTATACGGACACGTGGCTTAATATTATTCTCTGAACCTTGAAAATACCTATATGATAAATTACGCAATCAAATCCATTAGTCATTTGTGCAATTTTTATTCATTATCGGATTTTTGAGTTTAGATAAATCTCAGGAAAATTAAGATTTAATTTGGATTATTTCCTTAATATTCACTAATAATTGTTTATACTATTTAATTTCATACTTCATCCTTTAAGTTATTTGAGATTGGTTATTCGATCGTTAAGCTGACTTAATTATTTTGAGAAAGCCTTTTTTGCAAATTTCGCAGGAATTATAATTTAAAGAGACAACAGTTATTATATCCAATTATAGCAGCCGTTGATATTACATACTGAGATGCATCTTAATATTATTTTGTTATTAAAATGCTCATAGAAGGGGTTTCTTCTGAAGAGCCTTTCAGGTATTCATTCACCAAGTAGCGACGATGATTTTATTTCTCGTTTCTCTATTTCTTGATCAAATACATTTTGATTAGGATTAAGATTGCTTAACAGTAGATACACATTGGTTTAGTTATTGCAAAAAAATATATGAAATTATAATAGTTGCGGTTTTTGATATTTCGCAAGACAAAGATTTAAAAATATTGGGCCATTTTCAACAAATTTGTAAACAGCTTTTAAGATTTTGTCTGATTCGTTCATGTGAATACCAGGTGGAAACTAAATTTCAAACCTCACTCAAAAAAGTGGTATCTTAACTAATTTCATTGAACAAAAGTTCTGAAAAATATTTATTTTTACTTTATTAATATTAACTCAAATATGACAGATGTTACTTTTAATTTTTTCGTATGCTAAAAACCACTATTTCAAAATTTCAAATTTTATGACAAATGAATTAACGCAAATATAAACAAACAAATAATTTTTATAAATAAATGACTCAAGCGTCGAAGACCAATGTAGTCAACTATAAATAATATAATCACAAAAGTATATTAAATGCTATATGTAAATAATAGCAATTTAAAAAAATAAAAATGCGACATTAAACAAAAATCAACTGTTTTGAAAGTTCAAATAAACATATCAAATGACTTCGTGGATCTTACCATAGCTATTCTAACAATCCTATAAGTAACCCCGATTAAAATGTAATTTAGTTAGTGAATAAACTAAAAATAATACTTTTACTTATATGGCCATTGGATAAAGAAAATTCGCGAGTATGCGCAGTATATACAAACAAAGCCTCAGCACAACCGTATAAACGGTTCAGGTAAACATCAACAACATACATTAATTTTTGTTTTGATACTGCCCTGTCATATCTAAATTATCATATTATTTTTCATAACTATTTAAAAGTAGTGATTATGATTGTGATTACAAAGAACGGTGTGGAGAACCAAAAAAACCTCGAGAATAATTAATTGCAAAACTTATTTATGATATACCAGCTCGAAATGTCGAGAATTTTAATACAATTTTTCTGTTGGTGAATCAACTATTTCTAAATATACACACTTAATGGTAAACATCCAAAAGTAGACAAGGTGGCTACCACATGAATTGACTCAAAAAGTCATTTGGAACTGTTTGAGTATCGTAGTTTCATTGTTTGCCAGGCAAAAGAAGATGAATGTTCTATGGTCTATGGGGACTGGCAATATATCGACAAAGAAGGAGGATCAGCAAGGTGTAGTGTATTACGAGTTATTCAAAGTAAGTGATATTATTACTACGTATATTTAGAGACGTTAATTAGACAAACTAAATGATTCCTTCTGACAAAAATTCCAGTAATAGCAATTAAAATATGCAAAATCGAAGAACAGCTTGCGGTTATACGTTTCAAAAGTTGTGCTGCCCTTTAGCTGTTCGAACGACTTCGAACTAACCAAACATATAATGTCTTGTGGTAACCGCTTGTTCAAGATGATGCAATATAATTTAACTGGAACCCGTTTTCAAAATATTGAATAAGTGCGAAACCAGTATCGTTTTGTCAAGACAGTATCGTCATGCTGAAAGAAAGATTAAAATAAGAAAGAAAGTTGTAGAAAGTAGTGTAAGATCTATTCTCCAATTTGGTGAAAAAATTATCAGATTTCAATTATCAAGTAAAGTTACTATAACTTTGTTGTATTCTTTACATACACTTAATATTAATACATGGGCGTTAAAAAACAACAAAATAAATATAGGATTTAGGTAATATTTTAGAGCTTCATTGTTTCATTCAATTTCAACATTAATTTGCCCTTACTGAAAAGCCCTCTTTGATCAAATATTGTTTATGTTGCAAGACTAACCAAATAATCAGTTGGATTGAGTATTGAATAGCGATTTTAAACCCTCCCCCATTGAGTGACAGGTGTTGTATATATACTTGTCGATTGTCAACTGTTTGGCAATTTGTTTTCGGCACACCGTTTCGACCAAACGCCGTTGACGTTTAATTAATCTCGCCAGGGGGAATATTTCGGTTTTCGTCGCCATAAATCCCGTTTGATTCATTGTTTCTAATTTGGTCGTTTTCTATATTATATACATACGCAAAAGTGGCGGGCGAGGACCCAGCCGCCGCATTCGAAAGGTGAGGGAGGACGACGGGGGAGGTGTATGAAATGGGCAAAATTTGTAAGTCAAATGTGGCGCTCGAGACAAAACTGTTACATCGTCGATTGTGGCTTTATTTTTAGGATGATTTATAAACAGCGTAATGGAGGTTATTTGAGAGAGGTATTTTTTAACTGATATAATTTTAATCTAATAAAAATGCCAATTTAATTTTATGTTACGAGTGCTCCCTTTAGATTTCGGTAAAAGTAATATTGCTAATTAACAATTACGTTGCTTTCAAAGTATGAAGTTTAAAGATACAAAAGAGTGCAAATTTTCGTACTGGATATTTAAAAAGCTGGAATTATTAACTAAATAACTTAAAACTTAAAACGCTTTAATAATTTATATGTTTAAAATCATTATTTATTAGTAGAAGGACGAAAATTTATACAGTATTTCAACTAAACATAGCCACACTTATTAATTTAAAATTATATTTTTTAAAAAACTTTGTTAATCATTTTGTCGGTGATTTTATAAAGGTTTGGATACATCGATTACTATTTTCTCACATAGTATTAAAATATTTAGCCTATATTTTGTACATGTACACTTATATTGGCATTTTTAGTTCAATTTTTCAATTTAGCCAATTTATTGATATATCATTAACTGACGATAGATAATGAGAATTTTCCATATGTATCCAATAACTGGTGGCTAACCAAATTATGGTGCAAAATACAATGAAAATCATTATTTTATTTTTTCAGATATGAGTACAGGCAAGATTCATTAATCCCAAGCCTTGAAAGCTACTTTACTTTTCTTAAAATAATATTATATAATTGTTAAAAAACTTACAAATAATCAAAATCAAAAACTTAATCCATCAATGGTATAAAACTAATGTCCAAAAAACTATTCTATAATATTCTAATCTACTTACTATTTTCTAAAAACGCATCTTCTATGCAAATAAAGCCGTGAGCATTTTTCTAAAGTCAATACATAAAAATCGTGTAACTGTTAATTTCAACACGAAATACAAAAATTGTGACCTGCGTAATAAGAAAAGCTACGCAGAGGCCATATTTCTGCTTCATTTACTTCGTCTAATAATTCCACATAAATTCGAACAAATTTTCTTATAGCGTCACTATCAAGTAAGGAGTTAATGTATGAATATATGTTAAGTAATGAATTCAATATATAAGCATCTATTAGAACTAATAAAAATACTATATCTATATTATAAGTTCTAATATTAATCAATGGAGAAGTAAAAAGTGTATTTTCAGGGTTTTGAGCTTCTAAAGTACCATTTGTTTAAAAATTACTAATATATTTAAATCCATTTTGCATTTCTATATTTCTCTCAGCAACTCTATGAATGCATGTAAAAATGACCAAAAACTCTCGTTATGCTCTATCTCTCAGATTACTCTCATATTGCTTATTACTAAGATCTATAAATAACCATACATGAAAAAATTTTACTACTATTGTGCGAAAATTTGTTTTGTTAATAATTAATACAGCGTCCTCCTGACACTAGATTTGAGTTCGAGTTTGGATATGGAAAAGCAAAAGGAAAAGGAAGAAGTAATGGAATATATTATTGCCAATGATAGTTACCTTGAATTTGTTTAAAATAAAAATAATGCAAATTTGTGTTACTAGTTTAAAAAATATATATAACATATAGCTATTCTCGGTAGCATATAGGTTTTGGCAAAAAGAAATTTCTGTTTTTCCTATTTGGCAGATATTAAATAATTTTATTGCATATCTCGTGAAAATTAGAGCTCTTCAGGCATAAATGCAGTGTCAGTCAAAGAATATTTCTAAAGGTTATTTTCGCCAAATTTTATTATTTTATTTCTTCCAAAAGGAAAAAATTACAGCAAACGACCATATAAAATTGTGTGGTGTTTAAGATTATGCTTAACTGATACAGAATTCGTCCCTTAATTAAGTTGGATGGTAAAGATGAGCTAAGTAAGCCCGATTAAGCAATCGCAAAAAAAGCCAATGAATTTGTTAATTAATACCAATATGAAGGTAGACCGACATATTTCATATAGCGACAACTAAATATCGACAGTAAAATAGTTCTGAAGACCGGATACCAAAGGAAGCTCGATGTCTGATTTGTGAATTTCTGCTAAAATGAAAAAAAAATCCATACATTTTTTAAACGAAAGGTTATAGACGATTAAAAGTAGAACATATACGACAATAACCAGTGGAAAAGATTGATGCCGACCCGGGAGAAGATGGCTTCAAAACCTAAATGAGTTCCAAGGAAGGTGATCCTGAGACGAGCTTAAAACTTGTTTCAAAAACCATTTATTGGACCCTCTACGGTGAACAACTTAAGCGATTAAAGCAGGCGTTGTTTTACATCACGACAACGCAATCTGCAAATTTTTAATGACTCCCTTCAACAAACATAAAAAATTCATCAATCATTTACCGCAAAATATTGTTCTAGTTGATCTGATAATATATCATTAATATAGAGATCATAAAAGATTATTAGAGATATTGTTCTTAGTCCTATTTTAATAATAGCCGGGGGTTCCTAAACTATGGAAAAAACTTATTGACTTAAAATAAACTTTCTGTAAAACTGTAACAGTCTTTGTAATTTCCGAAATTAATTTTTTGCTTCACTAGCAATCTACATCCAAAAATGAAATAATATAAATTATAACACCATAATTACTGCTATATAATCAACTATTTTAAGAGATATAAGAAGTATAAGCAAACTTTAAACAATAATTTCTGATTTAACTTTTCCGACATAAATGTTCCTTTTTTAATACACGTCTGAACTCCATTGTTCCCATAGGCAGTAATCTCATTAGTTTCTCTCGTTTAGTTTCGTTCGCGCCTTACATTATCTCCCCTCATTATATTTCCAATATTACGGCAGAACAGAATCGGATTATCTCGCTTAAGATATGTTTTGTCATAGACATAGCTCAGTGTGCCTACCTGGTTTCTTGCGCTGTTATTTGCTTTCCTTGTAGACATTTCAATTAAGTTTAAAAACTTTCTTAATCTACAGATTAATTATTACTTGCGTACGAGTTTCAGTTGATCTCTGCTCGTATGGTATACTGTTTCGAGAGATAAATAGACTGTGTTGCCATGACGCGTTCAAACAATTAAATTTGTTTACGCAACAGTTAAATTTAAGATTGAATTGTGAAATTATTTTAAAGGATTATTCTTTACAAATATTGATGAAAATATCGTGCTAGCTAAACCTGTCCACGCTTCTTTTTTCCATTTGATATTTAACTCGCGTTCTTGCTATACCGTGTAATCTAAGCAGAGGACTTATTTTAGTCTTTCATTGCTAGTGAAATTATAACATATCTAGTTTCTGCATAAACTTATATGAAAATTCAAACAGCATACTAATCATAAACAATAGAGGAGCGCACGTTTATTATAAATAATTAAGTATTAAGTAGTACGTTTCTATAAGATCTTGTTAGAATTGATACTTCAATTTTATCATTTTTAATTTGGTCTGAAATTACACTATATATAAGATCAGTGATATTTAGAATTTATATGCGATGCTCTTTAAAACGATATTGTTTATATTATTTATATCCATATTTTTAACTACTACAATGGATATTTTGATGTTTGAAATAGTTTGATTAATTCTTGAATTGATTTTTTGCTATATTGCAGAAGTTAGATAGGGGCTAAAGATTTGGAGGAAATTAAGTTTTGAATGTTTGAAAGCTGGGAAAAATGTTAAATAAATGGTGATCAGACGAAATATATTGACTGCAGCAATTCCGTATGAACTCTTTATTTTTGCCAAACGGATAATATAATTACTTTATAATTAGACATTTAAATATCTGACATATTTGAAAACAAATTATTAGTGGAAACATTAATATTAGAAAATAGAAACATAGCATACATATATATATATATATATATATATATATATATATATATATATATATATATATATATATATATATATATATATATATATATTAGTTCAACATAACTGTTTCGTTCAATTCTAGTTCGATTCGTTTTAATCTCAAAAATCATTTTAAATACTTTAATGGACGTTGAACATTAGAATTACGAGATCAAATTTGAATCGTAATTATGTTTTTTTTATAATAGCTCTTATGATAACATGATAACTGTTATTATGTCAACTTAACTATGATGAATTTTAAGGAAAGTGAAATGCTTAGAATTTTTTATATCTGTTAGGATTTCGAAATGTATTTTTTATTTAAGTCCAAACATACATAAAAATGTCATGTGAATCCATTAACTTGCCGAGTTTTTCGGTCACCTACTTATAACACATATTTAAATATATTACATTGCGCGACATTTTCGTCATTGGTTACAGACTACACTGCGTATTCAAGTGCTTCTGATAAGATGGAATAGACCAACGAATAAGATTTAAAAAATCGTCAAAAACGTCATCGAAATGTAGTCTATCCAAAGTAGCAGTGAACACAAATGACATCAGTTATATATTTTAAAACAACACAATGTAGACGCAATTAACTTTTACTTTAGCTGTTTTGTAATACATACAAATATTCAGTGTCGTTTTCTTTTGCCGTTCATTAAGTCACCTCATCTTTCCATAAGATAAAATAGTTTTTTTAAGTAAAATAATAGTTTTTGTATTTTAAACCTCTTCATGCTTCCTACTTTATGCAGATATAACTTAATTTAGGAAATATTATCCTTATTTTATTCCATATTTTCTGAAAACATATACAAATACTATGGCAAGAGAATCTACGTATTTATAGTCCACTACATCACTTCCCTCCTGACGACACGACCAAAAAGTTGTAACCCGATCGTTATTTCGCCGACAGTTTTACACTCGACAGTTTTAAATTCTTTGTTGACCGTTAGATTGTTTCGGCTTGCTAATACTATCAAATTCCAATAGAGTAGGTTACAATATACTTCCGCAACATGGGAATTTCCAAATACAATGTTTACAAATTACAATATTTAACTGCTAAGTGTACTTTGAGCAATTTAGATACGCATTTAATGATATTACAGTGATGTTTCAATTGCAGCTTCTACCCAAATTTCTAAACTAAACTAGAATAATTGGCATTTCTGGAATTTCTAAATTTTTTGGGAATCCACGGACTAGGAGCGTTCTTCAAAGTTTTAGTGATTCCAAATTTGAATAATTCACAACTAGAGTACTTTGAAAAACCTATGTCGCGTTTGGTAATCTTGCACCTTGAAGTAAACAATGCTAAACGAGGTTTTGGTTTCAGAGGTTTCATTTTTGCTAACAGAGAAGTCAGTTGTAGTAAATCTGTATATTAGTCTTAATCTCCCCAAGATTATGACGACTCTAATCTTGCTCATATTCAAATTATGCGGAGCATATTTTTTAAGAAGTTATTTAGAAGAAGTTTGTTAGTTTGGAGGATACGTCCTCGGTATATTACCATATCATAGTCGAAGCTATCTTGCTGTACACTTTGATTTTATCAAATGTTTAAGAACAAATAATTTGTATACTAAACCAATATGTGTTAGTGTCTAGGTAATAGTAAGCTAAATCATTCACTACTTTAAGAGATTAGGTTGTTATGCTGATAAAATGTTCCTTTAGTGTTATTATTTTGTCAATTAAGTGTGCTATATTTTTTCATCAAACGGAGTATGCCCCTGAAATTTCATTTGCTTTTTAAAACATAAATAACCCCTCAAAAACGAACTAGAGTCTCCAGGGCTGTAAAGGTCACCTTCTTTATACGACCTCCGCTATACATAAAAAACAAAACGATGTTATTTCAGAGCTCGATATTCCTCAAGTGCACTGAGCCAAGGAAACGAAGATTTATTCGAACGTGGGTAGCGACGGGGACCGTGTCTTCGTCTCACTAATCCATATTATGGCGATTCGGCGGCCCGGGGACATGATATGTAACGCTCCATTTAACGCGAGTTATTCCCCAAACACGCCCCCTCCGTCACCGCCATCCCGCTTACCCCAAAGTCAACGGCACCGACACCAGTTCCTTCCCTCAATCCCGGCAAAAGTATTCGACGGGAAAGCGACGTTCGATAGGAAAACGGAGATTGGCGAGCGATTTTTGTCTTTAACAAGACGAAATCGATGCTACGGTCGTCCTTAGATAGCAAATTTAAACAGACAGGATTTGAAATTGATGATCTATATGCTCGAGAGCAACCTGCCTTAGAGAGAATTCATCTAAATTGAAAGGAGTAACGCCGGTATGGGATTTAGTACAAATAGATAAAATGATAATTTGTCATTTGTAGTTTTAGAGTAATTGATCTATAATAGTCAGTATTATATTAGATGCTTGTAATATGTTATTTGTATGCTTATACTTCATTCACAGGTCTTGCTTAAGTTTAATTTCGCTTGAGTTTTCGTACTTATTTTCCATTTTAAAGCCATCTAGGCCCGTCTATCAACATAGGATAACCTGAAGGCACTATATCTGGTAGATACCCTGGGTGCGGCAGAACTTCCCTTTCTAGCTGCAACAATGTATCATACATTACATCTTTTGCAGCGTATAGCTGAGCATTATCATACTAGAGGATGACTGCATCTTCTGTTTGACATTTTTCAACTGGCATCGATAGATATCTGTAGCATTTTCAATTTCATTGGATTTTAGCAACCCGCAATACAATGCACCTTGCTGCACAGAATGTTACGTCTCGATGTCAATGTAGACTAAATCATAATGTGTTGTGCTAGGAATTATCAAGCTAGATCAATTTCGGCAAATAATGAAACCGCAATTTTGAAAAAGTTCATAATGACATCCATTTACAATCAGTTAGTTCGCGTGGTACCCGTTTCCGCTCCTTAAAATCTTAATCTTACTCTTTCCTTTTCAAATCTGTTCCGTCACATATAAACGTCTGAAAATACTTGAGTCAGTAACTGCTAAGTTAAAATTTTAAGTTGCTCTTTGGTAGTTTGAGCTGAGTTTTCTAGTAATTTTTATTAATTTTATGTTATTTTCGTCCAATAAGTCATGCACTGTATTTTTTAGCCCTGTGGGCGTTTGTCAAAATTATCATATTTAACTTTCAGGTTAGGTTATTCAACAATTGTTAATATTCATTTCCGCCAATAATCGGTAATTAGCTCATTGCTGAATTCTTATAAGAATTGTAAATTAGATTTGAGTTTCTTAAGTAATATAGTGATGCTACAGTATAATAATGTGAAAAAACTTGTAACTATTCAATGATTTTGTTTAGATTTTACAATATGCCACCAAGTGATGCTACGATACAGAATCACTTATTGACTCCTCCAGAATCTCATATTTCTTTTAGCACAAAATATAAGCTTTCAATTTTCGTTCGTATACTTCGCATACGTGACAGCCTTTCAAATGCAATATGATATACATAATATTTCATATACAAGGTTTGGTAGTTAAATCGCACTCGACCAATTTTGCAGAAAATCTGAAGATATCTGATAAGAAAGACCAGATCGTTCAAAGCAACACCACTGTCGCGGGCCATAGCACTCTACTTAAACACCAACTCACTTAGGAAGTACCATAATAGAAGTTTCGAAGTTAAGTCGCATTTAAAATCAAGAGATAATCAAAATTTATACCAAAATACTTAATAAAAAGAAGCATTTGGGCAAATGCCACTAAATATGTACTTTTTTATTTAAAAGTACATGACTCATATATTACAATTAGCTCTCATCATCTCATAACGTTATCATAAAATATTAATTTAAAGTATATATTTTTTAGTAAAATCGATAATGTTAATGTAATGTAAGCCTTATCTTATCTTCCACAAAATATATTTATTTCTATCTATCTACTAAGTCTATTTGTTTTGGGGTAATTTGCATTCGATACTCTCGTGACATACTTTATGGAAGACTTGAGTCACGCCTAGAAAAATAACTGAGGAATTTCATTTTTTAATGTTTTATCTGATCAAGCTGACGAGCCGGGATGGTTCTTTACGTCAGTACATCTTAAAAGCAAAATGTCTTGTCATTACCTGTTTTGCCATAATTTCCGTAAACTTCGACGGTATAGGTACGTATTGTAATTAAATATATGCGAGGAAATTTTGTCACATTTTTTCTTAGCCGCTGTTTAATTAATTAGCTCTGTATTAGATTGTATTTTTTATTTATGTCCCAAATATTCCCGTGTAATTGTCGTAATTTTTTTAACAATCCGACGATATTAAAAATAACTTATACATTATGAGGGCTGTTCAATAATAACCTCTAGCGCCACTATCGCAAGAGGAATTTACTACCGTGTAGTACATTTTTATAGACGGCTACTGTCGACATTTCAGCTGAGTCGTACTCGCAGTTTTGTTTGACCCCATGTGCAAGAGGGTGTGTCCGCGCATTTTTGAAAATTCAAAAAGAGCAATATCGGTCGATGATCCGATTCTTGTTTTTGGAAGGGAAATCACGCAGCAAAACTAAAGAGCTCTTGGATACTGTGCACGGTGACTCTTCTCCCTCCATGTCGACCGCCAAAAAAAGCTTTAGCGAGTTTCAAATAGATTGCACGTCAGTTTTTAATGAGTCACGCCCAGGTCTCCCGAAAAAGACTACCAAGGAGGAGGCACGAGATATAGTTATCAGCGCGATGTATGCCGAATTTGTTTAGTCCGGACAACAAGCACAACCGTGATACTACTTCAGAGCAGTTTCTGCGTTGTTTTATGACCGTCGACGAAATATGGATCCACTGGTACACATCGGAGCCCAAGAAACAGTCGAAACAGTAGACTTCATCCTGCGAACTAGCTCAGAAGAAGACGAAAATTGTCTTATAGGCCAGATGGCCATCGTTTTCTGGAATTCACAAGGTGTGATCTACATTGACTACCTAGAGTAGTGCAAAACGATCAAAGGGCTGTTATGTGCTGAATTGTTTGGTCGATTAGACGCCGGCTAACATCTCCTTATACACCACAGCCAAATCGCCCAAATTAAACTATGTACAGCTGCCCCATCCACCATATTCTCCAAATTTAGCCCCGTGTGACTTCTTTTTGTTTCTGAACTTTGAAACAGTCACTCGCCTGGTAAAAATTTGTGTCGAATAAGGAGGTCATCGCCGCTACGGAGGCCCACTTTGCAGTCCTCGAGAAAACGTAATTTTCAGACGGTTGAAAGAAGCTGAAGCATCGCTTTGTCAAGTAATTCGAGCTAAAAGGGAATAATAAATGACCAGTTTTCCAAAATTTTCGTTTTTCTTTTATGGCCTAAGTATTCATCGAACCACCATCGTAGTTTAACTATAATTTTTTAATTATTTAAAAAACTACTGACAGGTTTAAGATATTTCTATAAATTTAGAGTTCACTTAAAAAAAAAGAACTTTTGCATTTTAATACTTTTATGCAGTTATAATTATAATAAACTGTTTATTAATTTTTTGACCTCAACTAATCGATAGGATTCAAATATTCAGAAAGCTTGATAAAACGCTAAAAAAAATTTATATTTTCCACGAGAATGATCGAAAAGACGACTCGTTCGAGACCTTTCAGACACCAATCGATAACAAACGGTTGTTGTCTTACCCCATTAAATTAAAGTTGGTTAAATGCGAATCAATTTCTACCTCATTTGACACATTATTATTGAAGAGAACACGGTGGGAGCGTCTTTGTTGGCGACGTCCTGTTTCATTTCGACGCTTTTCATGTCAGCCAATCGGGTTGACGTGTCGAAAACGAAATTCTATAAAAGCGCCAATGTCTCATTACAGCCAATTTCCTTAATCAACGAGGACGAATCAAATTGATCGAAAAGCAAATTGAAGCCGAATTATTCACGCATATCCACTTTCGGGCGACGTTAATAAATTAACGGGAACTGAGTGAACCGGTCGGGATACGTTGTATGTTTAATTTCGAACATTCGAAGCTGTTCAGCAAACATCGAATTTGCGTAAAGAATTTCGGTACTCTCTTACTCATCTATAAAGTGAGCCATCTGATATTAATATTACTACCACTATACATATTATATTTATATATAATTATTACTCTATTAAAGTATATATATATATATATATATATATATATATATATATATATATACTATATATAATTATATATATTATAGGTAATGGACAAAATAATATGAATACTTCATTAATAAGGTATTAGCTAGATTAAAATAGATCGTAGAGTGTTTGAATAGTTTCCAAAACATCCGCGACTTGATTCGATGATGTTGAAAATGATGATCTACTCCTCACTTTCTGATCTGAAATTCCCATAACGGTTCAACTATATTGAGTTATTGCAATTATGCTGGCCAGTAAAGATACTTGATGATAATCTGACGCTCATTCAAACTAAGGCTGAACCTTTTTGGCTCTGTGTACCCAAACCACAATGAAAGCTTTCCTATGCTTGATTGTAGGAAGCAGGCAGTCCCGATCGTAAGCTTCATTTTGATTTCGCGTGGTTTTTGGTAAGCGATAATTCATCGGACCATACCACATTCTTCCAATCATCAGTTATCTAGGTTTTATGACAGTTGCTCCACATCTCCAACAGGTTAGCATTGGCTTCCATTATGAAGGATTTCTGAATCGCAGTCCTAGTGAGTGTTGTTTATATTTTCTGACCACAATCCCTTTTAGTGCTCGTCTCTGTCTGTTAGCTTCACGTTTCGTCCACTATTCCTCTTTGCCGATGATGTTTTAGCATGTTTTGTGTATGTTCTACCATGTATTATCATGAATCTGTCGATCGTGAAACTCTAATTAATTCAGCTTTTCCCGTTAAAGATGCTTCCGCTATCGGAGCAGTAACAATTTGTTCTCTTTCGAATCCGAAATTGTTGCAAATCAGAATGTATAATACACTGAAATATAATCTAAATGACTTGGCATGTAAACTGAGCAATGCAAACGCATCACATTATTTAAACGGTAGCGGTATTGTCAACATGCAACAAAATGTATTGTATTGCATAGTGTTTATATAAGAAGAAAGAAGAAATTCCTAAAAAATTTTGAAGCTCCGTATGCATAATGAGGAACGTATTAGTGGAGCAAGCGATTGTTGTTTGAGCCCACCTAACAATGAAAATCTTCAAGAGTCCCTTACAAAAGACAATCGGTCGCACTCTACTTCATTACTGACGTGTCTGGGATGGTTTTCCTTTTCGACTGTCGTAGCAGATGAATCAGAAATAGCATATTCTCGTCTATGTTCTTCTGCTATATTCAAAAAATATATAAAAAAAATCATAATTATCTATTAGCTCTAGTATTATATACGAGAGTTATATATCATGATACTTCTATTTGAAGGGCGAAATTCTTAGTGTTTTTGTTGGAATTGAGATATGCCATGGAAATGTCAAATCAAGAATGTTTCCTACAGTACTGATCAAATTTTCTGAAGACTACTGGGAGTCTATGGTTTAATAAAAACCTACAAACAATTAAATAGTCAATTTAAAAATTTATTGGTCACTCTGTTTAATAAATCTTTCATTTGCTATTTAAATTACCCGTCTAATTACATATGTCCCAATTCAAAATTATAAGTAAAATATTAAGACAATGAAGAAAAATATATGAAAAAGCATTCAGCATTTCATAACCCCGATTTTGAAGAAAACATAATCGACCGCATAGGAATGTATAACTTTTGAGCTCAATATTATACACGTGCCTCCAAGTACAGATAATTTCAACGATATCTGATTTTTTGTAGAAAAAAAAAGAACAATATCTAGAGCTAATACATTTTTTCTATATTTAATTTTTTCTTAACCCAATATTAGAAAGAACTGATGAAAGAAGAAGACGTAAACACAATTTTTATTCAATGGTACTATTTAAGTTGAAAATCAACGAAACGACTGCATAAGATAATTAAACATTGGTTCCGAAAATTAAATAATTAGTGGGTGATGTGGGGATAACCGCATTTCCGAACACTACAACAAATTTTGGATTGTTCCATTCTCTTTAATCGAAATATCGCTTATAACTTGCTGAAGTAAAACACTATATTTCTGTTCTTAAAAGAAATGCAAAAAATCTTAAAGTCATAGTCTTAGTGCATTATTCTAGCAGTTGGAGGTTTCTGTGAATAAATCTTTTGTAAAAGATTGACGTTAAATCTTTGATGGATATAAATTCGGATCACGAACTTGCCTCTGAGCCGAAGTAACTGGTACTTCTTAGTTTCTAGTTATTATACAGAAAAGCTACTATGAATTTATGGCATATAAGGCTGTTCCATCATCTGAAATGTTATCTTCCTCCGGAAATACAACAAAACATTTGCAAAGAAAAATTACATAGATTAAAAATATACATAAATAGATTTCTTGTGACGAAATTTGTAAACCAGGCCAAAACAAACAACCGCGTACAACTTCTCCATCAGTGTTAACATTGAAATATTTTCTGAAGCTTCTCAGATATAGCGCCATTTCAAAAGAAATATATGGCATTAATGAGATCTCTTGATAGTAGTTTGTGGTAAATTTCGGTTACTGAAGCGAAAAAGGTCGAGAGACAAAAGAGCAGCATGCCAGTTGGTAGTTAAAAGTTGTTACTATAAATATTTCAAAAAGTTAAAATAAAATTTCAGAGATCAATAAACCTATATATTCTCTTTAAAATATTTTATACGATATTTTATTCATATTTTGCTTTTTTACACGAAAACTATTACGCCAGATTCATTAATTTTATTGATTGAATGATATTGATTACAACAATATCAAAGCCGGAAAAATAAAATATTGAATGTATGTAACATGAGTATAAAATCGGAATAAAAAATGCAGACGATTTGTAATGAAATTATCATTTGTTTAACGCTACTGATAACTGACAGGGCAACTGTTGCGTAGACTGAACTATATGTTTACCTGATTCCGCTCCATTTCCAGAAATAATATATCGATATGGACCTATCAGTTTCACTCGATTCGGGGGGAGCCCTATCGACAAACGACCTGTCAAAACCATGCGTACAAGGGTCGTGAGCTAACAAATATGTATTGTGTCTTTTGTTTCGATAAAAATAGCATTTCTGCTACATTAGATGATGAACGTTGCAATTTTCACCATTGTCTATCGACAGCTTTTTTATTGATAAAAAGGAGAATCATGATTGTAATTCATTTGTTATATTTCAGCAATATGTACTAATGGTGAAAATATCTTATGAAATAAATTTATATAAATATTTCATTAATGCATCTTACATTAGATACGTCTAGTACAATCTTAATTCACAAATTAATTTATTACTATTGTTCGGTTGTACTTACATTAATACACAGGCAAGGCGAGTACGGGATTAATACATCAGTATGTATTTCTCAAATATTTACAAAATGTTTGTTTAAGTCACAAAACGTACATATTTTGAAAATAAAGGCAAATCAATGACAAAATAATATGAACACCAGATATATTCACAATATTTATTTATCAATAAGGTGTTTAGCCACAAGTTAGTTTAAAAAATGTATCTGCATGAATACTTTTTAGCAGAATGTTAGACGCTTGTCTCCTCCGAAATTCCCCATAGCAGTTCAATTATGTTTAGAACTGGTGAATATTATGGCCATTTCATGATGTTTGATGATATGAGTCTGTATCTTAAATAGTCATCTTAAATATGGCAATATTGAGCAGAAATACGTTAGTCATATTAAGAAATTCATTATTGGAAATGTTGACATATTCATCCGTAGTAAATTAGCCAGTGATATGAATGAGAGAAACAGATAAATTTGATTCTTTATACATTTAGCCATTCTTCTAATCATCAAGGACTGAGATTTTGTGAATGTTTCACCATTTATCTCGTAGCTTAGCGTTAGCTTACGTTCGATAGCTTACGATAAATGATTTCGCACTTACACTCCTTCCATGAATATTAGCTTCTTGAATATCCCGTCATACAGTTCTTGTCGAAACTCTAATATTCAAGCGAATGTTGAGTCCTGCTATCAGTTATGCCGCGGTGCTTTTAGGTTGTCTGGTCTTCAGTCTTCTTTGAACTATATAATTTCGTATAGAAGCTACGTTAATCAACTAAAGAACTGTCATCATAGTATTAAAAAACTATAGAGTGGTGTTATAACCCTTTCTGAGATTGTTTTAGTGTTTAAAAATAATTAAAAATTATCAGAGATTTATCTTCAAACAAACTTTCGGGGTTACTTTGTCGAACTGAATTATGCGGCCAATATTCAATAAAAGACAGTAAATTAACGTCTCACTTATCACTGATGCTCTTTTGTCGGTGTATTCTTTTTCTTCCCTTTTCCTTCTATAAATACTTCCCAATCCAAATTCCAAATTCCAAATCGTCCCACACTGACTCAAAAAAAATGCGGGAGGTGAAAATTCCAATGTCCATCATCTAATGTAGCATTTTTATCTTCGCTGTTTGCCTTTCTGTTATACATGAATATTGAATCTTTCTCTTTACTTTTATATATTATGAGAAAGAATATTTAAAACAAATTAAGATCGCATATAACTAAATCGCACTAAAATTAACGAATTTAGGACAGATAGCTTTCGGTGATGGTTTGACTTCGCCTAAAAGTCATGCTACATAAAGACATATAATATTTAATACAGTTGAGATACTAACCGCTATAGTTACTGCGACCACGCCTGTCTACGTAAGAATGTTATATTCTCTTTTAAATATATGGTGCATTCTAATTCTTAATTATAAAACTAATTCATAAATATATCTAGCGTCTAAAGACTAATAATTTCTTTGTGACAGGTAATTATTACATTAAAACTATTATAAATATAATGTTTATATTAAGAAGTTAATAACGTGGATTACTTTTTCACTTTCATATTAACAAGAAAAAAAGTTGGATGTAATTGGAAAGGAAAACATCAAAGCTACTTTCAGTATATTTCACCTGTAGTTGTAATGAGTTGGAGGGTGTTAAAGCTAGGACGATAAATTAGCATTAAGATGGACAAGGAATTCCTTCTATCCCCTATAAAAGGTAGTAAGGAACGGCAGAATGAAGGAAAATGGTGAACTTTCGATAATAAACTTAGACGAAACAAATAAGACCAGTAGTTTGAGCGTCGGGTATGCTATGGCTAAAGCCCCAATAAAAATGGCTGTAAACTTCTTGTTAGGAGAATTGCGAACGATAACAATGAAATGTGTGTTGTTTCTCATCGATTCTCTCTTTTAATAAGCGTAATTTTGGAGCTTGATGTCCGTGTTTAATAGTTTCTTTTTATATATCTGATAAATGCCAATATGTGTTCCTTTTTTCTCCTAATTAGCAACCTACAGCCATAAAAAAATAAATAAAAATATATTGAATTTTTAGTGCAAATAAATACAAATGAGCGATAACAATGAAGTGTGTAATTTTTTAATCCCACTTGTAATAAGTGAAATTTTAGGGCTTAAATATCAGACAACGTTAGTTTTTTCTATATTTCTTCTGATAAATATTAACATTAGTTTCTTTTTGCTTAATTACCTATCAACTATAAATAAATCTTGCAGTTTAATACAAATATTTATAAATTAATCTATAAAAACCTTGCACTGTAAAAAATAAATATATCTATTTAAAATCAAGGTAATAAGGCCTATTGTTGAACTCTTTAAAACTAGAGGTATTTTTTCAACAAGGAATCTATTTGCTATCTCAAAAAAGGAAAAAAGTATTGAAATACAATACTTTACTATTAGTATAAAATATATTGTATTAATTTCTGTAAATAAAGTTACAAAGTTACTAAGTAAATAAGCTATAAAGTTACAAAACATCTTCTACACGCATCGTAAGATGTAATCGCCCTATACAATCTATCATAATAATAAACTTGTTTGTTATATATTTCCAAAAATTAGCAAGTGTGTTCATAATTTTGATCTATATATTATATTTTGCTTCCACTATATATTAATTAGTTTAACTAAATTTTGCCTTCCTTCTTGAAGGAAATGAGGACATCTGAGGCGTGAAATTTGGCACCGTTAAAGCTTATATAGAGCAAGGATTTTTAGGCCTAATAGTTTTATATGCGCTATAAATAAATATATTCCAATAAAATGAATTACGAACAAATCAAGCAACCGACACATCTGTGACAAAATATATAAACAAATATTTTGTATGATGCCAAGTCCCACTGTTATATGGTAGATGGTTTGTCATTTCTCTTGTACATAAAACAACCTCGGACCTGTAATTTTAAAAATCAAAATTTGGCAGCGCTGTGTCGCAAAATACCAGTAGGCAATTTTGAATCGGAAAATAAATCCTTAACTTTATCATTCGAAGCCGCCGAAAATTAGAAAGGAAGTGTGTTAAAAACATATTACGCGAAGTTATAATATGATCAAGTAAAGTTAAATTTTAGATTTCTTGCAGAGAGAACAAATTATTATGTCAGAAGCTCTATCCAGCGGTGAGGAAAAAATCCGACATATTCGAAAATTTCTCATCCCAACATAGAGTAACAAAATTCGAAAATCATCTGTCCTCTTTATTTACAGGATATTTCGATTTTCAGAATCAGCTTTTGATTTAATATGATGTCTGGTGATCAATGAATAGGCCACAGAAAAATTATTCAGCTAGTAATTGAAATAGTTCTAGATATATATAATAATATTATACTAGAGGTAATTCTAAAGTTTATTAGGATTTTGCTGTAAAATTTAGTACTATTAACTTCTGATGTATTTCTGATTTTATAAGTAAATGCATTTCTTAACAAATCACTAACCGAATAATGCAGGTAATAAATTCATTAGTTTCTACACCAATAATTAAAATGAATATTACAAAGAATATTAACAATTATAAAATAATTTTATAGACTTTTAATCAATTATTTTAAATAATATTGTATATAAATTATATTTTTGATTTTATATTTAAAATACACAGTTTGGGTTTATTAACAAGCATTCAACCATTGTTGTCGGAGACAACAGTGAAGAAGCCTCACGAAAATTACAACAGGCAAGTGACAATATAAATAATTGGACACAAGGTTGGAAAATAAAAATTAACGAAAGTAAATCTGTGAATGTGCAGTTCACCTACAATCGGGCCGTACAAGCACCTATAATATTAAATAATACTATCATTCCATATAGTAACAACACTAAATATCTCGGAATGAATCTTGATGCAAAACTTCGCTGAAAGGAACACATAAAGAAGAAAAGAAAAGAACTGGAATTGAAATATAGGAAAATGTACTGTCTAACTGGAAGAAAATCACGATTATCAGTACATAATAAATTGCTATTACATAAGCAAATACTGAAACCTATATGGACATACGGAGTTCAATTATGGGGATGTTCTGCAAAGAGTAACATAAATAAAATACAAAGTTTTCAGAGCAAAGTCCTGAGAGTTATTGTGGGCTCAGCCAAATACTATAGGACTGATTACCTACATCGAGACCTTCACAAAGACAAATTGTCGGTTACTCGTTAAATCACGATTATCAGTACATAATTAATTGCTATTACATAAGCAAATACTGAAACCTATATAGACATACGGAGTTCAATTATGGGGATGTTCTGCAAAGAGTAACATAAATAAAATACAAAGTTTTCAGAGTAAAGTCCTGAGTGTTATTGTGGGCGCAGCCAAATACTATAGGACTGATTACCTACATCGAGACCTTCACAAAGACAAATTGTAGGTTAGTCGCAAACGACTAGTAACAATGTAACCATTAAATAATAAAGCCGGCTTGATGGCGAAGTGGTAAAGGTGATAGGACGGTCGTCCTACTGTTGCGATAGCCGCGGGTTCGAATCCTTCTGGGGGCATGGTCGTAAATGTATATTAGTGATTGTTTATAATTTGTGATTGTCATAGGCAAGGGTGTAAAATCCGACAAGAAACATGATCCCAGTCACGCCACTAACCAGGCTGGGTAAGATTGGATGCCTTCTGGGATGATTTCTAAAGTTGGTCACTCGCCAGTCGGTAGGCTTAATGCTAAGGACCGTGGATCGTAGCCCATGTTAAACTGTAGGTCCAGGTAATTTTAAAAAAATGAAATAATAAAAAAAAGTTAAGAAAAATAAAATATTTAAAATACCGTGAAAACAAGTTTTAGTACCATATCATTTTAAAATTATACATTTCACTCTATTATGAGAGAAACATAATTAACTTAATAAACTGTAGTTGAATTTCGGCCACAGGGGGATCACTAGCAAACTTTATTACAGCCTAGAAACAAACTGATAACTTATTACCAAATTTGCCTAGGACCAAATAGTGCCTACGATCGACATTATTTAAAAATAATTTGCCTTAATACCATTTAAATTAAATCATTGGTCAATAATTATTTGCTCAACGTTTCGTTTACTTGTCTAACTTAAGGAAAGAGGGGCGAAAACAAAAATAATTTATTTTACAGACAAGATATTAACAGAGTGTTTCCTATATCTACATTTTCTTGGTAACTACTTACTTATACCATACATTCATCACAAAATATGTTTTGATTAGTTGAACATACAACTTATTATATCAATTAAGTTTGCTATTTAACAAATTTTGTTTATAGATGGATACATAAGCATATAAACATATTCTAAAATAAAAATTCTGACTGATCGATATCTACTGCCAAAAAAACACTATCCTAGACTTCTGTTAAAATCGTCAAAGTAGTTTAGAAAAAACCGTAACATATAAATATATATGTTATATCGCGCAACTGTTCCCAGCAACTGTGTACAGCTCTGGCTGCAGACTGTCCATTGGAGGAACCACGACAATGTGCAAGTTTATGTATTAAGATTGAATGGTGTAACGAGAGATTTGCATCATCATTCGTTTTTTCCATAAAATGATTTAATATTTTAAAATAAATTAAAATTTGTTGTTATATTGAACCTTTCATAACTTTCATTTCATTTGAAAATTTCATAACTTATGCAGTTACTGAAATATTCGATCTTCATTTCTAACAACCAAGAATGCATGTTATCTCAAAATATCCAGGTACAGTCCACCGAATTAATCCGCCGGCTAATAAGACCAACTATCACATATGTAAATCTACACACATGCCCTAGTAGAGTTCCAACCAAAGACTATTGCAATAGGAGAAGGGCCGCCCTGTCGTGACCAAGTCTGGCTTTTATGGGATCTTGAACTAAAAATATTTTTACTATAAATTAGATCAAACTAGAACACAAAAATATTCCATCATCAAAAAGACATTAACAATTTTTCTTTTGAATATAATCCTTAAAAATATGTTATAAAATTCCTTAATTTTTTCTCGTTTTCTCTACGATATCCTACATGATTAGATTTTTCGCTGGGTTGGTGCTGCCGTTCTCCAATATCTGCGTGGATTAAATAGCAATCTCGACGAGGTCCCGAAGCCCAGAAATTACCAATTTCATTATAGATTAGGGTTCGGAGGAATCGGTTAGCCGGTCGGTGCATTTTCACGCCGTCGAAGATTGATGACGGCCGTTTGTACAAGATAATAACCGCACAAAGACTCAGGCCCATTACCCTTTTAAGTAAATGTACGCGCCCGCTATTATTTATGGCGTTGTTTCGTCTTGATCCAGTCAAACGATTCGTCAGTGGATCCCGCTCATTTAGGCCTCTCGCTGTACGAACTGAAACAGCCAAATTTGTTGGAGATCTTAACGTCAAGATGGGCTAACACTTCCAGGGATATACAGACAAACGAATATATCATTCTGTCCGAAGGTAAATGTACCGGCTGACGTAGAAACGTGAAGCCCTTGTAACTGTAATTGTGTCCTGTTTATCTTCTTCATTGGTTCAATGGATTGTGATAAACAGCCAAACAGGTTTTGTTACATCACCAGAATTATTTTACGTCAATGTGTTCATCTAGATGTGATACATATGCATACATCATTTTTATGTTATATATGTCTATCCAAAGTAACAGCGAACATACGTCATCTCAATTTATGACGTCAAAAATTTTGCCACATTTAACGTTGACATTTTACCAATTTTAATTTATTTTAGCTTCGATATATACGTTCCAATATAAATAAAATAATGAAACAAAAATGTTAAAAAAATATAATTTATTTTAATATTATAGTACAACTAATGCATATATTATTAAAGGACTTAAACTACAGTTAATTAAACCGCCACAATTTGTAGGATATATATATTTTATTTTATTTACATCGAATTCTTTTCTAAACCACCTTTGGTATCCCTTGGAGACTTAATCTATCTAATTAGTAATTGTACTAGTAATGCATTTCATTTTCATTACAGAATATATTTACCTGTTCAAGTACAGTTCTTGTTTTCTTCGTTGCTGTGTTTTCTTGTCAAATCATTCTGATATCACTTAATTTCCCCTTAATTTCTTCTTTTTCTGTTTCTAGTATTAAGAACAATATATCTGAAATAAATTATTAATTAATATTATGATCTAGAAAACATAATAAAATGTTATTCCAACTTTCATCATTTTTCATAAACTTTTGTTCTCCCTACACCTTTTTTATTAGCGTCTTCCCAAGGATGGCCTAATGTTCCATTATAATACCTATACTGCTTAACTAGTTCTTTTAAAAGCAATGTGTGTAAGTTGCATTGAACTTCTTCGTAGGCTATCTTTTTATTATTTAAATCCGATATTTCGTAACAGTGGTCGAAGTGATGATTTATTTCCCTCAAAGAGTTGAATATCCCTAATTTTCTCTTATTTCACTTATCTGTAAAATAATTTTATTAACTTATATTTATATTTAAAAATCTACTCACCGTTATTATGAATTTCATTAATTTAATCTTGAATATAGCTTATATCAAGGTATGTAGATACTTTCTTTTCGGTGAATCCAAAATTCAAATTTAGTTCAACTTCAAAAAGTCATTATTAAATTCAGACTTTGTCAAAACAAGCAAAGCGCCAAAACAAGGTTTGCCAGTTTATAATATCTTATCACTAATGTTTCGAAGGATTTTGCAGTCATTTCACTTTTTAACTGGAATGAAATGAATAGGAAAACATTGTCTGGTATAAAAACACATTTAGAAACTGCAATTGGTAATACGTAATACATCTTGATGACGCTCACTGGTACTTTGGATGGACTATAGAAGGTAAAGAGCGTGCTTTTGTTTTGTATATTTATTTAAAGTAAAAAACTAGTACAGGATAACAAGTTATTAAAAGTACTTATTCAATAGCCAAGCAAATCGTACTCCAAATTTCATAGCTTTCTCATCCAATCCATCCATATCCGAGGTACCGGTGCGTTCTTCTTTAGACATTTATATATATATATATATATATATATATATATATATATATATATATATACCTATATTTGTATGTATATATCGGTACCGACTTCAAAATAGTCAGTTGGTATTAAACAAAATAATATTGTAAATAGATAAATAGGTTTAGGGTAGGTATTAAGCTAAATTGTGTGTATATAGTAGAATATGAAATACGTGTTCTAGATACGTGAAATAAAGTTTATGTTTCCTATTATTTAGTTATTAAAAACCATTTTTATGTACATATTTTACTTTAAAATCTAAGTTTGTTTATTTTTACTTTTTTTGTGAACTCCTTATTTATTTGTTGAATTCGGTTTAATTTTTTGTTAAAAATATTTTATTAAATTATTAAGTTCGATTTTATTTGAGATCTTATATTGACAGTGAAATAGCTGGAACCTATTGAAAAAGTTTTCAAAAGCCACTTTTTCTTTCAAATTAATCTTTTTAGAAGAAAAATTATTACAGATAATGTAAAGACGCCAGAATTGTCATAAAATGTTCCTTAAAATTAATAATCATATCTATTACGTTATTAATCATTTATGCAATAACGACATTATCAGCACAATATTATAATAACATATGAATAAATATGATAACATGTCGTACGTAAAATTACTAGCAAGCTTTAAAATATTCTTAGCTAATATTCAGCATTTAGAAATTGCCATTAGATTGTCACTTTCGCCGAGAGCTAGGTAGAGTGACAAATTCGATCGCGTAGCACTTCTCCGGAGTAAGATTTAGTTGTGAGCGGCCATAAACTTAACTCTTCCTTAATGCAAGCATCTCCGAGCCGAAACCATCGACGGTAACCCAGGTTACGCCCATGCTTTTACTGCTAAACTGTAGTTTTCGCTCGTAATAAACTTAGATATGAGATCATTAAGCCGCGTGTTCGAGCTTCAGCTCTCATTTAAAGCATCTTCTTCTTTTTCCGCTTGAGTTCCGCAGAAACGCTACACGAAAAACTATACGAATTTAGTGTTATGTTTTCATCATTACAGTTTCGGTATCTATCGTACTCACTAATTAATATTTAAAGGCGGAATAGTGGTTTAAATTTAATGAAGTTCTGCATGGGATAATTTACGTATATTGGTGCCATATACACATCCAATATTTTTGCTATAATACTAAGCTCTCAACATAATTAATTCCTCTATTTTAAAAGCTGAAAGGGTTAACACTTTTTATCTTGTTAGTTACTGGAATAAATTCGTAGCGCTTGTTTTGAATTAAATTTCTGTTCGTTAGACTTTCTAAGACTCCAGTACAGATGCACTATTTTGGCTAATTTTGGTTTTGAAATATTTGTGGAAAATCAAAGAAGATCTATATGGTGAGAAAATGTGGATAACAGTAAAAAGGACAAATTAATTTTCGTATGCAAAGAGTCACTGTCGCTATAATCAATAGTTTCGCTGAGACAAAGAATAGGAATTGTTGTTGGTTGTCAAATATTTATGGCTGCGTTTTCAAAAATGTTGAATAGTTTAATCATTTAGTACTACCAGCCACTAATATCAAAGCGCGATTAGAATATATCATATATATTAAACATTGATAATCTTCCAGCCGTTTAATACCTTACCATGATCACTTCATACAAATATAAAAACCTATATATCGATTGTAAATCGATTCGATAACGTGAAAATCAAGCTAAAAATCATGACATATATGTCAAATATGATATAACTATGCACATAAATATTTAATAGAGATCCGACATTAAGACTGTTTTATGGTAGACGCTTAGTACCACAGTAATGTTACGAAGTGGTATATGTCGGTCCACCTAGATATTTCCTTTTTGGATTAGCCAAAATTTCCCGAACAATAAAGAACAAACCAATTTTATACTAGCATGTCCCTCAGTACTCCTCACAGTTTTCGATGAACGTGTGCAGCATTGTTTATAAATAAGTAGTAGCTTCAAATTACGGACCTGCAAATATAGTGTTAGAGTCAGTAAACATCAGCTTACCACATTGGTTAAATTAACGTTGAACCAAAAAATATCGACTAAACCGAAGAACTATAATAGGGGTATTATATATTCTGTTAAAATAGCATAACCGATAACAAATTTTCCAATACAGTCTTCTTCAATTTAACTTCATCTTATTCCTATTTTAATGCAACGTAGTCGAGCCACCGAGTTAGATGAAACTTTACTTGTAATTTTATATGTTATAATAATTATGACCAAAACTACCCGATGTTTTGCAATAGTTATAAATTGCGACCATCGTTTTACCTTACAGTGGAAAAAAAGTCATAAAGAGGATTCGCCTATCATGGCTCCTTCTAAAAGTGTGCTTGTGTTTCATTGGTACATCAAATAAACCACATTACCCATATTAATTTCGTATTTAATTTGTATTTCATTAAAAATTAACATGAAAATCATTAAAAAGTTTTATTTCACACTACAAAGCCCGAATATATTATTTGACGCACACTGAAAATTTATTAAAAACAACGCACTGGCATAAAAAATATGAGAAAATTACCATACAAATCGACGGGATTTGCATTATTAACCGCATTGTCGGTTACAAACCGCCCAACTGATGCATATAATCTTTACAACAACGACGAAGGTCGCTCTCTGTTCCTAACCGAGACTTGATGAAATAAAGATAAGCTACCGTAGCAGCAACTCCACGAAGAAAGCCCGCATAACATCTGCTGCCAACCCTGCTGCTTGCATTTATGAACTTAATTATAATTCATATCACACATAAAAAATGAGAATTCGAACTTACACATTTTCTGCAAAATAAAAAACATTTTATAATCTGATTTCGATACTATAAAATTTTGACGCAATCAAGAATTAATATTATGATAAATGTTTTATTGAGAATCAACCACTTGAATTGTAAGTACACAAGCTTCAGTTATATAATTGATATAGATCAAACTAATCGGTTTCGCAGTTACGACAGCAACTAAAACATCTTGGTTGAGAGAAACTCTCTGAATGCCAATTATTGATGATGATGATAGGAATTATTTGTTATATAAATTAACGCTTATTACTATATTGACTTACACCCAATATATTCTTGGGTTCCGCAGGGTAGAGTACTTGTCTCATTGCTATATTACCTCAAGAAATACTACTGTTGCAGATCCAATATCAGCCACAAGAAACCTCCAACTTCATTTTAACAAAGTCGAATTATGGTTGAAAACGTGTCGTATCAAAGCAAATGAGACAAAATCTGCCTATGTGACATTCACCCTTTGTAGAAGAACATGTCCCTCAGTAAAATTGAATAATCATGAATTTCAGCAAGCAGACAACGTTATATATCTGAGAGTGCAAAACGCATACAGTTTGGGCTTCAATTAAACCAAATGTACTGGCTGATAGGGTGGAAATCTAAATTATCATGAGATAACAAGATTTTGCCGTATAAGCCAATACTTAGGCCCATTTTGACCTATGGTGTTGAATTGTGGGGTACTTCTAGCAAATCTAACATGGATATCCTCCAGAGGTTTCAGAATAAACTGTTGCGAGTCATCGTCGATACCCCATATTACTTGTACAATAAACTGATTCAGCGCGATATCTCCATAGAACCCATAACGCATGTGATTCGGAGTGTTATTGCGAAATACTGTGAAAGACCATTAGTGCATCCCAATGAACTCGCCATACACTTGAATGTGCATGATGAGAGTGTAGTGCATAGGCTCAAACGCAAACTACCATACGAACTAATCAATAGACACATAGAGTGAGATTTAATAATCTCTAGAATAAGTTAGAATAGTTTTTAGAATAATTCAGGATAGACTGTAAATTAAGTTAGAATTGTATCTAGAATAAGATTTAGATTATAAGTTGTACAGTAGATCACTTACTAAAGTGATCTACATGTCAGGATAGTTATATTATATAACTAAAATCATATAATAAAAATTATTGCCCACGGGCAGATTGTTGACCTTCTAGGAGATTAATTTAAAAAATTATAGTGACCATTAGAACTATTTTTTTGCTAACATTTTTTATTTCTATTTTTTAATCGCAAGGAAATGTTGTATGATACACATCCAATAACAATTTTCCCAATAGAGCTTCATCTTCATCTTTTTCCTATTTTATATGTTATTATCATGGAAATTAACACTGGAAATATATAACATTAAGAAACTTATTTAAATTACCATTCTCAATTATCTAATTACTGAAATAATGAAACTGCATCCTACATATGTCGTCGAAAATAAAATATTACAGAAAACAATGCTGTAGTGAATGGTAACGGAGGAGACCGTTGAAATCAAGACCTTGATCTTTTCACCAGACACACATGCCCCGAATGTTGTGATATGATAAGGGTGCGTCCATAATACTTCTCAAGATTTTATTCTGAAATACTTGTGTTGATAATACTTCCGGCCGAACATCTCCTTAATTGATTTCCATAGGCCCATACAGATTTTAGTGTTTGCTTGTACACCAGCAACTTATAATGTACGGATAATTTAGATTTTCTTCCAAATAAGTTTTTTTTTGTATTTATTTAACCCAAAAGCATCCCAATGTAGCATGGTTACTAACTGGAATAATAGTATAATTCATATTTATTACTATATGAACAGTATGAAGAGCACTAATTTACACTCCTTGGATTTTATTTTCCACATCTTTGTCCACTTATTTATATTAAAACTTGCGTGTTGAAATTTTCCGGTTACTTTGACTATAAAATTCTAGAAAAAAGATAACATACAATATAATTTTGAAATCACAAATTAATAAAATTTTAACATGGAAATACTCAAAGTTTTATATACTCATTATAAGAAACTAAATAAATTGATGGCGCTAAAAAATATAGAAAGTGAAAAGGCACAATAGAAAATTTTATAATTATGTATGCAATAAATAATTAAATTTTTAAATAATTTTTATTTCTTATTAATATATACATATAAATTTTATGATAATGTTAAATTTTGTTTAAAACCCCTATTATAGAAATTAAATTTATCCTTTGTTTATATTTTATTGGTGAATAAATTGTTACGTCACAATTAGTCACGTGATTGCGCAATCTCACGTGCTACGTCTACGCTTACAGATACCTATAGTCAATTCAAAATAACAGTGATACAGGAAACGTCGCAATGTTGCCGCAGCTACTCTGAGTTTTAGTACATTTAGAATCTTACATATAACAAAATTTTAATATAAATAAAATAATTGAACAAATATTCTATTAGATATAATTTATTTTAACATTATAGTACATCAAATGCATTTACTATCGAAGGAGTTAAAATTACAATTAATTTTATAGCGTCAATAATTTATAGGTTAGAGTTGTTTTATACATTGAGCTTTTTTCCACACCACTAGTATCGGTAGCGTTCTAGACGCGTTTTTTTGTGTAGTGGTATCCCCCGAACGCCTAATCCACTTAATTAACAATTGTATATCTGAATAATGTATTTTAATTTCATTAGAGAACATATTTATGTTTCACGCTTAGTTATTAATTCTTTCAATGCAATGTACCCTTGTAAAGTCATTATGATATTAGTATACATCTTTCTACATTACATTTAACAAACTACATTTAATCACTGCATCCTCCTAAATGTGTTTGCCATATCTGCAAAACAGTTAGTGTTATTTTTCTACTCAAACTTGTTAATCAAACGTTCATGTATTGTGAACAATAACACACATGGTCATAAAGCTTTCACACTTTATAATACAATTTCCTGCAGTTCAAGTATATTAATTGTATACTGACCTTTAGTGGTTTCCTCTTTCATCACCCTGTCTTGGTAATCGTCTGCATTGAATCATAAACCAACATCCATAAACTTTAATTCAATCACAGTCACTTTTAGAAATACTACTCAAGTTAATGACCATGCTGCTTATTTCCAATCTATTAAAAACTTGCTAAGATTCTATCGTTTTGTCAATTTCTTCTTCAATGCGTCTGATCGAGCTCATACAAACCGATGGTGTTATTTTCGACAATGCCTCTTTCCATAAATCCAGACAGCTCTGGTTTGAATATCCTTTCTCGACCTGAATATCTATTGTAATAATTCTTTGCAATACCCCATATCAACTCAATTGGATTAAAAATGCAGTAATAGGGAGGGAGACATAATACTCTGTAGACATAACATTCAGTAATCTGATCTACTGTGTATCTTTTCTCAGACTTAATTCTAAAAAAGTGAATTACATAAAATGCCATATATTTCATTTATATTTACCGAGTAATAATTTGAAATAGTTCATTATTTAACATGATTTCCTCGAAACTTATTTTATGTACTTTAAGCCATTCCTTAATTGCAGCCTTTGTTGATGAACTTGTTAGGATTTTCTAGACCAGTGTATATATATGGTAGTTACCTGTCAACTAACCTGTCAATTTTCTCGGATGACAATTAACGTACCATGTATTTTGTGGATATTGCAAAAGTTTTCTATTGAGTTGTTTCTCTATTATTGTTACGATTGAAGTTTAATTCTTGATAGCAATCTTAATCTTATGCAATCACGTGCTACTAAGAAAACATAAATAATTTTGTCCCATCAGTTAACTCTAGCCATGTTTGATTCTTAATCAAAACCAAACGATCTTCACATTACTCCAAAACGAACATTTTGTCGAATAGTGCTTGGGATATTAATTTTATGTGCCAAATAAGCGCCGAGCAATATTTTGATTGAAACTCTGTTTTATAAGCGTTTCAATTATTTAACTACTTCCACCTTTAAACCCCATATAAGCAAATTTCAAGGTTTTGAACGCGTAGAAATGTGAGAACGCACTTTAACCAGTTAATTAATTAACATCCTGCGAATGTGGAAGGAGCGAATAACGCACGACTCTATTTTGCTTTTAGATCAATCCGATCCGTAATAGTCTACGAGGAAATTGCCTGAAATGACGTGGCGAATTTTCGATAATACCAACTTGGGAACCTTCACCCTAAATTTGTTAGTATAGCTGCAGGAATAGGGTTCGGTTCGATGGGTAAATTTCTATGAATATAAGTTAACTTTCGTAATATGATTCAAATACCTTCTGACTATATTCATGTGTTTTATTGTAGTATTCGAAATAATAGGCTTTGATGTTATATTTAATTCAGTTCTTTAAATTTGAGGAATTCAGAGATACGATTTGCATGTCTTTGTAATTATGAATTGTTTCTACAATTTTATTCATTACAAATATATATCATTATGCTTTAATTTTTCTTACTTGTATCAAAGCTAACGATACAGGAATATAAGATATTTAAGATATTAATCTAATCCATTAAAGGTGAAATTTATTTATTATTAAATTTGTTTTTCATTACTAATGCAATATCCTATCAGTTGATAGTTAAAAAACTAGCGACTGAAGTGATGATAGTAATTACGATTTTCACTCAAATGCACGGTTCGACTGTTTTTTTTTTTTAATTCGTGATGAGAAGATGTACGAATCCTTTCCTTTATAAATTGTGAGAGAGGAAAGGACAGAGATAATTGTTTGGATAGTTAATTTTATATGTGGTTATATTTCTCAACGGTAGTATAAGCGAGACGGAGATGTATAAATTCCTTCACGAACTAATTTTAAAACAGAGATGTACAATAACCATAAATAATATAAAAATTAAACATATACCTAATCATAGAAAAAAACACTAATCCATGACATAATTAAAAATGATCTGAATGAAATGATATAAATGATTTATTTAATATTGAACGGAAATATTTTTTGACAAAAATCGAGAGATTAACCGAAATATTACCTATTATTGCCATAAAAACAGTCAAAATATTTTACTATTTATCATTCCCAATTTTAATTTTTTACCCTATTACATTAACAATCTTGAAAAATATCATGCCAAAATGCTATAATATTAATATACATTATATTGCAATTTACAAGCAAACTACCAAAAAAAAATCTTAAAACTACGTACATTACATATAAATCTATGTAAGAATAAATTGGGTACTTTTTGTCAAGGTCTCGACTAGGACGACAGAGCCAGAACGTTAAAAATCAATCGAATGAAACAAGTAGAAACAAAAATAGTAACTAAAAGTAGGACTGAAACACTCGATATTACATAGTAACAAAATCAGTCGGACTGAAAATAGCGACTGAAACTCACTGGTCACTGGTAAAAAGTAGTAATATCAGTCGAACCAAAAAAGGCGACTGAAACAGTCGAACCAAATATAGCGACTGAAACAGTCGATAGTAAAAAGTAGTCATTTACGAAACAGCTGATAGTCAATTTCAGTCGATATTGTCATATTTGTGTTATCCTTGCATTCTGCTGGAAGTAGTGGGCCTTCATCTTCGTTTATTGATGTTATAAGGACAAAAATATAAACTTGTATTCATAATCTAAAAATTTAATTACATCAGCTTCTTGTCACGCAACTTATAACACTGCTGCTGCCATGGTTTTTATGCCCATGCATTGCAATACGTTAGGTCATCATCGCTCATAACGTACCAAACCTACTCGATTGGTAAAAAAATGCTACTGGAAACCTAGTATTTCTGTCATCCATAATTAATATTATGCTTAAATCCATATTCCATAGAATATAGGCAATTACACCAAATAGGTACATATATAGTCCATACAATAAAACAGTCAATGCACATCATCAATACCGTCGAATGTATTTCAAAATACAGTACATTTATTTATATAAATATTATTGATAATAATCAGATGTTATAAATCAGCAAACGTTCTTTTGGCACTTGTTTGGATACATTTCTAACTGTTGTTGATTAAAAATTCCGAATTTAAAGGCTTAAATAGTTAGAGCCAGCAACTGTTCACGCCTTTAATCAGTTACTTCGAACAGGAACGCGATAATGCCAAGAAATAAGTAGAGATCAGAAAATCAAGTGTTTATCACCTGTACATAGTATGCTTAGATTGTGACAATCAACTTTGATCTTGATGTTATTGGTCAAGTTAGTTTTTGGTGTATTATTGTTATCGATGGCCTATTGTTAGTTAAATTTATGAAATGTGTAAAAACAGCCAGTAGGTTTCGTAACACGGTTAGGAAACATATTTAACTAACGAAGAGGTTTAATGGACCTTTAAGACATTGCTTTCAAAAGTATTCAATTTTTACACAATTAATGTATCTAAACGATACCTGGATATCTCAGAATGAAACGTACACCACTCTTGGAAAAACGAAGTAAAGTAGTAAAGAAGGTAAAGACAACAAAAGTTAATGAAAGAAGGTAAAATTTAAAATAATATAGGTTTTGTTAGTTGTAATCTCTTTTAATAATCCATTGCAGATGTATTATTGGTTATGGTGGAAACAGGCATGGTTTTACTCATGGAGCTGAGTTAAGGTTTTGTGACTAGTTAAATATAAATTGAATGCTTATGTTTTATGTAATTTACTTTTCTTAGAAACAAGCTTGAATAAAGATACACTGTAGAAAAAAATATTGGGTACAATAACAACTTCGCTTTAGATAAACTCTATCAGGCAGACTTTATTTACGTTAGTATATTGCGGCAACGTTGCATTATGATTTGTGATGATGTGCATAGGCTGTTTTATCGGAAGAACTATTTTTATTTTACTACTTTCTATTACGATTACAAATACTATATTGTGCCATTCTAATATTTTACCAAAATATGAACTAAGAATACTAAACAAGGATTCATCACAATCATAACAACAGTTTAGGAATGCATAAAGAACAACGAAACAAAACATATCCTAAATTGAAATAAAAATAAATCAATCCTTGTGCCACCGAAATTACATAATTTGTAATTACGCGATCATTAAATCATAACTGTTGATTAATGATAAACCTGTTTTTCCTAGTTATACATTACTAAATAGTTTACCCAAAATATATTAATTTGGAAACTTTCAGTATTCTCTATAATACTTGAACCATATTTGATAATATGATATATTTTGAAAACACCTATATCAGCGATGTAGTGAGACGGAATTTGGTCAATTGAAGGATAAAATTACAATTATGTAACCACATAGCTAGTCTAACGAAACGATTCGATATAAGCGGACTCAACAAAGAACGAAATTAGTTTGATGTATTTCGCATATTAATCTAACAATTTTCAACGAATAATTAATGCAAATTCATTTATTAAATAAACAATAACAACGGATATCTTCTAATTTGCATGTTTTCGTAATTATTTAGTGAACAACTGGCCAAAATTGCCCAGGCACATCAATCTATTCCGATTGAATAATATATTTTCATTAATTTTGTTAAAATCAGTTCAAATTGGGCATATTTTATAGAATGTGTCGATAAAAACGACAACTTCGACAAAAATGATAGGTTTTGTATACAATACGTTTCCATAAGAAAGTAGAGCGATTCAGTTGCTAGAAAGTAATATTTAAATTGTTTGCTCTTGAATATATTTAATATAATTAAATATTTTCAAACTTTGCTAAAGACTAATAAACGTCAACTATTATATGTTCTATATTAAAGGCATCCAAGGTGTCAAAAAATATCAAGAAATATCGGTCAATCCAAATATGTGTCATAAATAACAACACACAATCCATCGGATAAAGATAACGTTGATATAATATGTTACTTTTATTTCTGCTTTCGTCTGTGATCGGGATACATTATACAAATGTTTCTCTTTTTGTGAATTGCTGCTGTGGATTACAATTACTTAGAGTATATAAATATATATCCAATATAAAAATCAAAGAAATGAAAAGCAAAATAGAAAAGCACAAAAAATGTTATTAAAGGCATATAACCGTTATTCCTGATTAGTGTCTGTACACACTGAATAACTCAATAAAACTAAATAAAATGCTGTTATTTTATTTAGAGAAATGGTCAATATCATGGAATTACATAGTTTGGTTATGCTGTTTAATAATTGTTTAGACACATATTTCGTATATCAACCAAAATATGTCACTGACCAAAATGCATGCAAACATCTAATATAGATTATATTCCTTCAATATAACAAACGTCAAAAAACTTTAAATTTTCTCTATTTTCATAATCAAGTCAAGAGACCGTGTCACAATTGTAAATTTATTTTTGTGATTGCTAACAATTGTGATTATTTATAAGGCAAGAGTGCAAAATCAAGAAAAGAAGATTATCCCAATAAAGTCATTAACTATGATCTCGGAACCCACGTTAACTAATTACATGATGAACAAACACATATTTTTAAATTTTGCATTAATTACATATAGTCTTTCCAATATAACAGTGAACTCACACCATCTTTGCCTTTTAGTTTATTTTAGCTTTGATATATTACAAAGTTATAATGTAAATATTCAAAGCAAAATGTAAATAAACTAAATAAAATAATGAAAAAATAATGATATTATCAAATATAATTTATTTTAACATTACAATACATCTAATACATATGTTATCGAATAATATAAACTACAGTTAATTATATAGTCACAATAGTTTGTAGTGTAAGATTGTTTTATTATATTTACGTTCAACTAACTCTTCTTCACACCACATATAAGGTGGACTTCTAGGCGTGTTTTTTTATGTAGTGGTATCCCCAGAGGCTTAATTCGCCTAATTAACAAATTTATATCCAATTAATGGATCTTTTTTATTGGAGAGCATATTTACCTTTTGCCTATTATTTATTTGTTCTTTTCTTCGTTGCTGTGTTTCTATCTCACTTTTCCCTGTCAAGTCATTTTGATATCAGTATATACTTATTTTCTTCTATATCACATGTACACATTTTCTTGTAAAATTCTTTCGATTTCCTCCATATCTTCTGATCACTACATTCCCGCTAATGCGGCATTTTAGGTAAAGCTTTTCCAATCTAAACACTTCTTCATTATATATTCCCTTTGACTTCTTAGCCAGCCCTCATGTCATGTCAGGATCAGGATTAAACGTGCAATTATATGGAGGAAAGCGCAATACTCTGTGATCATATGCTTCGGCCATCTAATCTACAGTACATAACTCTATAGTCCTGAGTTTTCTGAAAACTCTTCCCAGATTAACAGTTTCCTCTGAAATAATTGAATTAAGTTATATTTATATCGAAAACATAATATCTAAGAAACTACTAACTTTTTATATATATTTCATTCCGAATAGTGCAAACATTAAGTTTTCACCCTGACCGACTAAGACCCATTTCGCATGAGTACTTTGACGAATCTAACATTATATTGTTCTTCACTTTTTGGGAGATATTAGTCACAGTGTCCATACTAACACTGAGTGTAACTGCAAAACGTTAAATAGTTTCCAATAAAATCACAGCAACTTACAATATTTAATAGTATCTATATTTACTTCTCTAATGCATCTGACTGGCAACAAAGGGCACAACGCAATTTGCTTCTGACTATTTGCTGGCTTCAGCATTTTCAATTAGAATAATCATAAATATTAAGTAGCGATGTGAAACTTATTAAAACAAGCAAACAAGTAAAACAATATTTTGGAAGAAATTCATCATAACGTTAGTCTTATAGTATAACTAACACCTCAAAATTAATTTACAGTAATTTCTATTAAATTTCTAGTAATTCCAGTAAATATTTAGTCTCACCCATCAGAGGTATGTACAAGCTAACAATTCCTATGTGAGTTTCCTTCTGGCTAGCTGAAAATCTGATAGAGTTTATGCAACCGACCAGCCGATTTTTGATTGGGTTTGAACGACCTATTCATACAAATTTATGTACACAAAGACCGGCACCCTCTTTTTTCAACACAGTCTTGGAATAATCTTTCAGTAGCTTGTATCGGAAAATAAATCAGTTTTTTCTCTTTTCTTTATTCTCGAGCATGTCATGGAGCTTTCCACCACAAAAAAGTGTCCCGTCGAAAATCCCGCACTAAAAAATTTAGCATAATCCCTCGCCAATCCGTTATCGCAGACTCCCATCAAAACACGTTAAGAATGAGCAAGGAAAAAAGGGTCAACTTTTCCACTCTCTATTTCCCTCTCGCTCGCTTTTACTCTCCTCGTCGGGCGGTTGTCCTATATCGACGGGAACCGGCACACACTCGTCGAAAAAGAAACATGCCGAACGAAAGAGAAAATAGGGCGGTAAGGGGGGAGAGAAAATCTTCAAAGCGTAGCCAGTACGTGCATCGGAAAATGCCGGGGAAAGTCTTGTTAAAATCCACTTTGTCGCTGAAAATACGAAAAGAAAATCCTACGACGTATTAAATACTTTTTTTAGTGAGCTTTCCATCCCCCTCCGACCATCAGGCAACTTTAAACTTTTGGCCGCTGTCGTCGCTGAATAAAAGCAAACGTCGAACGAGGGATGGTGATTGAGGCGATGGGGTTTGGAGGAGGACGGGGGAAGGACAGGGTGTGTTATTTTTGTGTATTTCAATGGATGCTCGGTTTTTGTGATGGTTCTGACATTGTATGATTATTAATATACCCGGAAGAAAATAAAAAAAAAACATATCGAACAATATGCTGGGAGTGAATCTTGGTGCGTTAGATTGACAATGAGATGTATCTTCTAGCATGTCTTTTTGGTTCTGATAGTTGTATTTTTTATCTAAAAAATGTATTGATTGTCGGATCTTAAATAATTTAATTTGCAATTTGTGGTCGAGATGCACGACGTGTGACTTTACGAAAGTTTCATCTGCTTTTTGAATATTGTCTTTGGTGGATTAAATCCTACCGTTCAATACCTTAAGTATTTGATATGCAGCAACTCCAAATCGTCGGGTGCACCATTGCAGTACAGCTTCTCTTTCTAATTTTAGTTTTCGTCTGACATTTCTATTTACTTTTCGGCAGTTCTCGTGACCGATTAGTTTTGCCTATTTCGATCTTCTACCATCTGTAGATATTCGTAGGATATTCAGAGCTGTGTTTTATAGCCATCTAGTGTACATAATTTAGTAGTGACAAGCTCAACAATTATTTCAGATATTTGATTTTATATTATATCAGTATTTCTATCTTTTAGATGCTTTAGTGCTTGGAATTTATGAATATTTTCAATTTTCTCTTCTCAACTCTTTCTGATGTTTTGAATATCTTGCCTAATTTCCTTAGTTTTGCACTTTTGATCACTACGGCTATGCTACCACCCTTCAATTATTTATTATTATATTTTACAATCGGTCTTGACCGAGTTAAAGAAAACAAAAATTGATACAAGGTTTATTCCTAGATCCTTTACGAACTTGACTGTTTTATTTTCCCAATAATGAGATTATTATTAATTTATTTCATGCTGATGGTAATAGATGGTCTCCGATTTTCAAATCTGCTGATGGTGTAGTATTTTGTAAAATATTATCAATATATGGGAAAAGTATTGATTAACCACAGAAGTGGCTTGAGTTATAGTTGAAGAATGTATATTTAAAAAAGTATGTAATACGATATAGAATTTATGCTCTAATCTAATCAATAATATGCTTACATGTAAGCTGATCATTGTTTCACTTTCAAAAAGCCTTTATTAAGAAAACTTTGTGCGATATAGATTAATACGAATATTCATTAATTTTCGCCATTTGCTACAATTTCTTCTTATCGTACTGAGAACATGGGAATGCCATATCCAAAAAATTATGTTGTTTTGGTAGTGACCCTATTATGAATCCCTTTTCACATTTCCTCAATTACATTCGCATTTATAAACAGTGTGACATCCAAACCATGCTCTAGTCTCTGTTGAGATCATCCTGAGCAAATGGAGATTAAAAAACGCTATGTCTGATAGGAATACTGGTTTGGGCAAAAGCTTTTATTCAAGCTAGAATAGTATAACCAGCACTATTGCAATGCATTGCCGAGCATTGTCATGCAAAATCGTAACTTTACGTCTGTTAATAATAATTGCAGTAAAAGCCATAATACTGGTCATAATGGCCAATATTATAGCAAATAACCCATGACTTCTTGCACTTGCGTATCGGGATTATCGTAGTAGAATCACTTTTCATCATCAGTGACAATTCATCACGGAAAACTCATCTTTATTGCTGATAAATAATGAAATCAACTTGTTGAAGCACTTCCAAATGGCATTCAGTGAATTTGTGTTATAACCATTTTCCCTTATTTTAGATCTTTCCAATTACATGTTTACAGACACTTAGTTCAACTTCAAAACTGTCTTATAGTTACTTCAAAATTTAAGCTCGGTTTTCGCCCACAAAGTGGAATTTTGGAATTCATTTGTTTTCATTTTCAAACTTGTTTGATACTCCAGACCATTATTTGTCATTGAAATCAAAACCGACATCTTGAATATAGCGGATCACCATTTTCTAAAAGTGTCTAAAAGGATTTTTTAAAATTAAACAAAAAGTAATGAATGTCAAAAATGAGATTTTTAGCATTCGATAATTGGTGTCTGTATACACTGAATAACTTGAAATGAAATGTCAATACCATCGAATTTTATGGTTGGGATAGGTTATTTATTTACATTCACACTTCACAATTTCGCCAATGCACATTGATTAAAATATATGTAACTACCTAATAAATCGCCATTAATAATATACTGGTCCTATAATTAAAACTTGCAATTATCCTTGGTTCATATTTAGTTAGTGATACTTAATTAAATGCAAACAAATGAAATATGCACTTTATTTCACTAGACAAAACGAAAACAACTTAATGTTAATATATCCTAATTTCCATTTAACTTTCATCGCTACTCGGCAAAACTTTCTGGACCGTACATTAATTATATACAAGAAATTCAATATAAAACTTAATTACGTTCCGGAATTCGGTCGGCTGCTAAACCAGAACTCACTTTAATAAACTTTTTTTCATAAGTCTACATCATAATTAATGGTCGGTTTCTCCCAGCAGAAGCATTACCATTAAACTAGTCCAGTCATGTACTGTGTAGTTTATGATAAAAATGCCGGCGGCATCAGACTCTTTTTCCACTATAAAATTGGATACTTTAAAAACTAGTGGAAAAATATATATGTTCTTACCGCAGCATTCGGATTCTTCATTTTTTGGAATGCCTTTTTGGAAATTATTTATAAATGAAAATATGAGAAATATACATTTAGTTCAATATGCTTGTTAAGTTTATTCAACATATATTTTCAGTATTTTATTGCTTACCCATAAATAATGTATAGCGTTTGTCAATAACAGCAAGTCGACTTTGAAATGAAATTAAAGAAAAATAGTGAGTAAATTATAGACAAAATTGTTTTTCTTTGGTTTAAATTTTTTATGTGTATGTACGTACTTATGTGTTTGTATGAAACATAAATCGTTCAGAACATTGATACCAATAAGAAATGACGTACCATAAGTACATTACCATAAGTTTCCAACTATTTGATGGACTTCCCCATTAGATTTCTTCAAATAAAATAACGCAAGTAATTAAAGTGGAAAGTGCTATATTGAAAAACCTATGAGTTTCCATATTTTTCTATGATTACCGCCTTTATGTATTAAATAATTCAATAATACTAAACGGTAAACTGTCAATTTATGTAGTGAAATATCAAAGACAATTGGTTTTAACAGCTAACTTGGGATTTTATATTATATATATATATATATATATATATATATATATATATATATATATATATATATATATATCCTGAGCATGTGAAATAAAAAGATTTTTAGTTAGTTTAGTATTACAATGGATGAAGCAAGACTTAATTACAACACATCTGAAAAGATCGTCAAGACAAGTTTAATCAAAACAAACTATTGTACTAAAAATGAAACGTTATAAACGCAATGTTAGAGAAGCATTGGAATGCTTGAAGGAAATCACATGTCATCAACAGGTTCTACTTTTTATTATATCATTTATATTCGGTAACATTAAATCTCAAGGAGCTAAAAAAATCAATATGGGATCCAATTGAACAACATCGATTACAATTAACTTGTTGCATCATTATACAAATGTATTATTATTATTATAAAAATAGGCACACATTGAATATTATAATACATCATTAACACCCACTTACATGATACAAAATTTTGATCTTAAATTGTATATAAGTGTAAAAGTTTTGTGATTATAAAAAATATATAAAATATATGTAAAATATATAGAAAAAAAATATAAAATATATATAAAAATATATATAATCTTATATAAATATAAGTATATATATGAATCTCGCCGACCAAATTTCTATTTGTTGCTAGTGTCGAAACAGAGCCATTCTTGAATAGGTGATTACGAACAAAACACAAAATGGATTATGATAATTATCCTAATAGTGTAAAAGAAGCTTCAAAGGAGGGTTCTGAAAAGCAATTATTTCAGTATTTCGCCTAGAAATTTCAGAATTTCTATAATAATACAGTTTTTGTTTTATCAGAACAGTTATAAAGGGTCAGCAAATAAAATGACCCTGTATCATTAATTGACTTTTGATATATGAATTAATTTAAAATATATAAAAATTAGTCGAAATGTTTTTCCTAATTAATCTATTTAATTCATATATTCGCAAAAAAAAACTAAAATTATTCAAAGCCGTTATATATCAAATATGTCATCATTAGTGATATAATAATTAACATGAAAGGAATTGATAATAACTTCTCTGCCATTATATCACTTAAAAAGTTGTGTGGTAGACCCTTTTCTCCCTATTTCTCTTTGACTCTTAACCATGTTAAATTTAACGTGGTTGAGAGTGGTGAAGTTGTGCCGGAGTTCATAATCATATTCATCAATTAGAACGGCCGAATTTTCATGTTTTCTACGTTTTACGTCACATTTAATGCAACGACCTTTCCTATTCTGGAAAACTCAGAAAGTTAACCGTAGCAAGTAACTAACGCTGCGGATTCCGGTTTAATGGAGTAGCTCCATTATAAGGATATTCCTGTAATAACGTTTGCTACTACAAGTTTTTGACTTTACATTAAATTAAAAATAAAAGTATGTTTAATAGTATCTGATGTTCAATCACTTTTGTAGCTTAATAAATAAAACATAAGAATTTATAGTTTAAAATATTTTACAGATAAAGCTCATTATTCATTAATTTCCTTTAAAACTGCACTTACTTATTGCAGTACAACTGCATAATCCGTGAAGTGAAAATTCCAAAAAAATCGAAATACTTTTCGATAGGTAACGTTAGCTCTTTCACCTATAACAATCATTTTTTGAGTATGCATTTTACGATATATGAAAACAACTAAAGGTCGCTAAATATAATAAAACACGATCTATTGTCTTGTCGAATATAGAATTTATACATTGTAGTAATTTGAGTTGTATAAGAAAGACCATTTTCTTAATAAATTTTTGTTTTAAGAAGTAATTTTTCGTATTTTTTCTTGATTTATTTGTTCGAACTAATTTAAAATAAATTTAGTCATAATACACGAACAAAATGTTTCATTTTGTTCAAACTGAAGTACACAAACAATAACAAAACAATACACACAATCAGTTAAAATAACTTTTAAAATCACTCTTAAAGTACGACATACGTTGAATTAATAAATACAAATGTATTTCACCTCTTTTATTAACAAATTAATCGGCAAGGAGGAATGAAAAATTTAAATGAATGTAAAAATTATGAATTTAAGCCATTCAGCTTATGATAAACTACGATCAGCGATTTCTGATGGGATTCTACAGTTCTGATTTTGATACGAGATGTCATTTGATCGAGGTTAGTGTGAGTTAAGACTGGTTGAATAAAAATGCGAATGGTGCAAGTGATACACTGTACCTTCCTCTGACTTTCTGCTGTCCTTCTGGAACATACCGTACCTACCATTCCTTGTAAGTGTTCATGACAAGAATGTTATTGTTTCGAGTTTACTATCATATAAATTTTCGGACCTGATTGAGTTATGTATATTATTATGTATACCATGAGGTAATAAACCACTAAGAATAAAAGTGATACATTTTTAGACCTACATTTGTTATTTCCGAAAGCAGTATTCAGGATATGTAAAAGTATTTTTTCTTACAGCCATATTTTTCAGCAACACTTTTTTAAAGATATATATTTAAAGTAACATCTTCAGCAGAAATTACTTTGTTGAAATTCTAAATTACATATTTTTCACCTAACCTAACTAAACAACAACTTTTGTTCAAAATAACCAAGGTAATGTCATTTTAACATATATCGTGTTAAACAACACTAAATGTTAAACAAGGAAAGATTTCAGGTTTAACTTTAACACAGAATGGTTTGGAATACCAAAATATTGAATAAGTTTAATAAAACTAAAACTACTATCTGAATTGATATTAAACTCACTGGTTTCTAACTATTATTGTTAATTAAATAAGGGATATGTTCCAGTTTTACCCCTTCTAGTTCATCTTCTTCTTCGAGTTATGGTGTATATGTATACATTATCTACATGCATTCTTATTTACCATAATTTATATTTATTTACGCATATTAATATTTTTCATAAGTTAAATTTTGATGGCGTTTAACGAGCAGATACATTAATTCATTAGTAATATGTTGTAAAATTCACAGTTATTATACATATTTAGCTGATTGGAAGATCTATTGGATGTACTGATATTCGTTCAAATTATTTACCACTAATATATTGAACGGCGCTTGTTACGAGTTAGAGGTAATTATGACACGCTATACTTGAACCATTGGAACATAAGCAATGAGAAAACAAATTTTATATATTTCTTAGTAGCTTCCACAGGATTCCGTAGAACAAAAAAAGCCTAAGTTTTGGTTTATTTATTTCTCTAATGATATATTTTGTTTCAGCTTCAGCCACAATTGCATTTTATTTAGATTGTTTAGAAGTTGATATAGATTACTGCTGCTGTATCATCCGCATATGTTTCCAAAGAAGTTGTTTTTGTGATCAATAGATCAGCACTATATAGAAGATACAATATTGGAACCAGAACTTTGGACTGCCTTGTGAAAATATGTGTGCTTACTATCTTGTTGTATAGTAACCTAAAATTGTAAGATAAGATTTATGTAGCTGAAAATACAGATTGAGGAGAACCTTTTTTAGTTGAACAGGGAGCGCTGTATGCCATACTTTATCATAATCACGAGATGGATCCAAGAACGCAGCCCAGCAATATGTTTTAGTAATTATTTAGTTGTTTTATACACCTATAAACGTATTCTATGGTTCCGTGTTTATTACAAGACCCCAAAATTGATGTTAAGTTAGCTAGTTGATGTACGGTTTCTCAAAAAATGTGATACTATAGGCAATAAATATATTGACCTCTTCTGATTTTTCAGTATTGAGAATCGAAATGATTTCAAGAACTTTCCAAATCTTAGGGAAGTAATTTACGATTACTTTACGACAGAAATTTTTTTACGATTAATTTACCTCATTATTATTTGTTCAACTTGACAATAGTTTTCTAATGGAGTAAATACCTTTGAAAGTGTTCGGTTTTCTTCGTTTTGGATAAACGCTTTGAACTCTTTTGTTGTTTTATTAAAAATACACAATAGTTTGAAAAATATTGCAAAAAATTTAATTAAATATTTTAAAACACATTAAACCTGTAAACTAACGTTGGTCATGCATAAAAAAGCAATTGTATCGCGACATCTACCAACGTAATATCCTCCGCATGTCGCAAATAGTAAATTCACTGTTCCAATAAGGAGAAATGTGTTCGGAAAACCGCTCGTATGGTTGCATTTTTCTAGCCGATATAAATTTCCACTCTAGACCTGCTCGCTGGGGGCGCTACGCTCCCTAAAGGCCTCGCGAAAACGCTGGCGACCGTCCAGAAAGTCCCATTTCCAATAATGGAGCGCAAGTGGCCACCAATCGAACGAAAGGAAGAAAATCCACCAGTGAAAAAATTTCCCGAGCACAAAATCATCGGCATATTAAATGAGCCCTTTGACACGTACTTTGATCCGACTAATGGATTATGGGGAATATTAGATAGTGAAAAATGTAGGGCAACAGAAAATGGCAATTGAATTTTACTAGAAAGGAATTCCTCTTTTGGAGCTCATCCAAAAGGCGTTGCTGGAAATTTATTTTTTCGAAAAATTTTTATTAGAGACTTTTACCTATATAACAATAAATTAATAAATATCCATATATGTTACGTCGTGCGACTAGTACGCCACGATAATTCCATCCTACTCGTTGAATGATGATCCTTAATTATATGTTCTTAAGTGGTGGCAAGTGTTTATACCTTAAGGTTTTATTTAGTTTGTAAAATAAACAGATAGACAAAATTGTTAACACTATCGGGGATTCAACAGCATATATGAAAACGTACCATTACATTGTTGACATACTCTTTGCGCATAGTCCAATTTACGGTACAATTAGTCTGTGAATGTTTAAAGTTGAATGTTTTAGATGAATTTAAGTTTATATTATTCTCTAATAAGTTAGCTAAAATAACAAAATTAATCTTTACACGTGTACATGTGTGTTAGTTAAAAACATACACAAATGTTTAAAAAATAGATAAAATTACTATGAGATAAATTATTCTAGTATTATACTATTATTATTATATACTATTATTCTAAATTATTTTAGATATTTAGACTTATTTTATTGAGGTTATTTCAAATAGTTATTTAAAAAAAGTGCAGAATTAAAATGATAGTCACCTTGCCTTGTCACCTATCCCTTATTTCAGTCTACCACATACAGAACGACTATCCACGGATCACTTAGATTAGATTTATGAATAAGCTGCAAATTTCTAGAAATGCCTTAATCGGAGAAAGTAGAGACAGACAAACCTCGGATTTCTACAAGAAATCGATTTTCTCCATAGAATTTAGCCTATACTAAGATAAGTGTCACTGCCCAATAACCATTATGTTACCACATCTGTATGGATGCTAAAGTGTGCTGCCTGGATAGAGCTTCTACTTCGTTATAGCTGCGTTTGTAGTCTTGTATTTGTGTCATTTTTGCATTTGCATTTTTAAATTATATATACACTATTTATATCTTTAGCCCCCCTGCTTTTGTTATTAATTTTATTTTATTTATTAATTTATTATTTTATATGTACCCCTTATGTCTGCCCCTATCCCTTCATATCAACACCTTATATAATAATGGCTATATAACCATTACAGTATATGTATACAAATTCAGAAATATGTATAAATATATTGATATATAGGAAGAAAAACAGGAACAAATACAAATACTTTCTCTATGTATGTTGATTTTAAATACGTCAATCTCTTAGATATTTTATTGACTAGACGTAGTTAAGTAGTACTAGTGTAGTACGAAGTGGGATGATATTTTTTATCAGATTTAGCACTTTTGCTGTTCCGGTTGGTTTTAAACTCTATCGACTATCGAAGCACTAGGAATATCGTCTTGTCTCCTTCACCGCTGCGGATATCAAGCCGATAATAAAAGAGGTGAGAGCTGAAAACAGACATATAAGCATACGTGTAACACATATATAAATATAAGTAGGGATATAAAACTCAGTAATATATATGCGTTGGCAGTTATAAACAGAACGACTATGTGTTGAGTTATGGCAAATAAAAATCTATACCTGTAAAAATGTGTACATATAAAATATAAAAACCATATCTTACAGGAATAAAAAGAAAGCATTATAAATTATTAATATATTTCCAAAACATATTAGAGACAAGATTTAGTAATTTTATTAAAAATTCAACGAACAAATTAATTGAAAATAACATCAGTTGCATAATAACATGGATATCTACTAAATTGCATGAGATGCAAATTACACGATCAACAACAATATAATAAAATCGATTGCAAAAATAGTAACCAACAATAATGTAAATGAACAAACAAACAGAATAACTAAAAGTAAATTTATCTGAAATAATGGTAGAATGTTTTAACAAGATCAACTACAGTTCAACACAAACTTAGAGGATTGGAACTTGAGTAATGTTACATAAGTTTTTTTTTTAACTGTTGTGTGAATTTTTACCACGGTTTTGAGATATATTGAAATTTCGATTTTAACTTTGAACTTATTATAATCGAATATAATTATGAAAATTGTTTAAGATAGTAATTCTATTAATGTCTAATGATATTGGAACACAAGGTATTAAACAGTTATAAGTATTATACTGTTATTGCTACTGTTGTTTTAATTATATACTGTTATATCTTAATTAATTAATACTACTTCTCTATTTTCATATATCAAGTGAAGCATTATACAGGGATAACACAAGTTGGTTCACGTTGAATAAATACCTAAAACTGGAGGGATTTGGAGAATATCTTAACGAATTGCGAAAAATTAAAAAAATAATATAAAAACAATAGAAACATTTACAAAACCCGATTTGGATGCGGTTATTATTTAATATAGTATATAAAAAGCTCGATAGCTTAGACTGCGGCCTACTTCAGCAGGTTTTACCCATGAAAATATGATTTTATAGGATTATATTAAACGTGAAAAGCTACGAAACCTAATTTATTTTAATGTGAACTCCAGAAGATAGTATCAGTGTCAATATGAATGAATAGTACTACAAAAAACTTAACAAGGTAAGTATTTTCTAGGAATTAAAAAACTAAATATTGAAAAGTTCAGGACAAAATAGACTATAGGTTAAAACTGTAAGATTTTTATTAACTCCTGAAATAAATAGTGTAATTTAACACCCATCACTCTGGAAGCGAACATCAATCATAACACGGTTAAATAATTAAATCGAATTTCTCTAGTTAACAGCTAGTGTCAGTGAAGATGATAGAAAACGGTCAGAATGCATTAAGGAGTACCAAGACAGTGTGTTCCATCACGCCAATGCTAAACCTCAAGCATCTTTAGTAACTTGGCAAACATTTGGAAAAAGTGACTGAGAAATATTGATGCATACACTTATGAAAATTAATTGATTCAGTTTTTCTAAAATAAGCTGCCACGTCGTCGAACAATGGATCCTCCCACAGCATCGATTACGGGAGCCCTTTCCGAAAAATAGCTTGTTCTCAACGTCGTCGATAGACCACATTCAAGTGCCAAAGCAACGATGAAGCAACGGTATCTGTAGGGCCGGAAGATATCAACAGCCGTACCAGATGGCAACCGTACTAACTACAACCGTTTCGATTTACCATATTTTTCAAAGCCCTTTTCATGCAGCACATTTTGTTTGGTATATAATTTTTTATTGTATTTGATATTTTTTCATATATTTTTGTATTTTTGTTGCTTGGAGTAATTGTATGTAAAATTCTGACAGGGGAGTATTGTAGCGATCTTGAGGCATGTCGTATTTTACATCGTGGAATAACGGTCACCCAGAAACGGTCACCACAAAATACCCAGAAATATAATCCCAGATGTTAAACACGGGCGGAGTGCCAGCAGCGCCAACTTGGACCCGATAACGAATAGCTGGCGGCAACCCCGAGACGTTCATCTGGGATGTTATTGAAGGGTATTTCGATTGAACGAATTGAAGTATCAGTGCTGAACCCTCCTTTGGTTTAGACGTGCCACCATCGACTGCCCAAGCCTCGTCACCAGGTAACACCGCTGCCATCCGTTTTATTATTTGCATTGTTCAAATTTTTTTATATTGCCAATAAATAACGGTCACATAATGTAAACACCACTGCTTCATTTCGTTTTACCTCCATTCAGTGAGACACATCATTTACCCTAAAGGTATTATTGTGTTTATTGTTTTATCAGAAAATTGACAAAATATCATCAACCAAAATGTAGATATATCATTGTGTAGAGTTTTAAAATATATTACTAAATTATTACCCCAACCTCTTATACACAATCAACTTCTATATTACATAATACTACATATCTTAAACTGTATATCACATATTAAAACAGACCTACATTTCTACGTTCTACTTTATACCCCGGGGGTGCTATTTTAAAAAGGAACCGGCGTATAATTCATGACCAAGACGAGAAACTGCGTAATTGCTTTTTTAAAAAGAGTAATACACGGTTTTCCTGAACCTTGCACACAATAACGTTCCACATTCCCCAAAATCGTCTTATTTACGACTAGTCATTTACTTAAGGGTGTGTTTTATCTACCAAACTCTCGTGAAACATTATTTCTCTTTACGAGGAGTTACCATATACTTTTATGACTTATATTGTCCCAGACAAAACAGATTTCACTTAGCTTTAAATTATTCAGTCTAAAGTACAACAGTTTCCTTATGTTGCTCTCCCTTTTTATTTTTCTTCTTTATATACTTACACGTCTGTAGAAATCATTAGAAAGCTTGTAGAGCATGTTAAATGAAGGTAGTAAATGTTTCAAAATTACAATGGTTACGTTTATGTTGTGTATTTTTAAACATAGGTTGTTATGTTGCTGTTTATAGAACAAATGTATTATATTCAACATTTATAAAATTTTATTACAGTTACACGATTCCAGATTATTTTGAATTTTATTTCATAATATTTTATTCATATTTGTGATTGTATTAATACGTAATTTAAATTATTTCAGTTCAATTTATTGGTTTTTGTAGGCTATATCATTCCAACATAACTGTGTACAATATTGGGAATTAAGTATCTTCAAGAACAACAGGACTATTCGAAGCCTCCAGAAACGATGGTTCAGAAATATTAAAAGGAAACAGGTACAAAGTCCTCCATATGTTTAGGAAAAAATATATGGGAAGAACTAGAACAACGAAAACTAGGACTACGTACTTATGTACGTAGTTAAAATACTATCAAGGGTGTTTGAGATTTGGCTGATCATTGGATGAATAATCTATCATATTCATGATAAATCCACACCATCCACGATTCACAAATCGTCGAATGAAATAATAAAATTTCTGTTGGTTCACTATTAATACTCATATAAACATGTCAACAGATGTCAGAACATAATGATATTGCAAAATTATACTGTTCAGGTTAACTCTACTTGGACGCATCGGAATTATAGGGATATCTCTTGACGATTTCATTCAAATCAGTTTCATAATAAGTTAGTCTTGAACTTTTTATATTTTCTATATTATTATATATTTCGTTCGTTGATAGCTTCAATATATTCACCACTTTTAATATTTTTTACAATGATGATTGTTATCAAGGAATTATATGTCAGACAACCATTTTATCGAATTAGTGATCGCCGTGTGGTAGAAATTCGACTACAATTTACAAGAACACATATTCAAATGACATTTAATTAAATGTAAATTCCCTTAAGATCCAATAATCAACAAAGTATTTATACATGTTTGTAAATTAAAACAGAGAATATATGAATAAAGCAATTTTGAAATTGATCAACAATACAATAAAGTATTCGAGTTCATACAACAAATTGTCATATATCTTATTGCATTCATCATTAAAAACCTTAATATTTATTAAAGCTTCAAAATGTTTACAAATTTACTGTTTATAATTTATAATTTCTTTTATTTATCTTTATAGTATTTGTGTATCTAATTTAATAATCTAAATTTTAAAATAGAATTACATCGTTCTTTCCTTATTAATTAATTAATTAATTTGTCATTTATGACTTTTGTTTATCTACCTTTCTACTTTGTCTTATGTCCCACGTGGCGACTATCAACTCACCAAAAAATGAGGAATTAAAGTTCTATGAAACTTTTTTATAATTATTAATATGCTTTGCAAAATAAATTTTAACTCTTGATGAACTCTCACAAATGAACGTATTTATTACCTGCAATAAAGAAAGAACAATTTTTTCTTAGTTTTTCGTTGATCATCAGATATCAAATCAAAAGCTGGTATCCAAAATCTAACTATTTTGTGTACAAGGCAACAGAAAATATAAAATATATTTCGTGATCATACTATTGTTAGTCATTTTTTATCCAAGCTAGCCATACATTTAATAGTTCTAACGGTGCGGGAATGCTCGAAAATAATACTGTTTAAATTAAATAATTTCGTTTAAAAATGTTTTAACTCACTTACTGTCTTCAGATTTAAAATTCCCTGTCAGCATTATGCAATACCACGTTGCCAGATTTTGATTTTAAATATTACTAGTCCGTAGTTGGCTTACATACAACAGAATAGGCGAATAATCTACCGTATAAGAGCTGGACCTGATAATGCGTCAGCCAGAGTCTAGACTATTTGTTTATATTTTTTATGTTACCGATCTGACCCTATTACTGTTTTCTTCATCTGGGCGTATTTCGTTTTATTGGAATTAATTTATTTGTAGCGCATATTTCACCAAAAATTAAACCTAAAATTTCTTCCTCGATAACAGAAATTTAATGCCTATTGGTGCACCTGTTAATGTCAAAAAGGGGGGCTAAGGAGATTCATATATAGATTTTTGGATGATTTGCAACCTAGCAGTTTCCATTTCTTGGAATAATTCTTCCCGAAGGTACACGATGTTTTAATTCAGTGGTTTTGACACATTCTACTTCGTACTCAGAACTTCATTTAATTTAACAGTTCGTGTATATTGTTATTCCAGTTTCAGATCTTTAGTTTCTGATTAAATATTTCATTTTGGTTATTCAAATATGGATGATGAATATATTATATGAATTAAACTGCCATTGCCAACACATTTACAATCTTATTGCAATTATTCTTGGTTCTAACACTATCGCTGTCTTTCACATCTGACGTCGAAAAAATATTTATTTTAGGGCATTGCAGGTCTACGGTAAGAAGGGCCAATCAACCGATATCCTTAAACTCAATTACCTAGCCCATCTTGTTTTATAATTTAATTTAACCTTATTTAAATGTTTGTTATGTCTATATCTAAATTCAATAAAGTTATATTCATAAAAAAACTTATATTAATTAATAATAATATTAAATATTTAATTGCAGAATGTTATCTATGCATAATATTACAAAATTAAGTCAAATATGATGCCAAGAGAAGAGCGATCTTCCTTCTATATAAAAGTACCCTAACATCATGATCTATTATTTCATTAGATTTATATAAAAAGCAAACACAGTTTTATTAAAAAATAATATTTTTATATCATTATATATTTCTAGAATTTGATAAATTTTTTCGACCTTTTTCCATACAGTATCGGCGAAAAAAATGCCGATCTATCTATCTGCTTTTAACGGGCGTTCGTAAAAATGTGATTTTATGGGAATTTTATCGTGTAGAATAAAGGGAACCCGTTCCGCATGTCACGTGTTATCTGCAATTAATTTCGACGATATTTTTGTCAAATGGGGTAAAAATGATCATAACTTTTGTAACAGGAAAAAAAGACATTTCCTTTGTTACATTTCATACCATTATATAACTACAATGTATCTATTACGAACTCACCATGAACAATAATGAAAACGATATTTTACATGTGCTTGTAATATTTAACCGTTGCTATATGTTGATACAAACAGCTATATTACAGTCATAGCTCGTAAAATTGTTTTAAATAGTTTGAAGTATTGAGTAAATATTGATTTGAATCAACTGTGGCATATAAATTTTACCAACAAAATATATAATAAAATTTTATATTTATTAACACATTTTTACTTTACTATATAAAGTTTTATTATGAGATATTAAGAACCATTTAACTATATTTATTACGTATGATGTCAACTTTTAACTTTGTAACAACATAGTACGAAATTTTAGCTCTTCTTGGGCAGCTTATAAATATATACATATTTGATAAATATCTCATGCCATAGCTTATACATATTTGATAAATAACTGAACTACAATATTTCTACTTAAATGTAAATGTTCTTCAGGCTAGTGTAGTTTTCTATGCTGTATTTTTATATTCCAATAGTCCACGACAACCAACCTACCTAGCAACCGAGCTACGCCCGCCTTTGGTAACCCTGTACCCTGAACTACAAGCTTCTACTTAAATTCCGATAGACTGGACTAATGGAGAATTTAAAGTTCCCAAATTCTAATAGTTAACGGCTAAAAACGCTTTGACTAACGTCTTTTGGTCCACGAAGTTCCATGTCTCCACGAGCTGGTGATGCAGGAACCGGCAATTTTAGCAAATCTACTGTAAAAAGTTAGTTCTCCTCTATCACTTGAATTTCATACGGTGACTACAAATTTGAATAAATCCAAATGAGAATCTCCTCGGACTAATGCTACAGACTGTACTAATATTCATTTATATAGGAATGATAATACACTTTTATTTTACTAAAACAATTTTGTCATCTCCTTTTAGTGATTAATGGGAAACAATAACAAAAAATAATTCAAACGACTTATTTGCGGATATTTAATTTTCTTGAACTGTACTTATTTATATTTTCTGGAAGTATTGACTGTGCCAATATTCATTTATATAAGGTTAAAAATACACTTTTATATATTTACAGTTGTAGTATAATAAAAGTATTTGAAACTCTCGGCTATATCTTCGTCTGCCATCTTTGATCATCGTCTGAATTATATTGTTTTTACCTCACTTTCCATAGCAAAATTATCCATAACTGCGCTACTGCGATTTGCCTTTGATTATCGTATGGATTAGTTTAAAAAAACTTTAACCCTTCTTTGTTGGCCATACACCATTAACTACAATAGTTGTGTCATTAATCTGTAGATTAGGAGCGTTTTTCAATGCATAGAAATGGCTTAATTAACTATAATAACTCATGAGACCTTCAAGCATTTCAATATACATTTAGTGATCTTATAGCCGTAACTGCGATATTTTTCTGAACTCTACTTAACTAGGTCAATAAATTATTAGAGTAACTTCGGAAGGATCGCCAATCCAACCGCAACCTAACAGTTAATTAGGACAATAATATAGGAGTAAAAACAACATGACCGGTTTAAATTTATTCTAGTATAAACAAAACCATTAATTCTAAACCGTCCAATCACTACATTTCAAATACCTAAATATGTATGGATTCGATTCCATAATAAAACCATAAACTCATTCCGTTTAGTTAATTAATAATTAGCTGCTGTTCATAAGTTCAGTTTATCTAATAAAAATACATCAGAATATATAATAAACTTCAGTATTCCCGATATTTATTTATAAATATAACTCATAAAACTCGATAAAACTTCTTTGATTGAGGAATTAATTACGGAACTACATTCTTAGGTGACGTTTGATTGATAGAGCTTTTAACACTTTTTTTTTCAATTGGACTGAACCGTACTAAAGCCGTGGCCGAATTCCTTTATGACATGTATCTAGAGTATTTTGGTTCTTGAAACTAAAGCTGGATCGCAGATTAGAGTGGAATAGATGTTTATATTTTGCACCATATCAATAAACTTTCTTGGAGGACATACATTCTGATATATATAGTGTGTGAAATATTTATCTCCTGAGATTCGGGTAGTTTTACTTCGTGACAAATATATTACCATATTAGATTTTCCTGATATATTCATTTTTTATGATCATTTGTCTATAAATTTTAAATTGTTTTAGTTTTAAATAAATGAAAGTAGAAATTTATTCTAAATACGAGTTCGAAATTTATTCCAAATATAAACAATTTTGAAATAAATTTCGAAAATATATATAAAATAGTTATATAAATTTCCTTTATATCTGATAACTTACTTTAATAAAAATGTAGGTTGTTCATTAGTTTTGTCCGTGGATTATATTCAAGCTGTTAAAACAGTGAACTAAAAGTATATTACTATTGTAACTTTTTGGGTTTAATAAAATAATACCGTTCTATCAAAACCAATGAATGAAAGTAAGTACAAATTATTTTAAAATGCAACCTACTTGCTAAGTTGAACCTCTCATGACTTGTTATGTTCTTCATAATGCCGGCTATGGTTTGATGATGACATATTCTGAACTCTTTTATTAAATGATGAAGTTATCTTAGCCTTTCGGCAACATTTAATTAAATGGTAAAATATTTATTTATTTACTCATATAAATTTGAAGCACTAAATTTCAAATAATTCATAGAGACGTCACTCAGGAGAACTTCTGATATATTTGACAATGTATGAAGTCACAAACTTTCACAGAATTTCATGGAATTTCTTTCAATTCCTTAATGATTCGTTGTAAAATTGCTTTTTTAAATTTCCTTCACGAAGTAATTCACAAACGGCAATTAGGTACATTAAATATACGTAGGTAATTAATGTGGAATATCAGTATCAAACATGTTTTTGGTATCCAATCCATCCATCCAGTAAATAGTTCAAAATAGTAATATAGCCTATGTTTACTTATCAATTACCAAACTTAGCAAACCAATTCAAATACTAGCCTTTCACTTAACCACTCTCCACCACAAACATCACAAAATTTTCAATGAGGCTTGGGCACATGAACTATATTTTGTGAAAGAGTATTAAACAAAAACAAAATAATTTTTTTTTTTTAAATTTTGCTTAAAAAAACTGTTTTATTTTACGAGGGAAGTGGGTACTTGTTGAACGGCGTTACAAAACAGACCAACGCATCTCACTTATTGCTTAACGGGCCTTTTGAGATCAACTTAAAACACTTCTAATTTAAAAATCGGTTTTGTTTTAAGGAAATAATAGGCTACTTGCTCAACGGTGATAAAAAACAATCTGGAGGTCTATTAGAAAACAAGCATGGTACGTAGTTTTCAAATACATGCCCGTATAGTCAGAGTCGTATTACATAGCATATACGCATCCCCTTGGGAAATAAAAAGTAAATTAGGACGAAAATCATTTTTGCTAATCTGTATCTTCAAGGCAGAACAACGTTTGATTAGTTAAAGAAATGACGCTACGAACTGAATAATTATCACTAGAAATATGCAACGTTAAGCCATGTTTAAAAAAGCACAAGTTACTTTTCCCAAATTATTTTCCCAATTTTAATATTTGAACGAGGTATACAATATGTAACATTTTATTTTTTACAAGCTATTTCTCAAGTAACTAAAGTGAAAACAACATTAGTTCGAAGATATTGATAACATTTTTAATGTTTGGTGTAGCTTGAAAAAGAAATCCGTACAAATCCGTAAGCTATTGATTGAAAGGGCCATTTAAAACAGCAATATCCACAATAAAACGACCGAACCGCTTTAGATACATAACTTCGTAAACAAAAAGAAAATCACGAATGGCCCTCGACCGAGTTACACTTTATTTTCCAATTAAAATCTCTCACGTCGACCTGAATGAACCATTGTTCAACCATTCGGGATCCATTGACCGCATTAATATTCGCTTCCGATGCGGTTTTTGCCGTCATAAATGCCGCTTTCCGAGAGATCAGCGTCATAGAGGACCAAAGGAATAAAGGCCGACGGGAAAAGCATTAATGCACGCGGCGCTATCGTAATTCAGTTTAGACTGTAACGAAATTCAGAACTATTTTACCCCATAGTAAAAAAGGCTGGATCATGAACGTTACAGCTTCTGAATCTTTTTAATTATCATTGTCAAAAGATACATAATGTTTTTTCTTTATGGTTTTTCTTTTTCCTTAGGTAATCCCGTTAGGCTCTAAGTTCAAGTTGCAAGAAAATGTTAAAAAGAAAAGAGCACGCCTTTGTATGAAATTTTAAAAAATTGGATGACAGTCTGAATCATCACTTCACAATAAAATTTTATTATATAAGTAAATTTTGAAGCAACTGTGTGCTGTTATAAAGTTCTTCGCAACATTGGTAATAGCTTATGGTACATTAGAAATGAGGACATTCACATTTGAATGTGAAATGAATGATTTTGAAATGTGACTGCAATAATGTCGATGTGGAACTGCTCTACAACAGTAAATATACCCGAAATTTGAAGAGACAAAAATCTCTTGAACTAATATAGTTATGTGTGGAAAGTTTACCGTGTTTTAAAACTACGTAGAGCACATCAGTGGGTACATCCATTATATGTTAATTAAGTGCATATCTTAGATATATTTTCTAAAAATAATATGAAGGAGACGTATATATAGTTGACAATAATAATATTGTCATAATATGTAATATTATAAACCACTCTCCGGTATTTATATAAATTAAAATCATGTAAACGATGCAAAGCATTGAATAATTAGAATCGAATTGTATCCACGAATATACTAGCTTATAGAGTATATATAAGGAAGTATGTTACACAAAAAAGTTTCTTCCAAAAATATATGGAAAAGTTGACAACAAAAAAAAGTTAATTATCAGTTCATTTTCGCACTTCATTATCAACTATCCCATCGGACGTAAACGTCTGAAAAGAGTCGAGTGATCAACTGGTAAACTGTCAAAAGCTCTTTGAGACTTTGAGCTGAGTTTTGATCCAAAAACTATTGTAATTCATTAGTTCATTGTCCCCGAACTTTGTGACCCTCTAGGTCGTTCTTTCTCACTGACACAAAAATAATTCAAAAAAACTTCTAAAAATTCAAACATATTTATGCAAGCAGCTAATGATGACCGCTCATTAATTATGATAATGATATGATTTATGCTAATGACCCCTCTATTTGAATGCTCACAAACAACTACTTTCGCACCGACTTTCTTAATTGAGACATCTTCCTTTCCAGGGTCAACTTCCTCAGTATTTCTTGTCAACCTAGGCGGCTAAACAAATAACTGCAGATTAAATATGGTGAGTATTTTGAATAAGCATATAATTTCAATTAATCTGATTTAACTATTAAAACTAAAGGCTGAAATGTTGCAATGTAAAAGCTTGAGAAAAAAGTTTTCTCCTAAGAGTACTTTATAATATCTACACCACTATAACATTTCCTTTTACAGAGTAGTTATCATCGTCATCATATATTTTTAATTAACATTGTTATATATAACCATTATCAATATAACCCTTCTAAAACTATATATTATTCCATTAAGTTTGTTATTTATGCGAACAGCCACATTTACTTATAACAATTCATTACAAATTTTTGTCATCGAAGCTTTTCCACCTGCATTCAGAAACTCTATATGGAGCATTCCATTTTCTCTCGTTCATTTATTGTTGTTGATTTTTGTGAAGTGTATATCTAAGAGGAACACTTACTAGATTAAACACATTAAACATTATATTTGGTAAATAAATAAGTTTAAAAACAGTATTAGGTTTATTTAACCATCGGAAAAAGGTTCGCACATCACACAGATCATTTAATTCCATTAAATCAAATCAACATAATATGAATGTGAACATTATAGCAGTTATAAATAATAGGTATAATATTACAATTACTTCAAAAAAATTACAATAATAATGTTGAAACGAAAAAATTAATACGCCTAGGTCTAATTTAGAATGTATTATAAAATATTAACGGTGCATATTTAAACCCATTTTAATTAAAAATAAAACTATAGAAATGTATATCATTTAATGCATATTTATAATGGTTATTCATGTTAAGCAATATATTGTATTGATATTTCGACAATAGGAAAGTTCAAAAACTGCCAACGAATGGAAAATGTAAAAGGCTTACTACTGACTAACAAAGCGTAGAATTTTCGAATATATTCCACTATATTGGGCTTATATGGAATACAGTAAACAGAATTTGGCTAATAAAATATGTATTTCTATTCTAGATTATATATGGCTCTTTAATATGCATAGATAATATTTCCTCTTAAATATAATAACATTTATATGTAGTATTTATGGTACAATTGAAAATATTTTCAATGCGTTTTTTTTAAATATGTCCCTTGGTGTTTAGAAAAGGGTATAAGTTGTAATAAAAAGTACTTGCTTAATTGCCTACTTGCTGCATAAACGGCTCGTAAATTGATATGATATTGATGAGAATGGTGAAATAAGATTCTGCTTAATATAAGGTTGGATCCACATTAGCTCAAAATTGCGATACATTTCGTCTATCGGTGGCCTGTTCCACCATAATCTCGAGTACACCAATAAACCTCTTATATGAGCTAATTTCCCGCTTTCTTTGTATAGACTGGTTCCTTCAGATATTAGATATAAGTATTTCGATATTGTAAAAAATATGGATATAATTAATGGAAGAAACTATTACTAATAAGTCGTTTAAATATCAGCTCAATGTCCAACAAAATTAACCTAAACTGTCTACATATACATTATAGTAGAGATCCATATTTCGAACTAATTAGATACAGGAAAGAAATAACATTGATATCTAAAAATTTTTTTGTCACAACATTGTCTATGCAAACCACGAAGAGTAATAAAAGACATTATTTTTAGCGAAAGTATCAACTAATTCACTCGTACTGTTTTGCCTGTGGGCTACTATAGGATCTGTTTATAATATATGTTAGCTAATAGGCCAATGACCTGAATTACTAGCATTACTGCAGGTATTATCAGTAGTTTATAGAGCTCTCTGGTTAGCAATGTTTTATAAATGTGATTGAATGAATAGAGGAGAAATATATACCGAATATCTCATTGAATTAATCAACTGAACAGTCTGAAGAGTTTTTATAGAACTTATGGGGAACTGCTATTGTGAGCTCATCTGTTTAAACGAGTCCGTAGTTTAGATGTCCCGATAAGATCTGAAAAATAGCCTATTAATCGACATAGAGCAGACTTGAGAGAGAGAGAGGTCAATGTTAACTTTTTATAACATGTTAGGGTCTAAACATGTATATGAAATTGAATACAGTTGAGAGAAGGAATAGTTATTTGTCTTTAGTTATATTTAAGAAAGCACTGAAATATTTGAAGAAATATTCAATACTTTTTTTATAACATTGTTACTAATCGTTTCCGACTAACCTACAATCTGTCTTTATGATAACTTAAATCTAGGTATATAACTAGGAGGACCCATCGGCCCTATCTCAGTCTCTGGTGAAATAATGTTAATATATGTCAGTGCCGTATTTTCTATTATATACACCTCATTACACCATACTACACAAGATCAGAAGGTTTGGTTCTTTTGAGTGTGTGTCCTGTTCTAGTGGTATCCAAAAGCTGCAGAACTTCAATATTCTCATGAGTATGCTTCTAAAAATGTTCTTCTTCTTCTCTAAACATTCTGGCTGTAATGTACGTTTAATAGTTATGTGTGTTGTTTTGGTAACATATTCATCCCAAACGTTATTGCAGGCTTGTGCTACATCTAAGGTTATAGCTGAGCACACTTTTTTACTTTTGTAGGCTTTTCAATAACATCTGTTATATTGTGGACCTGGTCAATTGTTGAATGCGTATTAATGAACTCAAACTGGTGTGTTGGTATTAGTTTTTTTCTCTCTACGATCGGTTATATTCTTTTCAACAGGGTTTTTTAAAAACCTTAGATAATATTGACAGCAGTCATATAGATCTATAGGCTTTTATTTCATTTGGTGAATATTAAATATGCAGTATATTAACTAAGTTTTGGTTTTGTACAAAATGGCTTTATTCTAAAAAAAATCATTATTATTTTTGAAGCATTGTCCATAGGATGGACACTCTCATTTTACATTTATCTAACTGAAAATGATATTTACAATAAAACAACTCATTTTAATAATTAATATCTGCCAATCTACCGATTTTTTATTTTCATATAATTAATGGTATTTATGAAAAACATAATTTTGTCTTTGCCCACAATGAGACTAATTCAATCCAAAGCTAGAATGCATCTATATTTCATAGTTTTTATGAACACATGTTAATGAAGACATTTGATTTAAATAGCACATAATACATCAATATTAGACATATTAAATAAAAGTAACGGACTTTGAACACTAGACTTTTGTCGAAATTGATACAACTGCTTTACTTTTGAATCATACTGTGTGCATTGAAAGGTTAGATTTATTTCTTAAACATGAATCTGTATACAATAATGCTTCTAATTCCTTATGTACCAACTTAAGGTTGTAGACTGCCAAGAGACCAACTTATTTATCATTACAGAATACATACAAATTTATTCAGCCTATTTACTAAAGAGACTGGTATGGTTGCTCCAAACCGGATTTTATATTTTTACTTATAATCCCAACAGTAAATCAAAATATCAGTATCGTGGGCGCCATCTGAATCCGCTACTACCAAATCAATAAAAGGATAATCTTGATGCTGTAAGAACTATGCTGCCAATATGTTATTTACATTTCAGTAAAACTTAAATCCAATAATCAATAATCTGAGCTTCTTATGAATATATTTACAGAAAAAACCCGTGTATCATAAATCCCTAAAAATTCATTTGTAGTTTTAATATAGTATCCAAGTGCTTAGTAATAAATTAGTATTCCGTGGAAGAAACAAATCAT